>NW_023494792.1:44462467-45204967 GCF_904425465.1 Colossoma macropomum | reverse complement strand
ACTTAGATGATGCTAATTTTCCCTAGCACTTCTGTGGGAATTTCAATGTTTTGTTAGATATCTACACTGCACAAATAGCCTGAGTACCACCAGTTAAATTGTTCTAACTTTCATGAGTGGGAGTTGTTAGCATCAAGCCGGGGTGGTGTTCAGGTCCTACACAGGGTTTAATATTACTTTAGCCAGCACTCATTAAACACAGATATTTTAAGCATTTCAAGCTTGCAACAGAAATTCATGTGGCATATTTTTTAATTTGTATATTGTATATAAGTTTCACTGTAGGTCTTAAAAAAAAATGAATATTTTTGGAGTGGCCTGTTTGATTGTGAGCTGTCTGTTAAGCTGTTCAGCCTAGATGTAATTAAACAAAACCTTTTACGTCATGTACATGCAATTTGTAATATTAAACATTTTATTTTACTTTATATAGATTCAAACAAAATCCTGCTAGTGTGGGTTTTCTCTCTTTCAGTGATGCTCTCAAAAGTGACGTATGTGATAATAGCTCCTCCTTGTGGAGAGTCTTCAGCCTGCCAAGCCTGCTACTGTTTTATAATGATCTGTGGATACCTGTTTATCATTTAAATTGCAAACTAATTACTAAGCTGATTCATCAAGAATATAAATTTGAATTTTGTAATCAATTAGAATCGAGCAATCATAACAGCTCTAAGCCACATATTCATTTTCAAGCATATTCATTCTCTGCTGTGCTAAAAGTGCTCCAGTAGAAAGTGTTCAGAATGCACTCTCACTCTGCATTTCTCTCTCAGTCTCACAGCAAGAGACGAGAAATGAAAAAGGCCTAGCATCATCTGGAGCACACTGTGTGCATGTGTGTGCGTGTGTTTCCAGGCAACCATGTGTGGGTCCCTTCAGGCATCCGCCCACACACACCTAAGGTACACACACTGGAATGTGCTAGCAGGCAGATGCTGCAGCGACCTGAGGAAATCCCAAGATTAATGAATGTTTGGAGATGGCAGGTTAGCAGCCGTCTGCAATCTAATCCAATCTAATATAGAGGTTAGGAATGAGCGAGGTGAAATAAGTTGGGGCAAAACGGGAGCATTAAGTTTAGTCATTATGTTCTAAAATGTCTCTTATGGTGCAAAAGCACCCACACAAACAAAACTTTAAATTTATTTCACTCTACTTTTGTTAGACAGGAGAAAATAACGATCTACACTTTTGAGAACTGATTCATTATGATTAACTCAGTTATAAATATTAATACAGTATTTACAATGGGTCTAATGGGGGCTACACATAAGAATTACATTTACATTTGCTATAATGATGAAGGCAAGCAGTTCATAAATCATACATAAGTTCCATTAACAAATGTTTGGCACAATGAATCATTTCATAGCTGCTTAACCTGTCAAAATGTAATCAAAATGTAAAGAATGTAGAGCAAGAAATAATAGCTTTTAAGGGCCTGACAAACACCCAGGGGCATTTAATACACAAGCGTGGCCAATTTGGGGAATATTCTAAATAATATTTTCAGATTTTTATGGGGAATCCCACCAGTTTTTCAACTATAATTAAATAATTAAGCTGTACAGAAAGTAATTCAGAGCGGTTGATGTGAAATGCTATGTTCTAAAGAAACTTCCTGAGTCAGAATTCTTCACATTGGTGGTGCTAGAAACCAGACGTCTGAAGAGTTTAATGCCTCTAAATGCCACCTCACAGCAAGTTATTACGTAAAATTGTTAGGAATATGCTGCTTGATGCCTGAGACATTGTTTACGATAGTTTTGAGGTCAGGTTTTGGCAAAAAACATTTTCTTAATGCATTCATGGTTGAGGGGTACATGCAGGCCGTTGTAAGGCAATATAGTCCCCAGTGAAAACCTATTTTTTTCTATGATGTTCAACATCACATATAAAACTTTAAAGACGTGTAGGTTCACTGGTCATTTTGGATAGTAAATAAAATGCCTATATTTGTGTTGTAGACATCGCTACCCCTGGTTCTTATCACCACCACTGTAAAGAAATCCAAGTTGCTAATCCAAATACTACTCTTGAACCGCAGAAACTCTACTAATTAAACAGTAAAGTTGAAAAAAGTCACCTTAATACCAAAAAAGTTGGGACAAATAAAAACAAAAGCAGTGATTTATAAACCTGCTTTGACCTGCATTTGAGTGAAACAGTGCTGAGAAAAGCTTCACTGATTTTTATAAATACATATTCATTCTGAAGTTGATGCCTGCAACACGTTCCAGGAAAGGCCTAGTCCTTTATGAGGATTAGTCGAGGCTCACCACCTTGCAAAAAAATGCATCATCAAATAATCCAACAGTTTTATAAAAAAGTTCCTCAACGAGCAATTGCAAGGGTTTTAGTTATTTCCTCCTCTATGGTACATAATATCATCAAAAGATTCAGGGAATCCAGAGAAATCTCTGTGCTTAAAGGTCAAGGCCAAAAGCTACAACTGAATGCCTGTGACCTTTAATCCCTCAGACAGCACTGCATTAAAAACCAGCATTCGTTTATGATGGATATCACCACATGGGCTCAGGAAAACTTTGACAAGCTGTTGTCAATAAATGTTGTTTATCAGAGCATCTTCATATGCATCCATATGTCAACAACGTCCAGTAACGCTGCTCACTTGTCTGAGCTCATACTCATCTGAAATGGACTGATGCACGATGGAAAAGTAATTTGGTCTGACGAGTTAACCTTTCAGATTGTTTATGTAAATAACAGACGTCAGCCAGTGAAGAAAATGACCATCTCAAATGTTACCAGTGTAAAGTTCAAATGCCAGGCTCTGTCATGGTATGGCCGTTTGTCAGTTCCTACGGTGTGGGTGACTGGCACATCTGTGAAGGCACCATTAACGCTGACAACATGACATTCCACATAAGCTACAACAACAAGTCAGAGTGTGGGTGCAAGACTGGAGGAGAAAAATAGCGCAAAAATACAACAATGAAAAAGAAGACTTGTATAATGGAAGAATAGTAAAAAAAAAGGTGCCGCCTTTCCAACTCTGAGTGTATACTCACAAAAAAATAAAATAAACATCAAATATCACACTTTTATACTATTTTCAATGTAATGCAGGTCAAATAAAAATCACTGCTTTCTGTTTTATTGGCATTACACACACTGTCCCAACTTTTTTGGAACTGAGGTTCCCAGAATTGATGGACATTCATTTTCATTGATTTACCACATTAACAAGCTTGTTCATTTTTATTCATTATATTTAGTGGACGTTATTTTGGAGGCATATACTTGTGTTTTAAGTGGCAAAAATATTTCTGACAATGAAAGAATATTATATAACATTTTGGCGAACATGCCAAGAACATAAACAAAACAAACGAGTGTGATCATGTAGCCTCAAACATTTGCCCCTTAGCTCCTACATCATCATGAACAACAGCCAGCTCTGAGGGCAAATAGCCCATGACTTATTTAATCTTACATTCAGCTCCTTTTAATGAGCACTAAGCCTACACTGACCCAATGAAGTAGAGGTCATCCATGCGCAATCACCTATTATTATAAGTGTGTGAATAAGCATTCTGCTGAAATATGGCTGTAGGGAAGTGCCTGAAACAGCCATTACTGGAGGTAAGTGACATTGGCAGGCCAATGAAGCTCAGTGTGTTTGGGAGAAATGATGGCAGTGATAACTGCAGCAAAGCACAGCAGGGGACATCACTCACAGCCAGCATTACATACAGGTACAGACAGAGGAGTCACGAAGAAGGAGAGAGAGAGAGAGAGAGAGAGAGAGATAGAGAGAGAGAGAGAGAGAGAGAGAGAGAGCACTGAGGATAAAGCAATACTAAGACCTGTCTTTCATTCATTTTCTTTCATTGCATGATGCTTTTCTTCAGTTGTCGTGTCCTGTGTGTGAACACTCACTGTCACACACTCGCTCAATATTTCTGTCATTTCAAAAATGGCATCAGTTTTTGATCTGCCACTTCTTTTAACTCATCTCTTCATTTACATGCACTCTGAAATGGCGGGACTTCAGAAAGAAATAATCGAGAAAAATAACGGTGCGAATTAGAGAAAGAGACACAATACAAAGAGAAAGAGAGTTAAAGAGACTAACCGGCCATTTCATTACATACACCTCCTTGTACTTACACTGTCCATTTTATTGGCTCCATTTACTATATAAGAGCACTTTGTAGTTCTACAATTACAGACTGTAGTCCATCTGTTTCCCTGCATACTTTGTTAGCCCCCTTTTTCCCTGTTCTTCAATAGCCAGAGCCCCCACAGGACCACCACAGAGTGGGCATTATTTGATTGGTGGATCATTTTTAGCAATGCAGTGACTCTGGTGTGGTAGTGGCATGTAAGTGTGTATTGTACTGGTATGTGAGTGGATCGGACACAGCAGTGCAGCTGTATTCAGGGGTTTTGACCATTGAGGAATGGGTAAAGGAGAAACAGATGGACAGTCTGTAATTGTAGAACTACAAAGTGCACCGACAAGGTAAATGGATCTAATAAAATTGACAATGAGTGTAGATACAATGAGGTGTACTTAATGAAGTGGCCAGCCGGTGTACACGTAATATGGAAGTTTTACTGTTTCTTTTTCATATTTTTTTCTCTCTTTGCTTTCTTCTTTTACAATATTATTGCCACTATTGATATTAATCACATTACAATTCATGCAAGTAAAGCTATTTGAATTTAGATATGAATCTGAGGAGAGAGGGAGAGAGAGAGAGAGAGAGAGGGTGAGAGTACTACAGTATGACATCAGGAGCCTCTTCACACAGATGGTTTGGACGTCTCGGCTCTGCTCTCATTAAGTTAGCGAGCTTTGGAAGGCCGTTCATTAACGTCCTTTTTTGATTCTTAATTGCATTTCGTCCACTCAATTAGTCAAGTGAATGATGATGCCTTCAGCTCCAGAGAAAGGGAGAGAGAGGGAGAACAGACAGGGAGAGAGAGAGAGAAAACATGGGGGAAAAAAAGGCTAAAGAAAGTTGAAGTCAGACTGAAGGAGTAGAAAGAGAAAATGGAGTGAAAGTCCAATCATGCAGCATATTCTAATCAGTTTTGGGTGCCAGCATCGATTTTCCAGTTTAATCTAATTGTTAGCAGCAGTTCGGCTGAATCCATTAAAGACACTCACGATTGATTCAGGCTTTTCATTGATTCTTTCAAAGGCAAATTGAGACTGTGACGCTTTGGAATTTCCAATGACAAACTAAGCATGATATCATCTAGCGGCAGTGTTCCAGTGAGTCAGACATTAGCTCCTCCCACCTCATACGTAGCCACACCCACTTGTGGAGCCCCTACCTTAATAGCTCACCTATCTATCATTTGCAGCAACTCCTCAACCATAGGTCTGGCATGAAAGTGCTGTTTTTATGTACAGCTACTGGTTACTTTATTAGAAGCCCCTATGTTTATATCCACCATGCTGGGACTGTGCCCTGTATGTTGATGCCCAGCTTGTGTCAGGCCAGAAACATAGTTCGTGCAGTGTCAATGCTTCGTGCATTGTTGCGTTCCAACATGTGTCACAACGCAATTCATAATGCAACGCAAGTGCGAGCTGCTGAGTGTGACAAAGGTTTTGGCATTACACAGTGCTGTGTTATCATATGTTCATTATTATACAGCAAAAAGTTTAAAAGTTCATTAAATGACCGCAATATATAGTAATGGGCAACAAAACGCTCTTTTCTGCATTCAGCAGTCCATGTTTGACAGTGACACTATACTCTGATGGAGCTACATCTTTTTGGCAGAATACTTGTTTATATGGATTATTACTAACAGTAACATTATTTTCTAAATGAATGTGTTTTATCATATTTTTATGTTGGCTGCAATTTAAAAATTTTAGGATGCTTCACGTCGTGCCTAAGAACACCCTTCCCTGTGGTAAAATCGCAGTAACACACGGCTTATTGTTTTATTCCAAACTTTTAAACAGTAGTGAATTAATTCATGACATATTTTGTTGCGTTATAGTGCAAAATAAAGCAATTCCTTCACAGTAGTTTTATAACTTTAGTTACCTGAGCAGTTCCAAATGTCACTGCTGTCATATCAAAACCTCATAACTTTTTTTTTTTGCCATTTGAAAATGTCAGTGGAGACGCGATGGAGTGCATGACAAATGGAGCAGTCGGAATGGCTGAAAATTGCATGGAAAAAAGTCACATTAAAGTTACATTAACATACATTAATATAAAAAACATATTTCCCCCTCTGCTATAAAGCTATCATATTAGAAATATGAGGTTTTGTTACAACAGTGACAATATGTAAATCAGAACTGACCCCACATCTCTCCCTCTCTCACCCCTCAGATTGCGAATAAAGTCCTCCAGCATCATCTTGCGGTCAGGTTTGATGTTGGGGCTGTACATGTCCGTGTTGAGGAGGATGATGGCGAAGGCCAGGATGAAAATGGTGTCTGGGTTGTGAAACTGCTGCACCACGTCCGGGTTGCACATACAGTAGCGCTGACTGTTAATGGAAAAAATAGGAAAGTGAGCACACAGAGACAACATATACAGCACCAGTCAAATGTTTGGACATGACTGAATGTATGTTTTCATAAATCTGCATTATGTAAGAAAAGATATGGTGGTGCGTCACGTGACTTCACAGTCATAATGTCCCACTTTATACAGTACCATTTAAAAGTTTGGACCCCACTGATTGAACTGGTTTTCACATGCATTAAAACTGTACTATGTAAGATTTTTTTGGTTAAACCAGGATGTCAGGATGAAAAAACATGCTATATGCTCTGCGTGCGCTGCTGTAAGTCACCCTGTAAAGCCTGAAATAATCATTTAAAGGTCAGAGGTGTCGGGTCGGATTTTGTGGGTGTTTTTCTGACCACGTCACACGTCTTTATGCATTAACGTCACATCCTCAGAAGATACCAAGTTTTAACTGAGCTCTTATTGAATAGTCTTTCAACGTGTTCACAATCATCAGTTGATCTGCTCAGGGAAGAGATCTGAAGCACAACCCACACTACAAAATATTCTTCCACATATTGTGTCAAATTACATATTCCCAGCAGAGAGGTCTCCAAATTCCCCAATCCTACATAGTGCAGATTTAAGATGTTTCGATTTACAGGATCATTCATAATGCTTGCATTTTGTTTCTGTGACAAATATCAAAGTGAAATAATTTATTTTCAAAACAAATTTTTTTATTTAATAAATATTTTATTGAAATGGCCCCAATAAGTAGTTTTGAGCAGCCAACAAAATATCTGTGTAACTTCTTCAAGTCTGTAGGAAAAGAATCCCAGGTGGCTGCTGAAGCTGCTTGAGAAAGTGATCAAGAGTGTAAAGCTGCTTCAAGGCAACAGAGGTCCTTTTATGAAGAGTCTAAATAGCAAGATATCAGAGGGACTCTCGGGTGGCGCAACCGTGAAAGCATTGGTCCTATTGTTTGATCCTCTGTGATGCCACCGCCATCCGTAGATGGGAGTCCAAAAAACATAATTGGCCTCACTCTCTGAGTGGGTAGTATCGTCTTCCCTTTCCTGCATCACTCAGCATGAGGCTAGCCAATGTGGCTGCCTGTTAGCTGATGTAACAGAGTTGTTAGTTAGCATTCTTCTCCAAGTGTGTTGAGCTGTCTAATGACATCATTAGCAGCAGTTTAAAAAAACGTGGTGATGCTTCATATGACTTCAAAGCATCAGGAGGTAATCAGTGGAGCAATGCTCGACCAAACAATCATAATGCTCTACTTAAGGTACTATTTTGTGCATGCTTCTATGATGTAAGACAGTTTTTTTTGTCACTGCATAATTCTATATGCCTTAAATTCAGTTTTGATGTCTTCACTATTGTTCTAAAATTGTGAAAACAGTAAAAATATGGAATTTTTTTTAAATAACCTTATTTTTAAAATCATTATCCAGTGTGTTGTTAATGATAGTTAATAAATATATAATTATTACTTGTGCACTAATAACCGACTACATTTCAATTCTTAACAATTTAATTTGTGACATGCAAATAATTAAAGCACTGTAATTGCTTTTCATAAGTGTAATAAGAAATACAATATATCTTTATAAATAAATGATAAAGATGCAACTTTATACAGGGTTCCTGTTAAAAAAAAGTATATTGTCACCTCAAAACAAAACCTTAGATTTTCAAAAAGGTAACTTTTCAGGAAAAGTAAAAAATATACATCATCAACTTTGAATGTATCTTAACAAAGAAAGAAAAAAAGAAAAAAAAACTATAAAAATGCAGAGACAAGGTTTTGTTCAATATGTAACAATTACATACTTATAAACAGTCATTAACAGAATTTTAGATAACTATTAGGTGTTCCCAAACCTTTTCTATAACTAGGTGAGTACTAGAACAAAAACACAGCCACTTGCGTCTACAAAACTGACACAAATTGCTGGAAGCCCAGTGATCGGAGTGGTGAGCTATCAATTGGAAGGTTGTGGGTTCAAATCCTAAGACTGACTAGGTATACCTGGTTGTGCCCTTGGGCATAGCACCTAACCCCCCATTGTCCCAGGTGTTGCTGCTCTGCTGGCAACGCTGTGCTGCTCCCAGATTGGGCATAGTTAGGTGGCAAAATGACAAATTTCCCTTGTAGAACCAATAAAGTACTTAACAAACATAATGTTAACCCCAAATTTTCAATTGGTTTATTTTTTCCAGAAAATTGTCTCCAAATTGTGTAAAACAAATTCAAGTAAATAAAATAAAAAATGGAACTACGAGGGTTTATTTTTATGACAGCGTCTATGTCAAGTCTACATTACAGGCTTTTAAAGGCTGGGGCTCCATTGCCCTGGCAAACGGCCGCCCTCTAATAGCTGCAGGTGGAATAAGTCCCGGAGGTGGACAGTAGACCTTAAACATCCCCAGCAGGGTAGCAGAAGGATTTACAAGTCTGGACGTGAAGCAGAAATTCGAAAGCCCTTAGCTCCGCACTTCCCTGGTGAAGAAAAGCCGTACATCGATGTCTGTCGCTCGCCTCCTCTTTCAATCTGATCTCAGAGGGGAAATACTGCTGGTCTGGCAGGCAGCACTGAGCGTGTCTAATCTAATGTCTTTAGACACCTGAAACACTGTGTGCTGGCCTGGGATGGGTCATTACAGGCTAAAGCCAACCTCGACAAGAGGCCAGGCTGAGTGTTTCTAGCGCAGGGGTTGCTGAGTCAGAGAAGAAAATGGACAAATAGAGGTTTCAGCTTGTTATTAGGACTGGAGACATCCCAATTTCAGTCCAGACCTGCTCTCATCACTGGCCACCTTTCTGACTTCTTCTGCCTTTCTCTTCCTCATGATCAGATTTTATTGTGCTGCTAACAATAAAGGGTACAGCCACATTCAATCAAAGCAGCAGACTTCAGTAAAGGAATGAAAAAAGAAGAGAAACACAGACAAACTCTCAAATCAAATCTTAAATCAAATCATAATAAAAGAGCTCTTCTATATCAATCATCAATAATGATATATCAATAATTTGTATCTCTCCTACTTATAGACACACACATGGGGTGGATTCTGCGCTTTCAACAGAATTTCTGTGCTTGTTTTAATGAGTTATGAGTGAAAAATAATTCACATAAAATTAAAATATACTTTTGTTATCACAGATGGTTGCCGCAACTTGAAAATGTTAACATAGCATTGGAATCTCTATCTTTATCCCCTTTAACTCATTAAACATCTACCCCAGAGATGTTTACCTGCCCTGAGAGTGCAGATGAAAATGAGCTTATTAGCTAAGTCTGGTGCAAAGCATCTCTTCTCTTTTGAGATTAATGTATTTTGTGCATGGTCCCTGACAAAATAAACACAATAAGCTAAACTAAACCAAACAGAGTAGTTAATAAGTTTGCATGTCCACACTGGTGACAGTAAAATAGATGTGAAATTGGAGCTTTCTGTGTGCTTCTGTGTTTCTTATCACTGTATAAAAGAAGCTCCATGCTGCCTGTATTGTTGGATGCACTGTGGTAACTTCTGAGAGAGCGTGAGCATGCATTCAGAACACAATCTACATCGCTATGGAAACACTTATCATTGATTTATTTAATCATAGTAACAATAAAAAGCCAGTGAAGTGTGAAGTATGTTCCTACTCAAAGACCTGAGTATTCACACATTTTACATAGAGAAAACAGTGGCGTCCATAAATCTGATATTACTTTGAAAATATGTTTTCTCATTTAAGCCTGAAACTAATCAACAGAATGTTTTAGAATTGTCAAACTTTTAAAACAAAGAAAAGTTACACGTAAAATAAAGAAGAAATACTGAAGATTTTGCACTATTTAAACTAATTGTTTTGGGAAATTTGGGACATTGACCATGTTAAGGCCTTGGTACTACAAGGTGAGATTTGTTTTTTCTCGTGGAGTCCATAGAGGATTCCATGCCAACTTAAGAGCACGCTGTCATTAAAGCAAAAGGGGAGATACCAAATGCTAAGAAGTTCTGAATTTCAAGTAAACAGTCAAAAATTCTACTTTTCACTCAGATTGTTATGCTAATAAAATAATATGCAATAGCAAATTTTGTGTTCGATTAGAAAAGAATGCAAAATAGATGCATTTTCACTAGTGGTATCAGACTTTTTCACCCCACTGTATGTATATAACAAGGTTACATACAGGAAATAAAAAAGATAACTGTAGTTTATTAAAGTTACAGAAAAAAGTATGAAGCAAAAGGGCATTAATTGAGTTACAGATACATCACTTGTATAAGGATTTTACCTGGACTGCATTTAAACCACAACATTAAAATGTCGAAAATGCAACAACATTTTGTTCACCGCCTGTTTGACCTTTCACAGGCAATATGAACTCACTCCACCCGTTTCTGTTGCGCTGTTTGTGGGTAGCACAGCGACAGTCAAGCTGACCAGACAGTTATGTCTCAGACATTTGCAACAAACCTCAAAAAGTCTGTCCTCTGCTTTGTCATGTATGGAGCATACTGGGCTTTAGCATCCAAGCTATATGTGAAAACTCTCAAAGCTTCAACTCCTGAATGATGGGGTGAAACTCTAAGTGCTGCTTTCACTTTTTCAAAATGGAAAATAACCCACCTGATGAACTTGCCTTTTTTAAGGAGCAAAGGATATCTTTAGCTCATGAAAATCTTCTTCTATTTCTTGTTTCATGACATGAACAACAGAGCGGAATCAAAAAATAATAATAAATAAATAAATATCTCCTAGCTTCCAGGGTGCATCATTTTAGCAGAAAATTACATGTGTTCTAATGCAGTCTTGGGAAACCTCTATCATCATTATTTTTAGAATTATTTAATTTGTTAAACTGTCCGTTACTGACCGTATTGAAAAGTACATCATTTCAGCTATACTATGACTTATCAATCAGTTCTGTGGGTCCAACTGCACAACAGCAAACTTAAAAAAAAACTTTCAATTAAACCACAATTTTACATCAAAATTAATGCAGGGATACTAATCTCACTGCACATGTGGAAACAAGTGATGTCTAAATGCTGCTTCTGGAAAGCCACCATCTAACATACCTGACTCTCTGAATCTCATTAACATTCTCAAAAATACTGCTTCAGAAAACTTTGACTTGAATATCAGAACATGTCAAGAATACAGTCTCTTGATAAAATATTTGTGGGAAAGATTGCAGGTACATAATAAAATAAAAAATGCACTGAAGTCATGGAAAGAAACAGAATGTTTTCAACACTCTGACCATCCAAATGAAAACATCCAACAAGCCTGGCTGAGCATTAGTTGTACAAACTTATGCACTTCACACCTAGAAGGCTTTAATCTGTCTGACTATCCTAGGAGTCAGCAACCCAAATGTTAAAAAGTGCCATTTTGTCAAGTTTCACCAAAAATCAAACCACCTTGGGAGCCACAACATTTTATGTCCAAGTAACGTTTTACCATCTTGGCTGTAAAGATGTCTCAGTATGTGCTAATGTGTTAGTATAGGCCAAAAATATAATATAAACGAAAACGCAGCGCTGGCAAGAAATACTGACCTAAAAATAAAACTTAAAACATAAGGTAAAGAAACACTAATGTTTGTGCCACTAATGTTTGAACTCTTTTATTTCCTTAGTTAAATTTTCAGTTAATTACTGGGATCAATTTGAGTTTCTGTAAGTAAATCTGGCTGTTTTAGCTGGTTGTTGTAACTTTTCTCATGTACAAAACAATAAATGATAATGTTAGCCTGGAAAGCAGTAAATAAACAAGACATATATTGTATTGTATTGTGTATATGGTGCTTCAGAAAACAGTGTAATCCTCTTTGTCTTGTTTAAAGACATATTATTAAAAATTAGTTTTAACTCGTCTTTATTAAGTTGTAAGGCAGGTCATCCAAATGTAACGGAAAGTAATTATCTTATGTTAATATCATAATCCTTTGGATCAGGTGACAGATTCGATTTTTTAACAGGCAATTGGAAATCTGCACCCGAATACATTTCCAAAATAACCCTCCCTACCCAGCCTATTCTTCTGTTTATGAAATAACATCACTGAGAAATCACATCATTAATAGAGAAGTGTAAAATAAACAGCAGAAATAGTCTTTATTTGCATTGACCTGAACAGGTTAAAGGTAATAGCCTTTAATGTGTAAATCTAGACCAGCGATGCATGTGTCCACACATGCTTGTAGAGTTTTAGGATGTGATTTATTTAGTCTAGCATTTGTTACATTACAGCACTACAAGCTGTCAGTGAGGGTGTAAAAAGACACCTGTACTGTAACAGAGTTGCAGAATTGTCTTTTTAGTGCCCATAAAACCACCAACTGAGCATAAATGTTATGACTGAAAACACAGGCACGAGCTGAGCTCATATTCTACCTCAGTCAAATCTGTTTTATTAAAAAAATTCCCCAAATTTTCAGGTAAGAGCTTCTGCCCTTCTCTCCTCAGATATGTCTACTGCAGATTTCTTCACAGTGAACAACACAGTGTTATGCAGTAGCTGACAGGCAAACTATACTGGTGCCTTATTTCTCTTCATGCACAAGCCTGAGATTTCGGCAATCTTCAAAAGCGAGTTTGGATGTGCATACGCAGATGGACAAATGCTTTTGTCAATCTAACAAAGATTTTTAGCTGTATTTTGCCTATATTTTGTACATTATTCTTCTGCTACTTTGGCTAATACTGAAAATGGGGCTTTAGTATTACTAAATTAACAGCAAACCGTGCTGACTAAAAACTTTCAATTACAAAGCACACAGCTTGGAGAAGCCCTGAAATTTAACAAAACTATTTTGCTGCTGTGTTATTTTTGCACCGCAGAGTTGCTGAGGGGCGTGTGCTCAAGTGAAAACTCTAATTTCATACTAATAACTCAGCGTTTCCAGGTATGGGTTCACCCCAAGGCCTGTGTCCACTGAGCTAGATGATTGGAACTTACATTACCAAGAGCCAGAACCACAGACACGCACACACACACGCACACACGCACACACACACACACACACAATTATTTTATACTTCATCAGGATTTTATATATATATATGTGTGTGTTAACAGTGGGCTGGCACAAGGAGATGTTTGGAATTGGCAACACGAACACAGCGACATGTATAAAATCAATACTACTGTGTTAATCTTACTTACATTTACTGTAGTACTACTCAGTACTGCAGTGACACTGACGTGGTGGTGGTGTGTTAGTGTGTGTTGCACTGGTACAAGTGGATCGGTCACAGCAGTGCAGCAAGAGTTTTTAAACACTGTGTCCACTCACTGCCCACTCTATTAGATACTCTTATCTTGATGATACACCTTGTAGATGTAAAGTCAGCTGCACAGTTTGTGTTGGTCATTCTCTAGTCCTTCATCAGTGGACACAGGGTGCTGCCCACAGGACGCTGTTGGCTGGATCCAGCTGTACCAGTGTCACTGCAGTGCTGAGAGGGATGCACCACTCAAATAATACCTGCTCTGTGGTCGTCCTGCAGGGGTCCTGACTATTGATTGGTAAAAGGGGGCTAACAAAGTATGCAGAAAAACAGATGGACTACAGTCTGTAATTGTAGAAATACACACACACACACACACACACACACATATATATATATATATATATATACTCCCAAAATATATGTATGTAGCCCGAATAAGTTATGACACATTTTATATTTTATTTTTTCCAGTATTGAAAACAAATAAACAGAAATTTTATACTAAAACATGCAGAGAAATGCCACATTTCACTGGGAGTGTTTAAACTTTTGCATATATATGTGTGTTTGTGTGTGTGAATACAAGATATCAGTATCAGCTGCAGAGTCACTTTGTTTTATTCTGTTATTATGACGATATCGATCCAGCCTGATCTGCTGTATAGTTCATTCAAAAAGAGAACAATAGCAGTGCCAGAGTGATATCAGCATGAAGCAGTTCATCTACCAAGCACCTACAAAGTCCACACCGCTCAGCACTGCTCTTTACGTCCATTGTAATGGGGAATATAAAGAGCTGGCAGTCACTGAGACTCATTTATTTTCTCATTCATTAAGAGAAGAGCTTTGGGTGCCATTGTTTTTCTCCTCATATCCATTAATTCGTCTCTCTATATTTCCCTCTCCATCCCCCTCGGTTTTTTTTTTTTTGTGAAATATCAAAGGTAGCAGTAGGGGGAGGCAGGCAGAGACAGACTGGGTTCTGTTATGCAATCACAGTTATTTATAAACCAGCAGCACACACACATATGCAAGCATGCATGAAGCACTAAAGACTCACAAACATCTCTGTGGTTTCCTGCATTACAAAACAAATGTGTACTTTTCCTAACTGTGGAAATGATGAGAGAAATAAATGGTACATTTTTCACAACTGCACCCAAATGAGAGTGAAATGACTTATCCAACCTTCTTAGGATTATTGCTGCAAAGCTCTTTTCATAACAATTTAGCCAGTGGACTGAATAGTGACAATGCCGGTGACACACTCTACCCTGAGGCATTCACTCAAACATGTAAACACATCATTTCAGCCAGAAAGTTTTCTCTACAGGTCATCATTCTCCAACAAATAATAGTCTAGATATCCTTGCCTAAAATGCAGTAATAAAAATATGATTTTCAAATCAGAGCATCTTTCAGCAACATGCATGTTTTCAATCTCTTTCTAGCATATACAGCTCGTACTGTCTCTAAATACGTCTAAATGAGAGCTAAAAAGGTCACCTTCATCAATGCAGAGGTTAAAGCCCTATTTGAGCTGGATTAGTTTTACCAGAGGAGGTCCGGTAATGTAATGTGTGTTTGATTTGACTGTCCAATTCGTAACTACCCCCAAATTACCCCAATTAGCCTGGATTGAAATGTCATCACACAGACGTTCACGTCACCATTATGCGACAGGTGACATACTTCTGAACAATAACCACACAATGTGTGGCAACTGGCAAATAGACTAGCATTAAGCTAGTACAGTGGGTTCATTCAACCTACAAAATGCCACCCAACAAGACAGAAAACACACTGCCTTGCAAGAGATGCTTCTGAGTTAATTTTCCTTCTTCTTGTGATTCAATTATCATCAAAAGTGTTGTGGATTTCAGGAGTCTTGTCATGAACCTCAGGATTAGCCCCTTAAAATCCCAGGCTTATTACATAGTAAGGCTAATTATTCAGGAACTACAGGGACTTCAATGCAAACTGGTTGAGCTATTTTTAGGTCATAGAAGTGTGTAATAAAACTTTGGTCAAATCAAAAAAAAAGAAAAATATGTTATATGTTGTTAACATTACTGTGATGTTGGGGCTCCCGAGTGGTACAACCGTCTAAGCGTTGGCCCTGTCATCAGGAGATCGCGAGTTCGATCCCTGGTGATGCTACAGCCGTCCGTAGCCGGGAGTCCGAGAGAGCACAATTGGCCTCGCTCTCTCTGGGTGGGTAGGATGGCTCCTCCTTCTCCCCCCATCACTCAGCGCGATGCTAGTCAGCGCAGGCATCTGTTAGCTGACGTAACAGATCTGGCGGTTGGCGCTTTCCTCCAAGCGCGTTCGGCTGTCCAGTGACGTTGCGTGAGCGGCAGCTCGAAAAGAAGTGGTGGCTGGTTTCACAGGTCTCGGAGGAAGCCTGTGTTAGCCTTCACCCTCCTAGCGTTGATAGCATTGTGATTGGGGGAGTCCTAACTAGCGGGTGGAATTGGCGACAATTAAATTGGGGAGATAATTGGGTTAAAAATCCAAAAAAAAAAAACCATTACTGTGATGTTGATTCAAACAGAACTAGTTTTGCTGAGGGAGCTCAAAGTTTAGTGAATTTAAAGCCGGGTTAGTATTACATTAGGACATGCTGTATATTGAGTGATTACCGGCAAGATCTAAGATTGTGATTACAAATCTGCCATGTTTATAGTAGTATAAGTAACAATTCCGGCAGGAATGATATCCTATAATTCACCAAACTCAGAGCTCTTTCAGTAACAGCAGTCCTGCTCAAATCGCTAATCTATATATTATTTAGCCACATAACATGTCATTGTTTGAAAGTGTGGCATCTGTTCCATAATGATGCAAACATCTGTGCAATGATGTTTTGATCCGGGCTATTTGAGGTAATTTGGGAAAAATACAGAGATCTTTTGTCTTGTACGAATAGGCCGGTCAAATCACATAGAAATTACTTTACCTCCTTTGGTAAAACTAATCCAGCTCAAATAGGGCTATAAAAGGTAATTCACTCTGAAATTATTACTTACCAGACCTGTAAAATCTACAGACATGGCAGGTTCGGACTAGATAAAAATTACGGATCTTGTCGGTGATCACTCCGATTGCAGCACTTCCCCAGGTAAAACTAATCCAGCTTGAATATGGCTTAAATGATAGACAATTTTCCTTTTACCCCAAATGTAGTCAGTAAGCTAAGACATATTTGGTGTCTGAAGTTTGCTTCTTTAGTTTGGCACTGAAGCTATAAGGCTAACGTGGCTAACACACTAGAAGCTTAAACCTCACATATTAGCATCTTGCTTACTGCATGCCTAAATCATCACAGCCTTGCCCTAAACCATGTCAATGTGTTAAGTAATCTCAAACAGACTTGCTTGTGTAGTTTCTGACTATGTATAACATTCTGTTATCTACAGAAATGGACAAAAGCACCTCACATAGCCAAAACAGTAGTAGCAGCCATCTTCAAACCTGAGTTGTGTCCATTTTTGTCCAAAATGCTAACGCTGTGGCCATAATAGGCTTTCACTACTTGTTATCTATATGCACCTCGCAGCTCCACTGAGGAACTAAAGAAGCAAACTTCAGATGCCAAACAGGTCTCGGGCTGATCGACTACATTTGGTTTGAAGGAATCTGGTTAAATTTTTTGCTAAACTTTTGGTTGCATAACATACAAAAGAGTTTCATCCAAATGCTGGTGTGAAAAAAGGCAGTGAGATCCCTGTGCATTTACTGAAGTAGGCTATGCTCTCCTTTTCAAATATAACTGAATTCTGAAATTATTGAGACTCAGACTATCATTGAAGAGGCTGAACATGAATGGTCACTGGGAGAGAAAAAGCTTGATTTATTTTGCATTTTAGTAAGCCAGTGTTGAATGGGTTTAAAACAGGCCTAAACTCCTGGCTTATTATTCAGTGTTAACTCTTAATCTGACCTTTTTACTCTGTACGTATTATTCAAAAACAATAATACAGTATAATACCTTAATCTAATATTGAGTAAGTAATTTGGTATCTACTATGAAACTAATATGTAAGAATGTAAGTGTGGGCCCACATACAGAACCTTACCATTTAAACCAGGGCCATCTACAGTGTTGTCTGCGGGCCAAAGTTGGCCGTGAGGATGTTTAATTTGGCCCCCTAGAAGGTTAACCTAAACCCATCCCCTCACCAGCACTGAAGTATTTTAGTAATAGAATATAGTGTAATATTATAAAATACAATTTTTACTTAATTTAAAGCCCCTTACCTTCTTCATCTCTATGTTGTTTTGTATTTTTGGCCCACCACAGACATTGCACAGTGTGGCCCCCTGAGACAACAGGTTTAATTACCCCTGGTTTAACCCTTTATGATCAAAAAAGAGCCGATGGCTGCATTCAGACAGCGGAATGTATTCTGTCCAAAACACCATTATATCCTACAGCAGGACACAGATTCCGAGGGTTCCGCTTATTCCACCATGGAATGTTTTTCCTCCCCAACGATCCTCATCGACAGGATTGAAAAATTTTCAACTTCTGTGGAAAAGTTCCGCTCATCGCCTATCAATTTTCAGGTGGTAATCAATCAGAAAAGAAGGCGGGTCAAACTGAATCAGAGGGCGAATGTAGAGCTGGACAGTAGGACAGTTTGGCTTGCATTTGCAATGTACAAATATTCACTGCTTAGGGTTACTAACATCCTGTACGCTGTTATCACTGAAGTTTGTTAAAAAAAAACCTTGAAACAGACTACAAGTGGCCTTCATCCCCGTAGCTTAGTGAGTAGTTTACTTTAGTGCAAAAATATGATGTGTCTATTTGCTGGTTGTGGTGTTAAGGCACTTGCTAAGGTTTGCTAATGTTTATGTGGGATTATGATTATGAAGAACTGAACCTGGTGAAACTGCAATAAGTGCTAATTTTTAATTGTGGTGCGAGACGTTGAGTCAAGCCCATAACGCCGCCCATAAAGATCCACTCTGCTCTGTTCATAGGCTTGTTCACTTGTTCTGTACAATTCAGATGTGGATTTTTCTGGAATACGTTCCACTGTCGGAACGCATTTGTCGGTTCATTTACCTTTCTCCTTTAACAATGTGAATTCTCAGTGCTGTTGTTGTGTTTATTTTGATATGTAAAGAACATGATCTAATAAAGTTAAATTATTATTTTGTATAACAAACACAGGAATATAATTTATATTTCACTGGCCTGAAACTCTAGCAACCTGGATTTGTGCTCACACTCAGAAACTATCACAGTGCATCCAACAATAAAGGCAGCCCTGAGCTTCTTTTACACAGTGATAGGAAACACAGTAGCACACAGAAAGCTCCAATTTCACATGCTGATCCATTTTGTTATCACCAACATGGACACGCACGCTCACTAACTACTCTGGGGCAGGTTTTACTGAAAGGGGATAAAGCGTCTGAATGGATCGCAGTGAGACATTAGTTAGGATGAAATGAAATGTAATTTTTCAGTATCACTGAATAAATACATTCCAGTTTTATGGCAGCTGGTTCTGGCAGTTTGGGCCTGAGTGAATTTTCCTAAACGCTGCATTAGAGGTATGAGCTCTGGTGTATAATAGCTTTCTGTTCTTATCTCAGCCACACATATGGAGGTGGTGAGGGCACTGAGTGTGTGAGGGGCAGCAGAGCCAGCACTGTGTGTGTATGTGTGGTCTCACCTGAACGCCTCGATGAGCCGCTCCACTTTCTGCGCCTCACCCTGCACACGGATATGAGCCTGGAACTTTCTCAAAGCCTCGTCTAGCTCCATTCCGGAAAAATCCATCTCATCCACCACACAACTGCACAGGAAGGAGGGAAAGTGAGAGAGAGAGAGAGAGAGAGAGAGAGAGAGAGAGAGAGAGAGAGAGAGAGAGAGATTAAAACAGCCATATAGTCATGAAGAAGTGAATATAAGAGAGAAAGACATACAGAAAGAGGAAAGAGAGAGAGAGAGAGAGACAGAGAGACAGAGAGAGATTGAGAAGGAGAGAGAGAGAGAGAGAGAGAGAGAGAGAGAGAGAAAGAGACAGAGAGAAGCAGAGAGGGAGAGTGTGAGCAGAAGAGGGAGAGAGAGAAAAGAGAGAGGGGGAAAGGGGAATAGAAGTGGAAAGAAAGAAGGAGAGAGAAAGAAAGAAAAAGGAGAGAGAGGGAAAAGACACAAGAAAGAGAAGAAGAGAGAGAGAGAAAAGAGATGGCGAGACAGTTGCAGAAAGATGGAGAGAAAGAAAAGGGAAGAGATGGGGAGAAAACTGCAGAAAGACAGACAAAGAGAGCTGGAGAACAGAGAGGGGGAGAGAGAAAAAAGAGAGGAGACAGTTGTAGAAAGAGAGAGAGTGAGACAGAGAGAGAAAGAAAAGAGATATAGAAAGAGAAAGAAGAGAAAAAGAAAAAAGAAAGAGAAAAAGAGAAAGAGAGGGATAAAGAGAGAGATAGAGAAAGAAAAAAGAGGAGACAGTTGTAGAAAGAGACAGAGAGCGAGACAGAGAGTAGGAGAGAGAAAAAGAGATGGAGAGAAAAAGAGAGCGAGAGGAGGAGAAAAACGAGAAATAGAAGGGAGAGAAAAAAAGAGGAAAAAAGAAAGATAGAGAGATAGAGAGAGAGAGAGAGAGAGAGAGAGAGAGAGAGAGAGAAGAGAGAGAGAGACCTATAACAGTGGCATATCAGTCTCCTTTACCCTTTAGCATTAAGGATGCATGGATGCTCTCACACTCAGAGTGACAGGAAACACACACACACACACACACACACACACACACACACACACACACACACATAAACAAAGTGTGCCACATGGTTGAACTGCAATTAAAAAGATCACGACACTACTGCCTGAAGACTCCTCTGACATAAACGCACCACACTGTTTGGGAAATTCAGGAACTTTCTACTTTCTCCAGAAGTGATTAAAAAGGAGAAAACACGAACTTCACGATCCAGTGCGAAACGACCTGCAGTGCAGATCCAGACTGGGAGGAATATGCTAATTAAAGTTAGTTGCTGCAGTGCTGTCCATAAGTAACTGAGAAACGCGTGAATAATGACACAGTTGTTGTGCTGGTTCTGAAACGAAATGATGACTATGAGCTTGAAGTGCAGCTTGTCAGCTTTAATTTGGTGTTTACATCTATAATACACTGGGCACGGGTGTAAATCTCTGACCTCACAACCACTCAACTCCAACTCAAAACACTTACTGCAGAATGAAATCTCAGACAACAGAAAGAGTGACAGAGAAAGGGAGAAAGTGAGAGTGAGAAAAATGGAAAGAGAGAGAGAGAAGGAGAGAAAGGCTACATTCACATTACAAGCCTTATTGCTCAAATCAGATTTTTTGCTCAAGTTCAATCTCTCTGACACAATGGTTCACACTCGTTAAGGTAAGTGACTCAAATCTGTCATTAATGTGAACGAACCAGTGTCCTGAGATGACCCGCATGCGCACATCCTACTCCGTAACGTCACGTGAATGAATCACGTGCATCATCAACAAACAAACTAATGAGCAGAACGAGCCTTCGCTACGACGATAATGAACTCTGAGCAGCTCTCAGCTTCATTATTAGAGCGAGGCAACGGCGTAAAAGGTGAGATGTTTTGCTTTTCCACCATTTACAGGCTTTAACTTATACTCAGCGCTGCTGCCACGGCAAAACTGAATGCACATGAATTCCGATCTAAGCATTCTCATTAAGGTTGCATGTCCACGGACTGGATACGTATTCGATCTAGGACCACATATGAAAGGCTACGTTCACATTACCAGGTTGAAGTGGTGCAAATGCGTTTTTTTGCCCTAATGTGACTCTGATGTTTTCAGGGCTGTGTGGACACGCAAATCTGATCTTTTCAAATCCGACCTGAGCGACATTCATATGTGGTCCTAGATTGGACACATATCCGATTCGTGGCCATGCAACCTTAATGAGAACGCTCAGATCGGAATTCATGTGCTTCTTTTCCACTGCGCATGCGCCATCATTCAGCGTTACTACAGCAGCAGTGCCGAACAGAAGTTAAAGCCTGTAAACAGTGGAAAAGCAACACATATCATGCTTTTCGGCTTCATCTCGCTCTAGTAACAAAGAGCTGAGAGCTGATCAGAGTTCATTATCTTCGCAGTGAAGGCTTGTTCTGCTTGTTAGTTTGATTGCTGATGATACACGTTCACATCAATGACAGATTTGAATCACATACGTAAGCGAGTGTGAACCATCGTGTCAGAGAGATCAGCAATCTTGTAATGTGAACGTAGCCAAAGTGGTTCAGGTCAGATTCGAAAAGATCAGATTTGCGTGTCCACACAGCCCTGAAAATATCAGATCCGAGTCACGTTAGGGCAAAAAATCTGATTTGTGCCACTTTAAACTGGTAATGTGAACGTAACCAAAGAAAGAGAGACACAGTGAAGTAGAGAGTGTGTGTGAGAGAGAGATGGAAAGAGAAAAAGACAGAGAGAGTGAGGAGCAGAGAGCGAGAGAGGTAGAGAGAGGCGATCTACAGGGAAATAAATCACTTGGAACAGAGAGGCAATCTGTTTCTCCCTCTCTCCTTTGTCTGTTCATCTATCAGTAATGGTGAGGAGCTGATGAAGTGAATTCCAGTTAGAAAGAGAAAAGCACTCTAATTCATGGTTGAGCCAACTTGGGAGTCAACAGCAAACATCAAAGCAATGATGCACACACACACACACACACACACTTTCTTGGTTGGCAATAACTTAACATATTACATTTGAAGATATTTAGATGTTTTGCTCTTTTGAAGAACCAACTGATAAAATATATGACAGCAGAACAGTTAGAAATAGCCTGCTCTACATGTCTGATTGGCATCTTAATGAATAGGTGCTCGGAGATCATAAGATCACATATACATGAGTAAAGTGTGTGTGTGTGTGTGTGTGTGTGTATGTGTGTGTGTGTGTGTGTATGTGTGTGTGTGTGTGTGTGTGTGTGTGTGCGCAGGCTGATTAGAACATGCTGGGAGCATTACACAGGTCTACACAGCCCTCCAGATGGTGTGCTGTTTGTTCTGATGTAAAAGCGACAAGCAGAACATCAACCTCACTTTTCTCTGTAAACAAGACTGACTACATGCTCACACGTACACAGGCCTGTTATAATACACTATCAGTACATGGGTAATTCATATGTCCCATTTGTATTATTTGTATTACCTATATTTACCTGCTAGTAAACTCCCATCTGAAGCTGCTCAGCCTCTCTGTATACATACTAAAGTGCACACTCACCAGTACACACACAGCATACACCCATATCACACTCCCTGCACCCTAAAATAGCCTGCCTCTGCTCCTCCGGGCGGAGCTAAAAAGCAAATCTCTGTAGCCAGACTGCACACAGCACTTTACTCAATGTAGTAAAGCCAGAGCTGCCTCAGCCTTCCAAGAAGTCTCCAGCCTCCGGACTTTGTGGGGCTATTCAGACAAGAAGATACTCAAAGAAAGAGACTCAAGTATAGATGACCTGATCAACTAATCCAGCTCCAGTAGTTCTTTTATCCTTTAATGTTGAATATCTGCTGATTTCAAGACAGATCCTTTACAGTATTTTCATGCATAATACAGCATATAAGTACATTATGTGTAGCAAAATCAATCCAATTTAGGTGGGATGTGTTTCAGTATGAGCACAGTATGACAAACACTCTAACTCACTTTTGTTTTAATAACATTTTAGCGTTTCTTGAATATGCTACTTTTGTACAACCCCATTTCCAAAAAAGCTACGACGCTGTGCAGAATGTAAATAAAAATAGAATGCAATCATATGCAAATCATGTTAACCATAGTTTCCCGACTTTTTTGGAACGTGTTGTTGGCATCAAATTCAAAATGGGCATATATTTTTCAAAAACAATAAAATTTCTCAGTTTCAAGATTTGAAATGCTGCGTTTGTACTATTTTCAATTAAATATTGGGTTTAAATGATTTGCACATCATTGCATTTTGCTTTTATTTACATTTTGCACAGCATCCCATCTTTTTGGGAAATGGGGTTGTATTTTAAGTTGCTCAAAAGCAGCTGACTCCAGAATGCACTGCTTTATCACTGCTAAATGTGCAATGGTTGCACATAAACATTTTATGTGTGTCTAGTTTAAACATATTTTATAAATAAAATCTAGTTTGATAACAGTTGAACACTGGCATTTATTACTCAGGTATTACAAGTGGCTATTGACTAGTATTCATTTTCCATTCAAATAATTCCAGAATGCAGATATTTAGACTGCTTGTTAATTTCTGAAAATATTTGCAATGCACTTTCAAGGTAAGCTGGCTGGCTGAAAGAGTAAAAAACACGTCTCTGATGACAATTTTGTGCTGAATAAAGACAGAATTGATGTTTCATTTCTGACTTTTCAATGGCTGAGGTAAGTTTGAGTTATACTAATGCTAGCTTGGTTGTACAGGGTGATTCAAAAAGATTCATCCAATTTCAAAATGATTCATTTCACTAAATCTTTACAGAACAATGCAGTGAACTGTAAATGTTTAAATGAGCATAAAGTTTATTATGTAATTTTACAAGTGTTCAACATGACCTCCTCCAGCTGTACAGACAACATCAACGCCATAGTCAAGTTCATCCCATACTCGATTGAGCATGTTGGGTGTCACTGTACTGTACGGCTCTTTCAATGTGATTTTGGAGATTATCTAGTGTTGTGGAACCAACGCCGAACGCTCTGAGCTGCTGGAGGTTCACTGCCAACGAAAATCACATTGCACAGTTATGACGGATTCACTCTTATAAGTGGAGAACATGAAACGCTTTCTGCTCAGGGGTCGCCATCTCCTCGCAGACTGAAGGGAGCCATCTTCCAGTGAGAATCAGAAACTCTATGACCCCCTCTTTCAATTGGTATGTGATTGGTTCCTAGGCGCATCACGGTTGTAAAAATATGGCACTTTGAAATTGGATGAATCTTTTTAAATCACCCTGTATTTCTTAGCCTATAGCTCAGTGGCTAGGCCTGCAAGGATTTGGGGACACCACAGAGGTTCCCAGTGGTTGTATGATATTTTGCATAATGCATGCTGGGTATTGTAGTGATAAAGAAAAACATGAAAATGATATAAAATCATGAATTCTGTCAAACCAAAGAAGCTGAGGGATGCAGTGCTTTGTTACAGAATACTGTATTACAGAATACACAATAACATAAACTTTAGCTTTAGGCCCCTTTAATATAGCCAATACTGATCAACTGAACATGCCCAAACCAGCTCCAACAGTCATGTTTCAAACTGAACAGGCACATCCTTAGACTCGAGACATTAATCAGTCAGCATGTACCTTTTGGAAAGTGAGGTACTTTGGCTCTATGGGACAAATAAGGTCTGCTGCTGAGCTCTTGTCAGAAATGCTTTCTTTTTCATTGCAGAATAGCAAAAAACTTAGACCAAAGACTACCAGCTGTGTGTGTGTGAAGGAGAGATGAAAGAAAAGGTATGCTAATGGATTTGTGTGAGAGATGTTGTCTTCTTTTTTTTTGTCTTTTTTTTTTTGCTCCTTTTCCAAGGCCAGGCGCTCATTCTCCTGATCTTTAGGGAGTCTGGTAGACACGCACACACACCTGAAAGACAGAGTCTGTCCCATCTGTCTTGCTGCCTCCAAACCGCCGGTGCTTTTCAGCTTTTTAAAAGGCTCCAATAACAAAAGAATCATCTCTTTTTTAAAACTTGCCCCCATCAACAGCTTTTTTGAAAGGGGGGAAAAAGTCACTTTGAAGCATTTCTCTATTACAGTTTAATCTGCTTCTTACGGAGTGTGTGATGATAGACACAAACACACACACACAGAGTAAAATAGCTGTGCGCTTTCATCCCCACCTCAAAGCTGAAGGGTACAGAGCGAAGCCGTTATGTTCTTTCTGAGAGCAATCAAGCAGCCCTCCGTCCCTCTGATATTAAAGGGCCTGTCGATTGAGGACAGTTCAGTTGATTTCCCCCATCACCGCTCTCCCCGTTGCTAAGACCACGCTATTGCTTTCTAGCTCTTTTCTCTCCACGCTCACTTTCTGTCTCTGTCCATTTCTCTAGAGAGCAGGTTTTAATGGCAGCACACAGGCCAGTGTGTGTGTGTGTGTGGACTCTAAAAGCTCTCTTGTGTGGACACACACTGGCACAGTAATGACAGTGTCTGCACACACTGAGCACAGTATAGTTGAACAGTCAGACTAAGCCAGGAAAATAGAATTACAACAAATCAAAATACACACACTCTTGCATTCACTTACATTTCATGCAATGAATCTCGCTCAAACATACACATACTCACATATACAGCGGTCACCAAAAAGAATCTGTGCCACTATATGGCCAAAAGTAGGCCCTACCCCTAGACCATCACACCTATATGAGCATGTGGGACATCCTATTCCAAAACCATGGGCATTAATATGGAGTTACTTCCCCTTTGCAGCTATAAAAGCCTCCACTATTCTAGCAAGGCTCTCCTTATGAAGTGTGTTTGTGGGAATTTCTGGCCCTGGCTTGCAATTCATTGCAAAGGTGTTTTGGGGAAATTGAGGTCAGGGCTCTATGTAGGCCACTACTGTTCCTCCACACCAAACTTGTTAAGTCTTTACGGACCATGCTCTGTGCATAGTCAAGCTGGACCAGGAAAGGGCCTTCCTACACCACTCCAGCTGATGCTTGGTATTGTGCATAGTGGTCTGTGCAGCTGCTCAGTCATGGAAATCCATTTTATGAAGCTCCTGGCACACAGTTCTTGTGCTGATGTTGCTTCCAGAGGCAGACTGAAACTCTGTAGCAATTGATGCCACAGAGGAGATTTTTACGTGCTACATGCTTCTGTGCTCGACGGCCTCGCTCTGTGTGTTAGCATGGCTTACCACTTCGTGGCTGAGCTGTTGTTGCTCCTAGACACTTCCAGTTCACAATAATAGCACTTACAGTTGACTGTGGCAGATCTAGCAGGGCAGATGTTTTATTAACTGACTTGTGGCAGAGGTGGCATCCTATGACAGTGCCAGGTTTAGTCACTGAGCTCTTCAGTACGACCCATTCTACTGCCAGTGTTTGTCTATCAGGATTGCATGGCTATGTGTTTGATTTTATACAGGTGTTCTACAGCTGTGAGCAATGAGTGTGGCTAAAACACCTGAACTCAATGATTAGGAGGGCTGTCCACATACGTTTGACCATATAATGTATGGGCCATACTAAAAACTTTTTAGTATTTTGCCAACCTACCATCAGTCTACCATCTTTTTCCACACAATGAGTACCATCAGCTTCATGTTGTGCTAAAAGTGTTTTTCTCAGAAACATTTTATGAACGTTATTAAAGTTTATCCATGGTTGAAGTGAAATAATTTTCGGCCCATACAATAAGGGGAAACAAGTATTCACTTCTGGTTTTATTTAATATATTTCCAGTGTATTTATCCACACCAAATTTACACACACAATGTCTTTTGACTTTGTAATTATGAATATGAACAAAAAAGTACGTGCTCATAAGCATAAACAAAAATATGTTTAAAGGATATATATTTTATATCCTTCAGTAAATACGTAAAGCTAAACACTGAATGTTAATGGTGGAGTAGTTTAGCATGTTATCTATATTTTGACCTGTTTAGTCTGCTATCTTTAGCCAAGCTGTTAAGAAAATAAGTTGTCAGCCTCTCAGTTTAAACAAAACAAGGTTCTTACTTTACTTATCAATGACTTGGAGGTCCATCCTAGCAGCATAGCACAATAGATATAAGTGAGTTGGAGCATCAATACAGAAATCAGTTGTTGTGCAGCAGTCATAGGAGTACATGCATTGAGCATTTTACATCAGCTTTGAAAGCGGCTCAGCCAATCAGATTTTAGGGCTGGAACTATCTGTAGTAGAATGTTCCTATATTATGAAAACAGTGATTCACTTTCACACATTGATTGCAAAGGTGTTTTGCAGAAACTGAGGTCAGGGCTCTGTGTAGGCCACTTCCCCAAACTGCTGCTGCAAAGTTGGGAGCATATAATTGTCTAAAATGTCTTTGTATACTGTAGCATTAATATCGCCCGTTTACTGAAACTAAGGGGCCTTGCCCTAATGCTGAAAAACAGCCTCAGAAAACAAACTTTTCTGTTTGCACGACACATTCTGATAAGGTGCATTCTCTGATTTGTCCATCAGACTGCCAGATTAATCACTCTTGAGAATATATTTCCACTGGCTCTGTGCTTTACACTGCTGATACTTGGTATTGCGCATAGTGATCAGAGGTTTGTGTGCAGCAACTCAGCCATGGAAATCCTTTTCAAGAAGCTCTCAGCACACAGTTCTTGTGCTGATGTTGCTTCTAGAGGCAGGCTGAAACTCTGTAGCAATTGATGCAACAGAGGATAGGTGATTTTTATGTGCTACATGCATCAATGTCCGGTGGCCTCGCTCTGTGAGTTGGCATGGCTTACCACATTATGGCTGAGCTGTTGTTGTTCCTAGACATTTCCATTTCACAATAATAGCACTTACAGTTGACTGTGGCAGATCTAGCAGGTATACATTTTATTAACTGACTTGAGGCAAAGGTGGCATCTTATGACAGTGCTAGGTTTAGTTACTGAGCTCTTCAGTACGACCCATTCTACTGCCAGTGCTTGTCTATCGAGATTACATGGCTATGTGTTTGATTTTATACAGATTTTCTACAGCCGTGAGCAATGAGTGTGTCTAAAACACCTGAACTCAATGATTAGGAGGGCTGTCCACATACTTTTGGCCATATAATGTATGGGCCATACTAAAAACTTCCGCCTCTGTGCTTTCCAGTAGCTTTAGCGCAGTCTGGTTGGAATTCTTCAGCAGTCTTTTTCCACACAATGAGTCTACCATCAGCTTCATGTTGTGCAAAAAGTGTTTTTCTCCGAAACGTTTTATGAACGTTATTAAAGTTTATCCATGGTTGAAGTGTCCAAATAATTTTTGGGCCCATACAATAAGGGGAAACAAGTATTGAAACACTTTTGGTTTTATTTCATATATTTCCAGTGTATTTATCCACACCAAATTTACACACAAAAAAATTCTTTTGACTCTGTAAATAACGCCAAAAAAGTATGTGCTCATAAGCATAAATAAAATATGTTTAAAGGATATATATTTTATATCCTTCAGTAAATACTTATAAATAAAGCTTAGCATGTTAGCTATATTTAGCATGTTAGCTATATTTTGACATGTTTAGCCTGCTATCTTTAGCCAAGCTGTTAAGAAAATAAGCTGTCAGCCTCTCAGTTTAAACAAAACAAGACTCTTACTTTACTTATCAATGGCTTGGAGGTCCATCTGAGTAGCATAGTAGCATAGCACAATAGATATAAGTGAGTTGGCGCATTAATACAGAATTCAGTTGCTGTGCAGCGGTCATAGGAGTACATGCATTGAGCATTTTACATCAGCTTCGAACGCAGATCAGCCAATCAGATTTTAGGGCTGGAACTACCTGTAGTAGAATGGTCCTATATTATTAAAACAGTGATTCCAAATGTGTGAACAGTAGTTTATATTCACAAACACGTACATACATGCATACACAAACACTTTCACACATTCCCCACACAGACACACACACACACACACACACACACACACACACACACACATATACTGAGTATGAGAGTCTCAGTAATGTGAGCAGTGCAGCGTTCCCCCTGTGTGTGTGTGTGTGTGTGTGTGTGTGTGTGTGTGTGTGTGTGTGTGTTGTGGGCTCAGCTGTTGAGGAGCAGATCTCATTAAAAGATGCCACAGCTCTACAGAGCCACTGAGAAAAACAAACCCAAATGAATATCTCCATTTTACACACACAATATTCCCTCTATCTCTCTCTCTCTCTCTCTCTCTTTCTCTAACTCTCTATTTCTCTTTCTATTGACACACTATTCCTGTTTCTCTCTCCTTCTCTTTTTGTTTCTCTCTCCCTTCCTCTCTCTGTCTGCATTTCCTTATCTCTATCCCTCTCCCTCCTCTCTCCTCTTTCTTTCTCTCTTCTTTTTTCTCTCTCTCTCCTTTTGCTTTTTCTCTGTCTCTCTTTCCTTCCCTCTGTCTCTCCCTCCCCAGCCCCCCCCCCACCTCTCCCTCTCTCTCTTTGATGCTTGGTCCTGTCTTCCTCTCTTTTTCTTTTTATTTCTCTCTGTGTATCTCCCACTCTCTCTCTTTTCTTCTCTCTATCCCTGCTTATCTCTCTTTTGCACCCCCCTGTTGTTCTGTCTCTCTCTCTTTCTTTTCCCCACTTTTTTCTCTCTATCTATCTCATCTTCAGTTTCTTCTCTCTCTCCCTCTTTCCTTCTCTCTGACTCTTCCTCTCCCTCCTTCTCTCCATCTGCCCAAACCCGCCCCCCCTACGCCTTTTGGACCATACACATTTTTTAATCACTCACTCCAGGACGTCTCTGTTGAAGGGTTTCTTGCTGTTGCCGAGGAATTCTCCAATCATCTGCCGGCTCAGTCCCTTCCTCTGCAGCAGGAAGTGAGCCACACCTATGGGCGTGTCCGGAATGAAGCCGCGGGAGATGAGGAACTGCAAACCTTTATCTGGATTACTGCAGAGAGAGAGAGAGGTAGAGAGGGAGGGAGAGAGAGAGACAGACAGAGAGAGAGGGAAAAAGAGACAGAAGGATTGGAAGACAGAAAAAGAGAGAGGGAAGGGAAGTTCATATTTATCAGGCATAGAATAGGACTCAACTACAGTAATCAATGCACTGCATCATTAGTCACATCAAAATGACTGTGGACGTTAATGGTGCTAATAAAGAGAATGAAAGATGAGGGCTGTAAAATTACAGCTCGAGAGAAAAAGCCAAGACTGCAGGCTTACGGCCTGCACTGAAAACTGCACTGAATTTACTTCACATCATTTATTTATACTAGGGCTGTCAACTGATTAAAACAATTAACTGTGATTAATCACATTATTTTTGTGTAGTTAATCATGATTAATTGCATTGCCTTATTGCCTCAAATTTGACCCTATAAAAACATTTTTTCCTTTTAAAAAGCAGCACATATTGTTATGGCAAGCTTTGTTAGAGTGTATTACTTTCAATAATCCAATAACATTATTTTCATCATATAAATGAAGTTTTTTTTATAAAATCTCACCATGTTAACTTTTTTATGATTAAAAGTTAATCAAAAGTTACTAAAAGTTAAGAACGTTTTATTCTGCTCCCTGAGAGTTACCATTTCTGTGATATGAGATTTTGTTCCAGCAGTGATGATATATTATTCATGTGGAAATTATGTATACGTTTGAATAAAGCAAATTGAATTCATCCTTTTTTTCAATGCACTCCCAGCAGTCAACAGTCAACTCCAACTAAATGCTCAGCTTCATTAGTCACCATCATGCTGGGCCGAGGTGGTACATCATCAGCAGAATGCAGAGCCCTCTACTCCAGCACACACAACACACAGACGACCCTCTTAGCAAAGGTCTGATTTTCCCAGATTTATCTCTCCATACAGTACAGCGGGGCGATCACTGTATTAGGCTTCAAGCCTCTATCTGTCATACTGCATTTCTTTTGTTCTTTGCAAAGCGTGACTGCCAGCCATGATGAAGCACTCCTTCCGCGGCTCCACGGCCTGCTTTCAGATACGGCAGATATTTATAGCGGAGAGAGAGACAAGCTGGAGAGGAAGAAAGTGGCCACTGCAGCTTCGCTCTCATATTACAACTGTTACATAAGCAAAACAGATAACAACAGAGCTCAGGGGGAGAGAGAGAGATAGAGAAAGAGAGAGAAAGAGAGAGAGAAGACTCATGCAGATGTAGTGCTGAATGGACAGCTCCTTACAGCCATCATTCTTCAAAAAGAAAACATACACAAACAGGGTGGGCATGTTGTTCTTCTTGTATATTGATATTATAGGCTACATGTTCTACTCACGTACAGATGTTCACTTGATTAATGCTTTGATTAAAATTCTACAGTAAGAAACACAACCTGAGGCTCTCTTCTATATGCATTTTTGCCACATTTTATATATTATTGTATTTTCATACATTACTGTGTGAAAGATCATTCTTCATTTCTTTAATTACCAGTCAAAAAGGCCATTAAGAACAAGTTATTTATGGCTGCTGTCGGAAGAAAAACCTTCTATCTCCATTGTTGTCTTTTTTCAGTTTTTTTTTTTTGGTCATAATCTGAAAATGCCTGTTGCCATTTACATAGTGTGTGAATTCCATGACGAATGGACCAAAAACAATGACCCAAAATGATTTGATCTGGTTTCATTGACTTACATTAAAAGTAAGGTACGTTTTTTCCTTCTCCTGTGAAGTTATCATTGTGGAGATACAAGGTTTTGTTCCAACAGCAATGTTATATTTTAGTGTCAGGAAAACACATTTTTCAGTATTTAGTGTGCCCACTCTTTGTAACAGCTTCCATTCTTTTTGGGTGTTGGATGTTTTTCCACACCAAGTTCAATCTTAGAAGTTGGTTGTATTTTCTGCTTCTTACATTCCAACTAATCCTATTTACACATTTAGACTAATCAGTTCAGAACAACTGTGCTCTACATCTCAGATGTCCAGTTTCAGTGTTCTAGTGTAAATTTTACTTTTTGTCTGTTTCCTTTTCACAGTAAGCGTTCCGTTCAGACTCATAGTGTTGAACTGTCTTCTCACAGCGGACGGATGGACAGAAACACCTGTGGATTTTTCAGATCTGAAGCAACAGTGGAGCTTGATTTTCTCCTCTCTCTCAAAGATGAAAGTTTTATGCTCTGCTTATCTGATGGAGTCAATTTTGGTGGTCTGCCAGGTCTTGCACGGTTGTTACAAGGCCCATTTTCTCTGTATCTTTTTATAACTGTTTGATCTCATATTTTGAAAACTCCTGTTTTTTATTTTTTTTTGTTATTTTCCTATGACTTTACTCTTCCTTATGCAAGATGATTGTCTTATATGTAATCTCTTTAGAAATACCTCTTGAAAAATGAAAAACTTGTAATTAAATTAGTGAAGGGGGGTCTCAGTACTGTACACTCACTAGCCACTTTATCAGGGACACCATTCTAACACTGGGTAGGATCTTCCCTTTACTCTTAGAACAGCCTCAGTTCTTTGTGGCATGGATTTAACAAGGTGCTTTGAGATTCCCGTCTGCGAGACGTTGACATGACTGCATCTCATAGTTGCAGCACATTTGTCAGCTGGAGAGTTATGTACGTTGTCAACTACAATACTCAGAGAGGCTGTGCCATTCAAATGATGCTTGACTGGTCAGGAAACCATTCTTTGTGTAAGTCAAATTCTGACCATCTGCATGTCGAAAAACGAAATTTACCAGACCAGACAATATTTTTCCCAAGCTTCTTGAAGATGAAGATTTTTGAGCAACAGCAATGATTTATTAATGAAGCCTTTTGAAGGTTTCAATATTTATCTCTTTCCAGATAAGCATTCAGTAACATGTGGAAGGCTATGCATGATTTGTCATTGTTCAGTTAAGACCATTTTTATTTCACTGGTCTGTTTTTACAGCTCTGAGTTAATTCCTCAATCATCAAAATAATTGTTAGATTATAAAATTTCTAGTGTAGCACTTTGGACAACTACTCCAGTTATAAATGTATATATATATATATATAATATATATATATATATATATATATATATATATATATATATATATATATATATATATATATATACATATATAATCGACTACAACTGAACACTGAAATTGCAACACACACCGAGCTCCCATTCTCAGCCCAGTCAACATCAAGTCTGCATTCCACATTAGTTAATTTATATGATCAATAAGTTGCAGTTGGTGCACAATAAAAACAGCAGCAATGCAGTTTTATAACGCTGCTCTTGACATTGCTGTATGTGGGGAAGTCCATGCACTGGACATAAACTGGATTTACACATAGACAGCGGTCCTACATCTGATGGAGGGTCTGTTAGCTGCTTCTATCCTGTAGTCCCTCTCTCTCTCTCCCTCTCTCCCTCTCTCTTCATTACTGGGATTTACCACTTACACAAAACGGTCTTTTACAAGCCGAGACTTGCCAGAGTCAGCGGCCGGCTGACGGGCACTCGCTGACACTTTATGGACAGAACATCCAATTCAGTGGAAGAAAATGGCTTATCGTTTTCACACTGATCATATATCACGCGTTACGTTTCCAGGCTGGTGATCATTCAGTGAAATGCAGACTGAATGTGTTTCTTTTCTGTGTGCTAAGCAGTGTTTCAGAAATGTAGCTGGTTTTGCAGAATAAAAAGCACTTTCTGCCTGTAATGTAATACTGTATATCCTCCTCTTTTTAAATACTGACAGGCGTACAGGACTTGGATTCCTAGGATTAAAACAATTAAAATATGCTTTCTCAGTGAATTTGCAGTGATTAGTTTACAGTTAGCATGATGACAATACAATATAATAAATATAATCATTTTACTTAACCATTTAAAATCCCAGGCTTATGGAGGCTTATTATTATAACTACAGGGAGCTATTCTTAGGTTATAGAAGTGTGTAATAAACTTTGGCCATTTAAAAGGTTTTTATCAAAAATGACCAGTTAACTTACACACATTTTTGATATGTAAAGCTGATAATGAAAAAAAATGTTTCTTCGGTTACTTTTTTTCATGTAATAACTTTCACACCAAACCACTCTGAATGACTTTAATGATTGAATTATGCAGAAATTTCATTGGACTCCCCCTTTCATTATGTCCTTTTAAAGGCTTCCTAGTTTAACTTTTTTCCGGTAAAGTATTCTGGAACCTTTGAAATGTGTTTTGTTATTTTGTTTTTAAAAACTATTGTGAGCTTCACAGAGAAATACAGGTTGGGTTCCACATTGCTCCTTGGCATTCCCAGCTATCACATGAATTTGTTGAATTCCATCAACTAAATGAAGCATTGATTAGCCAAAGCAGGAACGGGATGATAACCATAATTAATAACTGGCTGCAATGAGCAGTGGTTTGGAAATGGTTAAAAGAACACACTGACAGACATGAAATCACTACTTACTGATCCACTACTCTCTTTCTCTCTCTCTCTCTGTCTCTCATACTCTCTCTCTCTTTCTCCCTCACTGTCTTAAACTAATATTAGTGTTTTTCTGAGCAAATAACTGCATACTGCCCAGATAAACAGCTTTTTAAAATAGATTTTCTCAGGTGCCTGAGATTTGTTTTGCACAGTACTGTGTATATATACATTTCACTGCTGTCGGAAAAAAAAGTTTCTATTTTTGTCATGTTTAAAAAATGTTTTATATACAAAAAACATTTCAAAGTATATAAACTCTTCAAAATGTTTTACAATTTCATGATAAACAGACCAAAAGACACTGTTCGAAATGACATTTGATATTAAAATGCAATGTATTTTTACAGTAACTTACATTGAAGTAAAGAATGTTTTTTTCTTTGCCTTTTGGAGACACAAGGCTTTGCTCCTATATACATATATGCTGGTAAATTGGCAACAGGTCAGTTACATGACTGGGTATAAAAAGAGCATCACAGAGAGGCTGAGTCTTTCAGAAGTAAAGATGAGGAGGGGTTCACCACTCTGTGAAAGACTGTACAGGCAAATAGTGCAACAATAACTTTTCTCAATGTAAAACAGCAAAGAACTTCTACTTTTCATGATCTGTGGTACATAATATCATTAAAAGATTCAGAGAATCTGGAGAAATCTCTGTATGTAAGGGACAAGGCCAAAAACTAATTTTGGCTGGCCGTGATCTTTGGGCCCTCAGGTGGCACTGGATTAAAAACAGACATGATTCTGTAGTGGAAATCACTGCATAGGCTCAGAAAAACTTTCGAAAACCACTGTCTGTGAAAACAGTTTGGTGCGGCATCCACAAATGCTAATTAAAAATCTAACACGCAAAGAAGAAACCATATATAAACAGGACCCAGAAACACTGCCACCTTCTCTGGGCCCAGCTCATTTAAAATGGATTGAGGGCAAGCAGAAACGTGTCCTGTGGTCCAACAAATCAACATTTGAAATTCTTTTTGGAAATCATGGACACTGTGTCCTCTGGGCTAAAGACCACTCAGCTTGTTATCAGTGCACAGTTCAAAAGCTAGTATTCATGATGGTATAGGAGTGCATTAGTGCAAACGGCATGAGTGACGTGTACATCTGTGAAGGTGCCATTAATGCGAATGATATATACATGTTTTGGCAACATGTGCTGCAACCAGATGATGTCTTTTTCAAGGAAGGCCTTGATTATTACAGCAAGACGATGTCAAACCACATTCTGCATGTATTACAACAGCATGGCTCTGTATTAAAAGAGTTTGGGTACTAAACTGACCTGCCTGCAGTCCAGATCTGTCACCCACTGATAACATTTGCCACATTATGAAATGAAAAACACGACAAATGAGACCCCGAACTGGTGAACAGCTGAAGTCCTATATCAAACAAGAATGAGAAAACATTTCATTTTCACAACTACAGCAGTCGATCTCGTTCCCAAACCCTTACAAAGTGTTGTTAAGAGATAACGAAACACAGTGATAAACATGTTCCCGTCCCAACTTTGTTGGAACATGTTGCTGGAATCAAATTAATGATTTGCACATCATTGCATCCTACGTACATTCTATACTGGTGCACTTTGTAGTTCTACAGTTACAGACTGTAGTTCATCTGTTTCTCTGCATACTTTGTTAGCCCCCTTTTACCCTGTTCTTCAGTGGTCAGGACCCCCAAGGAGCAGGTACTATTTGGGTGGTGGATCATTCTCAGCACTGCAGTAACACTGACGTGGTGGTGTGTTAGTGTGTGTTGTGCTGGTCTGAGTGGATCAGACACAACAGTGCTGCTGGAGTTTTTAAACACTGTGTCCACTCACTGTCCACTCTATTAGACACTCCTACCTTGTCAGTCCACCTTGTAGATGTAAAGTCAGAGACGATAGCTCATCTGCTGCTGCACAGTTTGTGTTGGTCATTTTCTAGTTCTTCATCAGTGGTCACAGGATGCTGCCCACAGGACGCTGTTGGCTGAATAGTTTTGGTTGATGGACTATTCTCAGTCCATCTGTGACACTGAGGTGTTTAAAAACTCCAGCAGCACTGCTGTGTCTGATCCACTCGCACCAGCGCAACACACATTAACACACCACACCACGTCTGTGTTACCGCAGTGCTGAGAATGATCCACCACCCAAATAGTAACTGCTCTGTGAGGGTCCATGGGGGTCCAGATGGACTACAGTCTGTAATTGTAGAACTACAAAGTGCACCTATACAGTAAGTGGAGCTGATAAAATGGAGAATGAGTGGAGAAACACGGAGGTGGTCATAATGTTATGCCTGATCGGTGTATATATAGTGCTAAACTCAGTACTCAAATTCTAGCACAATTTTCTTATAGGTTTAAAAAAACAGTTCTTGGGATAAAAAACACTTTGGGATACTTTTCTCACTTTTGGAAAGCACAGCACCACGAAACACTCCTCCATCAAACAGCACACACACACACACAGACAGCATTGACACACGACATTTACACTCTCTCGCCCTGTGTTTGTCCCTGGTCTCTTGTGGGTTTCTCTCTCTTCGGTGAAAAAGAGACACACACAGAGTGAAAAGTCATTTCAGAGAGCTGTACTCTCTCTGCTTAATCCTGAGGCCAAAAAGGCTATTTCTGCCCTGTTAATCTACTCGTCTCCTTTAATAATGCGATTTCTCAGTGCTGTAGACACATTTTTAAAGACTATATAGAATATGTCCAAAACGTCTTCTCATCCAGCATTTCTCCTGAGACCAAAGGTATTAATAAACAGTTTGTCCCCGCTTTGCTGCGGTAACAGTCTCCACTCTTCTGGCAAGGCTTTACACTAGATGCTGGAACATTGCTCTGAGGATTTGATTGTATTCAGTCAAACACCACTCCATCTCAGCTCATCTCAGAGGTGCAATGAGCTCCATTACTAGAATGCGGCTACACTGCTCCACAGCCACCAGAAAACATATGAATACACTTCACACTTTGGTCTTGTTTTATTGTTACTCTGATAAAACAAATAACTGCGTGAAACATGTGATTTGCATTATGAATTAACTATGATAGTCAATCCAACAATAAAGGCAGCATGGAGCTTCTTTTATACAGTGGTAGGAAACACAGTAGCACACAGAAAGCTCCGATTGCACATGCTCATCCATTTTTATATGACTAAAGTGAACATACTCACTCACCAGCTACTCTGGGGCAGATTTTAATGAGTTAAAGGGGATAAAGACTCTGAGTAGATCACCAATGGTGTGTTAGGTATGGTAGGGTTAAGTTAAAAGTAGAGGTAAAGGTAAAGTTCCCAGATGTCCTCTATGTCTCCTCTTCATGGCTTTGAACCACACACACACACACACACACACACATGCAACCCAACTCCACCTCACACACACCCACCCTCTCTCCGCTCCCTGCCCTTTCTTAATTAGCTATTAAGGGGAAGAGCATGCAGCCCCTCTATTCAGCCCCTTAATCCCAGCCTATCTGTCCCAGCGCTGTCTCCGCCCGCAGCACACACACCTGCTTCACATGCAGCCGCAGCCCGCCACACGTATTAGACTGAAGAAAAAAACTGCTGGAACTAATAAGGGTCTCTCTCTCTCTCTCTCTCTCTCTCTCTCTCTCTCTCTCCTTCTCCCTCTCTGTCTGCTGTCTGCCAAACATCAGTTTACAATAATTAAAATGTAGCTTACGCTTATCTCTCAGAGAGCGTGAAGCGAAACAGGCTTGAAAACGAGAGTGATAAAGTTTCCTTCCTTCGCCTTTAGTTGTTTCCAAACTTGAGAAAACTGCTGTGTCAGAAGTGCACGTAGCATTCCAGACGTTTCAGCGATGGAAGTATCACTGGAGGGCATTTTAGTCATAAACATATTGGGACCCCATTGTTTTTACTGCCAAGCTGGCAAAAACTGCAAAAAAATAAACATGAAAGAAGCCACTGCGCTACCCACACAGCTGGGCACAGCATGACACAGCTTGGCAGTGGTGCTATTGCCTTACATTTGATAGACATACACAGATGTGGGCTGTTCCCGTTGATGCTCCATTCCCCACAATATTGTACCACTCACACAGCAGAAAACAGGATATCACAATGATCTGAAGTAGAAATTAATGCTGCTGTAAACTCACTGAAATACAGCACATCTCTTACCAGGAAAGACGTTGTCACTACTACTGAGATACAAGTGTTAGTCCTAGTTCTCATGGTCTTAAGGAGTTGTTCCTTTTGGGTCTTGGTTCCCCTCAGTGGTTCTTCTTAATGCTCCTAATGAGTTTTTCCTTTTGAGTCTTGGTTCCCCACAGTGGTTCTTCCATATTCACTTACACAGAATTTCCTTTTGAGTCTTGGTTCCTCTCAGTGGTTCTTCCTCATGCTCTTAATAAGTATTTTCTTTTGAGTCTTGGTTCCTCCTCAGTGGTTCTTCCATGTTCACTTACACAGCTTTTCCTTTTGAGTCTTTGTTCCTCTCAGTGGCTTTTCCTCACGTTCTTAATGAGTATTTGCTTTTGAGTCTTGGCTCCTCTCAGTGGCTCCTCCATATCAACTTACATAGTTTTTCCTATGTCGTGGTTCCTCTAAGTTAATTCCTCATGCTCTCAGGGAGATTTTCCTTTTATTCTTGGTTCCTCTGAGAGGTTCTGCCTCATGCACTTGGAGAGTTTTTTTAGTCTTGGTTCCTCTCAGTGGTTCTTCCTCATGCTCTTAGAGAGTTTCTTCTTTTGAGTCTTGGCTGCTTTTACTTCTTACACACATACATTGGGGGCTTTTCCCAACAATGTCACACTTGGACTTTTCTGGAAAACTGCTTTGGGGCAATGTCTATTGTAAACAGCATTATGTTGATTGTAAGTCAAAAGTTGGGGACACCTTGTCTTCTTTTGACATTTTCCAAGTAGTGCTGGAGTTTTGCTGTTACTATAATTATTTATTTACAATCAAGAAAACAAATCCTGAAAGGGTTTCATTAACATAAAACAGCTATGTGCTGATTTTACTTTGGGTATATTTAGCTGCAAACATTTCACAGTTTTATTCCAAACTGTTAAAAGCACATATCGAAACTCTTGTTCCAAAGGTGGATTCAACACCTGAAAGGACTGAGTGCTGATGAGACATCACAACGAGTGGATACAATGCATGACCTACGGAGTAATTCTCAAGGTCAGACATTCTAAAACCTGCTTAGTATTTAATATGTTACAATATTACATTGCATTATTTGTATTAAGAACTTCTGAAAAATCTGAATGTTTAGTGTCTCCTTTGACTTCAGTGAGGCCATTGAGGCTATGGTGGGTGGTTATGAGCATATTTGATGATAAAAAGTCATCCTACATGTCAGTGGCATTTCTGTGTGATTGAGAAGGAAAATTGGAAATCATCTACGGCTAAATCGAGAGAAAACGAGAACAAATCAAAAACAGCTCTGCACTCCGTATTCTCTTGAGCTGAGAAATAAACAAGCAGCAGCAAAGAGGGAGGAGAGGAGCTCCTTGCGAATGACATAACCATCAGAGTAATTCTGAACAGCCGTTCTTACCTGGGGCCTCATGACTCAGCCTGGCCTGTGAGGACCCCTGCTCTCCTTCTTCTGCTGAGCTGCTGCACTCACAATTACTTCCAGTACAAAGAGCATTCATTAAAAAGGTAGGAACAGCATGTTTTATTTTGGATGCAGAAGTTGAAATGGAGGGACCAGAAAAATCGACTCGGAACAGTGAGAGAGATCTGGAAACATGGCCGGCGGGAGGAATGGAAAGTGCTATGTCATCTCCAAAGTTTTTCAGCTGCGCTCCCTTGATGGCCATTTTCACAGTGGCTGGAGAACTTTTTAATTACTACGGCAAGATTAAGGTCCTTGCTTTAACGGAATGACTAATGAGAAATCGTACTTTGAACTGCTCTTTCTTGCACTGACCTCTGGTCAGTGCGGTGTTGATTGAGGGCTGGGGCTCAGGAAGGTGACTGGGTTCTTTCACTGGCTAACAGCTATGCACAAAAGAAAACTGTAGCATTGCACAGTGGGAAACAATTAGGCTACAGAAACAATTCACAGGTCCTTATCGTCACCAATCACTGCAGAAATCATACCTCTAGAAATTAGGCCTGTCACAATCATAAGGTTATATTCACAATTAAATGCCACACTAAAGTATAAGCCTAAAGTAGCCAAATTGGCACCAAGTCAGGAGTCAGAATGCTCATTGTTTCTGTAAGACCCTTGATGTGTCTCAATAAGTGTATTTTCCACTTTCTTTTATTGTTTGTATGTATTTGCCTGAACCCAACTGGTGAAAATGCACCTAATTCACTTTTTGTTCGTTGTCACGTAAACTAGTAGTGGGGGTATACCAGTCCATCCAGTATACCAGTTGAAATTCTTCCTAAAGTATGAGTTTTGTCATAACTGTAATACCAGTATACCACAAAAAGTGCAGATAACATGACATGCAAACAGTGTAATCTAAGCTAATGGTACCCCTGTTTACTTGAGTGGCTGGGTCAGAGATGTTTCACTCACGTTTCAAATGTAAATGAAAACACAGAAGATGGAACTGCTCCTCCATTTATGAAGGAACAGAAACATTCAAACAAAAAGCTCCCCAATAAGAAGCCACCTTCAGCCATGGGCCTGCAGAGCTAGTATTAGAAAGCAATACTTACATAAGTTTATCTATATATTGTTTGGTTTTGTTTTTATTATTTTGCTTAATAAAATTTTTTTTTATTAAAAATTGAAGGGACATCTCAGAATAACATATGCATATGCATACATATGCATCTAAAATGAAACCTCAGAAATCTTCATTATAATGTGACATACATTTTTGGCCATACCACCCCCTACTAACATAAACATTTGATTGTGAAAGCCAGCTGCATAAAATAACTGTACTGTACAAAAATAATTGTGGTCACTGTGGCGATTATGTAATAACTGTGACAGGCCTACTTGAAGCAGAAGTATGTAGAACTTGAACTGCTTCATAGCCTAGTGTGCATGTATGTATTACGCATGACATGTGCCCTTACACATAGACAGCCAATTATTTCACCATTCTCAGCATGCGCTCGTGTGTCGCTTTGGAGTAGAGCTCATAGTAGGTCCTGCGACCTTCACTCAGGCAGAAAGAAGGAACAGGTAGTGAATTTTAACAGGCAGTAAGGCCAGAAATATGTAAAAATATGCACAGTGGAGAATGAGGTTTTGGCTACACAGCTGCTAGAGACGGGCACTGTTATTCAAATATATGAATATCTCAACTCATCTCATGTGTACCTAATCAATTAAATGAATAAGTCATGTGTAGTTTAGAAAAAGAAGGAATGAATTAAATTGTGTATTATCATGTCATTTTTAATAGGTTTCTCAATGAGCATGTGACGTAGAACAGCATAGAATGCCAGGACACAAGCAGCTGATATTACATTTCAAGTTATCTCGAATATCTAAGCAGAGCTACATATAGAACTATTTAAAACAAAAAGATGACATGGAATTTATACTGTGTAAAATTGAAAAGTGACCATTTGTTGTTCCGTAAATTCCACCGATTTTTAAAAAATTCTGCATAATTAAATTGTTAAGATTAAAAATAAGTGGTTTGGTGCATAATTTTTGAGGTGTACTGACACTAGGCTATCCGTACTGTGTCCGAGCACATTTGACCCATCCAGTCCAATGTGTTTGACTACTGTGATCGCTCTGTACTGTGCCCTTACTGTTTAGCATACCGTGCCAGGGCCCACATGGTTTGGTTGGACTTTAGCTGCAAATTGCCCTCAACGTCAGCTTCTTCCATAACAGAAACTGCTGCATTACATAATCGATAGATCTATAAGGCATGTGAAAGGGTCATGTGTCAGGGTGCCCAAAATGACTCCAAATAAGCCACAAAATAAATACAATCCGGAACGAGAGCTCTTTTCTTCAACACAAAAACTCGCAAGCGAGCTCAGGCCTGACACTTTAAGTGCAATATGAGTGCAGTAGAAGGGGGACAATTGCACACGGGCATGGTACAAGGCAACCAGGCATAGTGTGAGTACACCCTTAAAGAAACAGCATCAAGTTGCTCACAGTGGTGGTGACGGGAACCAGACGTCTTAAGTGTTTAATGCCTCTAAAGTTCCCTCACAGAAAACTATGACACAAAATGATAGCAAACACTTTGTCTGATGCCTGAGATACTGCTTTTCTTTATTGTTTTGAGATGATTTTGGCCTGAAGTGTATCTTTAAAATCTATTCATAGTGGAGAGGTACATAACAGTCCAGAAAGAAAACTGGGCTCAAATGGCTCCCTATTTCCTACATAGTGCACTGTGTGAGTTATGAAATATGGCCTCTTCATTCAAGTGACTGAATCCCAAATAGCTCTTTGTTAGACATATTATTCACTCTTTAGGTGCAGGAGTCATTGTTTTAATTCCCCTTTTAGTGTCCCATGTAAAGAGTAGGGAGCCAACTGAGATTCAGCCTTAGGCTTTGTTCACACAGCTGGTAAAAGTGGCCCAAATATAATCTTTTTTTTTTCATATGTGACACAGATGTGTTATCTGTCAGTGTGAACAGCAAAAACACACTTAATCTGACATTTTCAATTCTGATTTGAGACTTTCATATGTGGTATTGAAATCTGATACGTATCCGATCTACAGCAATGTGACTCAGTCTGAACAGCCAGATCGGAATTCATGCAACTTTACGTCAATCTAGCTCCACATTCGTCATAATTTCATGCTGCTGAGACCTCATAAACATTTGGGGTGATATTTCTGTACAAAAATTAGAAGAGACATATTTAACCACTTCCATGTTTGAAGAGATTTTGAAAGAAATGGCTGAATAGGAGAACGAGGCAGCAGAGTCAAAGAACAGTTAAAGAATCCGAGGACATGAACCAAAGAAGTGATCGCGCCTTTTTCCAACATGAAGATGAAACTAAAAGTGACTGACGTTCGTTGGCGGTCATGATTGTTTACGTCTGGATGAGGGCATCACATGAAGCATTGTTCTTTTGCGCATGCGGGTCGGTTTAGAAGCGCAATCTGTTCAGACTAACGTCACATACAGATCACATTTAAAAGATATTGTGAACAGCCAACCAAAAAAATCAGATTTGGTGAAGGGCCGCTTTTACCTGCTGTGTGAACGTAGCCTTAGTTTTCCAGACTTATTAATATTTTACCTTTACCAACATTAGAACATAAGAAAACTCACATGTAGACATGTGCACATTCATCGGTCATAAATAAAAATGGCTATAACCCTTGGTTCCTATCACCACCACTGTAAAGTAAAGATCAGTCAGTAAGTTGCTCTACAATTAAATACTTCACATTAAACTATGACTGAATTACATTGTTGACATTGCCACAGATTAAGTATGCAGAAATGTTGTTAAATAGTTGGAATTTCCCTTTAAATGACATACATCTAATATACAAAATCACTAAATTGATTGAACGTGCAGGCATGCATCATGTTTTATGCTGGCTGCATGTAAAAAAGAAATATTAAGCCTTCTGTGCTTTGATTTTTTTAGTTGAAGTGATATGAAATATTTGTTCATGGAGATATTCAAATGCTATTCATTCAGAAATGCAGAAATTCAAATAACAAACACGGTTAAAATGTCCATCTGTACTACATACTGAATGAACTGGAAGGAATCCAAAATGATTTTGTGTGTGTGTGTGAGTGTTGATTGCAAGTGCAGAGAGAATAGCCACTGTTTGTAAGAATCACTGAGAAAGCACATGGGTTGACCAAATGATTCAGCGCTCTCTTACCTAATTTCGTGCTTAAAAATTCATAAGACGTCAATGCTGGCTCTTACGTACAGTAAAGCTCCTCTCGATTTATCTCCTCAAAGGCAATTATGTTGCGATTATGTTTCCTACACGGATTCTTCGATCAGCGTCTACAGCTATTTATGCACTATATCTGAGTCTCCCTATGGTTTGTGTAATCTGCTAATAATATGCTTGTTTTTGCCATCAGCACTCAGGTGCAGACTCAACACCATATTCCAGTGTTTGCCAGGAGATTACCATAATTTCCTTCATGCAAGAGTTTATGTTCTTTGAGTGTAAACCTACATAATATTGTTGCAGACTGACACACATGCAATAAAAAGAACATAAAAATTTTGAGCTTCATGAAACACATCTATGATGAATGTAAATGGAGAGAGGTTGGAAAGATACGGCTACAACCTACATGGTCTGTATGATGTATAATACACTACAAAAAAGAGGCATTCTTAATCTTTCTGACTACTTTCATAGTGATTAGTTAAAAGGCCTATATCATGAAAAAATTGAATTTTCCCTACTTTTTTGAAAAAAAAAGAGTTTGATGTAGTTTCAAAACATACCATTCACTCTCCAGACCATAAAGACCACATTTGGGAGCTAAGCTGCAAAAAAGTCCATTTTTATTCATTATTATTGTGATGCCACAAAAACCAACAAATATATTTATATGCCTGTTCAACCTATAGCAGTTTAGCTCCACCCATTCATGCTGAATTTACAAAACATGTAAAAACAAAAGTGCATTTTTCATTAGACTCTACATTACTCAGTGCTGTCCTTACAAGTTTACCAAGTTTTAACCTAATAGAGGTTGTGAACTGTCAGGCTGGCACACTACATTCAGCATTCAAGTCCAGAAAATGCAGGTGTTCTTGGCAATAATTTAAATTGCAATCGCAATATTCATCAGAAAAATCACAACTACATATTTGCGAACACTTTATTTGGATGTGCTGTAGATGCTCTGTAGACGCTTATCTTGTATTTAACTTTCAACTAAGTATATTTCAACTAAGTATATATTCATTTCGCCTTAATTTCCTAATGCTGATACCAATCCTAACCTTAATCTCAACCTAAAACCTAAACAAAAAACATAATTGCACTAATCCTAACCTTAAACTTAACCTCAACTCAAAGCCTAAACATAATTCTCACTGTGGCACTAATCCTTAACCTAAACTTAACTTCAACTTAAATCCTAAACCAAGTCCACATCTTAGTGCTAATCCTGACCCTAAACTTAACCTCAACCCAAAAGCTAAACCTAAACCTCACCCTGGGTCCTAATCTATAATCTTAACCTCAATTTAAAACCTAAACCTAATCTTCACCCTGGTCCTAATCCTAACCCTAACCTTAACCTCAACCCAAAATCTAAACCTAATACGCCTGGCCATATGAAACATGATGAACAAGAGATATGAAACATGACAGACCGCAGGCAGGTACCAGTGAACTAATGAAGAAATTAAAACTTACCTTTATCTTGCCTAACAGTGATATGAGATGGTAAACAGACATGCAAGTGATCTTGAACCTTAATATTTTGTCTTTGCATTTCTATATAGTTTTCCTCTATTATACAAACTGAGCTGATGGAAACTCAGCCTAACTTTTTTTTTGGCAACATTTCAGTTATTCTTGAATTTGAATTTAATTCGACAGCTGGATGGAAACTTGGCTACAGACAGTCAGCCTGCTAATCTTCAGTAATATGGAAGTGAACCATACAGACGTGTGATGAGAGGAGCCGTCTTCGGACAGAAGCAAGGCTATTTATAGAGGTTCAGGCAAACTCAAGGTGACAGGCATCAGGGAGGGGGTGTTAGCCACAGCTGGAAACAAGTTGGAGGGTGGCGAGTGTGTATGTGTGTGTGCAAGAGAGAGAGAGGGCAATGGAGAAAGAAAGAAATAGTGAACATTCTTTGGCAATAACAGATCAGAATATGCCCAGGTCAATAAAGGACCTGATATAAGTGCATGTTAACAGGGGGACAGAGAGGTGCTGTAAAATTGAAAGTGCAACTGTTTAATCACTGTATTAGACAAAGGACAGGGCACATTAATAGAGCAAGAGTACCTCAAAATATTACATCAGTGACACACTCAGTTACGGATGTTATTTCATGGAATTCCACATCAATAAACCTACTTAGTAGCAAGTGCTACATCAGAAGTGCTCTAAGTACAAGAAGGACAAGGCACTGAGAGTACTCACATGTTGAAGAGGTTGAGGCCGATGCGGTAGAGGCGCTTGCGCATGACGTCCGTGGAGAGGGTAGGGGACTTGCAGCTGGCAGGGTTCTCACAGTGGTAACGGGGTAGACTGAGCATCATGGTCTGCAAGGCTTCTTTGGACGAGGCCTCAGAGGCAGATCGGGCAGACGTGGATGTGCTGCTGCTGCTCATCTGCTCTGAGCTATTGTCCGCTGGGTCCGATTCGCTACGCTTGGCCTCTAGAACCTCCACACTGGGGGCCACCGGACTCCCCACCACCTCTGCTGGAGGCACAGCCTCTACAACTATCTCTGCTGGGGACGCTACCTCTGGCCCTGGGACTTCCGTCTTCTCCAGGGTAAGAGGCGGCAGATCCTCTGCAAGCTCCTCCTCGCTTGGTGGTGGTGCTGGGAAGTCGCCATCTGGTACTTCCCCAGGGTCCAACTCTGGCGGCGGGGGAGCCGGCTCCTGGGGAGGCTGTGCAGGCGGTTCTTGTGGTTTTGTTTCTTCCACAGGGGAAAGTTTTGCACTCTCAGTCACTGCGGCCCCCTGCTGAACACAGTTTCCGAGAGATACCGAGGTGGAGGACTCCATGACGGAAGAGGACATGCGGAAGTTCTGACTATCAATCTGGACCGTCACATCCCGGAAGGCCATCATTAACTTGCTGGCACTCCGGGACACGTTCTCAGGGTTGTCCCCCTGGCCCATACCAGTCTGAAGGGCAGTCGGATCTGCGAGACTACTCTCTCCAATAGGCCCTGTCACTGCAGGCTTGCCACCCGCAGCATTGAAGGCCTCGGAGCTGAACTGGTAGGTGCCTCCCTCTTGCAACGAACACATGGTCTTCAGGCTCCAGTTGCTGAGGGCATCGTCAATGGACTTGGCCAGGGATTGCACCTGCTCGGTGAAAGAGTCCTCCAGGTTGGTGAGGGTGCCTCCCACAGTTGCAGGAAGGGAAGGGGACCGGACCAGGGGGATACCCGCCATGGAGCAGCCTTCGGCCAGCGCCCGCTCAGCCGAAAATCCCTCAGCATTTTGCACGCGCACCTTGCGCAGGGATATACGACGAGGCAGGCGACTCTCCAGCAGAGAGTTGCGGATCTTCTCAAAGTTCTTGCTGAGCTGGTACTGGCGGAAGGCTGTCTGAATCTTGCAGGCGGCACGGCGCGAGATGAGGTGGCCTCCATATTTGTGCTCTAACATTTCGATCTGCAGGGAGAGCAGAGGGGGAGGAAGAAGAGGAGAGAGGTCAAACAGGGTGATGCGAAGACACGCATGAGCAGCTGCAGACATGATAAGGACAAAGAGCAAGAAGCATGAAATTAAATCAACAAGGAGAATCGAGCAGAATCCGCTAAGTACCGTGACATGCTGATCATTAACGAAAGTCTAAAAAGAGAAATACAGTCATTTCCACAACAACAGTACAACACAACAAATCTGTGGTAAACACTTGCCATATCAAACAGGATCTTGGGTGCACAGACGCAAGTATTGAAAATTGTAAACAAGACAACAATTGCTAACAGCATGAATGTTAAAATGATGCTTAATCTAAAGCTGACATTAATCTTCAGACAGATTATTAAAGTCTAGCAAAAGGTAAAAGTATCAATGTTGAAATTAACATAAACAACAGTATTAGACTGCACATATTTACCATTCACATCATATTTCACACACCCAGAAAAACTCTTTCAATATCAATCTAACAATCTTGACGGAGGCTGAAACTGCGGATGAAGGACAGGAAACATAACGTTCAGTGTGGAGTGCAGTAAATGAAAAACCACAGAAGAGGATCTATGACTTCAGCAGGAAGATGCAGAACCAACTGGGTTCTATTAGACAACACAAGCACTTTATCCAGAGCTAGTGATCAGACCTCCGCTTCACACAACTAAAGCCTCTATTCAACTTCACGTCCACACTGCTGTGCATCCTGCGAGTCATCAATCTCGCCTGCAAAAGAAAAGCTTTATTCCTTCGTGAAAGCACACTCGCAGTGGATGTGATTTGGCTGCGGCTCAAAAAAATAAATGAAACTGTCTTCCATCTCTTTCCTGGAAATGATTGGCTTTGGAGCATCTCTGACACATTGGGAGGGAGAGAGAGAGAGAAAGGCTGTCAGAATATGTTCCATTGTACCCTGCCCGCTGCTTTGTTAAGCAGAAATGATGGAGTATGGCACACAATATGCCATTTATGCACTTAGATGCTTCTTGCCATTAAGGCCATATTTGAGAGAGTCATCTTCCCTAATCAGTCCACTCTCTCGGTGAGTCATTACTGGGAGATGGACATTAGAATAAGAGAGCTTCTTTCATTTATAAATAAGATGTCAGGATGTTGAAAAAGCAGCATTCTTTCAAATATCCATCCCTAATTTGATGTTTTCATATTTTTTCCTATCAGGCTACAGGATTTGTAATGTGTGTACCAGGCTTTGAGGAAGTCTGTTCTGTTCATTTGCTTGACAACCGTATGGCTCAGAAAAGGAACGATGTGCTCTACATGGTATCAAATGGAGAGCAGAGCAACATCTAGGCAGGTCTGTTTGATGCTTCTAGTGAGCATCCAAACTACATTCATATATGTATCCCAAGTTAGTTAACAGCCAGATAGGACAGTACAGTTTTGCTTTGATTATACACCAGTTCTCAGTTCTGTTTCTTGAGCACCTGTAAGCATACAATGTAGAATTCAGCACTCCTGTGGGATTCGCGCTCGACCCTGGGGACCCACCACAATATCCTGAGGTGAGGGACTAATTTTCACCGTTGTGCGTGAGAGCGGGCAGGTAATCAGCCCACTGCAGATGGGAGCGGAACCAAGCACACATGAAAAGAAATCCCGCAAATTAATGAATAGCCTAAATAAAGTACAATGATCACCAAACCATATATATAAACAATATAAAATGATAACAGTAAAAATGTTAAAGTTAGCGATAATAATAAGAAGTTTTGATGTAAGGGATAACGTGAACAACATGCAAATTCTTATAGCTTGCAGAGATGGCGGAGCCTTCAGTGCGAGGGCCACAGCTGCCAAGCCCAGGAAAATACAAACATAACCACTCTCTGGTTAAATTTTTGGTTTGTGTTTACCAGGAATATTACTTCGCCTTTTACCTTGCCTTAACAGAATCAGTGAGTGGGAGTGTGCCAAAATGTTTCAGCTGTGGGCGGGAGAGGGACAAATGATCCCAATTTTCTGCTGGAGTGGGTGAAAGTGGGCTAAAATCTTGTGGGAGTGTGCGGGAGTAGGGTTAAAAACAGTCTTGTGCAGATCTCTAGCGCAGTTTTCAAATCACAAGTGCTGCAATTTTTAATTACAGTCTATATTCTTAACAGTATTCTCTTAAAGGTGGCATATATGTCAGTGAAAAAAACTAAACACAAGAAAATTGTCTCAAGACACCTGAGGCAACTAATGAACTAATTAAAAGCCCTTCTTGAGATGAACTGGGTGTGTTAGAACAGGGAGACATCTACAACATGCAGGGCAGTGGTACTCGAGGACCAGGATTGAGAACCACTGCTCTACACCATAAGCCATCCAGACCTACACACAGCATCGATGCTGAAGCAAGTGCTAATGTGTTCTGTCAGTCAGAGGCACGGACCTTCACCTGCTAATCTGCTCACCGTCAGTTGATGGACATGCGCAGAGATTAATCCAAGTTAAGGTCCACTGTGTGGTAACGAGTCAGTTGCGGTCTGTTTGACTGACCTTTGCAAAACAGCACCAGTTAAAAAGGTCTAAAGAGAGCTTGAAAAGACTTGGAAAAAGGCATCTTATCTGTGCAATGTATATTTCAGCTCCGCTCTGGTAAGAAAAGAGAGGTGTGCCTGGGGAATGCTAAGGCCTGCGTGAATGGGGTGTGTGCTTTGAGCTGTGGTTCGTCTCTTTTCACAGACAGAGGCTCGAGTCGCGCACGTTATCCCTCCTGACTGGCAGAACCCGCCTTGAATATTCATCATCTTTATCTGAAATTTTCGGCAGTGCAGACTCGATGTGACAAGAACTCAAAACTTCCTGAGGAATATACATAAAAATCCAGACCTCAAAAAGAGGGAGCGTGTGGTAGTAACCGGAGGTTGTGAGCCTCATACTAGCCATAATGGAAAATGAGGTGGGAATGCACAGAGGTGGTCCTGAACACTAGATGGGGTCTCTGAGGGAGTGGTTGATTAGCCAAGGCACATTGGATTATTTGTTTTTTCCGCTCAGTGGGAGCCTTCAGACAAAATGGTGAATAAAACGGGGCATGTCCTGAAGAAAATATCCCTTTGACATTCACTGCTTGTCTACCTGGAACCTGGAAAGGTAAACGTGAAAATAAAGGCGATGAGTGATATCCACACACCAGAATGGCCAGGATGGAAAGAGAAGTAAAGATATAAATGAACTAAAAGGAATCTTTGCAGATTGGGAAGAGGAAGTTGTTGAGAATGACAGAAAGCAAAAGAGAGAGAGCGAGAGAGAGAGGTAAAGTGAGAGCTGCAGTGGGTGCAGTCCTGCTGTGAATCCACCCATTAGCGGGCTGCCAGTTCTACTTCTGATCACTTCACTAAGCACTGACGGAGGAAAAGATCATTCCGGAAACGACGTGGCCGTGAAAGGAGAGGGAGTGTAATTGTGAGGAGGGCAGCGATGATATCGCTCACTTCTAATCAGCATACCAAATGGAGCCTGGCAGCTGGATCAAGTCTTTTGTCAGGGTCTGGCCTGCCACAATCCCAGCAGAGCATGACTTACCACCCGCACCCAAACAAGACATGTCCCAGGTCCAACTCACAAGAGGGTTAATGAGTGATGGGCATTGTCAATCACATGACGGTCTAGATACCTAATGGCTTTAGTGGCGTAGGTTCCATTTCAGCTTTGGGTGGGACACACTGCTCATACCACCTGACCCATGATGAGTGTTTCATATGAATGATTAGTGCTAAGGATATGTTACATTCAGAATGAGTTACTCAATACATTCTTACCTTGAATACTTCAAATGGCAGTAATTATATGTCAACAAACATCCTGAACAATCAATCTCCCTGTCAGAAATAGAACCAGGCAACCCTAGCTGGATATACGTCGGTGTCACACAGACACAGAAGTGCACTTTTAGATGTAGAAGCTTGTTTATAGGTTTGATGAAGTAAATAAATCTGCCAGGTCTCCTGAACTAGCTTGCTAGCTATCACTTACAAGCGAGGCTGCAGCATTAGTGTGTTTAATCCAGCGGAGAGCTACAAAATACAGTAGGTAAAAAGCTGACAGTGTCTTATTTTATTACTTTTAAACAACCTTGACAGTGTTAAATATTCGAAACAGTTGAGCCTAAAAATATATTACAAGCTTCATTTGAAAATGCTGTATATGCATTTGTGACACTTTTGGATTTAAAACAGTTGACTTTAATGGAAAACACATTTTTAAAAGTATGTATTATTTCTAATATAGCATTAACATTTCTTGAACGTGTAAAGGTCACTCCAACAATGTATATCACAGAAAAAAAAGAACCTTTAGAACCTTTGCATTATGTTAAGTTTCTTTAAACCCTTAAAAAGTTCTTCACACTCACAAATCTCATTTCCAACATTATTCTTTAGTAGAGATGCACCATAAAAATTCTTGACTGAAACCAAAATTCAGGACACAGCCAAAAACCAAGACCCAAAAAAGGAAAGAATTTTATATATAATTTGCCATCACATTCTTGAAAATGGTCTATTATGCGTTCAGCAACCAAACGCTTTATATATGTTTGGGTCAATTTAACAACCAAAACTGAAAGGCGTTGCCTCATTATAAACTATATTTGTTTAAAATTTCAGTAACACTTTATTTGGATGGTCCACTGTAGGTGGTTTGTAGACGTTCAGTATATCTTTAAATAACATTCAACTAAATATCTACTAAATGCAACTGATCTTAAAGTTGAGTGTTAGAGATTCTATTACATGTAAAGCTAATCTTAAACCTAAACCTAACCCTAACCCTAACCTCAAGGCAAAACCACAATGTTGGTGATAATCAACTGAGTATCAACAAAAGTTTGTTTATGATTTAAGTATCTATAGATCATCTATAGGGAACCATCCAAACAAAGTGGGACCAAAATTTCTGTCGGATTTCTACTCAGGGGGACCATCTCACCAAGTTGGTCATTCCTATTTCCCACCCACAGGCTTGGATCCCCCCCCATTCTGCAGGTTGAGGGTTTAGCGGCTTCCATCTTTCAGACTCCTAACCTTGGAGGACAGTGGCATCCCCCAACAGGATTCAAATTGATGATTTTTTGTTGATTGGACAAAGAGATCAAACTCATGATCTCCGGATGATCAGGCACCGTCAGTTGATACTTAGATCAGGTGTTCTAATCTCAGCAATAAAAAATAGACCAAGCCTAATATGGCAAAACATTCGGCTTTGAATGGTTTTAACAACAAATCATTAGACAGTAAATTAGCAAGAATTAAGCAAGTAGACACAGTAACCTAGTATAGGATAGATTTTCCCTTTGATTTCTTTAGTCTTGTGGGTAAACATGCACACAGCCCTTTACAGAAAGAAGAGTCAATATTGTTCCACTCAGCACTGACGACATTAAAAAATTGCCAGGGTAGTTTGTGTTTAACATGAGAGCAAATATTCCCTACATTCTCAGTAAAAGGTACCAAACTGTCAGAGCTAAGAAGGCAAGATCTGAGGCCTTTGTGTATGAACTCTACGTATGGCTTTGTACACTATCAAGTAGTCAAAGACTTTGAAGACCTAGAGTTGCACTTTTTCTGTATTAGTCTCATGGCACTCTCAGATAGACCAAATCTTGAGCCTATTTAAAGGGAAATAAGATTATTGTTGTGTTGGCAGAAAATTGAAAAGATTTCCAAAAGGAAAGGTCAGCCGGAGCACAGCTCTCTTCACAGATTTAATCTTTTTTTCGTCGCTCTGTTTAGCTGATATTGTTTTCCAGCTAAATGAGGTACAGATGCCATCGCTTCGTCTTTCTGTCTCTTTCTCTGTTTTTGTTTATTTATTTATTTCTTTATTTGCACAACTCTCAAAGGATGTTCTAGCTGCCTCTCCCACATTATGTTACATTTCTTTCAGAAAATGTCACAATACCAGTGGACCTGAATTCACTCATCTGGCTAAAGCCATGTCTGAGAACTGGCCGTGGTGCTTAGGTAAATGATTGCGAAGCAAATACATTCATGCTGGAGTGAACTGATCCTACTGGTTTTCTGTCGCATGCGTCCATTTTTGGTGCTTGACATTAATCTCTCATTTGCATCGATGCGTACCTCACGGATGCATGTATATTTATGAGCCGATCAGCATGAGACAGGGTAATCAAAGGTCTCATTGGGAGGCTACATGGGCCTTGATTAGCATAAATAGGCAATCACGCAGAAGAAGTGCGGTTGTAGCTATCTGTGGAACCATCAGAATGCAGCCTCTGAGAGACCGTGTCTGGAGTTACAAACACTAGATTATCAGCATGTATGCATACGCAAGGGAACCGGCTTTGTTTGCAATGGAGCACAGAAGGTGATACAGAAGATGAAAAGAATGTGGACCTTGATAGAGAAACTTAATGTGATTCCTTAAGGCAGAAAATTTTTGAACATTGATGAGTTTTCTCAGATACTCTCCTAAAAATAAAAGTGCTTTGCAGTGCCATGGAAGCACCACTTTCAAAGGATGGTGCTGTAGAGAACTATTTTTGTAAATGAATGATTCTGAAGAACCTTTTTAAAGTTCTCATAATAATGTAAAATAACGTAAAAGTTCTAGAAAGAACATCACATTGGTTCAGAACCTTTACATTATGCGAAGGTTCTTTAAACCCTTAAAAGATTTAAAGGAACCAAAATTCAGGCCAGAAACCAAGACTGGAAAAGAATTTTATATATAATTCACCATTTTACTTTTGTATTAACATAATAATGCTGACCTTCAAAGGCACAAATCACTGTTCTGGAAAAGAGAACTGAGAGAACTACAAGACCAATTTAAAACTGAACAGCTTGCTAAATAATATTAAATATCATATAAAATGAAAATATAACACTTGGTTTCCCAAATGCATCTATAGTTGAATTCCAGAGTCCCTCTTCTATAATGACAGAAAACACCTAACTATTTAACATGTAAAGCATGTGAACATGGCTTGTTTTTATAGCAGGGGGGCATGCAAGGCACTTTAGTGTTCATCACCTCAGCAGGATCTAACAAACACACGTTTGCAATAAAGACTTTCAAATCGAGAGTTTTTTGTTTTTTTTTTTTACAAAACATTGTTTATTATTTCTGATTTCCATGTACGAATTACATTAAATCAGTTTAAAAGTATGTAAGCTAAAGACTGTTTAGAGCACAGCTGTAGAGGACTATGTTTGTGTTTCACTGTTGACCCTCTGCCACTCAAACTGTTTGAATGCATCTGTGCTGACCACTGCAGGAGAGCAAAGGACACAGTGTTTTTTATCACTATTTCTCATCAACATTACCATTCAAATTATTTGTTAAGTGTCAGATTTTGAAACTTCACTGCAGACCCTTTTAATCCTTTGCTTTTTTTGACCAAAATGTTTGCCTTTTTTCTCTTTCCAAACCAAAAATGTCACTTTCAACCATTTCTGACAGAAAATTTTCGGCCGTAATTTTGGGGCACCCCAAAGATGGTTCTTCGATCACTCAAAGAACCCTTTGTTGCAACTTTTTTGAAAAAGAGTGAAGTTGGATTGTAATAAAGGCCTTATTCTATTGTACTTTACCAAGAACTATCAAAGAACTCCACCTGCAGGGGAATACTATCAATCAGCAGTTCTTAACATAGTTTCAACCACTGAATTCAAACCTAAATGATCATGATTCTCTGTATGCTGTGAAATGTAGGTTATACATCTGAGGCTAATCCAAACCAGCGACCATACGTGAAGAAAAATTGGACACGAAATCTGGCGACTCCGACAGGGTCTTATCGACCCACTGTGAGGGAGAAAAAAATATAATCTCAGGACCGCAGGAACGTCAGGGGAATTGCGCACGGAGGACAGGGGAACAAATGCAGGATAAGATCTATTTTGGGCTCTCTCAGCACTCTGTCATCAAATTTGCTAATCCTCTCACTTTTCTTAAACATCAGCAGACTGGAGACAGACGTGCAGATAAATACACTGAACATTCCCCTGGAGAACCTGTCGGGAAGTTTGGTGGGGGGTGTGACTTAATTTGTCTAGGGCATTCTCAGATCTCATTAATACTTCTTTCTCCCCTGGCCGGGTTTGTCGAAGTGAGCAAAGTCAAAATCCACATCACTGATGTACATCATGCCACAGAAGATCTGAAGTGCTTTAAAAAACTGTCGTTGTTTGATACAGAAGCTAAAACAAAGAAGGGAATTCTCCAGTGACGGTAATTCTTCCAGGAAGAAATCTGAACAGAAATGTGGTAACTGAATCTTGACGGAATGAAATTAGATAAACTTTTTGCTAAGGAGATTGAAGATTGGTTTCAGTAGCATCTTTGCAGCATCTAATCCTAATGATAATAATTAATCATTATATTAGTCTAGGTCAGGGGTCGGTAACATGCGGCTCCAGAGCAGAATTAGATTTTTTAGGTAAAAATAAAATAATCCTCCCTTGCAGTAAAATAAAGCTCTGCTGATCGTTCAAACACAGTTGTAACAGTAACAGTAATTTGTAACAGTAAATAGTCTTAACGCTAAAGTTGTAGCCTATATCTGCTAATTCACCAACCTTTAATCCTGAAGGTTGCCATGCAGACCGCTGGTCATCATAGCAATGCAGACAACAATCCCACCTAGCCAGAAGCTAACAAAATGGCAAACAGAAAGATTTAAGAAGAACATGGATAATTTGGAGACGAATGGACTTAAATGGTGCAGCAGTTACATTCTGGCGCCTCAGGCATCATTTAAGGTGGAACGGGAACATTCGAACAAAAAGCGAAGGTTGAGAGACATTTTACAAGAAACTATTCCACTTTTGCAGAAAAGATTCCTGCCAGAGATGTGAGAAAAACAACTATAAGTTAGCTGACCTGAAGCTTAAAGCAGAGCAAAGTACATCTGCGTTTTTAATCTATACTATATATTTTTTAGCCTATACTAGCACATTGGCACATACTGAGACATATTTACAGCCAAGATGGTAAAATGGACATAAAATGTTGTGGCTTCCAAAGTGGTTTGAATTTTGTTGAAAGGACAAAATGGCTCTTCTTAACATTTGGTTTGTGACCCCTGGTCAAGGTCAACATCCAACTACAGTTATATGAAAAATCACTATTTTTTTCCAACTGGTATGACAAAGTCAATGTCTGCACAAATCTTATTGTTTGTGTGCATTTGTGTGTTCTTGCATTCAGGGGTCTGTTTCATGAAGCAGGATTTATTGATTACCCAGTTAACTTCAGGCTTAGTTCAATCTAACCTTGGTTCTTCTGTCTCACAGTGGTGGAGGCTGCATCACCATGGCAACCTATGCTGCACACCAAAGCTGGGGCTTCCCTCACAAAGAAAGTTCAACAAAAACAGAGTTCCAGGCTAAGTTTCATAGTCACAAAACCTAACAAACACAACAACAGTTAACTTGTTATACAAAGACAGTTAACAAATTTCTTTGTCGACTCAGGTGTAGATATTCTAGCTATGACTAATCCTCGTGTGCATGCATATGAAAGCATGACATTTATGATGAACAACCAGCCATAGCAGTGAATGGTGTTTCATATTCTTAATATTTATGTAGTCTAATTTGTTTCTCTGTTAAAAAGTGCCATTATTCAAGTGATTGAAGCCACAAATGTCACATAAAAAAGTCAATGTCTATCTCTATCTACTTCCATCACCCTTAAAAATTGTCCCATGAATTTCACATGTGAAACATGTGGTTTCTGCAAACATGTTCACATGTTATCACAAAGTTATTCATGTAAACATATTTTCACATGGTCACACATTTTTTTTAGTTTTTATTTCATTTATTTTTTATTACTGTGAAAAGAACTAACACAGTGGCAACGTCAACATCACTTTGTTTCATCATTATAATTCTTGTATTCTCTACATATTTATGATGATTTCTTTTTCCTTCTTTGAAAATCCAGCCACTCGACTCCTAATGTTTCATGCCACTGGCTGTTCATCATAAACGTCACATTCTCATGTACAAGTGCCTGAGCATTAATCACAGCCTCAGTATCTACAACTGGGTTAACAGAGAAAGTTGTTAACCTTATCTAGATCCCTGTACTGGTACCGGCACACTTCTGTCAAAGTATTCACTTCTGGTTTTGTTTGCATCAAATCGCCCAACAATACAGAAATGCAATATGCCTTTAGAAAACTTGAAATCTGAGGATTTGATTTCTGCAAAACATTACATGATCCGTTACTCACAGTCACAATCAGTTCATTTATAACACAATGAATGAGCAAATGCTAGCAAATCTGTGGGTCCTTACCTTCAAAATCTTGCCACTATCCACAGAGACATCATAATCCAAACCATGCAGTCTGAGTCAGTGATCAGTTTAGAGATCTATGATTCAGGAAATAAACTCCTCCATTCTAGCCTGTTACTGTGTGTCAGTAATTCATACAATTATTCTGATGGGTGGGGAAAAAATGCAACGAGTGTTGCCTTTTAAATGAGATCATAATCATGACTGTAGCCCAAAGTATTTGAGAACAGTGTAAAAGTTATATTTCGTGAAGCCTGAACTTAGTCAGGAACCCTGTTTAAGGTGAGCGTGCTTTGTGAGACAGGCCCCAGCTCTGACACTAATCCACGGTATCCCACAACACTTCCACTTACTTTAGAAAAAAGACCCTCGCTGAAGCTCAACATGTCTCTCTACAGACAGAAGATCAATTGGGACAAGCAGATAGACAGCCTCACACACACTTACACGATAGTCAACTGTGGAGACAAAGATAACGAAACTTTGATAGATACACACAATTGCATGGCCCATATAAACAGAGGAAAGGAGGGGTGCCAATGTCTCCACATTCCAGCCCTGCTGATGCTGTTTTTTGATTAAACAGTTATACAATATGGTTCATTTCAGACGTCGATAAGGCAATCATGCAGCTGAAATGCAAGCAATTTCAGCACTTATTAGGAGGTAGAACGGCTGTTTATGAGCCTTGGTGAGGTTACACAAACAGTAAAAAAATTATAATTAAGGATGTCCCAATCCGGGTTTTTGCCCCCCAAGGTGATCCAAGTACTTTAATGTTGAGTATCAGCAAATACTGATCTAAACTTTGTATTTTTGTAGATAATTTAGGTACGATATGCTACACTGCTAATTAATACTACAGTAACATTATATGTGAGATTCTGCACTGATATGTTTTGTTTTTCTGCATTATTTTAAATTACTATAATACATATTATTTTAAATATTGGCTTACTATCAAATTTCATTGACCTACCTGAGTTACTTTTTTCAATGCTCTGTTTCTGCTAACCCAAAATACTTCAACTGTTCTGTTTCCAACCTAGTTGCTCACATTCTACATGCCATATTTTGGAATAAACGTGGCTTAAACATAGTAAAAACAGCAGCATTGCAGATTTTATGCTTTCATATCACTGCTGTTGGGACAACACCTCGTATCTCCATTTTTGGCATAATTTGAAATAGCCAGTTTCCCTTTTCCCTTTTTCCATTAAAATGTGCCTGGATCTGATCCTGATACACTGAATCGGATCGGACATTCCTAGTTATAGAATCTTGATATTTTATTCAAACACCTTCAATACCAAACCACCACTGCAGAGGTTCCCTCTTATATAGCTCTCATGAACTTTTTAAGTGAAAATATTGATTTAAAACCCAATTCAGGAATTATTCAAAGCCTCATGACCAGTACAAAGTCCAATAAAGTCCAACTCAAAGAGCTGGTGAATGCAAACATCACATGTTTTAATGAGTATCTTGTTGTGGTATCAAAACATTTTCCCCCCAAAAAAGGGAAAAGGCCTGGTTGGGTCTTTAATAGATACTGAAGTGGTTCAGAGGTCAAGTAGCTTTTACTCTGTATGATTTTTCAGGTCACGGCTTGCTTGAATTAGGCCCAATCAGACACACGCAGAGCACGCTAACCTCTAATGATCTAAGGCTGCCATCAAGACAACTGCTTAATCTTCTCAAAATCAAATGCAGTAATAAAGTACACAATATGAATGCTCAGCACGAAGGAAGTGCAGCCATGGGAATTTTAGGCCCCCTCCATTACCATGACAACACAATCTCTCTCTCTCTCTCTCTCTCTCTCCCTTCAAATGTCTCAGGTTTTCTCCTGGCGTATCTCTCCTGCAGTATCTCTCCATCTTTCTCACGTTAACTTGTACTTTTCCCAGATAACATCTGATACTAAACCTTAAAGGTGAAGGTTATGTTCAGTCTGCAAATTCTGGCTGTCCTCTGATAGGCTCATTCTGAGCAGGGGATAATAGAGCCCTGTTCATGAAGGCCCAGGTAAAGAAAGAAAGACAGAGAGAAGGAGACGTATCCATCCCACAAATGCATTCTTTCATAGTGAGTTTGTGAACTTTACAGAGCGCTGGCAAAGTTTATTATAAGAATTTGGTAGAATACAACTCTGTTTTTGCATTTAGAGAAAGTTACTGATTTCAAATCTCCTTTATTTTGCATGTGGGTGAAAGGTCACACTGTTAGGGTTGATCAATTTATTTTATTAAGTAACTGCGCTGATGTTAGCATGGTGGCAAATTCTATGCCACTGTGTTTTTTTTTTTAAACCTGCATATTTTCAATTAGCTACAACAACACAGTCCAGCTCAGTAGCATAGCATTTTAAATTGGAAATTCAATGTTAGCAACTGTGAACAAACATCTTAGCGGTCCAATGTGAAAAAAATTAGGTATTGTTACAGTCGCTACAAAAGAACGCAGTTCTTGGTGGAGCATGGATAGTTAGATTATGACTCTTGGTGCCAAACTGATGGAGATTAGCAGCTAATTTTGATGTAGATGAACGGAAATGAGGAAAATGATAATGAATGATCCAACCTGAAGAAAACAGCCAGCTCCAGCATAAACCCAAATCACTAGCCTGAAGCTAACCTTCAACCGTTTAACCAGCACTGATTAGCCTTTTGCTAACCCCAACTGTGAAACTAGAAGTCACTAGGCGGATGCTAACCCTCAGATGCTGAACCAGCCTGGTCTAATCTGATGCTAACCTCCACAAACAACATTCTAATTTGCTGAGACACAAATCTCACAGGAAAAAAGCCTCAGATGCACACATTCCAGCAAGCCTCCGACAACACATCAGCGACCAGACCTTCACGAGCCACTCTCACACACACACCCAAAAACTCCATCCCCCACAGTGCCTTGCGGCCTACCTGCTTGTTTTTGAGGTCGAGTGACAGTTCGTAGTCGGAGGCGGTGGAGTGGCTGCAGGCCCCGTTCCTCTGCACCCTGATCGGGGAGGCCGTGTGGTGCAGGCTGGGCCTCCTGCCACCCCCCGCACCCCCTCGTCCTCCTCCAGCCTCTTCATCCTCAGCTTCTTTCTTCACTTCCTCCTCCTCCTGGTGCTGCTGCTGTTGTTGAGCTTGGGCCTGGGCCGGAGTTTTGTCTTCCTGTTTTTCACTCTCTCGCGCCTTTACTTCCACCTCTGCCGGCTCAAGCTCCTCAGCTCCTCCGCCGTCCCCCCCTCCTCCTCCTCCGTCAGCAGGCGTGGCTGGGATCCCTCCATCCGGAGGCCGCTCAGGGCCCTCAGGGGCCACTGGGGCCCCTGGGGACTCTGAAGTGACAGGAGAGGCGGAAGGAGTCTCTTCACTGCTTAAAAAAGGAGAAAACGCAGAGTCAGCCTGCAGCCCTGGCCATCGTCTTCCAGCTCAGTCGGCTCGCTTTCTCCCTCTCATCCTCCTGTTTGCTCCTTCTCTCAGAGGAAGAGGGCAAAAAGAGAGAGATGAAGGGGTCTGGCTGGCTGCGAGCCCCAGCATCCACTGTGCAGGGCAAGCCTTGCACAGTTAGCCCACAAGCAGACGGAGAAGGGGAAGGACACACAGTGACTGACTTGTGACACCCCACATGTGACACACACACAGACAACAAGACACAGTCATGCAGCTATCAGTGTGTGTTTGCCGGCAGGTGCGCGCTGTGGGGGGTATGAGTGTGTGTGTCATGACCCGGCGTGGCCGTGTTTTCACTCTGCCCGACTAAAGCGACCCTGCTGGGGGAATAGCGTAAGCCTTTGTGCGCTCTATAGGGATGCAGATGACAGCAGGATAGACTCTTTATTTTCTTTTTCTAGTGGCCTGCTGATATTAGTGTGGGACCAGGGGACTTCCCGTCTGACATCGTTCCACCTCCTCCAACCCGCCTTTCACTTTTCACTGCTTCACTGCCTGGATTTCTCACACCTAGTGGTGGGCATTACAGTTCTTTTCAAAGACTCAGTTCACTGAAATGATTACTTCCTTCTGAACAGAGGCATCAGTAAACAAAGGGTGTTTTTCCAAAGCACGAAGTTGAACTTGAACTGAGCTTTTTCCATCTGTCCAATACTGAAGGTTCCAGTTTTATGGTTTTGGTGCTCAACCAACAGGAATAGTACTCGAGGATGTTCTCTTCTGTCTTTGCTAACAGTTGCAGGTGTAGCAAACCACAATTTAACATTTTCTTTTTTTACTCTTCCATGAGAAGATAGTCATCAAGCACTAATGCATGACCAACAGTGCACCATAGTGTTAACTAGAATGATATGTTTATGTGTTGATTGCTGTTTTTAGAATTGTTACTGTGTAAAGAGCTCTAGCTAGGAAGCTAACACCAATGCTATTAGCTTTTTTGCTAGCCTCTACAGAAAGAACATTTTTGCTCACATTTTCACACTTGACAGAGAAAAATATAAGCTTTGCTTGATTCCACGCATGATTCTGTGAAATTACATACATTTCCATAAATTGCATGCTGGTTTAATCTTGTTTAAGCTGGTCTGGTGCTTGTTTGGCTATGCAAATGCAGCATATGCTGGTTTTACTGGTGACCATCTACAGTGGTCTATGCTGTTTTTTCTATCAGGGCTGAGTAAGTGTGCAGGCAGGCTAGTGCGGCTAGTGCTAAGCTATAGTAAGCAAGATCGTATGTAGATGTTTTTTGAGTGTGCACAGTGCGGTATATTGTTTCATGTCAGCCAATAAGCTAAGCTAACTAGCAGGCAAGGTAGCTAAACAGCCAAATTAGACACTGTAATGTGACATAAAATGACCAGAAAGACAATTAAAATGCTATTATGATGGTTCCAGCTGACTCTCAAGCAAGTTTACAATGAACTTAAACTAGAACCATAAGTCTGTTGGTTACTATTTGGGTCAGTTCTTGTTTTTGAATGTGCGGTGGGAAAACAAACAAAATTATTAAGTATATAATATGAGTAGGCTATATTACATATTTACAGAGCCCTGTTGGTGACATCCCGTATAAATAAAAATAACACAACTTAGTAAGGTGTGGGAATGAGATCATGCCTGATTAAGCTGTGGTCAAGGCTTAATTATATCAATCTCACGGCTTACTAAGTTGTAGCCATGCATTTGGATCTTGTTTCCATGCCTTACTAAGTTGTGGCCACATGTTATTTTTATTTATATAGGATGTCACCAGCTGGGCTCTGTAAATATTCATTCAAAAGCACTCAAATTAGCACATGATAATTTGTGCAGTGACATAAAGGCTACTCAGTAAATACATTTTATTCGCTAGATGTTGTTTCATCAAAGTTAGCAGGTTTTCAATTATCAACACAAATCGTAACTAGTAGTAAGGTTTACAAGAATAGGCTACAAGAATATGTGGAGCTTGTCTAACTACTGTTTGCTCATTTAACTCCTGAATGACAAACTTCAGTGCTGCTAGTTTGCTCATCCTCTAAATCAGTCAGCTGTCACAGACAAACTGGTGTAGCTATGCTAGATACATCCACTACTTTCACAGTGCATGAATAAAATTAAGCTATTTTCTAAGAACGTTTTATTTTTTAAAACAAGTCTTTAATTGTGCATCACTTTATTGGCTGTACTTTGGCTATATAACAAGAGAGCTGAACAGAGCCAGTCTTTCAAAAAGGCGAGTAAGGAAGCTTAGTTCCTTCACCCAAAATATTTATTCAAAAGAGCAAATCAGTTGCCGATCACTAACCCCTACAATCACTCTCCTGCACCTCCCTCCCTATGTGCCCACCACTCGTTCCATCCATTCCCTCACCTTACGTATTCTCCTCACTCTCGTGTTCTGCCTCTCCCTGAGTGCGAATATGTGTGTGTGTGGTAAGAGAAGCACTCAGGGCAGCGTGCTCCTGTCTTAGTGCAGGCCAATATCAGAGAGTGCTGCTGTATTCAGACAGGTCACAGCCAGAGCCTCCGTTCGCCCAGGCTTTTAACAGAACGTCTTCCAGCGCCTGCATGAATCTATGTATGAAGCAGAAACTCAATTATCCTCCCATCCTGATACTCAGCCTGGCTGAGGGGATGGCACACAAAGAGCTGCTGCCTCCAACTGCAATCTGATATGAACTTTTGATACTCTGTTTTTTTCTTCCCCATAAAGAACTGTGTGTGGCGTGTGCTAAGACGTCGAGTGGGATGCTAAAAGTGGAATGATTTTCTGACATGGCGAGCAGAAATGGGATGTGCATGGATACACGAAATGCCCTCAGAACAGTCCTGTGAATCGGAAAAGGCAGCTTATTGAACATAATATGATGATGTGATAGTAAGGCAGGTGGATATGGCTAAAATCTTAGCACAATGTAGTTTTCCACATTATTCCATATTGACAATTATTATACATGCACTCTAATGTTGAATTTTAAGTCTGAATAATATTTTGAATCCTAAAGAAAACAAAAGGCACCATCTGGTTGCCCTGCATTACAAACTGAACCACATAAATTCATTATATTATTGTTTTTCTCTTTAGTTCTCTAATTTTATCAGTAAAATAACTAGCTAGCTTACTCTGCTGACTAGTTTATGCTTTGTTTCAATACTCATTTTTTTGTTAGTTTGTTAGATCAGTGCATCTCAAATCACACCTTAGAGACCCTCAAATGGTCCAGATTTTTGCTCCAATCCAGCTCTTATAGGGGGAAGGTAAAAATGTTTGGGGGTTCCTGGGACCGATTGGAGAAGTCTTAGATGAGCCTTTGGAAGGGCAAGAGACTGTGAAGACAAGTGCTGACCTCAACAGAACTTCCTTTTCAAACTCCCCGAATATAGTTGTATGCAAAAGTTTAAACACCGTTTGTCACATGACATGTTTGTTGATTTTCTAAGTGAAAATAAGTTAACACATCTTCTACAGAGAACAAACTTAAATATTTTTCTGCTAGTGCAGAGTTTAACATACTTAAAAAAAAGATAAAACATAAAATATTCTGCTGTAACTTTTGCACAGGTCTTATTTTATGTTTTGTTTTTTTTCCCAATATGTTAAATTGAGCAAATAAACAGTAATTGTGTATTAAAATGTGCATATGTGTAGCTATTTATTCATTTAGATAATCAACAAAACTCTGATCAGGGTGCCAAAACTTATATAATATATATATATAAGTGGCAGACAAAGCTGTTTATAAGAAACAGCAATAAAATGCTTACAAAATGCATAATATTTAAAAACTATAATATTCAATTTGCTATGTTAATACTGGGATTTATGTAGAAAACCACTCTATCTGTTATACATGACTGCTGACAAATGACTCAGCTTGTTAGTTAGCATAGTTAACTAACAAGCTAGCAACTCAAAGTAAGGCTACACAGCTAGCAACAACAACAGAAAAGCAATACACCATAGTTTTAAACCAAAGCTTATAGGATACAAAGCAGTTATTCACAAAATATACATAGGTTATGTTCATAGAACATGTTATAAAAACGTATTTCTGTAAATTCTGTTGTAAGTGAATGGCTAGACTTCTCCTTTTCCCTTCTAGTGAGTGAAAGCCACACATCACCACCTAGTGTAATGAAGTAGAGATTGCCTGAAATTTGAGTTTGCTAACACTGGATTGAGGGGCACGGCATAATAACTCTATCAAAAATTGCTATAAAAATGTGTGATCATCATCACCCAGAGTCATCCCCCCCCCCACTGTATGCAGCCTAGAAGTGAAAGCACACCATTATCAGTTAGCATTAGCACGACACCCTTAAGGAATCATATTTAGACACGACAGAGGTTTAAAAGATTTTATCACACTAAGGCGGAAACTATTGATCAAAAAAATGTATAAAAGTTATTTGGTGAAATTGGAGCTGGGTTAAAGGTATGAGCCACGGCAGTATCTCGTTTCAACAGGCATTCCTGGCATCACCGGAGGGCCACAAGATAAAAGTCAAGAGATATAAATCTGTACCTTCCCGAAATGGCTGAGGAGATAAGTTGGGAGTCAGTGAGCACGAAATTTGAACATTGCTGTGAGCATATGCAGCACTGCACACATACAGCACATCTCCCCCCGGGTGGAGAGTGGGCCTGCTGGCCAAAAGATGAAACTAGAGCCAAGCAAAACGAACCCATACTGCAGCACTGTACACATATGGAAGTGTATAAAGCAAAGTGACTCATAAAGCTCACAGACGCCTTGAACATAAGCAACAGAAGGTCCTTATGTGAAACTGTGGGAGTCTTTCTTTTTTCCTCCACCTCATTTATCTAATTACAGTATAAAATAGAATGAAGTAGCTGTTCTTCACCCTTAGAAGTGGCTATAACTAAAGGATGTTGTAATATTATATGAATAATTTACACTCAGCTGGCTCATAATTAAGAACGTGAGAGTAATCTGGGATGACCATCCTTGCTTTACCTCGTGGCATGATTTTCAAGTACATCTGTTTGATGTGATTTTACATTTAATTACATTGTTTCTCACTCGTAGGTCTTTGAAACAAGCGGAGAAATTCTTTTGAGAGTGAAGATTCTAAACTTCCGATACACAATGAATTTGTGTTTATAAGCAGTAGACGAGATGTTTTATTATGATTTGAATTTGATAAAAAAATTCCTTGTTGTTTGACAGCACTGTTTTGCATTCTTTACACTTTTGCCATGTTCTTGTTATTTCTTTACATTGAAGCAAGTAGAAAAGTGCTAAAACTGAATCTAAATTAGATGTAAACATACACAAACATCTTGATAAGTAATTAACACTTCTAGGCCGACATAAAACGTGGCTTTGTATTTCATTGTGTTGACTTAATGTGCAAAGAATGTGATCTCACAAAGACAAATATTTGTAGATTTGTATGTAATTTGTGTTACAATCTACATTTTTGAACAAGAAAACATATGAATAGGAATATAAGTCGCATTTTATTGTTGTGATGAAACTAAACAATAATAAGCTCTTGCAGATCAGGACTGCATTGCACCAGGTTTGCATAAGTTTATACTTAAGTATGGGCGTAAAGATTTTACTAAGTCCTTAGTTAATAGTTAGTGTCAAACTATCCTTTTACTAAATTTGGTTGCAACGAATCCATAAGTCATGTGTTAACTAGTAACAAGTAACTCATGCATACGTCACTTTAACATAACATGCTCAGAGCCAATCAGTAAATCCGCCACCATGGAAACGCAACAGCAGCTTATACTGATTTTTCCATAAAAAAAAGTATCCAGCATAGAAGAGAATGATGTGTACAAGTTAAACTGAATAAAGCTAATTATCTATAGCTACTATCTGTTTATTCTTTCAACAGCAGCAGTTTGAGCAGCTGCCAAATCTCACTGAGCTTGAGCTGTGGGTGTTAAGCTTCATGCTCAGAGTCAAAACCAGACCATGATTAGAGCTGTAAGTAAAATCACAGCATATCGCATTTAGAATTTTTAGCTTAGTTAACCAAAAATAGTCATGTTATTAGTTTTTTGTGCTTTCTATGTGATGGATTCCCCAAAACATACACCTGCTCAGGATGAGGTGTAAATATTAAGTAACTACTAAGCTCAACATTAAAACTAGTTTGTTTTAGTCTGATTTAGTAATGCATAAACCTGAACTTATGTTACAACTAGCCTACATTTGAACTTACGCACAGCTGGTGCAACTGGCCGCTAAACTGCAAAATGTGCATCCAACAATAAAAGAAACATCATGCATCTTTTCTACAGTGATAGACAAAAACACAAAAAGGGCTGATTTGGCCCGCTGACGTGCTTCACTCTTTTGCCTTTTGCCACTAGCGTTATGGCTCACGCGTAAACCATAACTCTAGTGGCAAACACGTTTAAGAGATTAGAATGGATCGCCAGCAAGACACTCGGTTCAGTAGGATTAGTTATGTTATTATGTACTCGTTATTGAATGCATAACCAAAAGTGACAATAACTTAAGACTTTTGAAGGGTTAATATTTTCTTAGCATGTTAGCAAAGATTAAAATTATTAGTTTTACTAGCGGATTCCAGCAAAATTTGGTGGTCCTCCTGCTCAAACACACCTGATTGAACTCATCAGTTAACTGCCTAATTTAACTGAAGTATTAGAACAGGGGAAACACCAAACTGTGCTGGACTGTGCTCCTCAGCTCCCCACCCCTGATTTATTCTATTCCTTGTAAAAATGAAGTATGAGGATGAAAATGTCTGGTTCTGTGTGTATTCAGAAAACTCCACACAAAATACACCCATGACAGCACTTTCTATACTTGTGCTTTCACCATTCAGCTATAAAGAGCAGAATCCTGTGAGAGTGTGTTCTGGCTGAGAGCGAGAGGAAGACGGAGGCTCTGTAAATAATAAATGCTGAAATAAAGTCTCTCTCCTCAGCAGGTGGCTCAGGGGTTGGGGATTAAAAATAGGCAGAGATTTGAAAAAAAGAAAAAAAAAAACAGAAAAGAAAAAAGCGCTCCCGTCATCTGAGTTCTCTTTTTTGTTGTTGTTCTTCAGAGCCCTTGTTGTGACTGACAAGGGTTCAAACAGCCAGGTCAGACACTAAAGATTTTGTTCAATCATCTTTCGTTTTAAAGCAATGGGGCTGACCGATCGTCCTGACGAAGAGACAAAACACAAGATGAAGAAAGAAGCAGAAGATGAGGTAATGGCCACCGCAACAGCGGGACACCAAAATACTCAGACCAAGAAGAGGACGCACACACACACACAAGTGTGCATTTAAATATGATCAGGACACGTGTCTTATGTGTTATATACATCACTGATGTCGGAACAAAACCTTGACCTCCAGTTTTGTTGTTTTTCAGTTTTTGACAGAATTTGAAGCTGTTTATTTATCTTTACACTGTGTGTAAATTTCATGAAGAATGGACTAAAAGAAGTGAGAGAGAGAAAAGAAAGTGTTAGTTGCCATTTACCCATTTACACTGCAAAACTTCATGAAGAGACCAAAAGAAATGGCCCAAAATTACTCGCAACCAAATCATGTTACATTAACCCACTTTGAAAGTTAAGAATGAATGAATGAATGACAAAAATCTTCAGAACTTTTAATGTAAAGAAAAGTGGTTCTCTTCTTTACTTTGGAGCATTTCTATTGGTCCATTCATTATGAAATTTTCACACAGTAAAGGACGACTTCCATGTTCCAATGATGTGGATAAAAATCGACAAAGAAAAAAGATATAGATGTTTTTTAAGACAACAACAGGACAGCCAGCTCATGAGATATCAATTACTTTTTTTAAATTAATATTACATTTTACAGCATATATATTATTTGCATTTATTCCAACTATATATGTTGTTTTCAAAGCCAAAATGTAATATATTCTCTATGTATTACATACATGTAAGTATCTATATGTGATAAGAATTTGAACCTAAATTTAGCCCTAATCTTAGCCTTAGTACCAAATAGACTTTAAGTTTTACAGATATACATGTTCAATGTTTTAAGGTTAGGGTGTGGTTAAGGTTAGTTTGAATTTAAAGTTAGGGTTAGGCTAGTAGTAGTTCTGGGTTTGGGTCAGCCTCCATGGAATGAAGAGAAGTCTATGTAATGTCCCCACAATTCACAGAAACAAACACGTATGTGTGTGTTTCTAGTGAAAGTAAAGCGTACGGTACATGAAATGCATTTTTGTCGGTTTGGTGTCCCACTTTGGCTCAGATAAACTTTTTTCTCTCTATCTCACCATCATCACCATCTTTTTTTTTTTGACACGTTCTCAGCTCCTGGGCTCTAACGGATTGCGTCTGTGTTCTGACCTGCTGTGTGACTGAATCTCCAGAGAGTGTGAGACAGACATATTTCTTCCTCTGTGCCTGTCCTCCCCTGCCTCCTTCTCTCACCTCCTTCTCTTGCCCCTGTCTCAGAGCATCAGAGGGATCCATCATCATCAGGCCCAACTGAATGCTGATTCATTTCTCATTTACTATTATTATTATCATTAGTATTATGGTTATCAGCCCACACAACTGAAAAACATTTTTATTCTCCTGAGCCTTTTTACAATCTACAGCACCCGGTTATTTGTCTTGTCCTGTCTTGCCACCTGTGGTTTACGACCTTTATTACCTTTTATTGTTTAATCCATTTAACTAATTTATTTTACCCTCATTTCAGTTTTATTTTTATTTTGTTTGGTATTACTTCATTTTATTGTGCGACACTTCGGCTAACACCGTCTCTAATTGCGTTATGTAAATAAAAGATATAGCTTCATTTTTATTATTAAATACAACTGATGTGTAGTGGCCAAATCTATGCAATGAACATAAAATATTTGAATCATATTTGTGAGTGATTTTATATAATTTCATTACAGTGAAACACCTGCTCTGGTTTATCCATGTTCTCCCTAGTCGGCATTGGCTTACTTCCACTAGGAAACAAGCAACTATCCACAAGAACTGCTGATATGCAGCTTGGAATTTCTGATAATATCATCCACACAGATATGGCTATTTTATTAAGTAGTTTTGAACCACTAGCCGATTCTATTGCCAGCACATTGCTGTCTGTCTTGCCTTTATCACTTCTTGTTTGTATTCAGGGTTTTGTACTGCTACTGTACAGCTCCCCCCCTCTCTGAGTGTGCTGGACCCTTGGTGCCTTTTTGGATGTCCTGGTCATGGTTTAGTTCTGGCACCAATCCCGTAGCCATTGTAGTGCATTGTGAATGGAGATGGCTGCTTAATCTCACTATAGGAAGTGACTGCATGGCTGCGGGACTGGAAGGACCGCAGTGTTCTCTGTTTCCTCTGCAGCAGATTATTGGCTTGAGCCTCTTGCTGTTGGGAGGAATACTGATAGATATGCACTGCACACACTCTACCGCTGAACGCTGGCACTTTACCACTGCAATGCAACACAGGGATGCAGGGAGCCTCTTGCCTGTGTGTAAATGCATGCACATTTCTCTATACATTACACTGTATGTGAAAATGCACTTAAACTGATTCCAGAACTGGGCTATTTAAGGCACACCATCCTCCATCCACAAAACTGTTGGGGGCTACTGTTGCAAGGCTGGACAAGTTACAGAGAATCTCATTCAGGGCAAGGCCTAATGGGGATTAGTTGGAAACAAAAAGGTTAAGACCTTGAAAGAAAATTGTCCAATCAGGATGATTTTTTCTCCATGGTATCTAGGTTGATACAGCCAAGAGGGCTCTTCCATTGGTTAGGACCTCAAAAGCTGGTCAGAAGGTCGAACATAATAAGGAAGTGACAGTGGAATCTAATCAAATCAATCACTAATTAAATAAGTTTTCTGTTTATTTCCTGACACTAAAAAAGGCAAATCACTTGTACTTAATGGCTGTGTTGGCTGGAAACTAAATAAATGAATGAATATATTTTAATGTCTGTGCTAAAGAAGCATTAAATATCCAAACGTGTTTTGTTTTGGGGTTTTTTTGTCATACAACCAATGTTTTTGGGGATAAACATCTGCTTGATATTCAACAATTCAACTACTTTAACGAAGCTAACTAGCTAAGTTAACACTGTAGCCTACCCTATCTAGGGGTGGGCAATACAACAATAATTTATCAATATTGTGATAAATCATGTCACAATACTGATTCCAATCATATCATGGGTATCCACAGTCCTTAAAGAACACTGACCAACTACATGTTTCATTACAAAGTGAACAGAATTAGACCTGTTTAATTGGATTTGGTGCAGTGCAGTTTGTAAACCACTGAATAAAAATCATTGTAGTTGTATGTTTATTATCTTTTATTATCATTATTATTATCATCATAGTATAACAAGTGGTACTGCAGGTTCTATTTTGTCTCTTACAACTTATTAATTCTCAGAAAAATGAAATATTATGATACATATCATGTATCATGAAAATGTCTTTAAGTATCATAATATAAAATGTTTGCAATATATTGCCCCCCCCTTCCACCAGCTAATGCAGTGTGGTCATCTCTCACCCACTAATCACATTCTGTATGTAGTCACACTGTAAATATGTGTTAAAATATTGTATTTGTATGGTTTATTTACATGCATTTAACCTTGAATCCTTAACCTTAAAAAAGGATATTGACCATTAAATTTTACAGTACTTCAACAGTGAAAAAAAAAAAGTTTTTATTTCTTTACTGTGTAGATTGTGAGAAAAACTAAATAAAAATCTATGAATTTTCAGCTTTGTTAGATCATATTTGTTACATATCAAATAAATGCAACAACATCACTGAAAAACCAAGTGATTAACACAGAAGAGCAGATTCAATGGCAGAAATAGCCATTTTTTGCAATGGCTTATTATGACTTCAGCCTTTTACCAGCCACACATGCCTAGAAGTACAGCAGCACAATTCAAGCCTGTTTATTGCCCCTTGCTGCAATGGTAGTGAATTCTACCTAGAAACACTACAAAATACAATATACATGTTATATTGTCCACTGTAGGGCCACAATCCTAACAGCAGGTGGTATATATTATAACTTGTAGTGCTACTGTAGCAACAGTAGCCCTAGTAGGCCGGGCTAGTGGTAATCACAGCAAGATAGCCTGTAGCACACACCCATCAACGACACATCAAACTCTTCTTGGGGAAACACTGTCTAGTATATCTGTGACTGTGTGTGTATTGTGTGTTTGTGAGTGTGTGTATTGTGTGTTTGTGAGTGTGTGTATGTGTGTATGAGCCCCCGCTGCTTGCACCTCCCCCGCATTGTCACAGAAACAGCTTATCTGCTAGAGAAGAGAAAGAGCAATCTCTTTTAATGATCCCCAGTCCACCCACAGCATGTGTGAAACGCTAACTGCGACTGTGCTCTCTGCACCCCGCGCTCCCAAACGAAATGCCGATTATTAATGAATTTGATACCCCGTGTCTCTGCTTCTGCCCTACGGACAAACACCAGCGCCTAACACACCAATTCACCCACTCCTGTAATCCCACAATGCCCTGTGTCTGCCAGGCATTCTGGGTAGCTGTGCGACAGTTAAAGAGCCCCCTGTGTCGTCGGAGCTGCTCTTCTGCATGCTCGAGCCACAGCTTCTTATTTGTGCAAAATACTCTTTTAATGGAGTGGTTTTTTTTGTCTGTTCCCCACGTTCTTTGACCTTTGATCATGTCCTGGTGCAGCGATGCTTGTGATATTAACAGGGCTCATCCTCAGTCCAGCAGGCGAAAGGCTTTCTGATCATTAACTGACATTGTTTTTAATACTCTGTAATCTCACATTTTAAATAACTGCCAGGTGTTTTTAGACATAAGTGCTGAACACAGTATTTTTACAGTTCAAATATCATTTATTTAACTTCCAGTCAAAATGGCCAACAAGTACGAGTTGTACTTTTTTCCATTGTCAGGAAAGAAATGGGAAACATATATTTCAGTTTTAAAATAAAGAACTTTTAGAAGTTGTGTGCACTTTCTGATTCTCACTATCCAAGCAATCTCAAACATATTCAGTCATGATGAGGTCTGGACTCTAGGGAGGTCAGACCATTGTTCTGAGAATCAGCAGCTTCTTTGTTTGATTTTTCTATTTTCTATTCTCAGTAAGGGCTTCTTGACAGCGACACATCCTTTCAGATTCATAGTGTTGAGTCGTCTTCTCACAGTGGAAGGATGGACAGAAACACCCGTGGATTTTTTCAGTGGGGCAGAGCTTGATTTTCTCCTCTCTCTCAAAGATGGAAGCTTTAAGTACTTTTTATCTGATGCGGACAGTTTTAGTGGAACTAAAATTGTTTATCGTTTTTTGAACTTAAGTTTTGGGAACTCCTGTTCTTTCCACTCCATTTCCTTTGACTTTCCTCTTCCTTAAGCAAGTGGATTCCCTTGTATTTAATCTCCTCCTAAATATCTCTTAAACATGAATATCTTGTACTTAACAGATGTTTTGTCTGGAAATGAATTAAATAAGGGTGGTCTCTGACTTTTGTACTGTATGTACATTGCTAATATTTTTAGGCCTACATTGACAATGAAGCGACACTGAGAAAAGCAAGTTAAGGTAAATAAGGTAAAATAAACTCTCTCCACTGTGGCTGACCTGATGTCATGTTGCTTTTATTTCAGCTATTGGTCTAGGTTACTGTAACTAACTAAGCTAATTTAGCAAGTGTTTTCTAGCTAATACTAAAGCTTCAGCTTTGAGGTTCCCAAGGACACCATATGTAAAGTGATGTGTTGCCTAGCAATGTCCATGTGCATGATTTGTAGACCTCTGTCCTAGTAGCTAGCTCTGAAATGTTTTTCTTATTAGAGGAAGGCCTTGGTAGAATAGGCAGTATCTGCAGAGATTTTGGGCCTGGTTTTGATCCAGATTTTAGGCCAGGTTTGGGCAAGCTTTTAGGTTTGGGCCAGAACAGCAGCAGGCAAACTGGGATTTAGGTCAGCAAAAGCTATCAAAACAACACTGGTGCGGTTAAGGTCAGCGAAAGCTATCAAAACAACACTGGTGGGGTTAAGGTCAGCGAAAGCTATCAAAACAACACTGGTGGGGTTTAGGTCAGCAAAAGTTGGTGAAATAGTACTGGCGGGATTTAGGTCAGCAAAAGTTGGCGAAATAGAGCTGGTGGGGTTTTGGTCAGCAAAAGTTGCCCGAAATAGTACTAGCGGGGTTTAGGTCAGCAAAAGCTGACGAAATGGCACTGGTGGGGTTCAGGTCATCAAACAGCACTGAGGTGGGACAATCCTCTGATGTATTCACTCTAGTTCAGCACTGCAGAGTTTACCTTACTCAGCCTCAAAAGCCACATCAATTGAGGTAACCCATAACCTCTGGTACACCTGCTGTCCTGTCCTCCTCCTACATCCCTCACTTTTACTGTCTACCCCAGCAACCCCCCTCTAAAACTTTTAAAACAATAGGAACCTATTGCCTCTCCTCTTTTCCCCTCTAAAAACAATCGCTTCTCCATGTTTTTCTGCACGCTCATGAGAAAAGCATTAACTGCACTGCTGTGTGCAATACAAGGACAAACCCAAAAAGCAGTTAGAGCTTGAATCCACATAAATCAGCGCAGTTCAGTTCCTGTCGTTCTTGGAGGAAGTGGAGGAGTACAGCGTATCTGTGCACAGCACAAAGCGATCCCGCTCTCTCACCGTTATTTATACAACACGCTGAATGGACAAAGTGCAGATAAGTGATTGAGAGAAGAGATTTGCATCAGGAAAAATCTGAGTGTTAACTGGTGGCTGCCACTGAGGATGCTTGTATATGCTGAAAGGCGTAAAAAAGCCGGGAGAGGAAAACAAAGGGGGGTGAGCGAGGGAGTGAAAAAGAGAGATGCAAAGGAAGTAGAGAATGTTATACATCTGTGAGGTTATGATGCAAGATGAAAAGAGCTGACACTACAACATTGGTGAGCTTACCACTGAATCATCCATTATCTCAAAGGAGTAGAAAAACATCACAAACGCATGACTTACAGGCACAATAAATACTGATAACTGGGTAACAAGCTACTATAGCTTAGGGTAAAATGAATTAGTAAAGCATCTTCTGTGGATTCATGTCACGCATTTCCCTGCTTTGTGCTGCTATAGGGAAGGAAAGTCATTAGATGGACCCCTGCTGTTTGCATTAAAAATGTAGGTTAACAATTGGTTGTACATAGTGTGCAGTGTAGCCCCTGTATTCAGTTGTATTTCACACTATACAACTGCGAATGTGCCAAATGGTTAAATGATAATAATAGACAGAAATACAATTGTTATAAGTGTTATCACACATCCCACCAAGCCATGGATTTCATAGTTCAACTGTTGGGGTGCATGAAGTCATAATATTTTATTATTATCGTAATAAATTATGTCGCAATCTGCTTTTTGAGCATATCATGGATATTATTACAAAGAGAGCACAAGTCGACCTGTTTAACTGGTTTCAGATCAGTATGTGAAACACTGAATAAAAATTACTGCATTCATAGCTTTGGATAGTGTTTTTCAAATGTGATAGTAGCAGCTCTTTTGTGTCTAGTTACAACTTAAAACACCTCAGAAAAACTAAATATTCCTTCTTCATTTTGACAGTCTAGTTACATTAAAGTTAATAAAAACCAAAATACCTCCTATGATGATTAATAGTATAATATTAGCTGCAAATAAGCTGCAGCAGCCTTTAGGCTATTTTTCACAGTAAGATTTAGCTATTTTATTCAACGGAGCAATAAATAGGCTGTCAACATGCAATTTCTTAAACGTAGAGCAACAGCCACCAAGAAGTGGCTCTTGCTTCCCTCTTGCCAATTCCACCCTCCCAATGATAGTATTGTGTATAGTATGAATGATAGTCAATTGGTGATGGCTAGGATGTTTATGATTACTTTGAGCGACAAACTTACAAGACCCTGTGGCCAGGGCCAGAAGTTATGGAGGTGGCCTAATGTAGCTTTGATTCTTGCCCAAGGATTCTTATTGGTGTAGTATAGTGTGCTTGCCCAGGCAGTGAAGTTAACCCCAGGTTGCTACATGGAGGGCACCAGTGTTATTCACTGCACTTTTCCAACTTTTACACTTGTTTATGCATTTCGTTTATTCTAACTTGGTTGTGAACCTGGAAATGTCTTCAAGTCTGGTGTTTAATTTTTGTCCAACCACCCACCTCTAGATATATTACAGTCATTAAATAATAGTACAAAGGATTGAGAAAAATACAAGGCATGTAAAAGATCAATCAATGTACATTCAATGTAAAGGAAGATTGATAAGCAAATCACTGTTGTTGGAACAAAAACCTCATATCTCCATGTTTGTCATTTTTCAGTGTTTGACACAATTAGAAAATGCCTGTTGGCCTTTATATTGTGTGAAAATTTCATGGTGAATGGACCAAGAGAAACAGCCTGAAAAATTGTAGAAAAAAAAGTCTGGTTACAGTCATTTAAATCAAAAGTTAAGTAAGTTTTTCCCTTCTCTTATAAAGTTATCATTTTGGAGATGAAAATCATTTTGGTTTTGTTCCGACAGCAGCAAAATATTTGTTAGAGGACATATTTATAACAAATATAAGAACAACCTTTTTTCCACTTAAAGAGTTATTAAGCTCTTAATTGTCTCAGTTAGACACCAACGTCTACACGAGCTCAGAGCTCAATAGCTACCCTGATCGATACCTGCCTGGTCTTTTCTGACTCTCTCTCTCTCTCTCTCTGCTCTCTCTGTCTGTCTCTCTCACTCTCTCCCTGTCTTCAGGATGTGTGAGGGACAGGCTGGGTGTGATGGGGTCAGGTCAGCGCCGGGCCTGACGTGGGTATGACGTGGGCTACAAAGAGGGGTCACCGCTTTGGTAATGGATGACCATGGCAGGTTTCCAGAGCCAAAAAAGGGAAAGTGAAGGAAAAAGAGGAATAAACAGGTTCACACTGTCATCAGGGCACAGTTATTTAGGACCTGTGACATTTCGCAGCAGCGCATGACTGTCTCTTATTTACACATTAAAACACACAGGAAGGGGGACAAAAACACAAAGGCGAGCACTGGGTAAAATTAAGCTGAGACCTTTTCTTTCTCTGACGCACAATACAAACTATGTGCAAACACAGAGAAGACATCGACATTGACATAAACACTAGAAAACATGACTTAGCACATTTTGCCGCATCATGCACCAGCAAACGCAGCCCTAAATGATTCTCCTCTCGTCTCCTCTGCAGCTGTTTTTTCTCCACTGACGATTGGACATTAAAATGTGCATTTTTGAGCACCAGCAGGCTCCAAGCAGGAAAACAAGCCATTTTTTTCGCATTTGATCTCATCGCAAATTATGTAATCTCTCAAAACCCGTGCCCGGAGCCGCGCTCTCTGTCATGAACAAATAAAACACAAATAAATAAATCCTTGACATCAAACAGAAACAAATATAGCAGAGTGGCAAGTTATAATGAGGGCTATTGAAAGAGAGGGAGTTTCTACTACTCCAGCTCGTGTCCTTTTGGAGATTATCTTGTTTCATTCCATTTCCTCAGGAGCCAAAAGGCCAAAGAAACGTCCAGCAACCGCTCAGAGAAATAGACCATTTGTACCGCCTTCAGTGACTTGCGATTTCTGTGACCTTGGCTAGCTAACTGATGTTTGGGGGGATAGTGGGGTCTCAGAGCAGCACGCTGGCCTGTGCGCTCCTCAATCAAATTCAATCGGTTCTTTTATCAGGGGAAAGCCACTCAGATGCGGCCCATTTTTACTCGTCCCCTGAACAAAGCATAACAAAATCCAATAAAAAAAGACAAACATACTGTATAGGTAAAAGAAAACTAAAAGGTCATGTGGACAGACAGACTGAATTACTAATCATAAACTAGCCATTTGTCAATGTTGTTTTCCATTTCTAACAACTGACTGAGGCCTGGTCAGGCTACCGCTTGTATTCACAGTCAATGACAGATCTAGGACTTCCAGAAGGCATAGAGTGATGTGTTTTCTCACTTGATCCCATCCATTGCAAATTAAGTGGGATTCTGTGATTGGTTGATTCTGCTGTCACTTCCTAATGATGTCTGTGGTTAATCTAACGTGTAAGGCCTGCAGTTCAGCTCCTAAAGGCCTAACCAAAGGGATAGCTTGTTTGGCTGTGTCTGCTATGACACTATGGAGAAATAAATGATTGGACTATTTTCCTTCCTCTACTCCTTTGCTATCGTAAACATACTATTTAGCACTGTAGTGTTTGGACTGCCTGTAGGCACAGGCTACGCTATGGTGGGGTTAAAAGGTGAAAAAATCCATTATTTTTTAAATTATAGCTACTTTAAAAATGCAATAAGCAATTTCATCTGATTCATGCATTGGTATCTTACTGAAGACTTTATTTTCTCTTTATTTTATTTGTGTCACACAATGCCTAGCAAAAGGCTAGAAAATATATTTGTAAAGCACTTGAAGTTTAACCTAATCTTTAAGGAAAACATGATGAAAAGACACGTTAACACTTCATAATAATAGGCCCCTGTAAATGCAGCTTAATCATAATGTAATTATTTATTAATGCTAGTTAATCCTGATAGAATTGCTACTTTGATATTAAGTGCTACAATGTAACTGATTAACTTTTTTATGTTGTGACATACAAATAATTAAATGCATAATATTTAAATGTGATAATTAATACAATATAACTTTATAAATACATCATAAAGTCACAACTATATTATAGGGGTAATTATTAATGTTTTAAAAAGTATATTTAAACAACTTAATAATGATTAACTAAGCAATAAGGAAAAGTTTATGAACCACAAAGTAGCTTAACAATAAATAACTACTTTTAAAACAGGACACTGACAATCAATATGTAGTTATTTTTAATAATTGTGAATTGTTTTCATGCATTCTAGGAAATGCTTAATATGTCAAGCTATATAATTTACGAATTATGAGTATCAAGTAACTAAATCTTATCTCTATAATTACTGATCATGTTTTTACAATTCTAAATTATTCATTATTTTTATGTCACTAAGTAAATGACTGACTTAATAATTCAAATGGTACCATTTATTAATGCCTCTATAAATACTTAACAAACTATTAGATGATGATTAAGTTGCTGTTTGTAGGGATTGTTATTATGAAGTGTTACCAAAAACACAAACAAACACAATAAACCAAAGATTATTATTGATTATCGATTATCAAACTGCTTTAAACACAAAAACACAACAGAAAAGACAGAATGGGGGTGATAAATACATATTGGACGCTATGCTTGTTGAACAAGCCTCCCTGTCCAGTTTTGCAACCGCTAAAATCTGGCAACCCTCCTGGCACCTTGTAAGTTCCTTGAAGTTTCTTCAGCATTTTCTTCTACCAAAAATGAAAGGCAATTAAACAAGAGAGCTCATATGTGAGTCTATTTATGAAATAATTTATAGAAGTTACTGAGAAAACGAGTGTTAAAATTCTTGTTCGGTTAGATTCTAATTCCCAAAGCCAGCCTCTCAAAACAAAAAACACTCTCACAAACACGACTGTCCACTTTCATTTGTTGCTGAAGCCCAAAGAACACAAAGGTCTATGAGCAGTCTTTGACCTTTATGAGAGTGCCTGCTTCCATTTAGATCGGACCACCCTATTCTCTTGCTGTGCTGAATCCCAATGCGGGCTGAGATGCCCCCCATCCCAGGACTGAGAGAGAGAGGCATTGAAGCATTCAAAGTGGATTTTTTTTTTTTAATGACAGTCTAAAGCAGGCCGGGTGAGTGAGGTGCGCCGTGTGCCCCCCACGTCCTCCAAACTCTACTCACTGTAATCAACTCTCTGATGGCTCATCTGTTCTGCTGTCTCACACACACACACACATACACACACTTTAGCCTGCACCGGCGCCTCTAACAGCCCTCACGCCGCTCCACTGATCAGTCACAGGATGAGTGATTGATAGGACAGCTGATCAGACCTCAGTGAGCAGATCATGGTAAGATCACAGGAGCTGAGGCAGCACAATGAAATATTCACTTTGTGCTTCAAGCAACGCTCAGCTGGCTCACTACAATGAGCGTGAGAACAATCTGTGATGGCCATTCATGCTTCATGACACCACTTGATTTGATTCGCTTGTACTTGTAGAGACTGTTCAATATGATTGGTTAACCATGTTAGGTTCCCCAGAGCTTTATGCCTGGAAATGCCTCTTTTTACATTGTGTCATTATTTTTCACTCGTGGCTCATTGAAACTCTACCAAAAGTGCAGATTTCACACTTTCAAGCCATACCACATTTAAGATTGTAAGTAAATATGATTTGTATTTGATGAAAAGCTGTTTTGCAGAAAGAAAAACCTTGAAATTCTGTCACGTTTTTGTTTTTCCTAGACTTTGAAACAAACAGAAAAAGATCCAAAATGCAGCTTCATATTCTGTCAGTACAGAACATAAATTGCAAAAAGAATTCATTACATTACTAATCATGTAATTAACTCATGTTTAACTTTTAAATATGATGTTTCTACATATGTTTCTCTATCTTTGTGTTAATACTGTGCAGAAATACAGTTCAAACATTTCCTGAATCTGTAGAGTCTGACCTTTCGATTCCATCTCATCACGAGATCATATGTGATTACCAGGATTATGAGGATATGAAGAGGGGCTGAGATACACATCATTTGCCTCTCACTGTGTGTGATTGGAAGATTCACGTGTCTGTTTAAACTGACCAATGGGCACTCAGGAAATCACTAAGGACTTCCCATCCCGTCAGAAACCCTTCACTCTGTATTCAGTCGACATCGGAGACACATACAATAGTGTGGAAAAAGTTTACAGCTGCTGAAGCTGCTACAGCGGTTTTGGAAAGTAGCGACGAAGATAACGGAGCATTTTGATATGAAACATACGGGTATCATGTTACATGCAGGTGCCTTTAAAGGCCAATTTAAGAAGATATGCAAAAATTGAGAAAATGCCCTTAGACCCCAGATTAATAAGAAAATCTGATAATCACCAAGTGGTGATTTGAAAATCTTCTTTAGATTTGTGCTTACAGAACGTATGGACCAAAGGAAATGCAAACCAAACAAGACACGACTACGAATATACTGCCTGATAGCTGAGATAGCTGATAGCTCTGCATGGCTGAAAGAAATTCGAAAGACTGAGGCTAGAGAAAGCTGAACGAGGATGAAGAGCTGAAGGCTGCGTGTCTGGATACCATTCAAATTGGCCGGCATTAGACTTATAAACGTCTGCTTTTTGGCACGACTCACCCAAATTTGGCACCCTGTGAAAGCCTGCTATGCCAGAGCAGGTGTGAAGGAGCCACAATGCTACAAAGGAGATTATTTCTTATTTGAACGCCTTTGTAAAAACCGCCCAGAGTCACTGCCACATGCGTGCGAATGAAGGAGCGTGAAGATGAGGGAGCTATTTTTTATTATTTCTGCAATATGAGCAATAAAAAAGAAAAATGATGCACTGAGACTGAAACATGAAACCGCTCGAATCACGCAATGTCATCCCGACCCGCTGTCAGCCATTATTCATTTGCCAGCGAGAAAGACATGGAAAGTTCTGGAATATGCATGGCACATTTCAAAACTAATCCCCTCCCGTACTCTCTGGTCAGGAGCAAAATAAAGCCAGTGGAGGAGAATGAGAGAGAGAGAGCAAGAGAGCGAGGAGATAAAAATGGCCAGTGTTTAAAGATGTATGTGTGACATTCAGCGAAAAAGATTCCTCAGAGGCTGCAGCTAAATCACAATAAACCAGGACCAAAGGGCTTGAAACGCACAGATGGATTTCACAAATACAGCGTACATGACTCTGTCCCGCAAGCACTAACACCTACAAAAGCGGTATTAAGAGCAGATCATTACTCAAAACAAGGAAATACTTGCCCTGTTACACAATATAAATATTACTCCGAGACACTACGAAGCCTGAAAGTGGCGCCCGAGCCGAGAAAGAGGCCGCGGGTGTCGAAGCAGAATGGCCTGCTTTGATGTGGCCTGTAATAAAGCGCTGTTTGAATTTTTAACATGGTTTTTGTAGCTGCCGTTCGCCTTGGCTCCGGAAAGCTCCGTATCATTATCCTAGCAGGGACCCTATTTACAGCCCTGCATTCTGCTGGGTTCATTCACATCTCAATAAGCACAACGTCGCAGGACTATTTTTACTCTCTGGCGCGGGGATGGCATGACTGCACGGAGGACAGGAAACACAATTTGACAGCCTGATTACGAGCATGGGGGAGAGGATAAAAAGAAGGGGAGGAACAAACAAAGAGCAAAGACCTGGTAGATTTCACAGCTATGAGGCTGGATGTCATTTAAGATGGCACAATATATCATTTGTTAATTGTTATCTTGATACCGGCCTCTAGAATAGTATTGCAGGAGGCTGTAATGTGCAAATGAGCCATCAAACCAATCACAATGCTTTTTGCTGTGTGCTGTGAGCATTTAACGCATCAATGTATTCACATAATTAAAAGGAAAAAGTATTTTGGGCGAAATGTTCCATTATTGTCATATACTGCAAACAGTGTAATTAAAATGTGTGAAAGATTTTCTGCTTTAGACTTTCACTTGTTTTTTAATAACATTTTCCAATTCCAAAAGTGTCCAAACTGTCTTTATAGCAACACTAAATACATTCCAGCCAAATGTGTAAATATTGTTTTTTTCTTTAAATGTTCTTTTCATTATCATAGTAAAGCTAATTATTAAAACATAATATTTTGCCATGCCCTCTCGTTACTGTAACAGACTGATGGCCACTGAGATTTTTCTTTTTACCTGTGCCACACATCACGAAAACATTAAAATAAAGAGATTCAACAGTTGGGAATAATACAAACTCATTGTTCTAATTACAAAAACTAATAAAACGACAAATATTGGTAAAGAAACAGATACAGAACTGTGCAAAGGTCAGAGATTACTATTTTGTTTAATGTCATTTCATTTCCAGTCAAAACGGCCTGGTGAGTCATTTTTCTGCATCAGAAAAAAGCAGGTTTTGTAAAAAGTACCATCCTTCCACTGTGAGAAGAAACCTCAACACTATGAGTCTGAAAGGATGTGCAGCTGTCAAGAAGTCTTTACAGAGAAAAGCAAATAGACAAAAACAGAGGTACATTTGTTAGAATCCTTTACTGTGTGATATCACTCAGGACTAAATACCTACACTAAATACCGCTACTGGACACCCCCCCAGGCACCAAACAAAGGGTTTCTATGCTTTTTTCAGCAGGGATCTGAGATGTGGAGTAAGCTTTTAATGGTTTGATGAGTCTAAATTTGCAATTGGGATTACTTGGATTGTCAGAAGCTGAAAATGCAACCAACTTCTAAGACTGAACTTTGGAGGTGCGGAAAAAATATCACTGCAGATTTCTTCGAAAAACCAAAAACAAGACTACTGGAAAGAATGTAAGTTGTAATAAAGGCAAAGCGTGGACTCACTAAGCACTGAAAACGCTGATATTGTATTTAGCTGTTGAGATTTTGTGTAATGTTCTGCTAAATGTGTGTTTTCTGCTTTTTTTCTGATGCTGAATTTTGATGCTGATGCTGAATTAAATACATGAAAGGGTGATCGCTGACATGCGCAGTTCTGGAGATAGACGCACTGCGGTAATGAGAATTAGGGCAAAAAATAATAATAATTGAAATTCCTGCTGTACCATAAAGGGTTCCAATTAATCTACTCAATTATATGAAATATACTTAATCCGCATAATGATTCTGATGCTCAAATATTCGGGTGCATAGTTTGAGACTCTTTCATGAGAATGACCATCGGTTTGACTGTAAAAGCTTTTCGAACTGTGGAAGCCTAAAGAAAAACTTAAAGCCTTGCTGTGACACTAACTTAAACTAGGATCCTGTTTCCTGCATAATGTTCAATGTGTAGTCAGCAGATGTTTTTCACTTTTATGTGACGTGTAATAACTTTGATTCAGATGGCGGTAATGTTATGGAACAGGGTTTCAATATGTTTCAACTGCGTGCGAGGGCTGAATGGAAGAAGCTGGCAAGTGACGCGTCCTCTCGCAAAAGGCAGCACGCTGGTCTGGAAGCACATAAAACACAATCCAATCAGCTCTGCTTCTGTGTCACCATCTCACACATGCACAGAGAGAGGATAGAGCTGAGAAAGAGCTGCTGAGAGAAATGAAGAGAGAAGAAGATGGGAGAGAAAAAGAGTGAAAGAGACAAAAGGGGAGGAGAAAGAGAGAATAAGACCGAAGAAAATGGAGGAAAAACAGTAGAAAAGGACAAATGAAGATGGTTAGATTGAGAAAGATGAAGTAAGGGGAAATGAATGAGAGAGAGGAAACAGTGAAAATGAAATACATCAAGACTGAACAATACACCAAATTCTTAATCGTTATCGTGGTATTGGCTTTTGCAATATAGATCACAAATCTGCATATGCGAATATCAGAATGGAGGCCTTTTACATATATAAGTAGGTCAGTCATGAACATGACGATTAATTGTCATCTAAATTTTCATGTTCATGACAATCTACTGTGTGTCCACTACTTTATCATTTTCAACACTGCATATACAACTCAGAAGACGTGTGGGTTCACTGTTTATTTTGGATAATAAATAAAATGGCTATATTTGCATATAAAATGGCTAAATATTCACCCACTGGTTCCTTTCAGCACCACTGTAAAGAAATCTGAGTTGGCAAGTCTCTCTACAGTGAACCACTTCATATTAAACCACTCTAAATGACTTTGTTCACATCTCAACAACTGAGTCAAGCAGAAATACTGAAAAATCAATGGAATTCCCCTTTAAAGGTACAAAAACAGCAGGTTTAATTTCATTGGATGAATAAAGCTTGGAAAAGTGGTCATGTAGAAATGAATGGCCCACAAAACCACAGAAACATCCTCAGGGAAGTGAAAATGAATATAATCCAAGGAAAATTGTAGTATAGGGGCCCATTAGAGGAATAGTTTGGTGACAAAATCTAATTTACACAATTTCCACTTACCCCAAATGTAGACAATCAGCCAAGACATGTTTGGTGTACGATTTTTAATCTTTAGCAGTGGAGCAACGAGGTTAATGTAGCTAACGAACACAAGAAGTCAACAGACAACAAAATCTTTTCTGTAAATACATCTACACAATTTCTCCTAACCAGTTCAAATCACATCCAGGTCTTCATTACGGTTGTAATGACTGTTTGATGTGGTTTAGGACACAGTGTGACTTACAGTGAACTATAAAAATGAACAAAAGCTCACTGTGTAGCTAAATGCAGTGGGCAGTCATGTTAGACAACAAGAGTGTTGTACCAAATTTTAAATTTTATCTGCGTGTACATCACATAGGCATATAGACACTACAGAATATCATCGCAATCTCTGTTGTGTTTAGTTATAAATAACTGTTAATCTCAAATTCTCAAACTGGATATATATATGCTCATTATTAGAAGCAACAGATATTGTAAAAAGCATTCATATGCCTGCATGCTGCGTGGGATTTCAGCACAACATCTGTTGTGTGAAGTGGCTGCCCACAGCATTCAACTAACATGGTATAGTTAATATAAGTCCTAGATGTGTCTATTGGGTGTCTATTGACTTCTAGTGTTTGTTAGCAACATTCGCCTCATAGCTTCAGCACCAAAGAAGCAAAATCTGGGCACCAAACTGTCTAGGCAGATCGATCACATATGGGTTAAGAGGAAAACTACTTAATTAGATTTTTTGCCATTTCTTTCTTTTAAAGGAAAGTCACTTAAGGTTGACTTATGGGTTTTCAGTGTACTGGAAGGTTTACTGCAATCGCAATGTGCAACAATATAATCACGGCACAACTGCCGCAATTCAACCTGTGTTCAGTTCCTGCAACACTTTCTTCTCCATCCCTACTTTCTTAAGCAATTTGTCATCACACTGGAGTCACTGGTGTTGTTGGCAGCCGTGTCCACAAGGTCCACCTTTGAAATATTGCAATATTTACACAAAAACCTAAACTACTGCGATGCGACTTTTTCACCAGTATCATTCAAGTCCTTGAAAAAAAAGTAATGTGCAATATTTCTTGCAAACATTTAAGTTATAAATAAAGCGTTTGCTTTCTCGAACAGCGCTAAGCCTTTACCGAGCCTCGTCGTCTCCAATGTGCTTTGTGTGTGAGAAACAGGACTGGAGGCAGGCGTGTGTGCTTGTGTGTCATGATGTCTTCTCTCCTTTCTTTCTTCAGCTCCTTCTCTCACAATCTTTTCATTCTGTTCCCTCAACCCTGGGGACTGGAACAAATACGCTTATGTGGCTCAGCTTGCCTGCCGTGTTTACTTCAAGGACGCGTTTCCTCTCCACTTTCTCGGATTGGGCTGAGGAAGACGAGTCCTGCATGAGTGCTGTTTATCGGGTGGAGTTGGACAGAGTGAGAAAAATGAAAGGCTGAAACCTGTCTGTCTGGCCAGCCTGTTCCAGTCCAGTGAAGGTCAGTGCCCTTATCTCCTCACACTCTATGCAATATCACACAGCCTACTAAAAGAGATATTTCACCAATAGAGAACATTTCTAGGTCCTACTATAAATGTATATAAATATATGTTCAGAATATTGAAGAAAATGGTCATAAAAATGTGATTTGTGTTCTTTAGTGGTACACACATTCATCTGGATCTTATTTTAAGTAATAACAATTATCTCAAACTTGTTGTCACAATTCTTTGGAAAAGACCATTATGCTGAGAAGAGTTGAACGTAAACGAGGAACAGGTTGACCAACAAGAAGATGGATGGATCGTGGACAAGCCATTCAGAAGCCTAAAGACCCAAACAGAATGCATGACACTCTGGAGAGACACTGTCCATATGAACATGATGATGTTGGGTGATCAGTTCTGGATCACAAATGCAACCCCAACTAATCCCAGAGGTACTGGACGGAGCCCCATCACTCCAGAGGATGCAGTTCCACTGCTCCACAGCCCAGTGCTGAGGGGCCTTATATTCCAGGGTTCCAACTATTCTCTGTCCCCACCACACTTGATCCAGCTCATGAAGAGCTTGATAATGATCTGATGAGCTGGTACAAGTGTGATGGGGCAGGACTGGAGTTTGACCACTGCTCTAACCAATGCTCACCATTGACCAATGTTCAAATTCAGCAAACCTTTATTTAGACCCCCATTCCAGCCCCGACCCACACACACATGGGACTTACAAACAAGAACTGATCATAGATACAACATAGGACACATGAGAATTGAGTTACATCATTCAGAAAACACATCATATCATTAAGTGAGCATAAGCCTCCTGACTTTAGATATTCCGTAAGTCCATGTATGAAGAGTTTTAGGAGCAGCATTGCTAATTCTAGCAGATGATAGTTTCAGATAGAAGATATTCAATAAGGTAGTGATGTATGGACAGGTTGTGAGGGGGCAGCCAATGCTGAACGATAACTTTTTTTGCTGCAGTTAAGCCAGCCAGCCATGTTTTCCGGGTCCTTTCCGTAATGGGGAATTTAGAGTTATCATTAAGTAAATGAAGTTCGGGGTCCGTGGTGAAGTATATCATGGTCAGAGAAGAGATAGAATCAACAACCTCCTCCCAAAAAACTTTTGAGCAGCCCCACATAATGTGCATAAAAGTCCCTGGAGTCCCATCTGGACAGAAAGTAGAGAAGGGATGTGGGCTTAACCCCATCAAGTGTCTTACCCTGGGTGTCAGATAAGCCCTGTGCCATATGTTCAGATGAAGGAACTGATGATTGGGGTTATGTGACACCTATCAGTATTTCACTCTTGCTTTTCAGGGTGGGGTGGTTGGGGTATTTGGGGAGGCCTACTTCAAGATGTGTCCAGAATTAGTTACAATGTACAATGTGGGGTGACGTAAGCATCAGCACCACTCAGACTGAAATAAAATTCAAAGGCAACAACCGAAGCTTAACGATAAGACTGACCACTAGTCAAAGACATGTACCAGCTAACACCCATACAAACACAGTGAGATAAGTTAAACTCTTCCTACATTTATGCAGACAGAAACAAATAAGGTTTTATAGGAGAAGTTAAAATTGCACTCTTGCCTTTATTTTATTATATTCAACTGGCAATAGCAATACCTACACAGTGTCTGAGAAGAGCCAGAACAGAAAGAGGCACGAGGGAGGCAGGAGAAATGGACACCCCCCACATCTGCCACTGCCTTCCACTCCCCAGGCCAAACTTGAGATTTTACTGTTTTTGAGGGAGCTCAAGTCTCTTTGGGGACTGCTAAGCTCCTGGCTCCCCTGTTATCAGAGTGCTGATGGTGATCTTAGGCTCATGTGTGGCTGCTCCCGAGTGTCTCATTCTACTGGCAGTGCTTTTCTAAGGAGATAATACAAGCTGTGTGTGTGCAACTAAACACCTGTGGTGCACCTTTAAGGGCCCATATCATGGAAAAACAAATTTCCCTTACTTTTTTAAGTAAAGGAGTTTGAAACAACTTGTAAGCACCGATTGTTTTAAATTCCTTGTTTCTGAGATATTAAGAGAACCAACTTATTTATACATACACACTTAGATCACAGCAGTTTGGCTCCTAAAGAGTGTTCTAAGGAGTGTTTCTATGGGGTTATAAGGATTGTTTCAGCTCACTGAATAAGGCAAAATACAGGACAGCCAATCAGAATAGAGGTTATTTATCTTACATCTGTCTTAAAAGCACAGTAACAAAAAACAGTTTAAATCTAAGGGATTAAGCAAAACTAGAAAATGGTCCAAACGACCATTTTGGTACATAAAACCATACAAATGTTTAAGAGGATTAAATACAAGAAAAATGTAGGATGTAGGCCTGTTAAAGTGACTAAATCCATTCAGTATAAGGAGTGTCTGAATACCTTTACACATACAGGATATGATTAAACAATACTTACACATTTGTAATATTTTGTGCATGTATTTTTTAAGATGTTATGGTGAGGGAAAAAGGTAGTCTGCTAGTGGAAAGTCTCAAACACTGACCCTTCTTATTTGCGATATTGCTTCTAGCATAAAGTGTGAAATCGCAAGGCCTTTAGGCAGGGTTCGATATATAAAAAGGTTGATTTGGTTTGGGCTGGTGGGGAAGTTCTCTCAAGAAAAGGCCACATATTGCATGGATGGGTGGGTGGTGGAAGATACGATGACCTGAAAGAAATAAATCCAATAATGTCAGCATTGGAAAAGAGGTTACACCTCCAAAGTGGCAACCCTTTGAAGCATCTTGGTTTGTCCTGGGTCATAGGTCTGGGACTTTATTTTCCCAGCATTCAGAGCTGGCAGAGACTGATATCTTGATGGATATTAAAGGTGAATAGAGGAGGTTACGAGACTGAAAAGCACTCTCTATACCATTTCACCACTGAGAGCCTTGTGAACCAAAAAGAGAAAAGCAAAAGGAGAAATATTTATGCTAAAGGGTGCCAATTCCAAAAGGTGGAATGCAATCAATCAATCAATCAATCTAATCAATTAATCAATCAACCAACCTTTATTTTGACTCAGAAGTACACTGAGGGTGACCTTCATCTGCAATTTAGGCAGGTTAAACAGGGGAAATAAAAAGTAGAACAGTAAAATAATTAATATCAAATAAAACAGTTGCATGCTGACTGCAGGTGGTTGGAGGTTGAAAGTCTAAAATGGTCGAGTGACACCAGTGAGCGGAGCTTAGAGTTTCTTATAGTGTTTTCCAGTTCACTGGTGCACTGTAACTAAAAGTAGATTCTCCCAATTCAGTAAAAACTCTCAGAACCAGCCAGGTAATCAAGTCATTAGAGCGAGTCTGATAAACACCTCCCTATAAATAAAAACAAACTGATGAGTTTCCCGTCACACAGTTAGTTAGAGAGGACCAACCAACATTTCCTCACGGTGCACAGTAATGAGTTCTGTATGGTCTCCAGTGATGAATCTCATAGCTGACTGACAGACTGAATCTAGTAGTTTAAGGTTACTGGTAGACGCGTGTCTATAGATTACATCACTGTAATCTAGGATGGATAATAAGGTTGTCTCATTATCCTCTTCCTGGTGTGCATAGGGAAACGTTATATTCCGGTATAAATATCCAAGCATTCATCTATGCAAACAATATGAGTGGATGCACACCAAAAAGCATAATTTTCCTGCTGTCCTTAATTAATAAACATCAAAGTAAAACAGTACAAAGCCAGCCTGTATCCACTTTTCTTTCCCACTACTGGAAATCACTGGAAAGACAAGCATGAAGCCATACATGAACTTTATCTAAATCTGAAATCAAAATAGACGTCAACCTAATCTAACTAGCCTACAAATAAAACCATTTTCAACAATTCTGAAAACATTTTTGCTTATTTCCTATATGTAAATGGTATTTTCTACAATATTATCAGTAATAAAAAAGGTATATAAGTAGTAATAAGAACCAAATTTAATAATAAGAGCCAATGTAACAACTGAACTACATTTCAAACATTTTTATTGTGCCAAACGGCTAAAACAGAAGAGCTTATATGCACTCATGGTGCTAAATATTGTTTCATGTCTGAATTTATTTGTCTCATATGTGCACTCATAAAGTACACTCACACTTGCATCTACGAGCGTCAGACTCTGCTGGAGTTTGTACATATTATAGTCACCGATACCAGAGTCTTTCAGTAGCAGCTGTTTTCAGTGGATTTCTTAGCTTGATGGGAGCACCAGGCCACGAGACCATGCTGCTGTCTGACGCAGCTGACTGACAGAGGTGCACCTCAGGTGGGGTTGGTGGGCCCACTAGACTAGTTATTGGGCTACTATTTGAAAGGCTAAACCAAGGCTAAAAGCTATAATTACCCCAAGAGACCAGTAGTTCCTTCCATATGTTTCTCTGATGTTTGCTCCCTCACTAACTCAGACTGTAGCTGACTACACAGCAGGGGATTAGAGAATACTGAAAGGCATTTAAGTAAAAGCATGTTTTGCACTGCATGTACATTGTTTTATTTGAATTGTTTGTGGAATATTGATGAAACTAATATCTCAGCAAGTATTACAACTAGTATATCATCCACTACTGCCCTCCCTCAAAACACTAGTGTTAAAGATTTTGCCATGAACACTGTTAATACTGCTTGTCATTCCCACACCACCAACGTGTTGCTTGCTTTAGTGAAGTGCACACATCACTTAGTATCACGCGTTCACATCAGAAATTGCTCCATGGTATCAGGATTCTCTATTGCCAATACCATTAAGTATAAGTACGTCTAAGTGCCAGTACTGATGCGAACGTATAGCCCATAATATCATGTTTTACCTCCCCCTATCACCTCCCCCGCCTATCATTGACAGAAAACACTCAGCTAGCTCAGATTCCCTCTCTGATGCTGTGTCTTCTTTGGAAATACACAACAGTACAGGAGAAAAATACGGAATTTCCAACACATGTTGACTAATATTTTGAAATGGAGGCATCAGGCCGGTGTGATCATAACAGAAAGCACAGGTTTAAAAAACGAAAAAACGCAGCTATAAAATGCCTATTTTCTTCAAAGGACATAGAGCAATGTGTATTGCACAGGGAGGTGTTGTGTTTGTGTGCTCTTAATAGACATTATTAATGGAAAATAATTACTACCAGGCACGTGTAATTCCCAGAGCACCGTGCTCTCGCTGTGATACGACTGTGTAATTATGAACACGATGAGGGAGGAGCGTGAGTGTGGATCAGCACTAACTCTTACTGTACTGCTTCAGCGGAGCGTATGTGACTTACAGCTTGAAATATTTGTCAACAGGACCTGACTATTCATTTTCCGTTCAGACATCTTTTCTCAAATCACCCATCAAATCAAAACCTTCTTCTTTTTATTTTTACATAATTTGAAAACACCAGCTGCCTTTTATTTCATGTGAACATTTAGTGAAGAATGGACCAACAGAAATAAAACAGAATAAAACCCAGTTACATTAATGCACAAGAATTTTTCTCTCCTTTTCTATAATATTACCCCTTCGGGGACACAAGGTTTTCATACCACAGCAACAAAATATTTTGTTGGGGTTCAATTTCATAGTGGGGTTTCATTGTTTTCACAGTATTGTATTTACCCCATTTTAGTTTCCCCAATTTGATTCTTTCTTCATACTAAGCTTATATAAACGTATATACTTATTACCTTGTATATACTTACATGTAATATAAATGTAAATATACACTCATAGTCTGCAGAATTATTGTGATGAGAGATATTATTGTGATCTAAATTCAGCTGCGAAGTTTTCCTGATGATGATACATATATCATATAATTAGCAACTAGCATAGCTTCTGATATTACTGAACAATTTTTAATGACTATGACTATATTCTGCATAGACAGGAGGTCACATTGTTAACAACCAGTAGTTTTGCATGTTTGTTTGGTTGGTAACTGTCCAACCAAAATGGTAAGATTTCTTACAGACAAGCTCATTCTTTACACGTTACTGAGAGCAGATCTCATATCGCAGAGTTGTTTCTTTTGCATGTTTCCCAGTATTCCCATCATTGTTGTGGGCACTGAGATCCATGAGTCCATCATCACATAGAATAAAGACTACATAAACCAGAAACAGTTAATAACTAGTCTGTTCATTTTTTTATTGTTTAATTAGACCATTCATTTAAATTCTACAGCCTGGGACAACAGTGTGGTCACAATCTGAATCCTGCACACCGCCCCTGCTGCCGATGGTACAACATTGGCATGTTTCCTAAAATCTCTGTTATATTCACTGGGCACTTTACGTTTATATTTACATAAACATTTTACATTTTCCTGAAATTCACTCATTACTCATTACTCTACTTTCTGTTGCTCTTTGAACCCCAAACACATCTGTGCCAGCTGTACAAGACAAACCCAGCAGTCATTTCAGTACATCATTCGGAAAGAAATAGCTGACCACAGTAAACATCGTTTAAAAGACGTCACTACTCCTGCCTTTGAACAACACAGTCTGTTATGCTGGTTAAAATTATGAATGGCTGACGTGGTTTGAAACTGGAATTAACAGAAACAGTTCAGAAACAGACTTCATCATAAATAAAATGTAAAGCACTGCCGTTTCCGAAGGAAATCTGAGTCTGGCCTGTTTAAGTTTAGAGGTTGGGGCTCTCGTCTTCATCACAGGGGTCTTTTTTGCATGATTAGATGCCTTGACAGATTGCTTGCTGAGAGTACAGTGCTTCCTGCGCTGGGTCAGTCAAATTTACAATCAACGTTATGCAGTCAGATGTTGCAGGAAGCACATGTGCATGAGAATTACGTACAAGGACAGACATGAACAATCTAAATAGAGGAAATGTGTTTTAAAAGCACTGTGTGTAATTACTTATTAACATCAGCGACTGTAATGTGATTACAAGAATTTAACCTGTATTATGTTACACTTCTTACTTACAGGAAAATAATCAAATTACTGTAATGTGTTCATTTGTACTACATTGCTACCATCATGGATGTGCATGGGTACTCGATTTCTCGGTTAGCCATGTTTTAACTGTGTTTTAACTTACTAAACTGTAAAGGTTTTGGTCATATTTGCAAGTGAGTATGTATGGGATACTTTGTTAATGTGGGCACACTGCCAAGAATGTGACTGAGAAAGCAGAGGTAGCGTGGCTTTCATCGCTAAATAGGCTAGGCTAATGAAAAAGAAACAAATATATTTGACAAACTAACATGTTGGCGCTGAACAGCAGTAATTACCAGACAACGGGTCACCATCAGCATCCATTATCGTAGAGGTTGGCTGCGAAATTCTTGTGCAATGCCAGTGCTGTCACCTTAAAAATTGAGATTACAGCTCTACATTTATTTCCGTTTTTTCTGGGGTTTTTTGGCATTTTTTTTTGCTACTGTCATTCGGAATGTAGACTTTTATACAGTCTCTGGTCGATTGTGGTTGAGTTTGAGTTTGGCAGAATTTTGTCAGGTTTGGACTCTAAATGTGGTGCTATGAGTCAAGCTACAGGAGTCCAAAAGTCTGAGACCCTTCTGAGACTTTCACTAGTGATTTGGAAAATGTAGAACTTAGAATATTCATCCATCCATCCATCATCTAAACCGCTTATCCTTCTGGGTCGCGGTGGGGTGCTGGAGCCTATCCCAGCTGTCATTGGGCGGAAGGCAGGATATACCCTGGACAGGTCGCCAGTAACTTAGAATATGTGTTCTTTATTTTAATTATTAGAACTTTTTTTTCATAATCAATTTTTCAAGATCCTAAAACATGTTGTTTATTTCCAGGTTTAAACCAAAACAGATTTTCAATGTGATCTCAGACCTTTGGACTCCACTGCTTGAGTTCAGACAAATTTCAGGCCAGATCAAAGCTGTAATGTGACTGAATACAGGCACTCAAACACTGCAAAAAGGTTAGGAGGGACACGGAGTTAGAAGTTTATCAGTCATCTCTTAAAAGCCTTAAAAGCTCCAGCTCCTATCTAAGTGTCGTATGTGCGTGTTTGAGTGTGTGTTTGTGTGTAAGGGCAGGCTGGTCCTGTCAGAACGTGGCAGAAGTGAGTTATGTGCAGAGGAGTGTGTGGGACAGAACACACTCACACCTCTCTCCACAGAGAACACACTGTACCCTGACTGCAACTCTCTCATCACCGCTTTCAAAAGTGTTCAGTGTGTTTTGGCGGACGCTGCTAACCTATCTCAAGTGCACACTGTTAGGACAGTGGGGGCGGCAAACAATGATGACTAACTGCAGTTCAGAGATGCCACTCAGTATTACGGCCTGGGAGCGCCAACAACAAAGTGCGGTCATGGTCTGAGTCCTGCAGATCGCCCCCTGCTGGCAGTGGCACAACAGAGCTGTGTTTCTGAAAGTCTGGGGCACTTTATTCATTCATAAGAACTTTGAAGTTCTTCTAATTTGAAATTCGCTTATGATGTTTGTCTGTTTTTATGTACAACAGCATCATAATTCGTTTTTACATGTTCATTTTCCAGCCTCCCTTAGAATTAAACAGCAGTCACGCAGTCGTATGCAAACGTTTGGTCACTGCAAAAATTATGTTAACACATCCTCTACAGAGAACACACTTCTGGACATTTTAATACACAATTACTGTTAATTTGCAGAATTTAACATATAGACAAACATACAATATAAAATGTTGATGTGGGAAAGTTAAGGCAAATTTTATATTTTGCATTTTATTTTTTCCTATTATGTCAAATTCAGCAAATAAATAGAAATTAAAACAAAAATGTGCAGAAAAAAATGTCACATTTAAGTTTGTTCCTGTAGATAATGTGCTGTTTGTGAACAGCTGTATGTAAATGTGCTCATAACTGTGTCATTACCACTATGACAAATTCAACTCAGGCTGCAGTTTAGATTTCCATATTTGGACTGTACTGACTGGTAAGTAAACATGTTGAAGCTTTACCAACAGAGCTGTCAACTTTGTTACACTGCTTACAATACCAACGGCTCACAGTCAACAGAAGTAGACCTGTGCTTCTCAAACTAGTCCTCAGAGACCTCCAGCCTCCAAAGACACCTGAACCTAAACTATAGCACAGGTGTGTTGTGAGTTGGATTACAGTCAAAAGTTTTGAGACAGATGTTTGTAGCAGCTAGTTTCTAAATTGTAAAGTAGCTATTCATAATTTTAATAAAGCATAACTGTCTCTCTTGCTCAAATGCCTTTTAAATGTGTGACTATTTTAACCTTTTCATCTCTAACTAGTCCCGCTCACCCTACAGTGGTTTTATTTGATATTTTATTCTCTTAGTTGGTGGTCAGATTTACAATTTTTATTGTAATTTAATCTTAGTTGCTTATTATCCTAATTTTCATTATTTTATCTTTACATCTACAGAAGATATAGCCAATGTTTTCTCAACAGGCTTCAAAGGATAGTAAACTGTCACTTGGGTGCCCATAATGGTGCATCTTCAGTACCATATTTAACTGCAATTATGTTTTTTAAAGTTATCTACTTTTTTAAAGTTATCCATCAGCAAGGCTGCCAGCATTGCGGATGACTCCTCCCACCCCTCTAATGGATTCTTCCTGCAGAAGGTACTCCGCTCAACACCACCAGACTCTGCAATGGCTTCTTCCCCGAGGTAGACAGACTACTGAACACAATGCCCCCCAACATCCACCTGGACTAATCTAGACCCTTTCCAACATCCACCATAGACTGATCATACACCCCTTTTCCATCACTGCACTCCTGCATTTCAAATGCTTTAATTCTTTGAATGCTTCTATGAGATCTTAATCTTTCTGTACAGTTTCCAGTTCAGTGTATTGCTTGAGCAATGCTTTAACTACTTCCTTCACCACTCACATGATGCTTTGACATTCACCCATGCACAGAGGTATATATTCAGTGACTGACCACTTCATTGAACATGCTTCATCGTATCAACACTCTTTGTCCACTCCACTTACTATATAAGTAGTTCTACAATTACAGACTGTAGTCCATCTGTTTCTCTGCGTAATTTGTTAGCCCCCTTTTACCCTGTTCTTCAGTGGTAAGGACCCCCACAGGACCACCACAGAGCAGGTATTATTTGGGTGGTGGATCGTTCTCAGTACTGCAGTGACACTGATGTGGTGGTGGTGTGTTAGCAGTGCTGCACTGTGTCCACTCACTGTCCACTCTATTAGACACATCTACCCTGTTGGTCCACCTTGTAGATGTAAAGTTAGAGACAGCAGCTCATCTGTTGTTGCACAGTTTGTGTTAGTCATCCTCTAGTTCTTCATCAGTGGTCACAGGATGCTGCCCACATGACACTTTTGGTTGGTGGCCTGTTATCAGTCCAGCACTGACACACAAACATGCCACCACCACGTGCAGTACTGAGAAAGATCCATTAGAAAAAAAAGGCCCCTCAGCTGTAGAGAAGGAAGACATATCAAGAACATTAAAGTTATCACTCATATCACTAATGTTAGCTGGGTAGCTTGTTGCTATCAATTCTCATGTTTATGGAGGTGTTCATGTTTTCTCACTCTGTAGCTTGAATGTGCCCAAACATGACGCAGTTAAGCTCCGACTTCCCACGAAGTCAAGTCAACGAAGCATAAGTTATTAGCCTGCTAAGCTAGTGCTAGCATAACAGACTTTGCTTTCCTCAGCACTGTGCAACGTTTACCTGTAGTTGTTTAACTTGAAGATTTTGTTACTTTGTTTTCTGATTATTAATATTACAACCAAAGGTAAAAAGCATAGGGTCCTGGCAGTTTAAGGGGAAGGGGAGAGGGTTGGGAACCTGGAGATGGGGGGTGGGGGTGGGGGTTTACAATTTGCATAGTTGTGCATATTCATAAATCTACGGAAGTCCAGAGAGGACTTTACACACTGATGGTTTATATGATACCTTCCGGGATACTTACTTAAACTTATTTAAGGTACATCATTGAACCGTAAGACCACTCTCGAACCTTTGAGAGTACATTTACATTGTTTGTACCCTGATGAATAAAAATGTACCTTTTTTCTGACAGTGGACAATATGACCTGATCAGATGTCATCATGCAGAAAGAACAGTAAATAGCCACTGAGCCAGTAGGTTGGTTGGGCAAGGCCCATAAACATGAGTCTCCTGCCAAAACCGTGAGAGTTGGCAACGCTGTTAACAAGTTGATGTTGTAGGAAAAACTGCAGGGCCCTTTAAAAGGCTGTGCGAAGCACTGTCATTAATCATCTTTATCATTATGAAAGGCTTCATGTGCACAGGTGAAAAAATCACATATGAGTCAATTTAACAGACTCAAATTCACATTACCGAGCCAGACCTTTTCCTCTGAGGTTTCACTTTTTCACTTTAATATTTGTGCCATTTGCACTGAAAATCATAACCAACTTAATTTAAAATGAAATCAGTTAAAGCAAGTGAACTTAATGGAGTGGAGTAAGTGTAGGGGGGTGTGTTAGCTCTGAGAAAAAGCTCTCGCTCTCGCTATGGCTGCACATCAGCCCCAGGAGACAGCAGTAGAGGGCTTATCGACGAGCTCTGCTCCTGCTCCCTGCATCCACCGCCTATGAGTAATCTCACAGCAGGCCATTAGAGGGAAGAGAAAGGAGAGACGGAAGGGGAAAGAGGGACAAAGTGTACGGTGCGAAAGGCCGCTAAGCCGGCCCTCTCCCTGCTTCAGCTCCACGGCTGAGTGTTAGCGCAGCGCTAACACAGGACTCTGATCAGAGCTAGCATCACACTGGTAATGATCTGCTCTTCATTATACTCTATCTGCGTCATAACTTCCACCCAGGGATCCAATTTAAAGCCCAGAGTGGAAAAAAATTTAGGATTTCCAGCCCTATTTTCCATCTTCCTCCAGCCTTTGCTATCGGCTGTAGGGGGCGGTTATCAGTGAGTAATAAGATGCCATAGTAAATTGACCAGAATCAGCCAAGACCCAAAGAGGCTGGAGAGTGAGAGAGAAATACAGAGTTAGTTTAGGAAGGCATTTGTCTTTGGCTGGGTAATAAAGAGGAAGTCCCTCAAAGGAAGCAACCCAAGCTAAACACATAGGATTTCTATACTGTTCAAAAGTTTGGAATCAATGTTTTAAATCATATAGAAAATTGGCTAAATATAGAAAATAGCTAGAAACTAGAAGAATAAATTATTTTTTTTTCCTCAATGTGTCCAGAATGATCAAATGAGCTGTAGACAATGCTAAAATGACTGAAAAAGCGACATCACATAAAAAATTATGTTGTCATAAAACATAACCTGGGTGTCTCAGATTTCAGAAGTGATGATCAAATCTTGAGACGTAACTAATATGATTGTAAATACAGTCCTGTGCAAAAGACCAGCCTTCATTTAATTAATTCGCACTGAGTAAGTCATTTTTCAGGAGATATTTCTGAGGAGATCAGATGTAATAAAGATAATATAATCCACTTGCATAAGTAAAATAGCACCACTAACATCCACACAAGACCTGGTAGACCAACAAACCATCACATCAGATAAACAGCACTTAAAGCTCTCATCTTTGAGATAGAGGAGAAAATCAAGCTCTACTTTTGCTTCTCTCACTGTGAGAGGACAACTCAACACTATGAGTCTGAAAGGATATGTAGCTGTTAAGAAGCCCTTACTGAGAAAATTAAATAGACAAAAAAGAAGAAAATTTGCAAATCAAATAAAAAACTACAGGTGTTCTCAGAACAATGTACTGACCACCAGAGTCCAGATCTTAACATCAGCAAATGTGTTTGGCATGATTTAGATTGTAAGAAGCAGAAAATACAACCAACTTCTAAGACTGAACTTTGGAGGTGTAGGAGAATGTCACTGGAGATTTCTTTATAAACTGAAAGCAAGTCTCCTAAAAAGAATGAAATCTGTAATAAAGGCAAAGGCTGGACATAAAAAATACTGCAAAAACTGATATTTAGTTGTTGAGGTTTCTGTGTAAATAAAAAGTTAAATTAAATATATGTTTCTGCTTTTTTTCTAGTGCTGAAAAATGAATAACTTGCATGTAATGGCCATTTTGACTGGAACTGTCCACTGTACTGTACATCATTACAATTTTAAAACACTTCTACAAATGTATCCTGCTTTAGTCTATAATATTTCAGCCTGTATTGTATAAGTTATTATTACATATAAGAAAACAAAAATTATTAATACAAGCTCGATTTGAGGGGAAAAGCAGGGGTATACCCTCCCCTTAGTCCAAAAAAAACCCCCTTGAAAAACTGCATGTTTTCTATCCGTTTTGTATTAATGTTACATGATATAACCTGAAATGGCTATTTTTCATACCATCTATAGTTGAGATACCTGAAAAGATGCCTGCTTGAAAAAGGTGAAAAGCAGGAGTGTAAACTATTTAAGCATAACCTGGTGATGCCACAGCCATTTCTGGTAGGATGGTCCTCTCCCTGTCACACAGTGAGATACTAGCCAATGTGGGTGTCTGTTAGCTGAAGTTAAAGGCTTAGCACTTAGTGTTCTCCTCCAAGCGTGTTGAGCTGTCCAGTGAAGTTGTGTTTGTGGCACTTGAATAGGCGCTTCACGTGTCTTGGAGGAAGCACGTGCCAGACCTCACCCTCTTAAATTGGCAGCTCTGAGTAATGAGATCTAACTAGCTGGTGCAATTGGACATGACTAAAAAGATACAATTTTTGTACAGCCTTATCACTATTAATAGCGCACAACAAGTGATTCCAGTAATTTATATGGTAGTGTAAATTCTTAGTAGTCCATTTCTTCTAACATTCCTTCGCGGGAAGCCGTCATAAGTCCGCCCCCGTGAATGTCTCTCTCACCCACACACTTTCGTCTGGTGCCTAGCAGTGGCTGCTGTAGCGCCTCCAGCACAGTGCTGGCTGGCTCTACCGCGGGCCTCTGCCCTCCCTCCGCGCCGCCTGAAAGCCCATTCACTTTGCGGGGCGCTTTCAGCTCCTCAGGCGGGATGAAAGCGCTCTATGAGAATGAAAGATTTATTCACATTTCACGCGAGAGAGAGAGCCTTGTCAGATATCGCCACTTCCCCAGCGACCCCCTCAGCTTGAAAGCTCTTCAGATCACCGCCACCGTGCGTTGGCTTCACCACATCAGAAGCGGACGTTGGCAAAGTCATCAGAGTGATGCAGAAGATCCATCCAAGCTGGCCTTCTCACGTTCTTGACAGAGCTGGGGGAAGAGCTCCATCTGACCGATGCCACTCTGCCTGGCCACTGGCCAAAATAAATAAATAGAAACAATGCTCTTTGCAACAGGGACACTGCTATTGTATGGAAGAGAGTGTTATCATTAATATGTTCATCATCTGTCAGTATCACAAACACTAAAAAGCAATTTCACAGTCTCTCAGTATAATGGTCAACTGATACAGATGATATATTGTCCAGCACATGGCCATCACTCTATTAAAGAGCGTGAAGACGATCAATATAAATGTGTGGAATGGCTATTGAGGTGTCGAAACCACAGCTGTGATGCAAAACACCTCTAAGTAAAGCTAACATTATGATTTGTTTTTCTTATGTGTGTGGTGGGCATCCAGCAGGAGCAGAGACGGAGGGGAATGTTTAAAAGTGCATGTCCTCTGGGGCACATTCAAAACACTTGACGCTCGCAACTGATTTGACAGCTCAATGATGCATGCATGCACACCAGTCGCTCTCTTGCTGAAAGGAAAATGATGCCCAGGAGATTTAATCATGAGATTTCACACTGTACACTATACACTGAAAAAGTGATGCACTGAATTTACTTGATTCAAACATGGACATTATTTCCACCATCATTTTCATCATCATCTAAGCTGCTCATCCTCCTGGGTCACAGGGGGTGCTGGAGCCTATCCCAGTGCTCATTGGCCAGAAGGCAGGAAACCTTGGACAGGTCGCCAGCTCATCACAGGGCAGACAGACAGACATACACATTTACATATACATATACATTCACACCCAGGGCAATTTAGTATTTCCGACTTGACTGCATGTCTTCGGACTGTGGAAGGAAACCCATGCAGACACAGGGAGAACATGCAAACTACACACAGAAAAGACCCTGGTCACCCCGCCAGGGAATCAAACCCAGGCCATGCTTGCTGTGAGGTGACAAAACTATTTACTGCACCTATGTTATAGCATTTTATAATAAACAATTAATAATAAATAATATCAAACCATTTTGGCAATAACTGTGATGTAATTTATTTTATTTATATGGTAATGACGTACGCATTTGAATCAAGTAAAGTTAATGCATATACTCAACATCACCGAATGTATTTGGGATTACTTGGATTGTGAGAACAGAAAATACAACCAATTTCTAAGACTGAACTTTGGAGATGTGGAAAAACATCCCTGCAGATTTCTCTGAAAAACCGAAAGCGAGTGTCCTGAAAAGAAAGAAAGCTTAAATAGGCAAAAAGTGGACACACTAAACACTGAAAAATGTTCATATTATATGTGTTTGTTGAGGCTTCTGTGTAATTTTTCTGTTAAATATATTTTCTACTAAAAGATGAATAACTTACTACTTAAAATTCTGTTTGACCTGTTTTAAATTGAAAACATTTTTTTTGGTACATATACACTTATTCTAAATGTTTATATCTTCAACATTCCAAAAAAAATGCCTGGCGCTGTCATGTTGAAAAAAAGCATGGATGTCTCTGAAAATGATGAATATACCAATAGAAATATGCATAGATAGATACATAGATAGACAGATACATAAACACACACACACACACACACACACACACATATATATCTATCAGTTTCAGTTAGTTCATTTCATGTGTTGATGGTGTTACTACTGGTGCTAATCTATGCTATCAGGCTCATTTGGATGCTAAACAGGTTGGTGGAATGATTAAACGCAATGTGGCGGATAACTGAAAGGGCTCGGTGTAACAAATGTGTTCAAAAAGCTGTTAAATTCAGCTGCCACCTCCTTCTGGTTTGAATAATTTTACTTGAGCAGAGGCCAGGGCTAATTGGCTGCAGTCCTTGGATGCCATAAGCAACATCTTGTGCTATTGGCTGAGAGGAGAGTCATTTGTGAAAAAGCCAGGGCTGATTGGCTGACATTCAGGCTTGTTTATGCCATGCAAGACTGAGGAAGAGGGGCAAAAAGTGAGCAGATGCTTTCAGCAATCATAGCATTACTCACACGATGCACGAAACGTCCATTCCTCTGTCTATCTGTCTCTGTCTCTCTCTCTCTCTCTCTGTCTCTCTATATTTCTCTCTCTTTCTGTATCTCTCTCTCTCTGTCTCTGTCTGTGTATCTCTCTTTCTCTCACAAACATGAACGTCTTTTATTTAAAAGGTGATGTACAGAAGTGAGAGAAATCAGCTCCTCCTCCTGCTGCCCCCTCAACCCCCCCGTTCCCATGACAACAGCACAGCAGGCCTGCAAGGTCACTTTGCCGGACAGAGGTAGCACACAGTCATTGAGAGAGAGAGTGTGAGAGAGAGAGTGTGTGAGAGAGAGAGAGAGAGAGAGAGAGAGAGAGAGGGAGGGAGGGAGGGCAAAGGAGAAGGAAAGAGAGAGATCAAGAATGACAGTATAAAAGGGAGGAGTATTTGAAGATGAAGAGAGAGAAAGGAGAGAGAAAGCACAATAGTGACAGTGAGAAAAGTGACACAATGAGAAGGTGAGAGAGAGACAGAGAAGAGAGAGAGAGTGGGAAAAAAGCACAGCCGTGAAAGTGAAAAGGAGAGGGATGGAAAGAGTCAGCAAGAGTTACAGTGAGAAAGAGTGGGAGGGAGAGTATATGACAGAGAGAGAGAGAGAGAGAGAGAGAGAGAGGGAGGGAGGGCGATGGAGAAGGAAAGGGGGTATTAACAGTGAGAAAAAGAGACAAAAAGAGAGAGAGAGTTTGAAAGAGATGGAGGGATAGAGAGAGAAAAAGAGGGATAGAGACGGATAGTGAGAGAGATGAGAAAGAGAGAAAGAGAGGGAGAGAGAGAGGGAGGTATTGACAGTGAGAAAAAGAGAAAAAAAGCCAGAGTGTAAAAGAGATGGAGGGATGGAGAGAGAAGAGAGGGACAGAGAGGGATAGTGAGAAAGAGAGGAGGAGACAGAGAGAGGGAGGGAGAGAGGGGGTTAGAGAATGACAGTGAGAGAGGGAGCAAGAGAGAGTGACAGTGAGAGAGGGACCGAGAGAGAGAAAGAGAGTGACAGTGCGAAAGGGAGGGGGAGGGAGAGTGTGTGATAGTGAGAAAGAGAGAGATCAAGAAAAAGCAGGAGAGAGAGAGAGAGAATGAGAAAGAGAGAGAGAGGGGAGAAAGTGAAAGTGAGAAAGAGACGGGGAGAGTGACGGTGAAAAAGAGAGTGAGGGAGTAAGACCTGAAAGTTGAGAAGAACTTTGATTAAACAGAAAGCTGTGTTCTCTTTGCACCATCCTCAGCCTTACTGCTGTAGCAGCTGTACTTTACCCTGGGCTGCCAGTAGGAGGCGATGTGTCTCCTTTGCCTACCTCTCTTATGAACATGCAGCATGAGTGTGGCTTTAAACTGAAAATGGCCAGCAATAAAAAAAACAGGTAGGGGCGAAACAACAAAACAAACAGTGAGAGAGCAAAAGAACAAACAGTCGAAGAGCAAAAGGACAAACAGTAGCAAAAAGCCAGCAGGACTTAGAAAGAACACACTCATGTATCTGATGACCTTCAGGAAACCACTGAAGTTAAAGGAATACTCCAGCGCTCTGTCTGCTGCATCTGTACTGTTTGCTCCACTTACCATGGACTATAACTTCAACACCTTTATAACCAGTGCTTGATTTGTGCTGGAACAAGCAGGATCCAGATCCGGGACCAGACTGGGTCCAGGACCTATTCATTGGATCCGGCTCCTCTTTCATATATTAGTTACATTTATGCACATTTTTTGGATTCTGGCACCACACTTGCATAGTAAATATGTTCCAATCTGTAGGGATGTATCAAGAGAAATCATAGTAATATTCTCTATAAAAACTAACCAAATGTGAAAAAGTTCACTGAAAATGTAGCATGCTGTGTCACCTCACACCATGGCCTGCACACACTTTCACTTTCAGTCCCTTTTTGTGCGTGTGGGGTGACAGAAGTGGCAATAAAACAAATAAAAACAACACTGACGCTGTTTATCACTCGCAAGTGCGCCACCACTGTCATGACTGTTCATCCCTCAAGAGAGCTCAGGAACACTGAGAAAAACCACCAGCTTCTGGTACTGATTTATTAACTAGTCATGCATTTTTTATAGCTGTTTGACGATTAAAAAATTAACACAATTTTCTATGTACCCTGAATGTAGTCGATCAGCCGAGACACTTGCGGAGCCCAAATTTTGCTTCTTTAGTTTAGCACTGGAGCTTCAAGGCTAACATTGTTAAGAAACACGTAGAGACATTAAAATCCTGAAACATCTCTCAACCCGGCTGAAACCGAATCTAGTAGTAGAAGCCAATGAGCAGGTGCTTCATCAGCTTCTCTTACAAGTATATTGTGAGGCAACAGCCTTTCTGTTCTTCAGCATAAAAAAAACTGTTGTCCATGGTAATCAAGCATGTTACAGATAACACTGGAGCATTCTCTTTAGGTGAAAGTGGCTGGAAGTTCCATTGAAATTAAGCTTTTATGCGCACCAAACGAAGATTAGCTGTCACCTCAAGGAGGATCTCATTGTACTGATACAGACAATAAAGTGAAAGAGTTATGAGGGTGATGGTATGAGACATGATTGCTCAGAGGAGCTCTCTGCATGGCTTCAGTCGGATTGCTGAATCTCTGCGTCATGCTTCATTTGCATAAAGTGCCACCGTTTCGCCTCGCAGCCTGTCACTGCCGCAGCGATTGTAGCTTTGAGTTCATGTGGGGGGAGTGAAAGGTGTGTGTGTGTGTCTGTGTGTGTGTGTGTGTGTGTGTGTGTGTGTGTGTCTGTGTGTGTGTGAGTGAACCTAAAACAAACTTTTGCAAATCTACATCAGAAATGATGTTTGTGTTTGACCTTCAAGCAACAGGGCCTTCATCATGTTTCTCTCACATGTGCACTTGTGTTGTGTGTGACATCTGCAGTAGTGTTGCAGTCAAGATCACCACAAGCGACTCTGAGACAAGACTGAGATGTGGACACATTGAATCACATAGAGACTTTTGTAGTGGTCGAGTCCGAGTCAAGACCAGAATAAGATTTTTTCAGACTATAAAGGGAGAAAAATGTAATTTGTTTGTAGTTTGTACATTCATTATGATTCATTATACATGATATATATTAATAAATTATAGCATATTTTATATGTTGTCAGAAATAATGTTAAATAATATAGCCTAAATCTAAGCAAAGATTATTCTCTGTCCCTTTTTCTCAAAAAAAAAAAAATCCTTCAGAATCACCACCTAAAGACAACTGAACATAAACCAAACAACACACATGCAGTTTTATTATTCCATGAAAATACAGTAATAAAAACATTCCAATATGCCCTGAGGGGCTGTTGGAATGTCATAACCAATGAACAACAACAAACAAATAATACCCAGTTAAGCCATCATGGAACAGTTCAATTAGGTCCTTAATCAGCAGGAAACATGTAGAGAGAGGACTGTTTTTGTCTGTTTGAAGGGATTGTTAATATTCAACAATGACAGAAAAAAAGTTTCCAGCTACTGATGATAGGGGCATTTCTCTTGCCTGGTCTCGAGAACAATTTCTGAGCCCATCTTACCCCGAGACCAAGACAAGACTGAGTCAAAATGATGTTGATACTGAGAAAAGAATAATTAATTTACGGTCTCAAGACCAACACCGGACAAGACTATCTGCGGGTATGCTCTTAAAGTTCAGTGAAAACTCAAATCTATTGTTTTTCTGTTCCCCCAAATGCAATCAGTCAACTAAGACATACTTGGTGTATGAAGTTTGCTACATTAACTATGCAGTTCCAGTGAAAAACTAAAGAAGCGAACGTCCGACACCAAACATGTCTTGGCTAGTCCACTCCATTTTGTATAAGGGCATTTTGGGATAATTTGTTTTTTCACCAAACTATACCTTTAAAGGAAAGGTGAAGCTGATACCCTCTTGTTTCCAAAATGAGATATGTGGTTCATTACAGTAACTATCACAGCCCTGCCCAGCCATTAAAAGTGATAATAGTCGAAAAGAATAATTAATTTACGGTCTGAAGACCAAGACTGGACAAGACTCTATATCTGCGGGTGTGCTCTTAAAGTTCAGTGAAAACTCAAATCTATTGTTTTTCTGTTCTCCCAAATGCAATCAGTCAACTAAGACATACTTGGTGTATGAAGTTTGCTTCTTTGGTTTTGTACCCCTGGACCGAATATAGTTGTCACATATTGACGCAGACACTCACAGGGTCAACTCCTCACACGTAGAACTGTTAATGTTCTCAGTGTTACTCTGACAAGCTAACAAGTTTCTATGTCTTTTCTAGAAGAAATGAGAAGTCTGAGGAAAAAACAGCCCTCCTGTAGAAGGTGACGATGCATCTCATCTGGTGCTAAACTGTTAGCTGTAGCATTAGCACATGTACTGATTTAACCCACCAAAAGATTTCCCATCACTTTTGAAAGCCGAGGGAGTTTGCTCAACAATGGTGCTAACAGAAAAGAAAATGGTGTTAATAGATGTTCTCTTCTGTACGGGAAAGGAAAGAAACTGAAACTAAAGAAGGAAACTGAGTGTTTTTGTTGTTGTTTGGTTCTGTTAACTAAATTCTTTCAATAGAATATTGTCTTCCTCTCCAGCCTCACTAACTATAGCATGTTTAGCCACACTGCTACACAAGCGAGCATCAACTTTTTATACAAGTTTAGTCATATACACACTGCACTTGTGCAAACATCTGTGTGCGAGTTTAAACCTAATGTGCCAACTTTTGAAATTTTGACAGCATTTTTGTTACACCAGAGCTACAAGGCTAATGTGGCTAACTAGTAATGAAAGCATGCATGCTACCTATTAGCACTGTGCAAACTGCATGCCTCAATCATCACACACTAATCTCAGGTAGACTTACTTATGAGGTTCCTGGCGTTGTATAGCATACTGTTGTCTTTAAACATGGATTGAAGCATGCTAAACAGCTAAAACTGGTTAGCTAATTAGTAACAGAGCCAGGGTGCCTTTTTAGAAAGGCAACACAAATTTGTAGGTGGCTATAAAACTTAACGTTATACAGGCTATAAAAACTCAAGTACAAACCAAAGCTTAGGCATGTACTAAACTCTTCACTCATTCTGTGCACACATGAAAAACAATGACCAGTATAATTTTAATATTAAGGACAAATTGTAGGGTTTTTGCCTTCAGTGTTAATATGCTGATGGGTGATTGTGCCATATTCAGAGTTGTAAGACTGTTTACAGATAATGCTACACAACATATGGTGTTCTTGGCTACTTCTGTGTTTAAAACAAGTTGTGTTCACGTGCTTCAAATTCTTAAATCTACAGTCTTCTTCAGTCTTAAAGCAGGACTCTGTAAACTCATAGTTTTTGTACCAGCATGTCAAAAATGGAATTTTGAATATGCCAGATATTTACTGAGTGCATTTGGAGTATTTAGAATGTATAAAGTCTAAGCAGTCATTTTGAGTGTCCCAATGATAAAAGTGGATTGGCCTAGACCCAGCCATAACACCACCACTGGTAGCAGCCATCTTGGAGCCTAAACTTTGTCCCAAGATTTGTCCATTTTTATAGATAACAGTATGTTACAGTCAGAAACCACATAAGCAAGTCTATTTGAGACTCAACACAGTTTGAAGCAATTGTGTCATGATTTAGGCATGCAGTTTGAGCAATGCTAGCTGGTGGTGCTACATGTTTGCTACATTAACTATGCAGTTCCAGTGAAAAACTAAAGAAGCGAACGTCCGACACCAAACATGTCTTGGCTAGCCCACTCCATTTTGTATAAGGGCATTTTGGGATAATTTGTTTTTTCACCAAACTATACCTTTAAAGGAAAGGTGAAGCTGATACCCTCTTGTTTCCAAAATGTGATATGTGGTTCATTACAGTAACTATCACAGTTCTGCCCAGCCATTAAAAGTGATAATAGTCGAGTGCATCAGCATCCAGGATGTTTAAATGAGTAGTTAATTTGCTGTTTCAGTTAAGGACGGCGGAGGGTAAGTCAGTGGACCGACGCCTGAAAGAAACGTGTGAGAACTCGCAGCCTGTGCCAGAACGCAGGAGGCTTCCAGGCTGAGAATTAGAAAGTAATTACAGCGTACACGACACTGATGGGGCTACAGCTGAGCCAAGGTGGCTTGGGAAAAGGGAAAAAAGAAACTGTTAGCCATGTGACCTTTCTCGTCTCCACAGATTCCTTAATAACTAGTCACACTGGAATTTACATATGCTATGCCAGGTGTATACTGCACTCTCTCTCTCTGTCTTTCATTAACTCTGTCCACTCCCTATATCTGTCCATAGTGCTAGTCAGGTAGGATTAGTTTTACACCGAGAGGTGGGGTAATATAATTTTACCACATGATGTCTGTAATGTGTATGATCGATTCATAAGAGATAAAAAAATCTTGTTTTTAGTGACAGAGATGGGAATGGCTACTTGATTTATGCACTGCAGTCACACAAGAATGTTTCATACACAATAGAGTAAGTGTAGTGTGTATGGAACATCTAAATTTGCACACGAACATTTAGACAAATCAGAACTCTTCTGGAACAATGTACTCTGGTAAAAGGAAACAATTATAGAGCATTTATCATTGAAGGAAACATGAATGAAGCAATATACAGAGAGATATTAGATAATTTAATTTCAATGGCCAAGAAACTGAACCTGGGAGGAAGATGGACGTTTCAACAAGACAATCACCTCAAACATGCAACCAAAATAACTCAAGATGAAGGTGCTTTCATGGCTTCGCCAATCTCCTCACTTGAATCCCATTGAAAATTTATGGAGGACGTGTTCATCACAGGGATGTAACCTCAGGGGAACTGAAGATGGTTTGCCTAGACGAATGGGCCAAAACTGAACCACAAAACTGAACCACAATTACTTTTTAGCATAGATTTTCTCAAGCTTTACTTTCAAACAACAGCTCTGGGACCAAGTTCTAATGCTAATAATTTTTGATGTCTGAAAAGTATATATACATATGCAGTACATGAATATATACATGTATAATATATTAAATAACAAAAACAAAAGTGTCTGAATAAACTTTGCTGTTAAACAAAAAGTGTTCCTATTAAATCAGCTCAAGTCACTGAAACGCTTGGTTTCATTCTGAATTCTTCACATATATTAGAGCTCCTTATTAAGCCACTCAGACTGCATTTTATCGTCTGCGCAATATTGCATGTCTCCGCCCTCTGCTCAGCAGTGTTGATGCAAAAATGCTAGTAAATGCTTTTATTTTCTCCCACATTGATTATTATAACCCCCCTCTTTAATGGTCTCCTTGTTAAACTACTCAGCCAGCTTCAGTTCATTCAAAACTCATCAGTCAGGGTCCTTACTTTTACCAAGCGCACTGCACACATCACTCCCATCCTCCATCAGGTTCACTGGTTACCAAGATCTTCCCGTTTCAACTACAAATGTCTCCTGCGAACTTTCAAAGCCCTTCATGGTCTCGTCCCTACATACCTCAGTGAGCTCCTTCATCTGTACTGTCCCTCTGGCCTCAGATCTTACGGCACTGAACTTCTTGCAGTTCCACTTACAAGACTCTTGTCAGTTGGCTGCAAGTCTTTCAGTGCTGCTGCTCCGAAACTCTGAAACTTTCTCCCACAATCTCTTCATGCTCTACCCTCTCTTTCTTTAAAGCTCAACTGAAAACCTTCATCTATATACTATTCTTTCTCCAAGTGTTTGTTGTTGCTTTTATGTTGTGTTATTGCTTTATTTCTCAATAACATATAATAAAATGGTTGACTTTAAAGTAGGTAATACCATTCTAATATTTCAATTGTTTTAAAAATCATGATATTGGCTACCGGGTGGCGCAACGATCTAAACATTGGCCCTATCATCAGGATCAATCCCTGGTGATGCTACAGCCATCACTGGCCAGGAGTCCAAGAGAGCACAATTGACCTTGCTCTCTGGGTGGGTAGCATGGCCCCTCTATCTCCCCCATCACCTAGTGCAATGCTAGCCAGCACAGGTGTCTGTTAGCTGACGTGATGGAACTGGTGGTTGGCTCTTTCCTCTGCGCATGTTCAGCTGTCCAATGACGTTCCGTTAGTGGCAGTTCGAAAAAGATGTGGTGGTGCTTCACAGGTCTCAGAGGAAGCCTGTGCTAGCTTTCGCCCTCCTAGTGCTGTGGGATTGTGTGACTGGGGGAATCCTAACAATTGGATACATCTAAATGGGGGAATAAAATTGTGAAAAAATTATATATATATATATATATATATATATATATATATATATATATATATATATATATATATAGGTTCTGAGTTACAAGCTTTATATGTACACTGCATTAACTTCAACACTCGCTTCTTGTTCATAAAAGTGTCTTTGTTTGGTATAAAGACTAATTTTGTTAAAATAATGATTCAATGATCAGACCTCTAACATCACCACTGACTGGTCAGATAGATAGAATTAGAAGCAAGCATGGTGAGGCAGCTTTTAGCTCTTATGGTATTCAAAACTGAAACAAGCTGACAGAAGATCTCACATAAGTCCCAAATTCTGGCCCTGGCCACTTAGGCACACTTAAACGCACTTTCTTTCGAGACTTTGCACTTCTTTAAAGCTATTTATATATCTAATTTGGTTTTTGATTCCTTTTTATACTGTTTTTATTTTGCTTTTATTTACGTTAAGCACTTTGAATTGCCTCTGTGTATAATCTGTGCTATTTAAATAAACTTTGACGGTTTGCTTTTCTTTGTTAAAAGCACATATTGAAACTCTTTGGACTCAAAGGTGGTTTAAACACTTAAAAGCTTTGACAGCTGATGAGTGCTGACATCACAACAAGGGATAAACTATGTGAACTTTTCCAAAGATAGCACTGTCTCTAATATTTACATACGTCATACAGTTTTCCTCTAAATAAACTCATTTAGTCTTTTATATATTAAAAGTCATTGAAAAAAAAGAAATCATGCTAATTTGTAGGGTATTATTATTCAAGTAATCTACCGATTATTTTGACGAATTAAAATAAAGAAAAACATTAAAATTGGGTTCACTCAAAAGTACAACAATACACATAGGCTGCTTCACTGGAAAAAAGATGGCAAGCTAAAAGACTCTAAAAAGACATTTAAATGATTGTGTCTATCAGCCTGTTTCTTACTGTAGGAGAGAGCAAGAGAATTTAAATATACATTACTAATCACTGCTGATTCATTAAGAAGGTAAATGTTGATTATTTTTCAAACTATCAAGTTTGACTGAGTAATGATGACAGTGCTATTCATTTCTATTGAGATTATTTTGAAAAACGAGGGGATCCCCAGCTTTGACAGGCAGTGCAGTTAAAAAGAAATGAGAAATGCAGAGCTTCCTTTAATATGGTCTGAAGAATAAACGTGAAAAGGTAGCAGAACAGCTGTGAGTGAAGGGGGGGTCTAGGATCAGTTCCAGTCGTATTGGCGTGTGGAGACAGCGGTGTAATTGTACGCTGTTGGGAAGTTTTCCAGGGATCAGCCTGACTTCACCTCCACACTCAGCACTCCCAGAACACAGCCATAAACTAATCAACATGACACTGCAGCCTCCAGAACAGCAAGCCCAGCTGCACTGTCCAGAGAGAGAGAGAGAGAGAGAGAGAGAGAGAGAGAGAGAGAGAGAGAGAGAGAGAGAGAGTAGGGCAAAAGAGAGAGTCAGAGAGGGACAGAGAGATATGAGTGAAGGGAAGTAAGAAAGATAGAGAAATGGATAGAGTAGCGAGAACAAAAGAGAGATAGAGAAGGGAGAGAGAGAGAGAAAGAGAGAGAGGGAGTGAGATGGAGAGAAAAAGCAGAGAGAGTATAGAGAAAAAGAGATTGAGTAATGAGAATAAGAAAGAGAGATGAGAGAGAGAGAGGAAGAGAGGAAGAGGGAGAGAGAAAGGGAAGAGAGAGAGAGAGAGTATAGAGACAGAGTCAGGAGAAAGAGAGAGAGATAAAGTAATGAGAATGAGAGACAGGGAGAAAGGTGGAGAGAGAAAGGGAGTGAGAGGGAGTGAGAAAGGGAAGAGAGAGTATAGAGAGAGAGAGATAGAAAGAAAGAGAGAGAGAGAGAGATAGGAAGGAAGAGAAAAGCAGAGAGAGAAAAAAAGGGAGAGAAAGGGAAGAGAAAAAGTAGGGAGAAAGAAAAAGGGAAGAGAAAGAGAGAGCAGAAGAAGATGAAGAGAAAGCAAAAAAGAGGGAAAGAGTAAGGAAGAGACAGAGAGGAAGGGGGAAAGAGAAAGTGAGAGAGAAAGAGGGAGAGATAGAGAGAGGGAGTAGAAATAGGGAGTGAGTGAGAGAAAGAGAGAGAAAGGAAAAGAAGAGGGAGAGAGTAGAGAAAGTTAGAGAGCAAGAGGAGACAGAATGAGAGAAAAAGAGAGAGAGAGAGTAGAAAGAGAAGGAGAGAAGAATAGTGGCAAAAACAGAAAAGAATGCAAAGTTGGCATGAGGAAAAAAGGACTGGAGCAGTAGAAGAACCAAACAACGAATAATTAGATGCATAATTAGAGGGAAAAGCAACAGAGAGAGACAGAGAAAAGGAGGTGGGAATAATCTATGGCAGTCGGCACACAAAAATAACTCTGAGTGGATTCCTATAGTGGCCCCAGTCTGTTAGCTTGAGCGAGCAAACAGTGGGGAGAGCTCAGTTTATGAATTCAATTTACTAATTGGCATTGTGTTATTAGCAGTGCGGCACTGAGGATGAATCCACATCTATCAGTGTATAAATCTGTGATCATTAAAGTGCCTCCACAAAGGAAAAAGTTTAAGTCGACCAATTATCTGTTCAGCCAGTCAGTCCATTATTGGACATTGTGTGAGGTAATTAGCATACAGCGGCTTGTTAAGGTGTGTCTAAATGGTGAAAGGAAGCACCGCTTAATTGAGATGCAGTCACGCTGCTTACTGAGCCAGTGCTTCATTACAAGCTACCATGGTGAACTCGCGCTGACCCCAAACCTGTCAAGTCTTACTGTCACTGAGTTTTACACACACACACACACACACACACACAGAAGAAAAGAAGCTGTGTGTAGTCTCTGTACTGTCAGGCAAGACATACTGCATTGAAAGTTCCGTTTAACCCTATTAAACTTAATCAACGGCAGATTGAGAGACTTTTCATCTCCTTTAACTCATTTAAATCAATGTAAATTGAAAACTATAATATATAATGTTGGGCCACCTTTCAAGTTATTCATTTCTCAGCATCTGATTTTTTAACAGAAAAATACACAGAAATCTCAACAACTGAACATAATATCAAATTTTTAGTATTCACTGTGTCTATTTGTTACCTTTATTACAGCCTCCATTCTTTTCAGTGGACCTGCTTTCAGTTTTTAAAGAAATCTTCATATGTTTCCACACTTCCAAAGTTCAGTCTCAGGCTGTGTACAGACTGCAGGCAAATCAGATTTATTTTTCAAATCAGATCTTTTGAGGCGACTGTCCGCCCTGTTATTTGCAAGCAATGAGATCAGATGTGTGTCCAAACGTCACCAATATATCTGCATAGGTTGCTGTGGAAACAACGTAGTCGTCAGGAAGGTCATTTCAAACGAGTATGCAGGAGAGATGGAGGTGCATCGTCTCGCCTTCCAAACTCTTCAAAATTCTCTGGCATGAGCACGAATCTTTGGCACTGTTCTTGAATCTTGGCACTTCCGTCGCTCTAAATTTGACATCGTCATTGATTTTTGCATTGTGAGTGACACAAAAGACACTCTGAAATCTGATTTGAGCGGTCAGAGCGTTCAGACTGAGACACATCTGTAATAATCCAATTGGAATTGCATTTCAAACTAACTCCAAATGTGGTTTAGAATTGCATTTCATGTGGTTTTTTGCTGATCAAATTATCAAAAGTCAATCTGGATGCAATCTGGAAAACATTTATTTGGGCTGTCAGTCTGAACAATACTATGAGTCTGAAAGTCTCCCTATTTAATGTTTTAATGCTCAAAATGGCAGTTGTGACACATAAATCTATACATTTTCTGTTTTTGTTAGATCATGTTCTCTACATATCAAAGTAAATGTGACAACAGCACTGAGAAATCCCAATATTAACAAAAAAGAGTGGAACAGACACAGCAGCTTTTTTGTCTCAGCATTAAAGGGTTACATAATGTCTACACATTAATAAACTGCGATCAATGCACTGTGACCTCCTGAAAGTCATTTGATTTATTATTGTTTTAAGAAGAACTCCAGTGACAGCTCTCTTTATGGCACAATTACACTGATGTGTTTTCATCTCTGACTGAACGGAGCTCTATGAGAACACCATCTTGGTAAATCTTTGCTGCAGGTAGGTACATCCATCTAAAATGACCGATGACTGCTGACTAATCCCAATTCACTCTTATTTTCAGTACTGAGTAAAAAAGCTGGCTTTGTCATTTTTAACCTAGCATGAGAGGTTAAAGAGCCCACATCCTACATTTTTCTCATATTTTTATGTTCCCCCTGAGATCCACCTTTGATGTTGTGTGGTATTATGAATGTTCACTTTAACATCACCATTTTCCAACCTCTCTTGATCTCTTAGAACCCATATGTCAAACACCAGGCCCGCAGGCCAAGTCAGGCCCATGACACAATCCTATTTGGCCTGCAAAATTAATTTCATTTTCTGTTCTTATTAGCCTGTTTCACCCTAATATGCACTACAGTCCCCAGCATGCAGTGCAACATGGTGTGCATTCTGACCCCCTTCCCCAACAATCTATGGGTTACACAAAAAGAAAAGATGCCTGGTGTCTAGTTTAAGCAAATAGACAGTTACAAAAAAAAACTACCTAAAATAATTGATTTTATTTAGAACTATTTTTGAATAAGTATTCAATGCCTATTTTGATGTTGCAGTTTTGGCATATTTTGAATAAACAATGGCCAGTTCAGGTCATGGCAAAATCAAAATAAACAGCTGGCCCATGGATTTGCTGAGATTTGAGATATGGCCCTTTTACTGGTTGAGTTTGACACCCCTGCCTTAGAATATATCCCTATTCATGTAAATGACCTTCACTCTGATTGGCTGCCCTATATTGTGCCTTCTCCAAAAGGCAGTCCAGGCTGAAACACTCCTTATAACTTCAGCGTGAATGGGTGCTGACATGCTGTAGGTCGAAAAAAAGCAGATTTAAATGTCTTGCTTTTTGTGACATCACAAAAACATGAATTTAAAATGGGCCGTTTTTCAGCTCAGTTTGCATATATGGACTGCATTGACTGGGGAGTGAATGGTACATTTTGAAACTTTAACAATGATTACATACTACACCAAACTCTTTTATTAAAAAAAATACATACATATACACATTTTCATGATATGGGCCCTTTAAGCATGCCTCACTGAAAAAACAGAAAAAGAAACAGAATTTTCCAAAAGCAAAGCGAGTGAGAAAACTAGCTAAGCAACAGTTGTGTTCCTCTCCTGCGCTCGCTCGTATTTCTGTCCTTCGGGGGCGAGAGGGCAGCCTCTTAAAGCTACGAAACGATATCAGAAGTGACTTGTTTATCTGAGAGGGAAAACAGCCAGCGCTGATTCGCGAATAACAAGCCCTCCATCCTGTTCCTCTGTTGCACAAGTGTGTGTGTATGTGTGTGTGATATCCGCAGGAGTGCATGTTCTTTTTAAAGAAGGCCGCAGCTGCTGCATGTCCTGGCGTGTTTCAGTTGGAGTGTGTTTTTTTTCTCTTTCTCTGACTTCCCATCCCAGACTTGGACCCATATTGCAGTAACTATACCTCCTGCAGCAGTGCTGCTCCAAAATCTCCCTGCTTCAATGCCAAGGGATCAGCCAGAATCCCCCACAGCCCCCCAAAACACACACAATGCATGTGCTACGGGCTTGAATATCACACAGTGCAAGTGTTCTTCGAAGGATTTTCAATGTAAGACACACATACTTGATGTAATCAGACTGTGTCCAAAAGCAAATGGTCAAAAATGCAGCAAAATGAGCAAATCTAAAATATCACATCATTTCGATTGACACCACATTGAGTAATTGTAAAGGAACCAGGGCTGGAGCAATATGATATGTGAAAACAAATATATTGAATTTTACATAATGAAATAAATACTGAATTTTTCATTTAAAACCACAGGTACATTACAGTTATATTCTATATACACCGGGGTCCGATAGTCTGAGACCACTGGTGAAAATGCTTCTATTTTATATTTCTTTCTAATTTAACATAAACTTTTTCATTGCAAATGATATTATTAGAAATACAATTTGAGTGAAAAGTAGAGTCTTTAAATGTATAAATGAATTTTAGAATGTCTCTAAGTTTGGTATCTGCCTCTTTTGCTTTAATCCTTTAAGACCTACACTGAGACACTTTGCATACTTTTGCATTTTGCACCTTTATTTTGTTACTTTCTGTGAGAACCATAAACCATAAAGTGGTATATATCCCAGGGATCTGAAAAGTTGTCACACTGTGTCGTTTAATGCTGGTTCAGCAATAATACAGCCTCGTCTATAGCAAATATTGTCTTAGCCATATTTTTTCTGTTTTTGTTTTCAGTAGCTCTGCTTGTTTTTTTCTGTCTTCTCCCTTAGTTGACCAAAGACACTCCCACCACAACTTGCTCTGAATCAGAAACTCTGACTGGCTGCTGCAACCTAACCAAAGCCAATCCGCATGCTTGTGCATGGACGCTCCCATCTTGACTTTCTAATCTCCAAATGATGTACTCCAATTGGCTGTGGCTCACTGACCAAAGCCAATCAAATGCAGAATGTGGACTACACATCATATGACGTCATGAACAAAGATGGTGGATTTAAACTGATCTGTAAATAAGACAATTGAACAAGCGTCATTAACATCGAAAGCTCCAGCTCACACTACTGAGGACCAGTGATGCTTTAAGGATAACACAGTACTTCATCTCACCAGCAAGATGGCTGGTTTAAAAGGGTTAATGACATTGTGGACTCAAGGTGGCATGGACTCCATAAGTTTGTGCAAAAGCCTCTAATGAGTAGATCAAATCCAACTGAGAGTCATCTAAACTCGAGCTTCACTGGAAGGAATAAGACAAAAAACAATCTGTTCTTTTTGTAAAAAGGCCTTAACTTGGACAATGTCACAAATTTGCTTCAATTTGAATAGTGTTTTAGAAATAGGGCAGAATTTTGAATGTTTTTTCTTCAATTTAATTATCAGAACCTTTCTTCGTTGTGGTCTCAGACTTTTGGACTGTGCATATAGGACAGTTTCCATTCATTGCAGAGGGGGCGATAAAGCCTTAAAGCCTTTTCATGCTGAGTCCTAGTTTTAATAACGTTTTTGAAAATATACACATTAACACTAATCTTTCACATCAGATCTTAGTTTGTTCACTCCTTTTAATGCTCAGAGCTCTGAGCTGAAGCAGAGCCTCAAACTCAACACACACATGTCTGCTGTAGAGCTTCAAGCTCCTGTGTGGAACTCCCTGAGCTGCCGAAAATTTTTTAGCAGAATGGGTTATTACCCTTTTTTCTGTGTTTTTGACTTGCACTGGCTAAAACAGAAATGATAATTTCATCACTGTTATTATTCAAAGGATCAAGTTCTCATGCATTCAGAGTGTTTGTTTAATAGCAAAAAATCCTGGACTTGATGTGAAGGTTTCACTGCGTTAAAAATGGCAACCGCTTTTTTCCTCCGTAAAAATAGCCTCAGTGTGAAAAGATCTCAAAAACACTAAACATTACGCAGAGACATATGCTTATTGCTCAAATGTTGTTCTTTGATGGCTCAAGACACTTGAGGCTGATTTTCCAAGAATGCCTGATAACAAATAGCATTAGACAAAAATGGAGACACGAGATGCTTCTGGCCCAGATGAAAATGGCAATAGTTACTCACAGCATCAAAACTGAGAAGGGTCTTATTTATTGGCTACATTCATGCTTTCACTTCAATTTCACTAAAAATATCCCTGATATGTGTAATTATAGGCTGATGGCTTCAGAACTCTACTGGCCTGTGCCCAACTGCACCCTAAGCCTTGTGGTGTTCAGTACTTAGTGATGTCAACAATGCGTGGATATAGAGGGTAAGAGTCCTTGAGGGCTCTATGGAGTTTATGGGGTTACAAATGCAGTAAACTGAATACAATACAGTTGTTTTTTTGAGTCCAGCATCAGGAGGGAAAAACACATTAAAATGTGGTGTGTGTGCACTGCTGCGAGTCACCCTGTAAAGCCTGAAATAACAATTCAAAACTCAGAGGCGTTGGGTCAGATTGTGAGGTTTCTAGACCGCGTCATACATCTTTACATAGTAGCGCCACGCGCACAGGCTCGAAAAAGAAGGTCCAACTTGATGTTTAGGTCTAAAATGCTAAATCAACATTATACTCTTGAAGATATGATGACAATAGTAGATCATTCACTCACATCCTCAGAAGACACGTCCTTCACCAAGTTCTGACTGATTTCTCTTTGAGTGTTCTTTCAACGTGCTCACTATCATCAGATTCATCCGCTCAGGGAAGAGGTCTGAAGCACAACCATGTTCAAAATGTTCTTCCCCACATTTTGAGCAATTACACATTTCCACCAGAGAGGTCTCCAAATCCCTAAAGCTGACATGCTGTAGCTTTAAATGAATAAAAATGTAATAAATATATTCTTCTCCACCATGTTCGTCAAGCAGCTGTAAATAAATTTATCCATGATGAATGATGATATGTGTTCGCTTATATCTCAAGGAATTTTGGGTAAGAGGCCACTACTAAGTCTGCTTATATATGGGCTTCTTCAAAAGTGCACTAAGGGTCCATGAAGAGAGCTCTTTAGCATCCCTTTAAACCAAATGAGAAATGGGAGACTCACGGTCATCGTGGGCCTGTGCAAATGAGGACCACAAGATTGCAAGAAAAAGGCTTACCTACTCAACGGACGAAGGTGGTGACAGACTGCTATCACATGATGACCGGACTAACAGGAGCCAGTGGAATTCACACATGAGGCAGTTAATTTCCATTCAATTCTTAATAAATGATTGAACTAGGAGTATTCTTACAGCTAAGCTAACTCCACACTTCATTAGTTAGCTTGTGCCTCTTTGACCACCTTTTTTGTGAGACCTGCAACCTCACTACTACCCTCCTGGATGGCCAGCAGATAGCTAACTGAACAAAAAGCCCTCAACAAAGAGGCTATTACAAGATATGCAAGCTCAACTCTTCGCTAATATCCCCTCCCACCATTAGAAGACAAACAATCATTCCACGGCAGAGCGAAACAGCCCATCGGCGGCTGTGCTGTTTGGGTCATTGGTCAGGTCTAATAGGGAGGGGCTTCATTATTCCCTGAGCAGAGATTGTAGGGTGTGGAGAAGTGATATAGGGTCTCTTTTATATGCTAATGAGGCCTTGTTTAGGCAGATAACTGGAAGCACCTCCGTTTTACAAATGCACTGTTTTCCATTTTTTGGTTTGTGGGCCTAGCTTCCTGACCCGCAAATGAACGTCCCTTCATAAGGCAGGCCGGCCCCCTGCCGCTCATCGCCAGTAGCAAAAGGTCTCAGAGGCGTGGTACATTTTTCTGTCCCACAATGCACTCACTTGTCCCTCGTCTCCTTCCCGCTTTCGTGGAATAAACATGATTGACGCTTGCTGTCGGGTATTCGCTATTTGCTCGAGTATGTGAAGTGTTTGGGACGAACACAGAAACAAAGACAAGGAGCCACTACTCTCTACAGAGCCGCCAGCATGCAGGATGTAGCAGGACGATTACCATTTTGCCCCTAGAGCTGGTCATGATCCACACAGAAATGTTTGACATGTACAGCGGGTGGATTACTGAGGGGATTTTGTGTCGACTGCTGCATGTATCAGAATTATTAAGCAGAAATGAGAGCTGGACCTAATGTGGCAATGCATAATTAAAAAAAAACAACATATGCAGCATTGAAACACAGCTGTATGAGACTGAAAATAAAGACAAATGTGAGAAGAATGAAAATGATGTTCGTGAATGCGCGGAGCGTGTGAGAGCATGAGGATGAGGAACAATTCCCTGACAAACATCAAGGTCGAAAATAAAAGACAGAAAAAAAGAGCTGGATTTTTTTTCTAATTAACCAAAAAAAGCAAACATACTACAACCAGCAACCCACATACTGCCTTGAGCGTTCTGTTTGAAGTGGTCTGTCATCAAATTCCTTTAATTCCAGGTGTGATACCTCTAATGCTGCCAATAAAATAATTCAAGTTTGGTCTGCGAAGACATTATTCTGGACACGGATGTTTATTCTGTTTGTTTGAGATGCCAGACAGCTGCTGCGGTTCTGAGATTCCTGTCCTTGATGGATTCTTTTTAGGGCTGCCGGTATTGACTATATTAGCAATCAAGTAATCTACTAGTTATTTTGGTTACTGATCATGTAGCCAAACTGAACTTTTTAAATATCAAAAATAATCTGTTTCAGATGCTGCGTTTACATGTTGACTGTAGGCAACAAACTGGATGTTTCATAATTTTCAATGGAGCCACGATGGAAAATTCTGCCACCGCCAGTGGCGATGACCGTGTGCCACAGCGGCCACCAGAACGTTCTGTCTAAAGTTTCATTTTCCCAACGTTTGCCATCGATGGAATTTGTGGCAGTGGAATAAACAACCTTGAATGCCAATCTTCTCATTGTTAAAGTCCAGACAGCCAATACTATACAATAAAATTATACAACAATGTCCTCCTGCCCTTTTCCACCTTGAATTACCAATATAGATCATTCCTCCAAATTGGTTTAAAGATGGAGCTGAAAACACATTTCAGATATTTAACTGACAAAATTCTTTTGCTTTGCCTTTTGGCTTAATCATGTTTTGTTTTTATTAAATTAAATGATTGAACATTCCATTTTGTCACTAACAAAAAAATGATAATACTACTGAAACATCTGGTAAAGTGACGGTAGTGACAATTTTAGCTGATTTTGAACAGAACTCAAAAATGCTAGCCAGTTAATGGCCAGCACACACAGCTTTGAATAGTTGTACACTCTTAAAATCGTAGTATTTTTCATTAAAGTTCACTTAATTGCAGAACATATGTATTTAGGTAGTGACCATTCTTAATGTTACACACTGATTTACAGACTTTGGGACACATTTACTTCGAAACTATGGGATCCAACTGCTCTCCATGTGGCCATGAGTGAAAGGCATGCAGTCTACTTTCCTGCACTAAAATGCAGGGGTGTGGCAAAAATAAGGCTCCGCCTGTGGACTAAAACTCTTCAGTAGTGAAAGTTTTATATTTAATAAAATAGTTAAAAAATAAACACATATTAAATCTAAACCTTTTGACTTTGAAAGAAATAAAAAAAATCTTCTAAAAACATGCAAATTAAAAAATTCTAAAAAATGCAAATTAAATAGTTTTCCACAGTTTGAACTAATTTGGTAAAAGGGTCCATATACATGGCAGTAACACTATTGCCATGGCAACGTTTGCATGGCTTCATGTTGCCATCGGTCACGGACGACTGGCATAGAATGACCTTGCCTTGCCAATGTAATGCCAATGTAAATGCAGCATTGCTGTAAAAGCCATCATACACTGAGTGTATTTGTATAATTTATTGTGATGTCATTAAATTAATTCGAACATGTTTATAACTTATGATCTTGCACAGTGAATGTGATCAGCACTATTTTATTTGCCTGTTAAGTTTTTGTGAACTTTCGCAGACGACATAAACTCAATCGACTAGTGACTGTTTTGTCACAACATCTCCAGCAGCAACTCAAATCTGTTTACAGACATCTGAGCTGTGTGTGAAAATGCTCATAATGTTGAAACTCTCCAGCCTCCTTCCGCTTCTCCAAAATTGTGTCTCATCCAATTTATATACTTCATACTCTTAAAGGGCCCATATCATAGAATACTGAATTTTCCTCACTTTTCTGAATAAAAGGCCATACAGTCTGTCGTATGTGAAATCTAAGCTTTAAAGACAGTCTGTTTTGAATGAACTGTTTTTGTGATGTCACAAAAACCAACACATTTACATGCACCTACTCATTTATCCTATAGCAGGTTCAACTGTCCATGCTTAAGTTATAAGCAGTGTTTCTATGTTCCACAACATAGGGCAGCCAATCAGAACAGAGGTCGTTTACATATATCACTCTTAAAGGCACAGTAACAACAACAGCCTGTTTAATTCTAATGGATAAAGAGAAGTTGAAAAATGATCATGTAAAAATAAATTATGACTTTTCTTGCTATATACAAACCACAGATGCCCCATAAGTGGATCTAAGGGGAAAAACAAAACTACAAAAAATTTAGGATATGGGCCTTTTTTAAAAACAAAAAGGTTTCAAAAAGGGTTCTTTTTTAGGTTCTTTACTATTTGAAGGAATCTAGGAATCCCTTTAATTGATATAGAACATTTACATAATGAGAAAGTTCTTTCAATCTTTAAAATGTTCTTTACACTCATAAATCTCATTTGCAAAGAACACCTCATGGCACCTTGTTTTAAGAGTGTAGGTGCAAAAAGAGCTGTGAATATTACACTGTTTCATGTCATTCATTCGCATCACATTCAGTGCGTAACAGCCTTAAAGAGGAATTCCTTCTGTTTTAAAATTTCCCGTATAATTAACCCACTAAGATGTAAACAGAGTCATTCAGAGCGGTTTGATGTTTGTTCTAGAAAAACGTACAGAGTCAGAATTGTCCACAGTGGTAGTGACAGGAACCAGATGTCCACCTCTAAAAGCTCCCTCACAGGAAGTTATTAGATGAAATGGCAATGACTACATTGCCTGATGCCTGAGACACTTCGAGAAAATTCTCAGCCTAAAATGTACTAAGCGATACACTATGGTGCTATGAAAACTTTTTTTTTTCATATTTGCCACTATTTTATCATCATGAACATTACACATAAAAACTCAGAAGACACATGCAGGTTCACTAGTAGTTTTGGACAGTAAATAAAATGCTATATTTGTTGTGTTGTAGACATCGTGACCTCTGGTTCCTATCACCACCACTGTAAAGAAATCAGAGTTGGTAAGTTTCTCTAGCATTTCTCATCAAACCACTTTGAATTACTTTGTGTACATCTCAACCACTGAATTATGCAGACATTTTGAAAACTCAGGGGAATTAGACAGGGCGGCAGGAGAATCTGAAATATTTATCATATAATTATCATTGATCTTGGCTGATTCATCGATGTGGTAAATTTTAATCTCAATTTTTTTTAACCGATTATACAATTAACCGATAAATCATCACAGACCTATAATATTACTCTGGATGAGATGGGGCCTCATGCAGGCTCCTATCCTTCTCACAGTTTCTCACTGGCTGTGGTAAGTTTGCACCGTCACGCCTACCCAACCACACTTCTCTTTGACAAACGGTGTTTTATTTCCTCAACTGCGGCACATGAAACCTAGACAAAGATACTGTAGTGGTGCGATTACATCTCTCTTCTCTGTTCCTCTCTGGGACTAATTCAATAACGGCAGGCCTCTGCAGCGCTTAGGCCGTGATTTAGAGGCTGCTTCTCAGACCACCACTGTGTTCTCACCGCTACTTATTGTGACCAGCACCCCGGGGGGGTGCGGTAGCCATCAATACTGCTTCGCCTTTGTTTGCCCGTTTCTACCGGCTCTTTTTTTTTTTCTCTCTCTCTCTCTTTGATTCAGTTCTTTGACAAACCGCGGCTTCTGTAAACACCCAGCATGCACAACAAACATCGCAAACGTTTTGCTTAATTACTATTGATGCCTTTTTTTCTCCAGTCAGTGCGATTTGCAAAGTTCTGCTGTGGGAGATGAGAAACTGAAGAACTAATGAGTTTTTTAAAATGGCTCAGATCCAAAACCATATCGGTATGCACTTGTTGGTCATTTGTAATACGAGCGTGCATGTTTATTTGCATTCTTTGCTGCACGTTTCTGAGGACAACATATGCTCTGTGCTTGGATGTGTACTAGAGAAGACTAGGGCTGTAAACAGAAATGGATCCCTACTCCATCACTAGTGTTGTGCCAGGGCTGGGACACTTAGCAGTTTAAAAAAACAATAAAATTGGAGCAAATTGGCAATAAATATTTATTTTTTATTACTATCTAAAACTAGGGTATTTTACAAATTCGGTATACCTAGGATAGTTTCCATTTGCACCAGCGGGGCGACAAAGCCGAAAGACTGTCTGAGTTTTAGACAGAAAAGTCCAAGTTCCGGACAAAAAAATAGGGTCAGCATTTTAAAAAGTACACATTAACACCAATAGCATCAACAGAGCTCATGTCTGCTCTTGTAGTCTTGGAGCAGAGCTTCAGGTCCTATTAGGTTTTTGCTGTTGTTCTTCTTTTTAGCAGAATGGGCTGTAACCAGGCTTGTGCACAGACATTTTGGGGGGAAAAAGGAAAACATGAAAATGAACTTAATTTACAGTATATTGCAATCAATCTTATCAAGAAAGACGATGTTAAGAATTTTTCCAAATGCAGCTAAAGCACTAATTTATATGCAGGTATTTGTTTCCAGCTTCATCCTACCTACACTGGGGTAGCATGTAATTATAAGTAGCATGTAGTTGTCTACATAGTACATACATAGTATGTAGTTATAAGTCTACTTAAGAGCTTTACAGAGTCTGGGATAATTCCTTTTTTTACAGCCATCAGTCCTGACATTATGTTTGGTTGTTGCTTAAAATAACCATGTTACTTTGAATGTGCCAAAGAACGATGAATAGTAAACCCAAGGAGACCCACCAACTTTATTCCCAGGGGCTGAGCCTCATCTTGCTGAAACAGATCTTGGAGAATGGCGGAGGCAACGTCATATTATACTAATTATATTATATTAATATATATTAAATTATACTAATTATACTATTATACTTATTATATACACCAACAAGAGGGCATCATCTGATGGCAAAAGGGTAGGGGCTGGAATTCCATTTTGTGATTCGGAATAGCCGGATGTATGTCACAGCACCCTAAAACAGATAGGGATCCATTTCTGTCACATCCTAGAAGCATGTTAAAGTCTGTCTAACTGTTATGCTAAGCTAACTACTGTGCTTGTAATTGCGCTGTAATGATTTATGTTCAGCATCAAAGATTACTATCAATTTTATTGTAATAATTCCCTCATCTATTTTATTTTGCTTCTTTAAACCTTGATTTGAGTTTGACTTGAATGCTTGCCAAGAGAGAGAATCCCTTGCTGACTATCTCGTAACAGTTGTAAACAATGCTACACATGCTGAATGAGGAATTACTTTGGCCATGCCATTTTTCTAAATTCTAAGGGCAGCCAGATGGGTAACATTTGGACTGTCTATTTGCGTTTAAATCACACTCTTGGCACATTTTGTCCTATTTTCCGAAAAGCTCAGGTTTGGACTTGTCTCACATGAAGGTCACAGCGGATGGAGAGCAGTCGTGCAAGGAACGGGCGTGAAAGGACTAACAACCACTTCAAGACAGACGTAACTGGGGCAGTTGTGTTGCCTAGCACCACCGTAAACCAGAGAAGGCCTGTGAGTGCCGTGGTAACGGCGGGGTCGGTGAGGAGGCAGGCAGCAGCTCTTACCTGGGCACGCAAGCCTGAGATTCAGCCTCTGGAGCTTCCGGGGCAGGGCAGCAGAACTGGTGCAGCACCGTCTGGTTCCTGTCAGAGAGAGAGTGAGTGAGAGAGGGAGAAAGAGAGGGGAGGTAAGCGTTAGGGCTGAATAATATAACATTTGTTAATCATTACTGTGATATTTGTCTTTGCAATACTGATATCACAAAAGCAGCAACATAGAAGTGAGGCCTCTAACCAGTCACCGATGTTTTTATTGTGTGCTGTGAGCTTCCTGACCAATCACAGCTTGACCAATCACAAAAGACTCAGTAACTTTTATGAAATTAATATGTAAGTTGTGTAGTACTGAGAGTGAGATGTAGAAGTCTGGACCTGCTGAAGGGTCCTTAGAGTTTAAGGGGTTAACAACGTGCAAAGTAGTGTACAGCAGAAAAAAAGCCAGTAGCACAGAAAAGCTCATCGGAACACAGACACAAGGTTCATGTAACATGGCAGGGGGAAAAAAGGCAAAATGATTCTTTGGCACAAAACCAAACACTTTACTATATCTCCAATAACTGTGTACTTACATATCAACAATACATGCAACAACAATGTAACTACTTATGATGTATTCATTGTTATAGATGGATTGCAATAGTACAGCTTATATGCACAAGTACATATGTATCTTCATAGTTGCAAGAAAATATGATCTCTTATGTAATTACTCATGTACATTAGGGCTATTAGTAGTAGTATTAGGCATGTGGCATGGTAACCTAACCATATTTCTGGCTTTAAACCATACTGTAATATGAATGGTCTTTATTATATGTTTGTATCTTCCAGTTCATGCAAATATAATTACCCTCATTCAGTCATGCATGTGTAATTACATAACAGACAATATTGATATACATTTGCTTCTACTTGTTGATACCTGTGTACATGCTTAAGCTGTACTGCTGTAATCTGTCTGTTACAGTGAATTCACCCCCAGTAGTTATGCTGTTGTTATTTATTATTAATGTATATTTACACATTTATTACAGACCCTTCGTATAAAGTGGGATCAACCAACCAAATTCTTTTATGATTTGACCTTGTCCTCACATTGTTGAAGCCCTGAACAACATATTTTATTTTGTTCTCATTTATAGCTTCAGTATTCAGCTACGTGTATGTGTCTGCTTCCACACTCTACTGTTTGGCTGAGGCCAGGAGGCTCTAACCGAGTGTATGAGGACAGACACAGCAGATGGTCATGGAAGACAGAGAGAGAGATTCTACTCAGCCCTTTGCCATTTGCATGATGCAGGGTGTAGAGATGACAATAAACTGTATGTCAACAAACACAACATTTCCTTCTAGGCTGTGAGAAAACATTCCATAACAAATGGAGAATACACTGGCTAAAAATGACCAGCATACTTTCTACACAGTCAACAGACAGTTCTTTATATGTTAATGTTACATTTTGTTTAAGAAACAGAATTGTTTAGAGAGGACTCACTTTTTATGTGGAAAATTCTGTAAATTTACAGTTTTATCTGTTATAATAATAGTTATAATGAGTTCATATCTATGTTCCCACCACAAATTTTTCATTCAGTGAACAAAAAAGGGGAAAATTGTTGAGTTTATCGTGTATCTTACAGCCAGTATTTTCACTATAAGAAACAGCCTCAACAATACATTAAAATAAAAAGCAGTGTTTCCCAGTCCTGCTCTTTGGAGTCCCTCTTCACTGCATATGGTAATGTTTCCCTGCTCTAGCACACCTGATTCAACTCAGCAGCTCATTAACAAACTCTTTAAAGCCTTTATGAGGATAGACTGGGTGTGCAATAGCAGGGAAAATACTGCTGCACATAATACTGTTTTCACTACTCGGTAACATTAAGGAATATGCAATATGCCCGTTTCTATCACTGCTGAAGGAACTAGCACATTTGATGGTAGCATACTTCACCTGTTTTATAGTCATCAGTGTGGTTTAGTGCCGTTAAATGGGCGAGACTGAACACAACAGACATAGCAGAAGAAGTGTTTAGTCAAAATATCTCATTTGCAACTGGGTGCCAACGGACTGGAAGGGTTTTTAGACTAACTTGCTCATTCCAGAAAGGGAGGCTTATTAACAGTTTGCCAAGCTGACAGTTCTACAAAACACAGTTGTGTTTTATGCACAACAAAAAATCCATTTTATGTACTTATTCACTATTTCTAAATCCACTTTCCATTTTCATTCCTCTACTCTGTTACATTTTATTTGAATTACACCCATCATTCATTTCTTCATATTGTTCTTGAACATTTGTTAATAGTACACTCTTAGCAAAAAGGCTTCACAACACTTCTTCAAGGGTTCTTTAGTAAAGAGTAAATGACAAAAAATCTTATTTTTTAAATCTTATTAAAAAGGGCATGATGTGTATTTTTATATCTGCATATGTTTGCATTTATATCTATGCACATTTTATATCTTAAATATAGTTAGTGTTATCATATTTAATGGCCTATTTCAGCTATTAAAACAGTGCTGGTCTGGTTGCACTAACTGACCTATCTGGTTGTGCCACCAGACTTTTCAGACTAATTTCATCTTAAACAGAAATCTACTTAGACACTCGTAAAAACACTTGTCCTTGAACTTGTGTTCATACCTACATTTCTTCTTACATTTTCAAATAAATAAACATTACGATAATAATTTGTATTGCATTTGACCTTGGCATTGCACCATGAAGGTCGCATGGGGTCTTCATTATGATGCAGTATGCTGGCCCCTCTTTCGTAAAAGCATGTCAAAATAAATGTAATTTGTTTTTGGTTGAGGATCTAACAACTTGTGGACAAAAGCTTTTTCAGTGACTTGAGTACTTTTAAAGTTGCCTTCTTTTGCAACACAGTTTTTATTTCAATGTTTTCAAACAAAATTATGTCAAACTATTTTATTTAGAATTTTATATAACTAAATTACCTTTTTGGATAGCTTACAACATTGAGGTCAGGACTCTGTGCAGGCCAGTCAAGTTCTTCCACACCAAACTCGCTCATCCATGTCTTAATGGACCTTGCTTTGTGCACTGGTGCGCAGTCATGTTGGAACAGGAAGGGGCCGTCCCCAAACTGTTCCCACAATGTTGGGAGAATGAAATTGTCCAAAATCTCTTGGTCTGCTGAAGCATTAAGAGTTCCTTTCACTGGAACTAAGGGTCCGAGCCCAACTCCTGAAAAACAACCCCACACCATAACCCCCCCTCCACCAAACTTTACACTTGGCAGTCAGACAAGTACCGTTCTCCTGGCAACGACCAAACCCAGACTCATCCATTGAATTGCCAGACGGAGAAGCGTGATTCGTCACTCCAGAGAACACGTCTCCACTGCTCTAGAGTCCAGTGGCGGCGCTTTACACCACTGCATTCGACGCTTTGAATTGCGCTTGGTGATGTAAGGCTTGGATGCAGCTGCTTGGCCATGGAAACCCATTCCATGAAGCTCTCTACGCTGTTCTTGAGCTAATCTGAGGGCCACATGAAGTTAGGAGGTCTGTAGTGATTGACTCTGCAGAAAGTTGGTGACCTCTGCGCACTATGCACCTCAGCATCCGCTGACCCCACTCTGTCATTTTACGTGGCCGACCACTTCGTGGCTGATTTGCTGTCGTTCCCAATCGCTTCCACTTTGTTATAATATCACTGACAGTTGACTGTGGAATATTTAGTAGCGAGGAAATTTCACGACTGGACTTGTTGCACAGGTGGCATCCTATCACGGTACCACGCTGGAATTCACTGAGCTCCTGAGAGCGACCCATTCTTGCACAAATGTTTGTAGAAGCAGTCTGCATGCCTAGTTGCTTGGTTTTAAACACCTGTGGCCATGTAAGTGATTGGAACACCTGAATTTAATGATTTGGATGGGTGAGTGAATACCTTTGGCAATATAGTGTATGTCATTATTCAAATAAATATTTTTTTATATGGAAAATAATGGACTTGGACCCAAAAAATGCATGCGTTGTCAATGACCAACAGACAATGATTCTATATAGAACCATGAAGTCTTCAAGAACCATTTGCATGCTTAAAGGGTTCTTTGCATGGTCCCATACAGAACCTTTTCAAAAAGGGTTCTACATAGGATCAAAAAGTGTTCTTCTAATGTTACACTGTCATGCTTGTAACAATAGAAGACCCTTTTTTGCTACATAGATCCATTTTCAAAAAGGTTCTATATGGAACCATATACAACACATTATCCATCAATCTGAAGGACCATTTCACCATACAAAAAACCCTTTAAGCCTGCAAATTGTTCTTTGAGTGTTCGTTGGTTCTATATAGGACCACTGTCTTTACTAAAGAACCCTTGAAGAACCAACTGACTTGTAGCAATAGCAGAAACGGTTTGGGCGCTATGTAGAACCTGTAACAGAGAGTCGTAGAGACTGGACGCACATGAAGGATACTTTAACCAGAAATGCAAATGCAGTCAGAGGTTAAATACAAGAAAAGGCGAGCAAAAAAGTTTAGAAACTCAACTATGAGAGTGAGATACTTTGTAAACAACCAAGGCCCAAATAGAAAGCTTAACAGAAGACCTAATCAGTACTAACAAGAAACATGTGAAGGAAATACGGGACTGGAAAAGGGTGGACACACTAAATACTCAAACATCTTATATTTTATTTAGTTGTTGAGGCTTCTGCAAACTTTCTGTTCAATTTATGCTTTCCTGCAGTTGAAAAATGAATAACTTGTACTTAATAGCTGTTTTGACTCACAATTGATTAAATAAAGCGTGGTCACTTTTGTTTAGTCCTGCATGATGTACCTGTTGAAATAAAAACAATTACGATTCTATCGGCTGGAAAACCAGGAGGCTCTCATAGCAGCGTGGACTCTGACACTTTCTGGAGTGTGTTATAACAGCTCGAAGGACAGCAGGTAATGACATGACACAAACACAACTCGCCACAATCTGTACAATGCTGAGCGCATGTCAGAGAGTGAGAACAGGACAGACAGAGACAGACCGTTTCAGTGAAAGAGGAGCTGGCAGATCCATACACAAGGGGCAGATTCTCCGGTGGCCGTATATAATACCAAGGCAGAGAAGACAATGGCTAATTAATCATTATTGTTAATGGCTTTTGTAATTGTGTTTTCCGTAATGGCCGTGACCCGAAACAGCTTTAATAGGCCTTGCACACAACCTCAAAAGGGAGCACATTACTAGGGCGAGATGGGAATCCGTGTTGACTTGGATAATGACTGTGTCTTTTTTCTTTTCGAGGTGTAAAATAAACACAGGGATAGGACGCAGTCATTGATCAATGAACTGACAAAAAGCTGTGCCCACACAACCGATTAAACTGGTGTAAAGGTCACTGACCTTGATAACACGCCCGTACCATATTTGCATTTCAATTTGCATTTAATCCAGTAGGCCAATTGGGCAATACAGGATTATGCATTTTGTCGCTGTCTGAACAAAATTTTGGATGTCCGAAATTGTAACCTTGCAGGACAGCATTTCCACCCACCTTGGAGGAGATACAGACATTAGGATGTACACTGTAAAAAGTGTCTCATCAGATCTACTTAAGAAAATGACTTCATGTGGTAACAAGCAATTGAACTAGTTTTATTCAATTTAAAAACTACATTGATTGAAAGAATCGTTCATTTAAAGTATTTATTTAGGTTGAATAAAACTACTTAATTTACTTTTTACCACATGAAGTAATTTTTTAAGTAGATCTGACCAGCCAGTTTTTACAGTGTAACTGGCAGGCAAGCTGAAGGTTGTTTCAGTGATGGCTTTTTTATGTTGTATTGTAACGGAACAGAACCAGCCAGACGCTCGCAGTAAAAAAAAAAGAAATGAGGCTTTATTTAGAAAGGCTTCACAATATTCATAGTGAAAAGACAGGTGGTGTTCAAACCCAAAGAGGCCAAAATGCAGAAAAAGACAAACATGATCTGAAGGGCAAAGACAAAAGGCAAGGTCAAAAAGTCCAAAAACAAGATGGTCAAGAAGCACAGATGTCACGCTTCCTGGTTCTCATTCGGACTCCCAGACCACCAAGAACTCCACTTCCCAGAATCCTTCAGTCAGTCACGAGACTCTGCCAACCAATCACCAACCACCTAACAGATCACAGTCACCGGAATACTAATCATCATCACCTGTTGCACTCAGTATTTATACCGGTTTGTTTGAAACGTATCTTTGCGAAGTATTGCCCTTACCTAGTCTGTGCATACCGAGCCGTTTGTTTTTCTGATTGCTACTCCGTGTTTGACCTCGCTTGTTTTTTCGTTTTCGATTCTCGTCTCTGTCTTGGCTTTGTTGTTTTGGTTTTTGTGCTATTTCTGGTTACGACCCTCGCCTGTTTTTTCGACTTCGCTTTCGCCTATGCCCATGTATTTCGTCTGCTTGTTCTTGTTATTGGCCTGGTCTGGTGTTAACCCTGTTTACTCCCGTCAGAATAAATCTTCCGGATTAACTTTTATCCGCGTGTGTCTGGTTTACAAACCCTGCGTTACAGAATACTTCGCCATCATGCAGACAGCGGATATAAAGGAGATCGTCTCGGCTGTGAGTAACCAGGGTGCTATTTTAAATCAGCATAATCAGTTATTTGAGTCTCTTACTCACTCTGTCGGCTCCCTCACACAACAGCAGAGTGAGCAGCAACAACAGTTAGCATCCATAGCGAATAGCCTAAAGGAGATCACATCTCAGCTCCAGAACATGAATGCTAGCGGATCTAGTGAAACTAATCCTAGTCCTGTTGTTTCTCTACCTACTCCAACTAGTGTTTTCCCTGTTAGTAAGCCCGACAAGTTTGATGGTTCGCCAGACCAGTGTCGCGGTTTTTTGCTTCAGTGTTCGATTTTTTTTAGTAACTCGGCTCCTAGTTCAGACACCGCGCGTATTTCATTTTTAATTTCACGTCTTACTGGTCGAGCCCTGGAATGGGCCACTGCAATCTGGCCGCAGGCGCAATTAGACACATATGAACAGTTCGTTAAAAAATTCAAATCCGTTTTTGATCACCCTCATGAAGGACGCTCTCAGGGGGAATTACTCGTTAAACTGCGCCAACGAAACCGCTCCGTCGCCGACTATGCCCTGGAATTTCGTACGCTAGCCGCTGGCAGTGGATGGAATGAGCCAGCTCTTATCATTGCTTTTCGAAATGGACTTAATTCAGACATTCTATCCGAATTGGCTTGCAAAGATGATGATCTGTCATTAGAGGGACTTATTAGTTTGGCTATTCGGTTAGATCAGCTGAGATCCTCAAGAACTTCCTCACGCCCTTCAGCCATGGCTCACCACCGAGGAAGTTCCACTACCCATGCTTCACCTGCCAGTATCCCCAGCCAGGATCAAGCTCTGGCCGAGCCCATGCAGTGTGATTCCACCCGTCTGTCACAGGAGGAGCGGCTTCGAAGGTTACAAAGAGGCCTGTGCATGTATTGTGGCGTTGCTGGTCACGTTTTACGTGACTGTCGGGCGCGTCCGCATAGACCTCAAGCACCGACCCCTGGAAAGCGCGTGGAGAATACTCCACGCGCTAATGTGGTGAGTGTTCCCACGAGGGGGTTGGTTACGAAGTCGTTTCAGCTGCCTGTGACTTTGTGCTGCCTCAATTCTGCTTATGTTTTTTCAGCCCTAATTGACTCCGGAGCAGAGGGAAACTTCATCCACCGATCCCTCGTAGAACAACTTCAGCTTCCTGTTGAGACCCTTCAAGCTTCTCTACGATTATCAGCGGTGGATGGAGACCCAGTTGGAGAGGGTGTCATCGACACTCTCACAAGGCCTGTTATTATGTACACCAGCGCTCTTCACAAAGAGGAGATCAGCTTTTTTGTATTGAACACTTCAGCCTATTCAGTGATTTTAGGTTTGCCCTGGCTGCACAAACACAACCCAAACATTTCTTGGTCTGAACGTGAGATCTGTAGCTGGTCCCCCTTCTGTCACGAACAATGTCTAGAACTTCCCAGTCTGAATTTGAGCTCCACGTCCATTGAAAGTCCAAATTCCGACCAACCTTTAGTCATTCCCCCTGATTATGATGACCTGAAAACAGTTTTTAGCAAGCACAAGGCCACTGAACTCCCTCCTCATCGTGAATATGACTGTGCTATCGAACTCATAGAGGGTGCTGTTCCACCTAAATCTAGGGTCTACCCCCTAACTCAGGAGGAGGATAGAGCTATGGAAGAGTATATTCAGGAGGCCTTATCTCAGGGGTTCATCCGTCCTTCCACTTCACCTGCAGCAGCGGGGTTCTTTTTTGTGAAGAAGAAGGACGGAGGACTGAGGCCGTGCATAGACTATCGAGGACTTAATCTTATTACCAGGTCTTACCCTTATCCGCTGCCACTCGTGCCCGTAGCCTTGGAACAGCTCAGAGGCGCCACTATTTTTACCAAGCTAGATTTACGCAGTGCCTATAATCTTGTCCGAATCAAAGAGGGAGATGAATGGAAGACTGCATTTATCACCACCAGGGGGCACTACGAGTACTTAGTGATGCCTTTCGGTCTTTCCAACGCACCTTCCGTCTTCCAAGCCTTCATTAATGATGTGCTAAGAGACATGTTAGGCAAATTTGTCATCGCCTACATTGACGATATCTTGATTTACTCCCCAGATCTTTCCACACACATTAGTCATGTCCGTCAGGTTTTGGCCCGGTTGCTAGCAAATCAATTGTTTGTAAAAGGGGAGAAATGTCAATTCCATTTGCAGTCCACATCCTTTCTAGGATACATAATCAGTTCCGAAGGAGTCACCATGGATGACTCTAAAGTAGACGCAGTCCTGAACTGGCCCGTCCCCACTTCTATCAGGGGTTTACAGCGTTTTCTTGGATTCGCCAATTTTTACCGTAGATTTATTCGTGGGTATAGTTCCATTGCAGCACCCCTGACGGCCCTTCTGAAGGGCAATGCCAAAAAGCTAACCTGGAACCCCCAAGCTGAGAAAGCTTTTAACTTGTTGAAGTCTGCCTTCACGTCTGCTCCTGTTTTAAAACACCCTGATCCTACCCAGCCCTTTGTGGTTGAGGTTGATGCCTCTGATGTAGGGGTAGGAGCTGTTCTTTCTCAGCGTGTGGGTTCACCACTTAAGTTACACCCGGTAGCGTTTTACTCCCATAAACTCACCCCAACTGAGCGCAACTATGGAATTGGTGATAGGGAACTTCTAGCTATAAAGCTTGCTTTTGAAGAGTGGCGTCATTGGTTAGAGGGTGCTGAACATCCTTTTCTTGTGCTAACTGATCACAAAAATTTAGAATACCTTCGGTCAGCTAAAAGACTCAACCCCCGCCAGGCACGTTGGTCCCTCTTTTTCAATCGGTTCCGATTCTCTATCACATATAGACCCGGCACTCGTAATACCAAGGCAGATGCTTTATCCAGGGCTTTTAATGAGGAGAATCAGATGAATGCTACCCTAGAAAATGTCTTGCCTCCTGAAATAATCATAGCCCCCATCCGTTGGGCGGTAGATGAGGAGATAGATCAGGCCTTAGCAATTGTTGATGTTCCTGAACAATGTCCCCCAAACAAGAAATATGTACCTGACCAATTCAGAGATCGCATTATTACCTGGGCCCATTCATCCCTTTCGTCAGGACACCCTGGGGAGACTCGCACTCAACAACTCATATCAAACCGGTATTGGTGGGAGAACATGTTAAATGACATTCATAGGTTCATAGCATCATGCTCCACATGTTCACAGTGTAAGGTCCCTAAGTCCCTTCCGGCAGGAAAACTTCTACCATTGCCCATTCCTACACGTCCTTGGTCACATATAGCAATAGATTTTGTTACTGATTTACCCAAATCAGAGGAATACACCACAATTCTTACTGTCATAGATCGTTTTTCTAAAGGAGTCAGATTCATTCCATTCCCAGGTATTCCTAATGCTTTCCAAACAGCTGAGGCATTATTTCAATATGTGTTTCGTCTTTTTGGCATCCCTGAGGATATTGTGTCTGACCGTGGTCCTCAGTTTACCTCCCAAGTTTGGTCAGCTTTTTTTGAAAGACTGGGTGTATCTGTCAGTTTAACATCAGGTTACCACCCACAATCGAATGGTCAGTGCGAGAGAGTTAATCAGGAGTTGAACAAGTTTCTGAGACTGTATAGTCATGAAAACCAATCTGACTGGGCGCGTTACTTACCTTGGGCAGAGATTGCGCAAAACTCTCTTATCAGTTCTTCTACAGGTCTCACTCCCTTTCAGTGTATCTACGGTTATCAGCCTCCCTTGTCACCCTGGTCAGCCCTTCCTTCTGATGTTCCCGCGGTCGACGATTGGATGCACCGTAGTGAACAAGTCTGGGAACAAACTCACCAGCATATCGAGAGGGCACTGCGCCGTCAGAAACGTCAGGCCGATCGTCGCCGTGGGGAAACTCCAGTATATTCCCCGGGGGATCGAGTGTGGCTTTCGACCAGGGACTTCAGGTTCTCAGAGGGAAGTAAAAAACTGTTTCCAAAATACATTGGTCCATTCAAAGTTATTAAACAAGTCAATGAGGTTACTTATCGGCTTGAGTTACCACGGCAATACCGAGTATGTAATTCATTCCATGTTTCCCTTCTGAAACCCGTGATCTCTGGTCCGCTGGATGAGGCTTCGCCTGACGTTCGACCGCCCCCTCCGGTCGAGGTCGAGGGCTCTCCGGTCTACGCTGTGCGCAGGCTGCTGGATTCCCGGAGGAGAGGAGGTGTTCTCCAGTACCTGGTTGACTGGGAGGGCTACGGACCTGAGGAGAGGAGCTGGGTTCCTGCCAGGGATGTCTTGGACCCGGGGTTGGTGGAGGAGTTTCACCAGCGCCATCCGGACCGCCCGGCACCGCGTCCCAGAGGTCGCCCCAGAGGTCGCCCAGTCAGTTCCTGCTTAGGCCGTCGGACAGGATGTTCCGTGAGTGGAGCCTCGACCCAGCGCCGCGCCAGCTCCGGAGGTGTGGTCCGAGACTCGTCCAGGAGCGTGGAAGGTCGTCGTCGAGGTCGGCCTCGTTCCTCGGCCCCCTCGGACTCCTTGCGGGGGGGTACTGTCACGCTTCCTGGTTCTCATTCGGACTCCCAGACCACCAAGAACTCCACTTCCCAGAATCCTTCAGTCAGTCACGAGACTCTGCCAACCAATCACCAACCACCTAACAGATCACAGTCACCGGAATACTAATCATCATCACCTGTTGCACTCAGTATTTATACCGGTTTGTTTGAAACGTATCTTTGCGAAGTATTGCCCTTACCTAGTCTGTGCATACCGAGCCGTTTGTTTTTCTGATTGCTACTCCGTGTTTGACCTCGCTTGTTTTTTCGTTTTCGATTCTCGTCTCTGTCTTGGCTTTGTTGTTTTGGTTTTTGTGCTATTTCTGGTTACGACCCTCGCCTGTTTTTTCGACTTCGCTTTCGCCTATGCCCATGTATTTCGTCTGCTTGTTCTTGTTATTGGCCTGGTCTGGTGTTAACCCTGTTTACTCCCGTCAGAATAAATCTTCCGGATTAACTTTTATCCGCGTGTGTCTGGTTTACAAACCCTGCGTTACAACAGAAGGCAAAATACAGACTGAAATACTCAATAGCTCTACAGAGAGAAGCAACGCCTCATAGTTATTCTATACTAATCCTGGGCTTATATACTAAACTACAGCTAGTCGTATGACATACATCACAGGTCCAACGGTTAGAATTCGGGTGAACTGGAGTGATGAATGGTGGATCATGGAAGTTCATGGGTCATGTGATCTCCTATAGAGTTCCAGGAAATGGAGTCTTTGCAGATATCAGAGTTGGGAGGATGCGTGACAGGTATGCTCTCATTTGTTGACCAAAGTACAAATATGAAAGTATTTATGAAGGTAAACATGCACTGAATTCAGATTTAAAGTCTGGCGTGTTATAAAACAGTGCAGATGCGAGCTGGTTTGTGCCGGAGGACCAGCATCTAGCTCTAGTTTTCTAACTTCAAAGTTCCTCACTGTAGAATTTAACTAAATTTTGTAGGTCCTTAAAGCACTAAGGTTTTCTGCAAACTGAAATATAAACCTCAAATCAAAAAAAATGTGACAGTATGTGAAATGCTGATGTAAGTGGAAAGTAATAATTAAATCCGTTCGACCAGTATTTACCTGATGACTGCACAAAAGCGTGATATTTGATGGTTTAGTTTATGAACTTCGGCTGCAATAGGAGCATGTTTACCACCTTTCCTTTTAAAAACACAAAAATCATTCACAGACTGAGGACACCAATAGACATAGGATTTTATTTTCATTCATTCATTAAACTAGTCCAGAGTTCAGTTGTCCTTGGGCAATGACCTTGAAGCCCACCACAGTGAAGAATAGCCCCCACAACAGTCTTTGTAAGAGATCCAGGGGTTCGTGTTGACATTTCTGATGATTTTTCTCTCCAAAGTCTCTGACATCTTGCACTTGTGACCATACCCAAAACAGAACGTGTCTCCTTGTACTCTGCAATGACGCAATGCACATCTGTTCTGCAAATGGCAGTATAGCCGTCTCCCTTGAAATGAGCATCCACTGCCTTCTTTCTGAGGTGCAGACTTATTTCTTTGCTTTTTGGTATGATGAAATTACTTGTTACAAAGAATATAAGAGTGGTGCCTCTGAGTCTAGCTTTCAAGTGCCACTGTCCCTGATCACTGGAGTCCATTTAGTAGAGTTCAGTGCTGACTGATTGCGCCAATCAAGTCAGATGGTGTTCAGGTGTGTTTGCCACATTTCTCCCCCAATTTTCAATGCATTTTTTGTACAGCAATATTGCAGATTTTTTTTTTTTTTTAAATCAAAATGTACCAAACGGGGGGCTTCACATGGATGAATGTTTTACTCTGTAAAGTTTTAAGAATGAGGTTAACATTGGAGAGAATTTTAGGAAAATGTTCAGTATCTCTTTGGGGGCTAATATTTATGTCCTTAGCGGTGTTTATTGACAACATTGTGAAAGTATTAAAGTATTCCTGAGCTCATGTGATGATATCCATCACAGTAGCATACCCGTTTTCAATGCAGTGCTGTCTGAGTCATCAAAGGTCACAGGTATTCAGTTGTGGTTTTCGACCTTTCACTTTACACACAAAGTTTCTCCAGATTCCCTGAATCTTTTGATGATATTATGCACTGTAGTGGATGAAATATCTAACATTCTTGCAACTGCTTGACAAATGTTGTTCTTAAACTGCTGGATTATTTGCTGACACATTTTTTGGCGTGTGCTGACCCATCCTTGCTCATAAGACTAGACCTCACCTGGATGCTCCTTTAATATCCATGGATGCCCCTGATCTGTCCCAGCTGTGGTTATCGATGCATTATGCTTGAATATTTTGTATTAGAGGACGGCATTTGGAAATCCTGAGGGATATTTCTCCACTCACAGGACAGAAGAGCACAGAAGTTGAAGTGTCAGGACAGGAATGACTCATTAAATATTTAGCATTCTCATCTTTGTGTTAATTGTACAGTAAAGCAGTAGGTATGAGCTGACAGTTCAAATGACTATTTCAAATATTCACCGTCTCACAAACGGTCTCAAAGAGCACTTAGAAAGCAAAATGGAAGAAGTATTTATGATATGGCCCAAGTGTCTTTCCCCCACATATTGTTAGAATGCATATTCACTGGCTTTCTACAAAGTGTTTAAGATGGCCTTTAGAATAAGTTTTCACTCAGTGATCAACTACAAAAACTGTTCCTGAAAAAAAAGGAGATAAATGTTTGTCTTTGGACAGCGACAATACGCTTCCTGATCAAAGAGACACTGTTGTGTAACAGTTCAAGATAAGTTTAGGTCAAACAGATATATTTAAAGTCTACTCATGCAGGAGAAGTCCATGTAGGATGTTCCAAGGCGAAATAATTCCCCACTTAAACAATGAACAATTTTAACATATGCATTGGTTATATGTGATGTTTTATATCGCTGTTGTCAGAAGAAAACCTTATATCTCCAAAATGATAACTTTACAGGAGAAGGACAAAACATATTTTATTTTTAATGTAAGTCAATGGAACCAGAATTTTTTCCAAGTCATTTTGGGCCGTTTCTTTTGGTCCATTTATCATGAAATTTATACATAATGTAAAGCACAACAGGCAATTTGAATTTATGTCAGAAACTGAAAAAACAATGACAAAAATGGAGATACGAGGTTTTCTCCCGATAACAGCGATACTTATGTGCAGTGGTGTCCTTGTAAATTTCAAATAGTCTTCAAAGCTAACTGAATATTTGCTGTTATTCAATAAGCATAGTTTACTCCTTACTGAAACTCTTCTTACATACAACTCGTGTTATGTTATGCTATGTCAAGTTATGCAACACTGTTGTTTCCTCATGATGAAACGTGATTTTTTTTCCTGCCTTCCTTTTTGTCTTGAATAATAAAGTTACAGTAACACTTTGTTTTACATAGACATTATAGTACCCTTATCAAGGTTTATTAAGCCAGTAACTGGTAATTAACTGACTGCTTATTACTACTTTATTAAACAATAACTGGGATGCATTAAGGATTTTCCAAAGCACTTTTATTTGTGTATTATAAAAGACACTCTTTTGTGGATTATTTACACATATGTAGGCATCCAACTACTGCTTTGCTAAAGCAATCTGACAAGACTCCATTTCAAAGAGAATTTTCTGAATTTCTACATAAATAAATCATTAAGATGTAAACAAAGTGATTCCATTGTATCAAAACTTACCAAGTCAGAACTGCTCACAGTGGTGATAGGAATATGTGTCTAAAAGCTCATCCACAGAAAGATATTGCACAAAATGGTTATAAATATTGTCACTGTCCAAAAGAATTTCCAAAATAGCAATTTTACAGGAGAAGACAAAAACAATCTTTACTTTCGGCTGCGCTGAAAGCATGTTGAGAAATGAAAATTGGAAAAAATGGAAATTCATGTTTTTTATTTTGACAGTGATGATATGCTTCCTGATGCCTGAGACACTGTTGTATGATATTATATGTATGTTTGTTTATGTTTAAGCTAAGCTTTTTGTCTAAAACATATATTTAAAGTCTATTTATAGCAGAGGGGTACATGCAGGATATTGTTAGGCAAAATAATTCCCTAAAAACTTTTTTTTTCCAGATTTACCACTATTTTTCCATCATCAACACTTAAAAACTCAGTTTTGGATAATACAAAAAATGGCTATAGTTACATTGTAGACATCTGAGAAATCAGAGCTGCTTCTGCATGCGATGGCACTCTGAAAAACTTTTATATCACAGCAATTGAATTATGCAGAAATTTAGAAAAATGGTGGAATTCTCTAACAGTTAGTTAAGGGTTATGCAGTAGCACTGTTAAGTATCTTTAAGTGTTAGCTAGAAATCAAATTTTAGTTTGTGCTGATTTTGAGCTGATTGGTGATTTACTGAGGTATTCATAAGAATCATTTGGTGATTCAGCAAGATATTTACAGAGGAATTGATAAGAATCTAAAGAAAATAATCACATTCCAAACTGTACTCCATATTGACCCAATGTGTAGGTAAGAGCTGCACTCAAGATTATGATATAATAATACATGCACATAATTTCATGATCTGAAAAATGCTTAATTCAACCTAGTTACTGCTTAATAAAGTAGTAATTGGCAGCTATTGGCTTAATAAGGAGTAATAAGGGCATAACAAAGGCATTGTAATGTCCACCAAGAATAAAGTGTTACTGATGTTACTATGGTTTCAGTTTCTAGGTGCTATGGATGCTGTTCAAAAAGATCTAAGCTGGGTGTCCAGAAATCAGGAGGAAAAAATGAACTACAAAGCAAGGCTGGACAAATCTGGACTCTCAATACTGAAGTGAATTTGCTTTCCCGATCATAGTCTATAAAACACACACACACACACACACACACACACACACACACACAAACAAACACAGACAAGCATGAGATTAAATTAATCAAAAGCTTGACCAATCACATGATTAAACAAATTAGCTATGCTAACATAACAGCTCTAGAGAGAGAGGCAGGAAGCTTTGGGGAAACACCAGCACTTGAATCATTAACATGCTCTCCAAGGAATATATATATATATAGAACTATATATGGTAACAAGGCTAACAATGAATGGCAGGTAGTAGACACCAACCGATCTATCCATGGCATCTGGGTGTGCAGATGAACCTTTTATAGATCACTATACAGGTACCAGCACACTTCCATTGAAGCGTTCACTTACATTCTTTTTATGCATCAAATCATCCAGCAATACAGTAAATCTCATCTGCTTTTTACAACCCATTTCCAAAAAAGTTGGGACGGTGTGAAAAATGTAAATAAAAGCAAAATGCAATGATGTACAAATCACTTAAACTCTATATTTCATTGAAAATAGTACAAAGACAACATATCAAATGTTGAAACAAAGAAATTTTATTGTTATTTTAAAAATATACGCCCATTTTGAATTTGACGCCAACAACAAAAAAGTTTTTAAAAAGTTGGGACGGGGGCAACAAAAGGCTGGTAAAGTTGTGCAATACTAAAAAAACACCTGGTGGTTGATTGGCAACAGGTCAGTAATATGATTGGGTATAAAAAGCATCCCAGAGAGGCGGAGTCTTTCAGAAGTAAAGATGAGGAGGGGTATGAAATGGAAAAGTGTCCTGCGGTCCGACGACTCAACATTTGAAATTCTTTTTGGAAATCATGGACACTGTGTCCTCTGGGCTAAAGAACACTCAGCTTCTTATTAGTGCTCAGTTCAAAAGCCAGTATTCATGATGGTACAGGGGTGCATTAGAGCACATGGCATGGGTGACGTGCACAACTGTGAAGGCACCATTAATGCTGAACGGTATATACATGTTTTGACAACATATGCTGCCATTCAGACGACGTCTTTTTCAAGTAAGGCCTTGATTATTTCAGCAAGACGATGCCAAACCACATTCTACATGTATTACAACAGCATTGCTCCGTATTAAAAGAGTTCGGGTGCCAAACTGACCTGACTTCAGTCCAGACCTGTCACCACTGAAAACATCTGGTGCATTAAAAATGAAAAATATATCAAATGAGCCCCTGAACTGTTGAGCAGCTGAAATCCTATATTGAACAAGAACGAGAAAACATTTCACTTTCAAAAGTACAGCAGTCGGTCTCCTCAGTTCCCAAACACTTACAGAGTGTTGTTAAAAGAAGAGGTGATGAAACACAGTGGTAAACATGCCCCCGTCCCAACTCTTTTGGAATGTGTTGTTGGCACCAAGTTCAAAATGGGCATATATTTTTCAAAACAATAAAATTTCTCAGTTTCAACATTTGATATGTTGTCTTTGTAGTATTTTCCTTTAAAAACATGGTTTACATGATTTGCACATCATTGCATTGTAGTTTTATTTACATTCTCCCAACTTTTTTGGAAATAGGGTTAATCGACAGTGGATAATCAACGAATTCCAAACCTGTTGACTCAGACAAAGAGCAGCCCGGTCTAAAAGCTTTGCATACAGGACCAGGGTTCACTTGCTACACCACTGGCTCTGCTCACAAATGCATTGTTTTGTAGCAACACTGGATTGCTAGACTGGACATGTTTAAAGAATACTGGCTAACAACTCATTCAGTATAATGGCATATTATAGCGATTTTTATTTAGTGTCACTACATAAATGTAAGTATCCAATACTACCAAGCTGGACTATGATGTTGTAGCTAATGGTAACTAGGCAGATCAGGAACAACAATGATGAATTTTCCACCTTATTAACATTGTATGACAAACAACTGCATACAAAGCAAATCTAACAGGAAATTTGTCACAAATTTAGGCATTTTCACAAAAAACATCACTACAATTTCTTGTTAGGTGGGATGGGATTTTTGCATTTTTTTGAAGTTCTGTGTACCTTGTCTAACCTCACAACAGTTGCTATGAATGAACAATGAAACAAGCATTGATGACTCTTTACTTTCATTTGTTGTTGGCAACATTAGTTTCTTCGACTAAACTATCACTTTAAATACTGTCGGCCTCTAAACAATTGCGGGAGGCCTCAAGACCACTGCCCCTGAACACTCACCCTATCCCACTGGACCCCTTTCTCCAGCACAGAGCAGAGGGGACACATCATTTTTAATATGGATGAAACACATTAGTCTCAAGCTTGTGTAAATCTTATCACTTCAAAGCTAAATTGTGGTTTTCTGAATTAAACGCGATCTGCTTCTCCATTCAGGCCGACGCTTTTCCCCTGGCGTCCCCCAGGCGCTCTCAGCACCGCACTCCTCATTGTTCACTTGCTAATGGTTTTTTGTCTTTTCACAGTGAATAAAGGCAGGACTCATTTGATTTTTAATTAACGACTTTGACAGAGAGGGAGGACACAAAGGTGCCCTCTGTCTACCTACAGAGAAAGGCTCAGTGTGAGCTTCCCCAGTGAATGAAATGACAAGGTAGTAGCGGCCAGCATTTCAGCGATTAGCCACTACAACCAAATATGACAGCCAATGGACAAGCAGTCACAGTGCAGTAATGGGGACGATGGTGATGAGGGAATAAACAGAGACAAGCATGATAACTTATGAGCCACTGAGGATTATACGTGCTCTGTTCCACACACACTCACACACAAAGCCAGAGTGGGGAATCAGGCGGGTCAGGAGAATTCCTAGTGGGCCGGTAACATTTTGGGTCGGTTACTGTGAGCTAATGAATAAACACAAGCATATAAGCACAAGAACGTCCAGACAAACTATAAATGCTACATCCAAGTGTCCACCTGTATTAATGCAGGGGTTAAACCAGAGGCCCCCACTCCTCAAGTGGTCCAGCCCCAGTTTGCTGACCGTAACTGAGTGCTGTACAGTGGACATAGATTAAACAAAGTTAGCTTCTTATTCTCATTTCCCGTTCCACCTTAAATGATGTAGCAGTTACATTCAGATGGCTGGTGGGTGCCAGCATGTAACTGATGCACTGTTTAAGGTGGAACGGAAATTTGAATAAGAAGTTAACATTAGATTCACAAACAAAGTCAATGATACAAAGTGAATCTGGTTCATTACTATTTTTAAATTACAGATGTAGCAGTAAATCATGTGAGGATGGACAGCAGCACAGGAATTGCAAAAAAACAAGGTGGCTCCAAGAAGACAAGAATGAAAACGCTACTTTAGGAGGATGAGGACATATCCGAGCAGGTGGGCAATACGAAATGCTGCTCTTAACTTAGCTGGCATTGGTTTGTAGCATACTGACTGTAACGAACACTGGCTGAAACTTTACCCCTAGGTTAGTGTTTCTAACGTATCAACAACCCAGAGTTAAGGGCCTTTTGGCTCCAGCAAGTCTGGAGTTGAGGTGTAAATCTGTCAGCTTAACACCCCCCAACCCCAGACTCAGTCAGATTTACAGCTGAAACAGGAACCAGCACCCCTCTTCCTTGACCTAGAGGACAACAGGACGACGCCTCCCTGGGATATTGGCCACATGGCCCTCCAAAGTCCTGTGGACAACTTTATCTTAAATAACAGAAAGTACATTTCTAAGGTATATGTCCACTCCAAACTGCAACCATTCATTAGAACTCTTTTTAACTAAACTAGACATACCAAAAACTGAACTCGTACGACTTTGGGCGGCAAAATTCAAAATTTCTGAATTCCCTCTGGATCTCAAGCATGGACCCACAGCACCCCCAAGGGGTGAAACCGCCAATTACCACATCACCACCGTAAGGACAGTGCTTATAAGAAACACGAGAAACTTCTCGCTTTGTCTGCTTGATTATCAACATTTATATAATCTGTAAGCAATACTACTTGTTGTATTAATCTTGTTGTTGGGTAGTACCTAAATATTATCTGTATCTTTTTCTACTATTGAGTGCTAGAAATACGTAGTGTATAACTTTGGTAACAGACAGAGACAACCACTTCATTGTAATGAATTTAGACCATTTACGAATATGTATCCTGAATGTGGTTTTCTTTTCTTTCTTTTGTTCCTTTTCTTTCGCTGTCGATTTTATTTCTCCATGCATTGGGTCATATTCAGATATTACGGGCAAATATTACCTGAGTTCTTTAACATGTGTTGTGTATCAGGTAACAAGGGTTAAACTCTCTCTTATAAATATGCCTGAATATCCTAGTTGTTCATTCCTTGATTTTGTAAGTTAAACCAATTTGATGATATAAGAATGTTTTTTTTCTTTGTTTAAAACTAACTGAAACAAAGAAGGCAGTGATTCTGGGGAAAGCGTTCCTAAAATTATACACAACCAATTAGAGTTGGAAACAATGAATAGCTAGTTAACCGTTAGGTGAGGAGAACCTTTTAGCACTCTGGCTCCCACCTCCAAAGGGTAGGGCCTCCAGCCGAGCAAAACCAGAGTGCACCTCAAATTTGAGTAGAGATTCCTGCGTTCGGAACAAAGAATAGCTAAGTTTCTAAGTTTGTGCCGGCCTTGGTCAGAAAGACAGGTCAGAAGTATTAGGACGCTAAATTTTCAGATCTGAAACCTTTGTTTGTTTTGTAACTTGCCTGTTCGTCTACACACCTTAAGTTTAAACCACCCTCAGAGAAGGAAGGTGGATATTTCTTGTCTGGCCAGGGAGAATATATCCATCACTTTCAAGTCTGCTAAAGAGGTACCACCAGCCTCAGAACCCTGATTGCAACCTGAACCTCGCCAGTGGAGTGGGAGCGGTTCTGACGCCACAGAGACCCAGCATCGCACCCAGAGCCACACACTGATCTGGAACAGATCGACCATCGAAAGGCCGCCCAAGCTCCACCGTCAGACGGCCACGAGACGCCTCCGCCCAATCACTGACGGAAAGGCGCGTGCCCACACGGAGATGCAGCATCCACGGCCAGAGAGGAGAGAAACCACCGCGTGAGCTCCAGCCTTCGGTCGAGTCTGTCCTGAGACGACCCCGCCTGAAGTCAGCCCCCGACTCCAACGTAAGCTGGTTCCATCAATTTGCAGTCAGGGCCCTGACGCCAATTTATTTAATAAGAGAACTTTTATAGGTACATCCAGCCATATAGTTATTCCCGTCCATGCTTAGGTTAATTCTCTAGAGGCTCTCCTAAGCGACTTCCCAAACCACACTGCCTCATACCATTTAGCCGTGAATCACTCTAACTTACTCGAGCTGTTTTGTCTTTCATTACTATCACTTTGCTTTGTTTTGTTTTCTTGTTTTATTTTCTATTGTTTATCATTGAATGTAGTCCAAAGTAGTTTGATATTTAGCCAATAAATTCTCTTTTCTGAAGCATCCTTGGTGCGAGCGTTTCTCTCTCTTGCCCTGGTCTGTAGACTTCAAATAAATCCGGGTTACCTCACACCCTCACATAAGGTTCTAGCTATAATAATATTAAAAATTGCAAAACCCGTTACATGACTGCCATAATTATGTCATATTTAAGATGATAGCTTTGGTCAGTTTTCATTTTATCACTAGCTTGTCACCTTGGTATTTGCGAGTAACATAGAAAAAATAAATAACAGTAAGAAATAAAGAGAATAAAATGTGGAGATTTTAAAAAAGTCATTTTGTAAAGAGGCAATGCTGTGTGTGTACATGTAGCATTTGGGGATGGGCTCATCATGTAACTGACACACAGAGTAGTATGTAGTTTATTTGGGTGACTATTGACTTCTGGTGTTGTTGGTAATGTTGGCCTCGTAAGTCCAGTGTTAAACTAAAGAAGCAATGTCTTGGCTGATGTTTTGCTTCTCCATGACCTGGAAGGAAACTTAAAATCATCTAAATCTTTTCTGTAAATACATCTCCAAAACATTTCTCAACACCCATTGTGTAAAACAGCCATCCTTTGTGTTTAGTTTTTTATAGTTGACAGTAAGTCATACTGTGTCCTAAACTACATCGACAAGTCTATGCAATCTTAATGAAGAGCTGAATGTGGTTTGAGCGGATTGAGACTTTTGGGGATGTATTTCGGAAAATATTTGGGTGACTATTTACATCTAGTGTTTTTAGCAACATTTGCCTTGTAGCTGCAGTGCTAAACTAAAGACACAAAATTTGTACATCAAACATTCTTTGCTGATTGACTACAACTAGGGTAAGGGGAACAGTTTTCTAAACTGTTCATTTAAGTTTAAGCAATTTCACAACTACTCTTGTAAAATAAGCCCATTAAAAATGTCAGAACTTCATAAAACTTCTATAAACAAGAAAGCTGCCACAGATGTCCTGACTTCAAATTGTATTAATGTGTAACTCTGTATTCTAGCAGCATCCAGCACCGTGCAGCCATTTACTCACACAGACTCTTCCCTGAGAGACAATGAGAGGACAGAGGATCACAGCATGAGTTTAATACCCAGTAAGAGCGGCTTAGGACTGGCGAATATGTGTGAATGTCTAGGTGTGTGTGTGTGTGTGTTGGGAAGGGGATTTAGAGTGAATTTGTACAAGGTTAAAGAAAAAAAAGAGGAACTAAGAGACCTGGGCTCTTTCCTGAATTCTTAGAGGCATTTAAGCCCTGAAGTAATGTTACACCTCTCTTTCTCTTTCATACTTACATTTATAACCATGACTTCAAAACTCAAATTAGAATTTGCAAGTGACTCGCTTGCTTCCTTTCCCTTGAAGTACCTTCCTCTCTGTGTTTGCTGTTGCAATGTAATTACTGTCTCTGGCTTTCTTGGGTAAAGTCATGCACACAACAGTGTCACTTGTGATGCTCATCATTGTCACAACTGTCAGTGTCAGCGCCAGTTTTAGATTTCATTTTTCTAAACCTCATTTTGATGAGATCATCACTTCCTGTGCATCTGTTTTGAAGGGGTCAGCGCCGGCCACGTCGCTGAATATCAGGTCAACGGGCTCATTCTGAGATGTGATCAGTGTCCAGGATGAGTCTGAGAGCACAAAAGCGTTGTCAGTCAGTCTCCAATCAGAGAGCTTCACCCTGTTTTGTGTGGTTAATACCTCAGAGAATAAAAAATCCCCTAAAAGCCATCTGGAGGATTAACCTGCATCCAGAGCTCCATCACACTCTTCTACATTCATTTTATTCCCTCTCTTTCATTCCTCTTACAAAGGACCTCTATTGTTTAATGCAGGAAGAACTGAAGAACTCCACAGTTTACTGCGATTACATCTAGTTGATAATTAAGTCAAGCAGTCGAATGATGTTGATTATGGAAAAAGGGAATGCATCAACCGGTCATTTACTTAAGGGGCCATAACATGAAAAAATCCAATTTACTGCAATTTCTTTAAAAAAAAAAGAGTTTAATGTAAACACTGTTAAACTTTCAAAACATCACTTACTCTCCAGTCTGTCTGCGGAAACTAAGGCGTTAAAACAGTCTGATTTGAATTTGCTGTTGATGTTTTTTGATATCACAAAAACCAAAGCATTTATATATGTCGACTTATTCTGCCTACAGCAGTTAAGTCCTTCCCCTTTCAGCATAAAATTATAAGGAGCATTTCAGCCCAGACTGCTTCTTGAAAGAGGCACAATACATGGCATCCAATAAGAACAGAGCTGATTTACATATAGGCTTATGCAAAAGTTTGAGCGCCCCTGATCAAATCACGTTTTGTTGATGCTCTATGTGAAAATATGTTTAACACATTCCCTACAGAGAACTCACTTCTGCACATATTAGTGCACAATTTCTGTTTATTTTCTCATTTTAAGTATTTGGGGGAAAAAAAACAGGCCCTGTTTCTGTTTGAATTTTTCCCAATATGTTGGAATAATAAAACTAATGCTACATTTAAGTGAGTTCTCTGTAGAGGATGTGTTAACTTAATTTCATCTAGAAAACACAACATTTGACCAGAAAGTGTTCAGACATTTGCATGCGACTGTATATCAGAGTTAAAGGCACAGTCTAATGAATAAGGACAGGTAGGAAAATGGTCAGGTTGAAAGGAATTATGACTGTTTTTAGTACAAGAAACATCATAACATGCAAACATCATAAGTGAGTTACTAAAGAAGAAAAGGCTTGTCACACAAGACAATGGCAGCAGAGAAGGGAAAGCAACTGAAGAAGGCCTGATGTGGTTTGCGTAGTCAATCAAATTTTCCCTGCTTCAACACACCTGATTCCTTACACATCTAACCCTTAAAACTCACAGTCAACGCTGGCTGTTAAGGGATACACAGATTAGTCGACTAGTCATGTTGACTTTAGTGCTCGGTGAAGCTTGATGTCAACTAGTTGCTGATCACATGTTTGACACTCCACCGTGTTTCGGCAAGGCTGCCTAGAGTGCGCCTACGTCATATGCAAATTTGCGAGATTCCGGGGTCCATATCTCCAGTTCCTTGAAGGCTAAAACGCAATCCAGGGCACATTGGAAAGGACACGTCACACTCTACTGATCTGTGGAGTGTGGCTTGTTGCAAAGCATTCACTTCTCCTGTGGTTTTATTCGTGATGTCATCAGCGATTAGCAGGCATTGACTGAATTTTCATCATATAACTGTCCACTTTAAAAAACCTTGATGAAACTTTCAAGAGAAACAGAGTTTCCAGTTTTCAACCTTCATCATTGACATCTAGTGGGAGTAACTGATCGAGAAAGAATTCCTGAGGAAGAAAGAGTGAAAACTGAATTAGGGCATCAAGACTTTCAGTCGCCAACCAATTACTGCAACACCAATGTCAGTTCTTATGCATGTAGTTTTGACTACTTGTTAATATAGGCCAACTTAGTGAAAAAAGCTGTACAAGTCATTTATAATAACTACTTCTTTAAAAGTATTTAGAAATTGCCTAAACTATCTCCCGCTGAACACTTCATAGTGGTGCAAAAATCGTCTGAAGTGTCCCGAAACATCCCATCCCCTCACACGGGAGAGATAGCTGATTACTTCCTGTCAGTCTCAAACTGCATCTTCCTTATGAAAAGCTGACAGAGCCTAACATGGAATCATTTTTGCATTTAAGCTATTTTGGTGAACTGAAAAAAAGAGAGAGAAGCAAGCAAGATCAAACCAGTATTCAAATATTTGACCATTAACTATGAAGTATCATCTTAGATTTCTTGGCACTTAATAGAACAAATAAACAAACCCATCTGAAAAGAGAAAGACAGAAATGTTTATGGATTTGAATAAAGGCTTGGTCATACTAGCTTTTTCATGAATGATTTCCATGAAAATCGCTGTATCTGTGACTTTTAACAGCAATGATATTCCGTGTGTGATTTCAACACAAACCTGCTCTGATGACCAATAGCACACTGCTTCGGCTGTGTTGACCTCTGAAGGGGCGAACCTAGCGAGGACTGGCCACTTCCTATTCCTCTCATTTTACCAAAAACATGACTGCAAAATGTCAGAAGACGCCTGTGAGTGAGTCCTAAATGAACGGAGGCGAACTGAGTTAAATGGCTAAAAGCGTGAAATGAATGAAATATTGTTCTAGTCCTTCTTGTGGAATGTACACGAGGCAATGTTACTATAAGTCCCACTATACTGTTAAGTCCTATAACTGGAGCTGAAAAAGGTTCTAAAATAGAACAGCATGCAGAAATACTGTATGCTATTCTGTGTTGAGACAACAAGTGCATTTGTCTGTATAAAAAAAAATATGAATTATTTACAAATGATTATTTTGCACAAAAGCTCCATAGGAACCTATTCATTTTGGGCTCTCTTAGGAGCACCCTATAGTGTTTAAACAACCCAGTAGAATTACTGCAGGGGTCACAGACAGCTTCATGCAGCCCATCACACATTTAAAATTCATTCTTAAATCTGGGAAAATCATATTTAATTTTTTTTGTGGATAAATATTTACATTTGACAGGTAGATCTGCTTCACCCACCAGACACTGTGGCTGGTTACCCAACATCAGCTATATAAAATCAGCTTAGGCTGAAAGCACAAATAGAGCACTGCACGCACAATGAACCATTTAAAAGATAACTGAACGCAGCATGACTGATGCATACTAAGCAGTCATGGCTGTAATTTAGCTACAACTAACTTAGCTATGATTCTAATTTAGACTGATAGTTAAATGGATTCATTCTTGACACAGTAGAAGATGCAGCAAGTCAGAAGTAAGAAATGAAAGAAATTATTACAAAATCCATGAATGCAGAATTAACTGTTCTGTATTTGCTAACACTCCACTCACAATAACTTCACTCACATTCAGCAGGAACACCAATGCTGTCACAATAGGAGTCCCATGTAATTCTACTGTTAAATGTTTGTTTCTTGGTTAAATTGAACACTAAAATATTTAATAAACATTCAATGTATTTGAACTTTCACTCCTACCAATAATAATAATAATAATGACGGTGGTAATGTCTTGCACCTGTGTCTTGTCTGTTGCCCTGCCCTGAAATTGTTCCCATGTGTTTCTCATTTGTTTTCCCCAATTTATATTCCCCTTTGTGCCTTGCTTGGGGTTGTTTATTCTCAGGCTCTGGTTTTGTGTCTTTATTTCATAGTGTTTTGCACTCCATTCAGTTGTGAGTGTTGGATCTTTATTTAGTAGTTCTTTATTTAGTAGATCTTCATTTAGAGTCTTTGTTTGATTTTCTTGTTTAGCTCTTCCTTTTGTTTATGATCTACCCTGCCTTCCTTCTGGACAACAATAAAAGATCAAGCTCTCATCTACATCCTGTTACATCGTCTCCTTCATCTCCCACAACATTACACTAATAAACATTAAGTACGATGCACTGACGTGTAGTGTATACATTAGTGTAGTTAAAACTCATTCTTGGAAAAAAAATCCAGGATACTTATTTCCCCTGTATTTATTCAAGCTGCTCCTCTAGTGACCCCCAGAAAATTTGAGTTTGAGACCCCTGTCAGTTTTCCTCACTACAGATTCTCTGGCAAACCTTTATATTGTGGCATATAGCTGAAGTTCAAAATTTGAGGAAGCACTATTGTAGAAGTGTCTGGGCATTTTAAATAATTCTCCCTGACTCAACTATAAATTAGGTAAAACTTTATTTGGTCTGGTCCTTCGACAATGATTAATATACTCTTAACAGAGTATCAGCAACACATCAACTACATATCAGTGAAGTAGCAGCAGTGAAGCATCTGAATAATTTAAGTAAATATCTTGTAGATGTTCTGTTGATACATTACTTACATTAAGTAGATTTGTTGTTAATATGTCACTTCCATTAAACAAAACCTAACCTTACCCAACCTTACCCAAAACCTAACCCTAACCCTGGCCCTAATCCTAACCCTAACCTTAACCTCAACTCAAAACCTAATCCTAACGCTCATATGTTTTTGGAATGTTACTGAGAATCTGATGAATGCTTGTTTCATCTAAAAAGAACCACTCAAAATAAAGTGTGACCATAAATTAATACATACAAGTGAAGCAGCATGGTTCACAGCATCAACGAGCTTGATTAGATGCTGTTTATTGTATTACTGAATTGTATCCAAAGTGTGGAATGCAGATGAAAAGAGAGGCGCAAGGTATGATAAGATGCTGGAACAGCTCTAATGAAAGAATGACAAGCAGCAATTATGGGGTCCAGGCACTTTCTGGCAATAAGGTCTCTATTTGCAATTACTCTTTATAGCGCTCTCTGATCACATAAAGCTGCTAACTTCATACTAATGTGGTGCAAATGTGTTGTACCATGCATGTGATGTGATTGTACATTTGTGTTTAACCCTTCATGGTCATGTCTGTCACATCTGTCACTTGTCATGTATAATGTGGGCCTAATCTTGGCATCAGTCCAGCCTATAAAATTGTGACCATCCACTGTTCAGTGGGCTGGCTAAATGTCTGGTACCTGCACGCAAGAAATAAACTTCAATTCCCCAGACATATGGCTGCTCCCTGGTTTTTGGCAGGTTTGGATTCTTCATTATTTACTACACAGATCCTCCTCTTTGTGTAACAGATGCAGAATATGCCATCTCTCTTTACTGGGATCCCATTTTGAACGTATCCTTGCCATGCCTGCTTTGTGCTTCAGGGTGAGTGGAAAAGGCAGTGTTGGCATGACAACACTCCTGTAATTTAATACCCAAAGATGACTTTGCCTCTTAACCCCCAGCAAGCAGGTAGCATGCCCCACCTCAGTCAGGGTAGCAGGTGCTATCACACTGAAACTCTCCTGCTCCTCTACTGGCAGAGGCTGGAGGTGGAATAACCATGTCTTGAGCTCAGTTTTGGCTGACTCACTGTATTACGCATCATGTTAATAAGTTTTATCAGTACAAGCAGCAGCAGTGTTCTCAAGAGAGGGGGAAAGTGAAGAGCACAGAGACAGCACTTACACTTACACTGCAAAGAGCTGCACATCCACTTTTACTGGGGTGAAGAAGAAAGCATTAAGAACATCAGGATTATGCCGCGAAAATAGCAAAGAATCGAGCCCCGCTGGCCTGCACTCAAGAAAAAACCTCTCAGCTATGCCTCTATAACTTCACACACATACACAGGCTTACTTTCATTCAGTATCAGTATAAGCTTCCATGTAAGGTTTGCATCAGCAGAGAGGCTGGAGCTCTGATCTACATACACAGCAGAGAGAGAGAGAGAGGAGGTGAGGATTAGGGCTGGAATATATACCATTTGTTAAGCGTTATCCAGATGTTGGCCTCTGCAATAATGATGTCGCAAAAGGCTATGATATATAAGTGAGCCCTCTGATTAATCACATGTTTATTGTGTGCTGTGAGGTTCCCGAACAATCAAAGCTGCACATCAGTGTTCCTGTAGGTGTTAATGAATGAAAGTATTCATGTAATCTAACAAAAACAAATTACTGCAGTGAAATCCAACAAAACTGCAGTCCATTCTTTAACCATGTCACTTTACTGATTAGTGTGTTTTTCATATATTGCATAACACAAGATGCATGACAATCACAACATTCAGAATTCCTGCATGATTAAATAGTTAGGATGTAAAAGTAAGATGTAAGTCGTTCAGAGTGGTTTGGTGTGAAATGCTCTGTTCTAGAGAAGCTTACAGACTCAGAATTGTTCATAGTGTTGATGATAGAAACCAGCCATTTAAAGAGTTGAATGCCTATAAAAGCTAGAGAGATATGAAGGAGAAGAAATAAAGATGGAAAGAAGAAAGAAAGAAAGAAAGAAAGAAAGAAAGAAAGAAAAGGAAAAAAAAATAATATCACGTTATCGATTCATGAGATTCATGTGAGATACACTATATTGCCAAAAGTATTCACTCACCCATCCAAATTATTGAATTCAGGTGTTCCAATCACTTCCGTGGCCACAGGTGTATAAAACCAAGCACCTAGGCATGCAGACTGCTTCTACAAACATTTGTGAAAGAATGGGTCGCTCTCAGGAGCTCAGTGAATTCCAGCGTGGTACTGTGATAGGATCAATCGCTACAGACCTCCAAACTTCATGTGGCCTTCAGATTAGCTCAAGAACAGTGCGTTGAGAGCTTCATGCAATGGGTTTCCATGGCCGAGCAGCTGCATCCAAGCCTTACATCACCAAGCGCAATGCAAAGCGTCGAATGCAGTGGTGTAAAGCGCCGCCACTGGACTCTAGAGCAGTGGAGACGTGTTCTCTGGAGTGACGAATCACGCTTCTCCGTCTGGCAATCCGATGGACGAGTCTGGGTTTGGTCGTTGCCAGGAGAACGGTACTTGTCTGACTGCATTGTGCCAAGTGTAAAGTTTGGTGGAGGGGGGGATTATGGTGTGGGGTTGTTTTTCAGGAGCTGGGCTCGGCCCCTTAGTTCCAGTGAAAGGAACTCTTAATGCTTCAGCAGACCAAGAGATTTTGGACAATTTCATTCTCCCAACTTTGTGGGAACAGTTTGGGGATGGCCCCTTCCCGTTTCAACATGACTGCGCACCAGTGCACAAGGTCCATAAAGACATGGATGAGCGAGTTTGGTGTGGAAGAACTTGACTGGCCTGCACAGAGTCCTGACCTCAACCCGATAGAACACATTTGGGATGAATTAGAGCGGAGACTGCGAGCCAGGCCTTCTCGTCCAACATCAGTGTCTTATCTCACAAATGCGCTTCTGGAAGAATGGTCAAAAATTCCCATAAACACACTCCTAAACCTTGTGGAAAGCCTTCCCAGAAGAGTTGAAGCTGTTATAGCTGCAAAGGGTGGGCCGACATCATATTAAACCCTATGGATTAGGAATGGGATGTCACTCAAGTTCATATGCGTGAGAAGGCAGACAAGCGAATACTTTTGGCAATATAGTGCAGAAGAAAGGAAGATGGAGGGAAAGAAGAAAGGAAGGAAGGCAGAAAAAAGGAAGGAAGGAAAATGCAATAAAGGTAGAAAGAAAGAAGGATGGAAGAAGGTAAAAAGTAAAGAAAGAAAGAAAGAAAGAAAGAAACAAACAAACAAACAAAGAAGAAGGTAAAAAAGAAAGAGAAAGATGAGGTAGAAAGAATGAAAGAAAGAAAGAAAGAAAGAAAGAAAGAAAGAAAGAAAGAAAGAAGATAAAAAGGATTCAAAAAGAAAGAAAGAGAACGAAAGAAAAAAGAAAGAAAAAAGAAAGAAAGAATGAGATAAAAAGGATTTTAAAAGAAAGAAAGAAAGAAAAAGAAAAAAGAAAGAAAGAAAGAATGAGATAAAAAGGATTTTAAAAGAAAGAAAGAAAGAGAAAGAAAGAAAAAAGAAAAAAGAAAGAAAGAATGAGATAAAAAGGAAAGAAAGAAAGAAAGAAAGAAGAGAAAGAAAGAAAGAAGGAAAGAAAGAAAGAAACAAACAAACAAAGAAAATGAAGGAAAGATGTAGGTAGATAGAGAGTGAAAGAGAGAGTGAGAGAGATAGTGAGAGAGAGTGAGAGAGAGAGAAAGAGATAGATAGTGAGAGAGTGAGAGAGAGATAGTGAGAGAGAGAGTGAGAGAGAGAGAGCAGGTGAACACAGTTAGAGTAAGGTGAGTGAGTGATGGATGGACCGACCCTGAAGGAACATTCAGTTCATGGCTTTAAGCCTCTCTACATTCAGCTCCTTTTCTAAACGTGATTCAGAGCCATTTACTCTCACTGCAGGAATTTAAACCACTCAGCCTCAGAGCTGGAGAGAGGAGCACTCACACACAGAGCTAATCCACACACAGCGCTGACTGTGGAGGAAATTATAACTCTTCTGTTATCAGTTCTTGTCCAACATTAGAGAACCACTGTGATACACACTGCTCACTACATTTACTGCTGCAGTGAATTCAATTATAGAAGTAAATACGAGGATGGACAGTGGAGTGATGTATGTTGTTAGTTTTTACACACACACACATACATATATACGTATATGTGTGTGTATATATATATATATATATATATATATATATATATACACACTGATCAGGCATAACATAATGACCAGGCCCAGACGCAGCAGTGACCCCAGACACCTGCTGGAGTTTTTAAAGACTGTGTTCACTGATTGTCCACTCTATTAGACACTCCTACCTTTTCAGTCCACCTTGTAGATGTAAAGTCAAAGACGATAGCTTGTGTTTATCTGCTTGTAGTGAGGTACAGTACAAAAAATAAATTAAAAATCACTGCACGCAGTTTTTGACAGCACTGTTATGAGAGGCACTACCATTTTTGTGGTGCATTGCGGATCTTTTAAGAATACTGTGAAATGTAATTATCATGATATATGTTTGTATCAGCCATCTCAACTAATTACTTCCATTTTCCAGAGCAAAATAATACATGTGCACTCATATACATACACAAGCACATGCAAGCAATGTATGTACAAGCAGCTGTAAAGGTCTTTGTGTTGGAGGTAAGAATGCAGATTATGCTGAGCTGTCTGAGTGCTTAGGAGGGAAAGAGGAAGAGGAGGGACAGAGCTGAAGGACAAAAGGCAGATGAAAAGGTGATGAAACATACAAAAACTGTGTAAGCCAAAGTGTGGAATGCAAAAGAAAAGAGAGGAGCAGGGTATGATAAGATGCTGGAACAGCTCTAATGAAAGAATCACAAGCAGCAATTATGGGGTCCAAGCACTTTCTAGCAATAAGGTCCCAATTTTCAATTACTGTTTTGCACTCCCTAATCACATAAAGCTGCTGACTTCATACAAATGTAATGCAAAGAAAGAACGAGAGAGAGAGAGGGCAAAAGAGAGAGAGCAGAGAGAGAGAGAAACAAAAGAAAGAGACAGAATGACAGAAAAAGAAAAAAGAAAGACAGAAAAAAAGAAAGAAAAAAGAAAGAAACAGAGAGGAGAAAGAAAAAAGAAAGAGAAGAGAAGAGAAGAGAAGAGAAGAGAAGAGAAGAGAAGACACAGCCATAATCCCTGAACCATGTTGACTTCAGGCTCCACACAGCTGTCAGATCCTCTTCCTGGGCGCCGCCAGGCTCTCCAAACCCTCTCCATACAAAACGCCTTTGGTTTGGTGTTTAAATGAGGAACACACAATTGCTCCCAAAACTGCAGCACTGCAGGCTATAGCAGCAGCAGAAGCTCCTCGTGGCCTGTGGGTCTGATGATGTAACGCTTGGAGGAACATGGGGGGAGGTTCCTTGAGGTCAGAACACAGAGGGGCTTATAGCGCCCTCACTCTGCCCCTCATTCACAACCACACTGGGAGTAACACTCACACTTTCTTTGCAGTTTGACATGAAATTCTGGATGTCATTTCTGTGAACTGAGTATTTTTTCCTGTATCTCTAAAGTAATTTTTCTGGCTGTTCTAGTTGTCATTTCTTCACATGGTCACAGATATCTCAAACTGGTAAAACAGAAAACAATAAACACCCACTTTCAGTATTTAGTGTGTGCTTTCACAAGTTTCTTGCAACAGAAATCTGTAGATATTTTCTCACATATCCAAAGTTCAGTCTGAGAAGTTAGTTGTATTTTCTATCTGTATTCGGTTGTGGATTCCACAGTTTGCTGGGTAATTAAGCCACATTAGAAAAAACAGTAACACTCCCTATGAATCCTGCATTCATAATCCTTTATAAACGCACTTAGCATTAGATGGCATAGAAATACCTCATAATTGCAGACATAAGTTTTTTGGAGGACCTGGTACTGCTTTAAATGTGTTGTTCACATATAGTGAAAACGTGACAAAATCTGTTTAGTTTTGACTAACTGGTAACTGTAATGCTTGGCTAGCTGGCTACTGGTGCTAGACTGTAGCAGTTAACTACATTATTAGCACAGACAGCTGCTTCATGTTAGCCAGTACATAACAGCTGGCTTGTTTGTTTGTTCAGCTAACGTTAGCTATGGTTTTAAACTAGCTTTGCTAATTTAAGCCTTAAACAAGTCCTGAATTCGGAAGATAGAGCAGAGCAACATATTCACATGAAATGACCTGTATTACCAGTAGTGGATACACGACTTCAGATTTTTTAAAGTGGACAGTTATGTGATGAAAGTTGAGTTGGGATTGACTAATCGCTGATGACTTCATGAATAAAACCACAGGAGAAGGAAACGCTTTGCAAGAAGCCACTGCAAAAATCTGACGTCTGAGATAAAGCTACCACAGGTTGACAGAGCCTGATGTGCCCTTTCCAATGAGCTCTGGATCACATTGCTAGCCTTCAGGGAACGGGAGATATGGACCCCGGAATCTCGCAAATTTGTATACGACTTAGGCGCACACTAGGTGGCCTTGCTGAGACGCTTGCTTATGGCGAGGGTCTGGAGACCCAGAGAAATTTAGAGTGCCGTAACTCTGCAAAAATAGGAGAAACCAGCTTCAAACTTTACAAGACTACAGGGCGTTATGGCCCCTGTCCAATCACTCCAATCACATGACTTTTATTATAATCATCATGAAACTGGAGATAATGACATTCAATATCTGATCTTTAAAGCCCTGTAGATCAGTGGAGAAGCCAAGCTCCACACGTCAGTAGAGCATGATGTGCCCTTTCCAACAAACTGTATTGCTAACCAGAGATATGGACCCAGAAATCACCAGGCTTGTCACCTGTTGTTCTTCTGAGGCACCTATTTTCTTAGTGTCAATCACATGATCAGCTACTAGTCAACATCAAGCTTAAAGCGTCATTGCCGAGCAGTAAAGTCGACTAGTCTGTGCAACCACTAATTACCGGTTACACATGCTAACCTCACTTCACTTAAATCCTGTAAACACCCTATAAAGTATCATATACTGAAATGAACTTTCTTTAACATTTAAAATAGATTTTACAATGTTGTCGAAACCTGACTTTATAAAGTCACATACTCTTGCTTCATAAAGTGTTATGCATGTAATAATAAGTACTTAGGAGACATTATTCAAGCTTATGCCAGGCATTTTAAGGTGTTATGCATGCTATATAACAGCTCATAAATGCATTTAGTTTAGTATGAATACAGGATTCATACAAAGTGTTACTGAAAATCCTCTCTTACATTCATTTCAGCCAGAAAATATGAGACACACTTTATATACAAAGACAAGATCAGACTGTAAATTGACTTGTAAAGCTCACTTAATTTAATATTGAGATGTTGCCTTATAGTTTACATTTTTGCTAACTTTTATCAAGATATTGCACTTTTGTTTATATTTGTTTTTGGAATCATTAAAAATAAATAAATACAGAAATAAATGCTGAAGTGATGTTAGCATTTCTTTTCTAACTCCGTATCAAAAATGTATCATATTGTATGCAAAAACGACACTATGTATCATATCATGACGTCTGTATATCGTTATAGACCAATGTATGTATCGCCACTGGCAGATATAGGCATGAAAAATACCTATTCAGAGTACTGATGGCTCCTATTGGGCTACTAAGCACTACTCCTGGTTTAAATACCAAGACATACAACTCCTCTAGGTGAATAAAACCTTTGGCTTAATCTCCTGAAGTGTCCTTCAGTCTTCTCACTGATAACGTCTGCTCACTCACTAACTTCAGGTTTCAGGCCCATTAGCTCTGTCTGTTCTAGCTAATCACACTGTCTGTTCTAGCTAATCACACTGTCTTTCACCATCTCCTATCAAGTACTATCAACTTGAACATTCCTTACAGCTGACATGAATTCATTTGCATGAGCAGAGAGAATTGTAAAATGCATTTACAAGGCACTTAGTGACATTTACAACTTTTTTGTGTTGAAACTGCACCTCATAAGAGCATTTTATTGAATTTTATATGCATTTCAATTGGTAGGTATTTCAAAACTTCAACCCAAGACTTTTTAAATCAGGGGATGATTTTTGAGGAGCTAAATAATTATGAGCCTGATTGCTCAAAGCATATGAGCCATCAAAGTGTATCAGTATTGGTCTGATTAACCATTAACCAGCATTTTACATGATTTCCTTATTCAATGGCTTCAGAAAAAAGCTGGCCCCAATAATCTTCATTAGAATAAGAATTCATTAGGGGTGAGGATTGCAGACTGCAGCACTACAGACTTAGATTTTCTCTTTTTTGGTCTTCCATCCACACTAAAATCACAAGCACACCTTAGAAATGGGCTGAAAAGTTTCGAACTGCCATTCTGGCACTGCAGTGTGGATGTGGGAACCCAGAGATTTTCAAAAATACTGCTATCTATAGTCCTGCGATAAGCATCTGATGGACGCTATCTGTCATTATCTGTGCTGTCTGTTGTGGTCACTCTTTAACAACTGAACACAGCCATGTTTACAGCATTCCTGAACAGAATAAAAAGTTCTATCTCATTGTCCATCCAAAGAAAGCAGCCTGACTCGGTTCTGTTGCTTAGTTTAGCTATCTTTGCTGGCGCACACTACAATGACCCACTTGAAGTGAATGGCTAATGCTCTCAGCTGTAAATTTAGAAGTTCAAATCAAAATCAAAAATCAAATGGACTGTCCAAAACTATGTTACTATTCTACACTTACTGTACTATGGCAGTGCACTAGTTTTGACATACTGTTAGTTATGCTCGTATGCAGATTTAGACGTAACTTTGGTGTTATATAACATATAACACACCTGAGGTACACACATAAGGGATAAATACGTAGGGTGTCGTGTTGCTGACTTCTACCCAAACCCAAAAATGGAATATATATATATTCATAATGGAATATATGTATATACACACACACACACACACACACACACACATATATATATATATATATATATATATATATATATATATATATATATATAGTCAACAGTGAGGCTTTACAACATTTTGATTGTGAAGTTAAATCTTTTCTGTGGTTTCTGAAATGTGGTTCATTATCTGCTGAAAGCTTGATTTTGATATGCTTTTTTTTCTTTTTTAAGATGTCAGTGAAGTGCCTATTAGTTGGCTATCCTATCAGCATCCTCATTACTATTGCTTTTCTTCACTTTCACTGAAAAAAATGAGACAGTTAGATGGTTTGTGTGTGTTTGTGTGTGTATGCGTGTGGACATGGCCCTTCATCAGCTGACCCGTCTCACAGCATACTAGAAAACTTTTGAGAACAGTACAAATACTGACTCGTGACGACAACAACAATGTTGCAGGTATAAAAGAACTGAAATAACTGATAAGTGTTTGTTTTTAGTCAGTTTATCAAGTGAAAGTGGAAGTGAGAGTGAATCAAGTGATACAGCAGTGCCTATGAAGACAGGAGAATGTCTGCAACAGGCTAACCAACTGGCATAGCTGAGATAATAGTACCATTTAAGTATTCATAAAAGCTTTCAAAATAATGGTAAATGTATGAGGAACAGTGAAATATTTTTGTCTACAGATGTTGAAAAGGTTCATTAATACAACAATAGAAAGATCTCAATCTATTCAATTGTCACCTCCTCCCTCATGATAAAACAGAACCCTGAAGGAATGAAGTAAAATCTTTAAATTCAATCTTCTCTATGCATGTTACTGAGGGGATAAACTGCTGTAGCGTTTGAAAGTGAAATGTTTTCCCATTCTTGCTTGATATATGATTTCAGCTGATCAACAGTTCAGGGTCTCCTTTTCGTTTCACAAATGTTTTCAAAGGGTGACAGGTCTGGACTGCAGGGAGGCCAATTTAGAACCCAGACTCTTTTGCTACAGACCCATGCTGCTGTAATACACACGTAATGTGGTTTGGCAATGTCTTGCTGAAGTAAGTGAGACCGTTTCTGAAAAAGACGTCATCTGGATGGCAGCATATGTTGCGGTATATATCGTTCAGCATTAATGGTGCCTTCACAGATGTGCAAGTCACCCATGCCATATGCACTAATGCACCCCTATACCATCACGGATGCTGGCTTTTGAACTGTGTACTGATAGCAAGCAGGACCTCTTATATTTGATCTGGAAGACACTGAGTCCACGATTTCCAAAAATAATTTCAATTTTTCATTCATCAGAGCACAAGACACTTTTCCACTTCACCTCAGTCCATCTAAAATGAGCTCGGGCCCTGAGAAGGCGGCAGCATTTCTGGATTCTCTAAATGTTTTAAATATTATGCATCATAGATGATTAAACATTATTCTTGCATTTTTCTGCACAGTCTTACACAGACTGGTAAACCTTCTTAAAGACTCAGCCTTTCTGAGATGCTCTTTTTATACCAGCTATGTTACTGACCTTTTGCCACTTAACTTGTCAATGTGTACTTGCTTTGTTGCATTTATTTACAAATATTATTAAGGTCACAAAAAGTCAAGCACACACATATGTGTCTGTTCCTTTTGAGGTTCCTCCCAGAGTTGTTGACTAAAGGTTCTGATATGTATGATTCATCCAATAACACTACAAACATCATGACAGGAAACCAAAGGAAGTAAGATCAGTACAGGAATGTATGATTACTGACTCCACACCAACTGTGTAAACTAGCCTAGCCACCTATGCAACAGAATGCTCTAGAATCACATCAGATAAAATGTTATTGTGGGGAAAAATACTGTGGCGAACTCTGACTAGTACTGCTAGGCTATGAGTTCAGACCATAAATGTCAAAACTCTGTCAAAAACAAGGAAAAAACAACTCTGCAATAATGCTGATTTCTGCTAACAACTCTAAGGGATTCTAGTCATATGTTAGCGCTAAACTAACAACAATTCTCATGAACATTTTTTTCTAGATTCTAGTTTTACCTTTCTTACAGTGACTTCCTCAGAACCCTGTGTCACGCCTTCTGCCGATGACGCCTCCTCGACGTGTTCGTTTTTGCTCAGATCCCTTGAGTCATTGAACGGCCCAGAGGACTGCAACTCCCAGGAATCAGTAGGAGACCACATGACTCCTACTCCACTGCCATCAACCAATGAACAATCCTTTCAGCGTTCAGCCTCACCAGAATTCTAAACTGTCACACCTGTTTTTCATCACAGCTTATTAGCCAGTTTGTATATAAGGCCTGTGCTTTAGCTCTAACCTTTGTGAAGTATTGCCAACCCTTTTTCGTTGCGTACTGAGCATTCTTTGTTTGCAAGTTCTTTCGTGTATGACCTGTTTTTTCGTATTTCTGACCTGCCCTTTTGTCTTTGCCCTTTTTTGGTGTGTTCGCTGGATTTGTATGAGATTTGGTTTTGGAACTCGGACTGGTTTTGACTACTCTCTGGATGTCCCGTTTGTTTTGGTTTTCTAGCTCTCTGGTTCTGACCCTCGCCTGTTTTGACTACGCCCTCTGTACATCTATCCAAACCTCAAGTAAACTTCAACCTTGTCCTTTTATCTGCGAGCGTCTGATCTGTGTTGACATCGTAACACCCTGACAGAGCTGCTAATGTTTTCCATTCCTACTATTTGACTGAAATGTGTTGGTCAGGCTGCCACTCAAACTCACATTCAATGATATATCTAAAACTTCTAGAATTCCTAGAATGACGGTTATTCTCACAAAACTGGTCCCACCCACTGGACATCAAAATGTGACTGGTTGATTTCTCAGTCACTTTCTAATTATGCTAGTGGTCTGACACTTTAGGTCTTCAGTTCAGTTCCTGAAGGCCTAACCAATAGGAGAGCCCACCTGGCTATATCTAACTAACTTGTATTATCTTCCATTGAGTGTTTCACCTTTTGTTCAAATGCAATGCTAATGGCAACCAAAGGCAACAACATATAGCTATGTAGGCATCTTGTCGGTGTGACAGTGCAGTTTATTACTTCAAACAGTTAAAGACTGACTGTATCAGAAGGTTATACGATTACAGAAAGATTCTATTAGAAATAATTTCCTTCTTTATCAAATTATACAACAGGAGCTCAACTCTAATTGCTTTTTACTTAAACCAAAGGTGCCAGAGCACCATTTGGGTGCATTTTGGCCCAAATTGATTCCTCGTAGTGATGTAGCAACAACATTATGCCCTGTCTGTATTTTACAAACTGCTCCGCACATGGAGTCCAAGCAGCCCAAAAATTGTTTCGAAGAGTAACTGACATACATGACACATGACAAACGTATGTGGACACCTGACCAACACACCTAACTTAGTGGACATTCCATTAGGAAACTAAAAAAGAGCATTTGTGAGGTCAGGCACTGATGTTAGATGAGAAGGCTTGACTCAAAATCAACGTTCCAATCATTTCAAAGGTGTTAAGTGGGGTTGAGGTCAGGGCTCTGTGAAGACTCCTCATCATGTCTTTATGGACCTCGCTTTGAACACAGGGGCACAGACCATTATCCCTCCTCCTCCAAACTTTACTGTTGGCGCTATGCATTCCAGTAGGTAGCATTCTCTTGGCATCTGCCAAACGCAGATTGATTCATCACTCTGGAGAACTGCTCCAGTATCCAGTGATGACATGCTTTACATCACTCCAGCCCACGCTTGGCCCTGTGCACAGTAATATTAGGCTTGTGTGCAACTGCTTGGCCATGCAAACCAATTTCATGAAGCTCTCAACACACAGTTCTTTGCTAATGTTGCTTCCAGAGGCAGTTTGGAACCCTGGAAGCGAGTGATGCAACATAGGACAGGCAGCCCCGCTCTGAGAGTTTGTGCGGTAAACAGCTTGTTATTAACACTTACAGTTGACTGGTGCAGCTCTAGCAGGCCAGAAATTTCATGAACACACTTGGAAAAAGTGGAATCAAATGACAGAGCATTCAAAGTCCCTGAGCTCTTCAGTACGACCTATAGTACTCCCAGTCCCTGTTGGTTATATTCATACTAGCACAGAGAAATAGAGAAATAATGGTTGACAAACCCTTCACATTCTCAGTAACTAAGTTTAGAAAAAGAGGCGCTCTGCTAGCTAGGCTTGTCCTTTCACAACTGCAGCTGTAACATGACAACATCCTGGGGCAATTACATGACCTCTTGCAAATACCTGAGGAGTATGCGCATCATTATGTGTGAGTGTGCATGAATGAGTGTGTCAGACACAGAGAGAGAGAGAAAAATCACGAGGCAAAGAGAGAGAACATAGCAGTGGAATGGAAAGGGTACATAAATCATACGACTAGAGGCTGGGCAATAGCGGGGAAAGGAAGGGGGAAAAAAGGCGACTGGACGTTTTCTGTCGGCTTTGATCACCTGTGCAGTTCCCTGCAGGATGCAGTGGATGGATTTTGCCATTAGTCTTGCTCAGAAATATAATATCACCTGACATTTCCAAGGAAACAGCCAGTGAGCTGGGAAAGAATACCCCGTTCTATGTGATCTCATGGCTGTGGAGATCACTCGGGGTAAATCACAGCACGGATCAGCTCAGATTTCACAACATTTGCAAACAAATCAGCAACAGTATGAAAGGTGAAGAATGCACAGTGTGATGCGAATGGATGGACTCTTGCTTGATTTTTTCAATAATTGGAAACTGATGGCATTGCAGTAGTTGTGATAACATCTATAACCAATTACTTTATGATCGCCTGATTGATTCCTGAAAAAGAGTCATACATTAAACTGACCTAATTCAAACGTGTACATCATTTCCACATTAATAAAATAGATTAAGTCAACACAGTTTCACCTTCCAGTTTAATTACTTTTGTGGAAATGAGGTATACATTCACATCAAATTCAATCCATTACTGTATTCATTCAGAGGTGGCAGTTGGAGAGGGTGTAACCGTGTGATCGTGTAAATGAAGTGCAGCCTACGTGAAGAGTGATTTTCAGAGTCATGCTGGATTCTGAATTTGTCCTAGCTGAGAGTGCATGTGATAGAGATTGTTGTCTGGATTCCTTGGTAGAAGAGTATTTTAGAGGGCAAAGGCTCAAGAGGACAAAAAGCACTAACATTGCTATAGTAGGGATTTGAACCCTAGATGCCAATGTGAGCCATTGTGGTGTTGCTCACTACCCTACTTAATTACTGGTACTATGTAGTTATAAGAGCTCCACAAAGCCTTGTATGAATCTCTGTTTTTTGCAATAATGAAACTTGGCGTAGTCAGTAATACCCCTTTGCTGACATTATGTTTGTTTTTTGTCCAAAATAACCATTTTTTTGGATGTGGTGCTTTCTTAAAGAGTTTATCAGTGTTATATTGTTGGGATTTCCAGCACTATGGTAATGTTTGCAGGTCAGTTATTAAGGAGAACCATACGTGGGTCAGTACTGCACCAGAGGGGGTGCTCAAGAGCGATGAAGCTTGCAGAATCCAAGCCAACCCACAAACTCTATTTCCAGTGCAAGACTGAGTCTCACCACACAAAACTGGATTTTGAAGATTGTATAAAATACAGTTATTACACACACCCACCAAGAGGGCACTTGTACAGTCGGAGGACAAAGTATCCTGCCTGATCCTAATTACAGACACTGCTCCCTTGGAAGGATAAAGCTTGGATAAGCTTGGAAATGTGCAAGTCAATGGATTTCTGTCACCATTTTAAATTGTGATGGCAAACCGGACATTCCTTACTGTCGCGTCGGCAGAGAAGACGTAAATTATCTTTTTACACTGAACAGGCACTTCAACAGGCAGCAAGAAACCCCAACCCCAGCGCTAACTCCTACACAAACTATAGGGAGGGGATAAAGTGTGAGGACATGACATTCGAGAGTAGACACTTCCAACACACTGTAACCCACCCACTCAAATTCAGTTACTCTAATTAACTACAAACTAAACAACCCAGCAACAACAACAGCAGTCACAACAAACTGACCTTTTTAACCAGGGGTATGGCACACACTGAGAGCCACTTTGCATGGCCACACCCCCTAAGCTCCTCACGGCCACTTGGGAGCCTGTGGCGGATGACACACAATAATTTTTTAGTGGAGCAGTGACATAAAATTCTTTCACTACCAGCGGTAACTATAGCAGCAGTCACTGGAACATTGACCAGATGATTTTCTCAAATATATGGATGCTGAAGTCCACTCATACTCTGTCCAAAACAAATGTAAATACACCTTTAGCACTAAGAAACATTCTCTTGTGTTCAAAGTACTTGATAGGATAGCGTAGCGGCTAACGTCATGGGCAGCAATGCTACTGTTACACCAGTAATGCCAACACCATGGCATTGTTTACATGGCTGCATACAATCTTCTACTGTGTACTATTGCTGTTTATACCAATTCTGCTATGGACACAGAGCAATGTTTTGATTTAACACTAACATACAATCATATGCAAAAGTTTGAAACATTCTGGCCAATGCCATATTTTGTTGAATTTATAAGTGAAAATAAGTCCTTAAAATCCCAAGTTTATAACATACTAAGGTTTATTATTCAGTAACTACAATGACTTTAGTGCAAACTGATTGAGCTATTCTTAAGGGGTTAACACATCCCTTATGGGGAACTCACTTAAATATGCAATTTTTCTGCAACTTTTATTGCACAATGTATATTTATTTGAAATAAACATATTGAAAAAAAAAACACTTCAGCACAGGCTGCTTTTTATGTTTTCTTATTTTTTCTCCATCATGTCAAATTCAGCAAATAAACAGTAATTGTGCATTAAAATGTACAAAAACATGTACTCTGTAGATGTCTTCATTTATTTTTACTTCAACAAAACATGGAATTTGACCAGGGGTACCCAAACATTTGCATACATTTTTAAATGTATGTTGTATAAGTTACTATTGTATATCAAATTACACAAAGTATTAATCTAAGTGAGAAATAATTCATATATATAATTCATATATACCATGTGTTAGTTTTCACCAGTTATAACTGTGACTTAAGCTTAGCCTAAAAACTATATAAATGATAAACTAGACCCGCAGGTGGTGAACACAGAAAGCAGAACTTCAACAATTACTACACTTGAGCACTATTTGTACATTTTTTACCAACTGAGATGTTGTGTTTAAGCTCTGAAATTTAGAAAAAAAGAGAAAACAGGAAGAGTTTTTCACATTGTTGTCTCTTCTGAAAACACTGTGTGGGACACTCATTACATTATTCAATACTTCACAGGCTGAGAAAGTGCATCTCTCGCTTGTTTAGTTCACTGCGACAAACAAACCATGACAAAAGAGACCAGCCGAACAAACGATTCACAAAATGAAAACAATCAGAGCTGAATTACTGTCATTTTCTGTTAGCATTTAGGAAGTTGTCTCTGAATGACACTTATAGGGGAAAAAGGCAAAGACTAAAATAGAGCAATCTAGTTTGAACTGAGTGGGACTGATGCGCAATTGCACTGTACTTGCTGGCGTCAGGACGCCATCATCCTTGTGATTATTTATACCCTCCCGTCCCCTTACAGATTCCCTGCCCTGCTGTATTACTCACTTTACAAAAAAACAAAAAACATAAAGAAAACATTAACAGTTGAGCAAATAAAGGCAAAGATGGTAGTGTTTAGCTAATAAAACTCCAGTGTACATCCCATATATGTACACCACGCCACAACAGCTAACGATAGCTTAAGGAGTATATTGTTCTTGTGGTTATATCGTGTCGTATAACCACAACGGGTCCAGCAGTTGAGGCTTCACTCAACGTCTTTAAACCCACAGTTTGAACCTCTGAGCCTCTAAGAACCTGTTATTAAGTTTATACATAAAGTCCTCACTCTAATGACTTCATACTTTACTGGACAAAGTCCAGCAGCACTGCTGCAGCACTGCTGTGTCTGATCCACTCATCCCAACAAACAATAACATGTGGCCACCACATCAGAATCATGTCCAAAAAACAAAACTGACGAACAGGGACCGCTGACATGTTCCACGGCTTGTGAATAAAAATCGCTTCACTTCCAGGCAAAAACTGCTTCTAGAAGTCAATACAGGTCCTTCACAACCAATTTCTGACAGAACACTCCGCAGGGAACCACATACCAAGAACATATGGAGCAGAGTGTCACCCAAGAGGCTCATTTCTGCTCACAAAGTTGCCTGGTTACAGTGGGTGAAGAGACACAAAAATCAGACTGTTCATGAATCAATCTTGTTTCTGCCTGTATGTGAATAATCCTTAGCATCTTGTTCATCGTAGACCTCAGGAAGCCTTCAATGAGGACTGTGTGCAAGGTGTGGTTCAAGCTGGAGGAGGCTCTGTGATGTTCTGTAAATTTGAACCACAGTGCCTATATTGAGCTGCTGGACAACCAGGTTTTGCCTTTTGCTCATCGTCTTACCGAGGAACACATTATCCCTATCCCTCTATTCCGAGAAGACAATTTTCATGTTCACAGGGCTGCACATGTGACTGATTGGCCCATATAAAATCCCCAGATTTAAATCCTCTTGAAAATCTGTGGGACTACCTGGAACAGCAAGTAAGACACCAGGAAATCTGTCTGAAAGGCACAGTTCTTTGATGCAAGAGTGGCTGAACATTGATGTCGCCTACATCCAGAAACTTGTCCAGTCCATGACAAATCACAGCTGTTATTCGTGCTCGTGGAGGTATTACACGCTATTAGGTACATTTCAGTCATAGGTGACTTATTTTTTGTCCAGTGAAATATATATACATATACATATGGCAATCAAGTGAAGCGACCCTCTCCATTACAATGATAAAGAATCACCAGCTTTAATTACAGCTTCATTTCTAAATCATTTTGACAGAAAAATTCATGACGAAATGCAACTTTCGCATAACCCATACTGATGGACAAACCAGGGCCTCATCCACCCCAATCTTATTTGTTTGTTTATGTATAATGAATTATTTTTCAGTGTATTTGCACCTTTCAGAATGTGTGCAGGCTCGCCACTCTCACTTTTGTCAGATTGCATGACATATCCATCTCATCTGCTGCTTCTCTGTTTGTCCTTTTCCCGCAGTGACCTGTAGAAATGTGCATATATATCTCTCAAGGAATCATCAGTGCCCCCTGCTCTGGTTTCACATTCAGTAGGATCTCAATTTGCTAACAATTTGCTGCTTGATGAGGTGCCTGAATAGAAGTTGCCTGATTTAAATCAAAACGTTTGCCTGGTTTGAACAAACAGTGAGTAGAAGGTACATTTTTTTCTAATGAAATGTAGGGAGTAAAAGTAAAAAGTATTAAGTGACAGAAATACTTAAAGATAATTAAAGATATTAAAGAAATTAAAGATATTTAAAAATTAGGCTACACTTTATTGCATGGTCCCCTGTAGATGATCTCCAGATGCTTAAATCATTAACAAACTTTCTGGTGATGTTCAGTTGATTATCAACAACATTATGGTTAGGATTAGGATTAAGAGTAGGTGTAGGTTTTGTCTTGAGGTTAGGGTTAGGTCTAGGCTTAGGGTCTAGATTTAATAAAATCTTTCACACTGAACTTGTTTTTAGTTGAAAGTTACTTAAATATATACTGCACATTTACAAAGCATCTACAGTGGACCATCCATATAAAGTGTTACCAAAAATTGTACTCGAGTGCAGTTACAAATACTTACACTGTGTTCCTTCCCATCCTTGATTATAAGTCTGTTTTAAGTAATGGGTTTGCTTTTCTACATACAGGGAATGAAACAAGTGAAAATTCTGGTTCGTTGTAATCGGCCTCAGGCTACAGATACAGCAGACTAAAAATGCTGAAGTATTCCTTTAAGATTAATAACTAAATACTAAACCCAGAGGGGTCAACTGAAAACTGCTTATACAGTATGTCACAGATTCACAGGCAGCTCCGAGGGAGAGGCTTGACACATTTACTGTGGTGCTAATGAGAGAATAAGACAAAAAAATATATATATATTTGATCATTAAACATTGTATATGACAGCAGACAGAGCCCTTGCTGTGTCATGATTGTATTTCCGTCATTATGCTGACATCTAGCTGATTAAACTCCATGCTTCTCTCACATCCTATCTGACGTGCCGTGATTAAACATACATATAGTTCAGTTTTAGCCTAGAGAGCAGTAATTTAATTTTTTTTAAAATATGTAACAACGAAGGAAGTGATTCTGCACTTGCTGAGCAGAGCAGTGATGCAAGCCTAGCAACATCGCTTGCTCGAGTCATGATTTAATTGTTGATGACAGCTCAGCTAGTCAAGGACGAAGTCCCATCTAGCGCCTGTGCCTCTGAATGGTGTTCAAAGGACACGCAGTGTAAGAGCATTTCTACAGTACATTCCTTGAGATGAACGCGAACATGATGCTGCAGTGTCTCTCAAGATTCATAATCATAGGCCAGTGTAAACTGTTATTCAAGCTGAGTCATGCCTAATGTCAAGCCGCTTCAAATTCAGCCTGCGTACCCTTAATCTCTCTCACTCTCTCTCTCTCTGTTGCTAAACCATTGTGGAGGATGTCACGTACATTCATTTGTACAGTCGCCTTGACTCTAACTATTCAGCTGCTGTATCTCTCTCTCTCTCTCTCTCTCTCTCTCTCTCACTCATTTTACCCTTCACTGCTCATTCTTTTTCTCTGTCATCCTCCTCTCTCACATCCCTCCCTTCTCTTTCCCTCCCTCACCCCTCACTCTCTCCATCCCTCGTTCTCTTTCTCTCCATCCTTCACTCTCACTCCCTCTCCTTCCCTCATCTTTTTCCTTCCCTGACCCACTTCCTTCTCTCATCCCTCATCTCTCCCTCTCTCTCCATCCCTTACTCCCTTCTCTGTCTCCATCCATCTTATTCTCTCTACTTCCCTCTACTGTTTCTCTCCCTCCATCCCTCAGCCCTACTTCTCTCTCTCATCCTTACCTCTCCATTCCTCATTCTCTCTCCCATCCCCTCCCTCTCCTTCCACCACGCTTTCTTCTTTCTTTCCATCCCTTGTCCTTCCTTCTCTCTATATCCTTTCTCTTCTATCTCTCCTTCCCCCAACTGTTTCTCTCCCTCCCTTCCTCTTGTTCTCCATCTCTCATCCCTCCTTCTCTCTCCATCCCTGACTGCCCCTTCCTTCTCTCTCTTTCTCTCACCCCCTTTTCTTTCTTTTTCTCTCTGCCTTTTTCTCTTTCTATACCTTCATATTCTCTCTGCATGCTTCACAGCCATATCCCCTCTTTCTCATCTTTTTCATCTCTTCCTCACTATCCATTTCTCTTCCTTCACTCTCAGCCATTTCTCTCTCTATCCCTCCCTCAACCCATCGTCTCTCTCTCATCTCTCACTCTTCTTTTGCTTATCTACTTCTTACTCCCCACTACTCTTTCTTTTCCCCTCCCTCCTTCTGTGTTTCTGTCCCTCACCCCTTTTTTTTCACTATTCCCTCATCACCCCTTCCCTCTATCCCTCTTTCTCTTTCTCTCTACCTCCACAGTCCCTCTTCTCCCTCTCCCTATACCTCTCTCATCCGTGTTTTACTTCCTCACTCACTGCCCCTTATCTCTCTTTCTCTCTCTGTCAAGTTCAGTGCAGCTTCATAGTTATGACTGTAAGGTACAGTATTGCCAAAGCTTTATAACAGTGACAACAATGACAATAACAATATGAACATACAATAATATCAAATAATAACAATAATAACAACATTGTTGACTGTATTAAACAAAAAATGTATAATTTATTGTATAATTATTTATTATACAAATTTGGAAACTTTTTTTTTACCTATGTGTAGTGTTGTGGGTCTGTGGGGTGGTTGTCAGAAGGGTAGGGTTATGTGGGGTGGGGGTCATTAGGGTGGGGATATGGAGGGTTGAGGTCAATAAGGTCAGGGCATGGTGGGCGTTACCCACTGTCTCTGAGGCGGTGACATGTTACATATTTAGCAGCGAGAAGGCCTGAGTGCATCTCTCCAAGGATTATTCTCAGTTTTTCAATTTGTCACATTTTTCAAAATTTGGGATCAGCTTTTAAATTTGCCTGTTTAATTTTTCACAGTGAAAAAGAAGGTACATCGTTGTCTCGACGTCACCTGCCATACAGTGACCACACAGCCCTTCCTCTCTGGGCAGCCAGATACCTGTCCTGTTCTATGGCCAGGCTGTGGTCACTGAGTCTGCACTTGGTCAGGATCTGTCTCTGCTCTGAATCTCTGACAGTCAGGAGCCTCTCTTCCAATTCATATTCTGTTTTTAGGGCCTGGCAGCATACTCTGAGTTTTAATTCCCTTTTCCCAATGTTACAGATAATCGTTCTTACTGTATTTGATGATGTGATTAATGTTTAGATGAGGCTGTAAAGCAGTGCTGGTACAAGGCTGCTGTGTGTTAGTACCTGTTAGAAGGTTAACAAGCTTCGGAGCCAGCTGACTGAGGGAGCTCCTCTCAGGGTTCAGTTCTTGGCTGTGTAGCACTTCAAACAGCCAACTCTTCAAGTTCATCCAGAAATTTAGAGCTCTATTTTGAATGTTTATTAACAGAGGGAATTGGCCTAATTCTGTCCAGCATGCATTAGTTTGCATTTTTCTTGTCCTATCTAGTGTAGCTGTGCCCACTGAGTGGTATCCACACCTCACTTTCATACGGTGCAATGGGCTGGATCACACTATCAGACACTACACCAGATTGAGATGGGAATGTCAATGTCTCTCTCTCTCTCTCCCCCCCCCCACCCCCTGCTGTCCATGCAGAGCAGTGGGGCGCACTGCCAGGATTTGTAAGTCACCTTTGTACAGTTACCTCTTCACAAAGCACGACAAAACCTCCCACTCAATTCACATGGCAGATATATCAGCTGGCTGATCATTTTGAATGCCGGCACTAAACAGAGGCATCACTGCCCCTATGTCTATGGCTGTGATGAGAAATACAAGGTGGCAACCATTTTGACTAACCACAGACGTGTTTGATTGCCAAGTATGTGAGCAGAGTTGCAAAAGAACACTTGAACACCTTTAAAATAATTAGGAACTGTCTTCCATTACAGCCTGCAGATGTTTATATGGATTCAAGGATTTTGTCTCATTTAAGTTACTGTATGACCTCATGATCTCAAGCAAATAAAACTGCAATCAAATTGAAAACAATCAGGTATTTCTTCTTTAAAAACCTTAGAAACAACACAGAATCAAGCAATATGGATAAAAAGCCAGTTAAGATCCACCATTGTCAGGAACAACAATATAATAATGTTGTTAGATTAGAAAATGTTTGACTTGTTTATTAATATTTGCACAATCAGGCTCTGCATGTTCTTCATGACCTGGTAAAGCCTCTTCAGGCTGCGGTGCTGCTGTAATGGCAGAACGTCCTTTGCTCAAACAGTTATTACAGTAAAGGGTGCTAATGTATGGAATTCACTTCCTAATGAACTGAAGAGCTTCCAATAACAGGATAATTGTAAAGCCAAGTTTTAAAAGGTACATAAAAAGCTGCTGATTTCATAATGATGTGTAAATTTCCTTAAATTTCATTTCCTTTTACTTTTTTATCCTCTCCTTTAAAGAAATGTGTTTTACTAAAGGCCCATCTAGGGACAAACACTCAGTTCAGTGCAAATCAGTGTAATGTTATGATTTCCAGCATCAAACCATTATTTGAATTTTTTTATGCTCACATATCTGTGCCTATTAAATAAACATTTAATAAATAAACTATTGTAATGAATCTCTGACTCTATCATCTAATGAGTATTTTACCAGTCTTTGTAGAGACTGCTAATGTAGAGTGCTTTGTAGAGAGTGATAATCATTGTCCATTCATGTTTATCTCAGTACTGCAGGCTGAGCTAGTAAATATAAACATAAAAAACCATCATGGTGAGCCAAACGGCCAAAATATATAAATGTATCCAAACCTTACATTTAATATGCACAGCAGTGAACCAGTGACTATGAAAGCTAAATGTCAAAACTCGACCTCAATGATATTGCTACCTTCTGCTAACATCCTAATAGGATCCTAGTAATTTGTTAGTGCTAAGCTATTGAAGATTTTCTGACAAGACTGAAGTTCACTTCTTATTAAAATTCAAATCAGGGAGTCCTAGCTTCTAAAGGACATTCCAGGTTTCACTATAAAAATGAATAATAACAAAAAATTACAGACATGGATTTTTAGTTCTGGAAATCATTAGGTCTTCTCTGAAGGCCTTGAAGGCCCTGAGCTCCCCTCTGATAATGCGTTTTCTTTCTGCACCTATAATGAGTATTGGCCAATACCAGTACATTAGTTTTTCATTAAAAGCTGCTAAGCTTTTAAAATTGTACATTGAAGCACTTCACTTAATATAAGCATCTAAAAGTATGTGGACACCCCTCTTAAATATAGAGTTCAAGTGTTTCAGTCACACTCATTGCTAACAGGTGTATAATTTCAAGTACATAACCATGTGACTTTAGAGAGCTCAGTGACTTTTAGTGTGGCACTGTCATGTTTAGTGTGGCCACAAGTCACTCTGTGAAATTTCTGCCAGGCCAGTTCTGCCCCGGTCAAATGTAAGTGCTGTTATTGTGAAATGGAAGCATCTATGAGCAACAACAGTTCAAGAACTGTGCATCAAGAGCTTATAAAATGGGTTTCCATGGCTGAGTAGTTGCACACAAGCCTAAGATCACTATGTGCGATGTCAAGCATTGGCTGAAGTGGTGTAAAGCACGCCCCCACTGGACTCTGGATCAGTGGAAACATTATTTGCGGTGATTCATATTGCTTCACTGGCAGTCTGACTTGCAAATGTAGGTTTTGTGGATGCCAGAAGAACCTTAAAGGAATACACAGTGCCAGCAGTAAAGTTTGGTGGAGTAGGGATAATGGTCTGGGCCTGTTTTTCAGGGTTTGAGCTCAGTCCCTTCCAGTGCAGAGCAATGTTAATGCTACAGCATACAAAAGACATTTTAAACATTTTATATGCTTCTAACTTTGTGTTAACAGTTTGGGGAAGCCTTTTCCTTTTCCAGTATGACTGTGCCTTTGTGCACAAAGAGAGGTCCATAAAGACAGGGTTTGATGAGGTTGGTGTGGAAGAACTCCAGTGGCCTGCACTGAGCACTGACCTCAACCCAACTGACCACCTGACGATGAACATCTATTGCAAGCCAGGCCTTCTCATCTAACATCACTGTCGGGTGGGGGGGAAGTAACTCCATATTAATGCTTGTGATTTTGGAATGAGATTTCCAACAAGCTTATATAGATGCGATGGTCTGGTGTCCACATACGTTTGGCCATATAGCATATGTTCAGTACAGGTTCCTTCATTGCCATAACAACACAGAAATGCCCACCACCGCCGCAGCAAGGGGAGAGATCTAGTGCTGAAAAGTGCAAGTAGACATGTACCGCCTAAGCCTATGTTACCCTAAAGGAAGAAATAGACAACTAAGAACATCACATCACACAATCTCTCAGGCTAGATTTGTTACAGAACTGCATTAATTATTTTAGCTCATATTAACTTGATACTGATATCCTTTGATAACAATATGCCTACGAAAAACCTTTTACTCACGCAGAGAACAGTACTAAAAAAAAGTGCATGTGAGCCAAAACAAGCTGGACACACGCAGGCCTCGGCTAATGATGCGAGATGAATTCACAGATGCAATTCTATCTACAAACCCACAGAAAAAGAAAAACAGTAAGGAAGCAATCTAAAACCACTCGGCACAAAATGTGAGATTCCTGATTTGAATTTCTGCAGAGCGCAAGCTCAAGCCAGTCACCCTGTCATAACCAGAGAGACGTGCTTAGCATCCGCACGGACAGAAAAGCCTGACGGTCCTCTGCTGGGCACAAAGACAGAAAGAAAGAGAGAGAGAGAGAGAGAATGAACATTAACATACCTGCAACTTTTAGTGCTTCATTTTATGATTATCTTTGGACATATTTGACAGTAGCCTGTGTGCAATGTTCTGCAAACATATTAGCTCCCTTACTGCCTCAAAGGAAAGATTCCTAATAGCTTCTTTCTTTATTAGCAGCATCACCACTTCTGTAAATCATGCCAAATGATTCTGTTTCATTGTTAAATGTTTAACATTATGTCACGCTTCCCTCCGGCTCCCAAGCCGAACAGGACTCAATTTCCCATAATGCTGCTGACTCTTACAGGACTCCTAACCAGAGTCACATGACGTTAGCCTATATATTCTCACCCTGATGTTTAGTCCTTTGCCAAGTTTTGGCTAGCCCTCTAGCATTACGAAACGTTCCTTGTCTGTAAGATTTCTCGTGTTTGACCTTTGCTTGTTTTTTGACTCTGTGTTTTGCCTCTCCCATTTGGACTCTGTTTGCCGGTTTTGGATCTTTGCTTGTTTTTCTATTTCGTCTTTTGGTATGCCCCCTTACTACTTATATTTTTTTGCTGTTGCTGACTCAGACTGTTTTTGACTACCCCTTTGTGTCTAAGCCCTTTATTAAAACCTCTCATCATAATCTGCGAGTGTCCGATTTCTGTCCAGTCCTGACACATTACAGAGTCCATTTTCACAAGTCCATTTTCAGTCAGCAACATTTGCAGATATTCCAGATGAATTCTTAGATATCAGCAAAATAATGTTCTATCACGCTTAGGTAGCCACTACTGAGTGTTCTGCATAGTTCTGCTCATTTTTAGGTAGCTGCATTGCAGCACTGAGGAATATTCCCTGAACATCTGTGAGACTTGACAAAATAGCTTCTCAGCCAGAAAGAAAACGCTCCCCAGAATTAACCTGCAGTGGGATTTCATCGCTGCACTGAAGTTTCCTTAAAGGCTGTATAAAAAGTTATCCAGAACATATGTCAATGGAAATGTTTTCTGCAGAATGTTCCATTTAGGTTCATGCAAAAGAGAAAAAATATGTTTACATCTTCACGTTTATTAGTTAAAAATATCTTTAGACTATTGTCAGCCTGAGAAAGTGTTGTTGTCTTGATGTTCTCAGAAGGATCCCAGGAGTTTCAAGAATTCTAGGAAAATGTAGCTTGTTCAGTCATAGAAAACTGCAAAATCTAACCACAGCTGAACGTTCCAAGGCTCTTTCATGGATAGCAGCACTTGCTACATTCCCAAAAGATTTGTAGAACTGCTCTCTTGAAAGCAGACTACAATTAACAAGGATAATTTTTTGCACAAACAAGTGCCAACAGCACAAGGAGCAGTTCTCTACAGGAAGTGAGCCGCCTCTTGACTTCAACATGCAGTGCTTTTACAGCTGATGACAAACCCAAAGATTAAAGCCTACTTTTACAAAACGTTCAGGAAACAACGCACTCATTTGTGCTGCATGCTGTAGAGAGCACGCCTTTTTTACTTAGTCATCTTCAGTTCCCAGAGATTACCTTAGTGTACAGCAGTGCAGTGCGTCAGTGTGTGTCAGTGTGTGTCAGTATCAGTGGGCTGAGAGAAGGCCGCACACTCCTTCCAAAACATGGGGGGATATGATAGCATTTCTGCTTTTGCATTGCTGAGAATGGAGGAGAACCTTTAGAAGAGGAATTACTGTCATTTTGGGCTACTATTTTAATGTAATTACATGATTATTACATAGTTAATTACATAATGAATTACATTTACATTCACATTCAAAGATAAAAATATTCTGTATCAGCAGGTTTGAGTCCATGCAAATATTTTCCTGTTTATTTTGATGTAAAAAAAATTACAAAAACACAGCAAAAAAGTAAAGGATGCTTTTTCATTCACATTTAAGTCACAATAAATAACTCCTCTTCACCTCTGGTATGGATTGAAAGGTTAGAATCAGTACTTTCAAAGGAAGTGATCAGCCTGTTTCAAAGAGCTACGTCTGAGAAAACAAAATGAAAGATGTGGGTTTTATGACCTGGTTCGTTCTCTGGTGATACTACAGCCACCCTTGGCCACATGTCCACTCTCTAATAGAGTAGATAAGCCCCCTCACACACACACACACACACACACACACATCACTCACCAATTTGGCCAACTATAAGCTGATGTAACAGAATATGCATTTAGTGTTCTCCTCCAAGCATGTTTGAGCTGCTCAATGATGTTGTGCTTTTAGTGATTGGTTGCTTAATTATTTAGAATGAGTTTTATAGTTCTCATTATTTTGCTCTTATATGTTATTTACATATCATCCCTATCAGAACAAAACCTTGTATCTCCATTTCTGTCATTTTTCTATTTCTGAAAATGCCACCTGCCCTTCACATTGTGTTAAAAGGTAATAATCAAAGGACAAAAAGAAATGTTCCAAAATTACTTAAAAACTTGAAACTTACTTTAAAAATCTTGCTCTATTAACTTTCATTCACAGTTAGGAATGTTCTTTCCTTCTCCTGTGAAGTTATCTTGGAGATACATGGTTTTGTCACAACAGCAATGATAATTATTCATGTAATGTTATTATTTGAGCTATTTAATAATTGGAGGGATTTCTTTACTTATATGTGTTATCCATAAAATAATAATAACAATAATAATCATAATAATCATAATAATAATAATTAAACAATTATTTAATATACGGTCATATGCCAAAGTTTGGATAACACTGCTGAATTACGTTTTATTGCTTTTTCTAAGCAAAAATAAGTGAACACATTCTCTACATGAAACTTAAATATGGTAATTTTTCTGCAAATTTTAATTCACAATTCACATTTATTTAATGATCTTAATATCCTGGAAAAAAATAAAATTGGCATAACATTTGCACATGCCACATTTATTTTGTCTTATTGTTTTCCAATATGTTACATTCAGCAACTAAACAGTAATCGTGCATTAAATGTGCAGCAGTGTGCACATTCATGTAGAAGATGTGTTATTTTCACTTCACAACAACAAAACGTAATCTGACTGGGGTACCCAAACTTTTGCATACAGCTATATGCTGTGGAGGATCTAGGAGGGCTAACAATGACAGCTGCTGCACAAGTAGCTACTGCACTGCTAGCTGTGAAGAGATAAACGAATACACCACTGACTGCTATGGCCTTTCTCCAAAGAACCTGTGAGGAATCACAGTCTCTCCACAGCTCAGAAAACGTTTACTATCTCACTGACAGGATCCTGTTCAGTATAATTAATCTAAGTGTATAAACACATTGGTCTAGAGCGGGAGAGAGAGACATGCCGGCTCTATAATTGATTAGTGAAGTGGTGTGCACAAGCAGTGGTGGGCCACTCCTAACGTAAGCTCAAACAGCTGCAGACCACCACGCCCACTCACGGCCCTACCTCCCTCAGTCCTGGCATACAATAACAGCCTACAGCTCCTACGGTTCAGAGACGGAGACACGCTAGGGTGTCCAGGCATCCAGCTCTAGGCCAGACAGTCTGGGTTTTTTTAGTTCTCTACCCTCCATCTGGCACAGTGTCTAGATGGACACCTAATTGTCCTCCTTTTGGAGCACACTGAATAAAAAAGTGCTTCACGACAGTGATGGCATTTTGCATGTTATTAGCTTCACTCACCTGTCAAATAAAATATCATGTATTTCACTGCTTTAGCAGTGCCACCACATGACAATGTAAGTTATCTATACTGTTTAATCAGAGAGGGGTCAAGGTGCTGAAGAGGGGACACGCAGTTCAGGATACTTGTTCTCATTGTTGTTCATGACTGCATTATGATCTGATTGGTCAACACAGAAAAAAGGTAGCCTGACGCAGGCTAGTTTACTGAGAAAAAACACATCTCACAATATGCAAAATTAGATATATATTAGTTTTACTGTGCTAGTTACTTTGCCTACACCAGTATAAATAAAGGTTCTGTGCAGGCACGTTTTTCATTCATCAAGGTACAAACAATGTAACTGTACCCTCAAAGGTACAACAGTGGTTTTAGGGTCCAATTGTGTACCTCAAATAAGTTTTTCTCAGGTGAAAAAAAGTTTTCATAACCTAATGTTTTAAAACAGAACAATAAAATAAAAAGTCTGGAGATGAGATGGGGTGTGTGGCATCAGTACATCTTATATGTTATTTACATATCATCTCTATCAGAACAAAACCTTGTATCTCCATTTTTGTCATTTTTCTATTTCTGAAAATGCCACCTGCCCACTTTGGGAACCCTTGGTGACCTAATGTGAAGATGTGAACATGCAGAGTCTTCAACACAATATCCATTCATTTCAAAAGCTGAACAGATGTAATGTCTTTATTTTCTGGAGTTATGGAGTTGACCACCCTAATACACGGCCTGTGGAGCTGCACCAAGGATATGGGGACTGGTATGGAAATGTACGTGTGTCTGTTTATCCTGTCTGTGCATAAAAACGAGAATGTGTTCTGGAGTGTGTTCACTCCGGCAAACACCTGTGTGTGTTTTAAATGAGTTTAGATGCTTCAGAGCTGTAGAGGTTTTGAGCTGCACCTGCAGCTATACTCCAGAGCCTGAGGGTAAGCCTACAGCAGCCAGGCCACCTGCCACACACACACACACTTACACACACACATAATCAAAACAACTTCTGATAAACTCCTGGCACCGAGTGAGCAAGGCCAAAGCTATGGAGCTGGTCCCAGACCTACAAAGGCACCAACAGGCCAGAATTCTAAAACAGAATCTGAAACCACAAACTGATATCACTGGCCAAGGATAACTTAAAAGCAAGACATAAGGGAGAGGAAGCATTCAATATGCCTTGTGGCTAAGGATAAATTCCACTTGCTGAAACAGATATGTCAATGTTCTAACTCTTATGCTATGCTTACTTGTTGGTGTTCGCTGTTCTGTGCCACGTAGCGTTACGTGACTGATATATCTGTGGAAAATGGTTGATCATCAGAGGAGATTACCGGTGCTGATTGTTTATTTAAGGTGGAAAAAGACAGATGGATACTCTATACTGGGTGCACTGGACTTCAGGCTTTGTTTGGTACCCCTGCAGACTTTTTACCATTTTTTTCCAGAGGTTATTACAGTGTAGATACAACATGCTACACTGTAAAAACATCTGTAAAAACAAAATGCACTGCTTTTTAAAAGGAAATACAAATAATACAAATTAGACAAATGCAATTAATCTTAGAGTTTAAGAAGTCTAATTTAAAAGCACTGCAGAATGTATTATTGACAGGTGGTGCCAGACAACCTTTAAACTCTCATATATACACTGCCAATACCCTCCACCAACTAAAACACCCTTATGCTAAGCATCTGTATGTTTATGCAGTAACATGAGCAGGATCATTCTTTTATACCAAGATTATATGTGTGGGAGAGATATAGAATTTATACATTGATAAGCTTAGGACGACATGCATTGATCTATATAGAAGGTAATATTTTTTTTTCCTTCTCCTGTGAAGTTACCATTTCAGAGACGCGACGAAATGTTCCAATACCTGGAAACGTTATTGGTACTACAACCCCATCGACATCTGTCACATTCGCTTAGTCTGTTCTGGAACACGCTAGAAAAGCAGACGTGATGTCGAGCCAAGCTGCCCTCTTCCTCCCCCCACCAGCTCTGTCCACCTGTCCATCACCCAACCAAAGTGAAAACACATCCCCCCAGCCCAGCTGTGCCAGCCTGGTGCTCTGAACAGCACAGCCAAATCAAAGCTGCACTCATCTTTGAGCTACACGGTAAAACAGGCTTACCCATGCTTTCCCGTTCTTCCCAACCTGGAAACGAAGACAAACCCCTGTCTGGAGTTTATTCAAATTCGCCTTTCTGAAGCTTTTTTCCACCCTGCTGCGTCTCAGCAGAGAACAGACCAGCAAACACGACACCTTCGGAGACATCTCTGAGTCTCTAAAGAACTAAGAGGATCTGTGCTACTGCTGAAGCACTCCGATTACACCTCAGGACATGGTAGCCAATCTGTTAAAAATAAAAGTTCCTACAAGGTTCTGGGCTTAGCTGTACAGTTGTACGAAAAACCTTTGGTGTAGAAACTTCACATTATGTGGAGGTTCAGCCTTTAAAAGGGTTTTTTAACTCTTGTACATCTCAGTCACAAAACTGGTTTGTAAGACCAGAAGTGGTTCATCTATGGTATCAGTCTATTTGATACCTTTATTTTTAAGACTGTATTCCATTTAAATCAGTGCTGTAGGTGTGTCTGGATAGGTGGGTATACTGGGCCTTCTTAGAGACCCCAGCTCAATGTGTGTGTGTGTGTGTGCGTAGATCCACATGCCATTTCCCCTTTTTTTCATATAGGACGACATAACTAATGGACAAACATCTCAAATAGATAGTCTTAAGTAAAAGAAAGATGTCAATAAAAATGTAACACAGCATAGTATAAGCCAATACAGTACTATATTCAGTTATTTTACAAAGTCTGTTTAATTAAGTTGAAAACTCATCAACAAAAAATCATACAATGGGTCTCAAAATTTACTTGGTGGACTGGAACATGGAACTGACGTGTGCTACAAACTCCAGCTGTCCACCCACACAAAACAAGCTGTCCATATAAGTTTAAAGGTATAGTTAGGGTGCTCAGTCTAATGGTTATGTTTTACAGTTACCCAGCAAGGAGGTGAGATGCGTGAGGCAAGAGTGCAAGAGTGTTAGGCAGTCTATCCAGGAATGGACTGGTCATCAGGGAAAAAGGGATAATTCCGAATGGGAAAGAAAGAATGCATTAAAGTATTTACTTGGCACATGTGTTGCATTGTCGTTTCTGATGTAGTCCCAGATAAAATGAATGGAGACCCCTGGCACTAACAACATGTACTGGGCGCATACTGAAGCCCACGTACCTAGACAAGTTAGTGGTCCACCGTATCGGTGTGCGGCCACTGGCCGATGACACAAATGGCACCAACCCCAGGACAAGGCTTAATAACAAAAGGTGGAGTCAATATGATTGTAGTGGGCTGGCCTCGGCAAAAGTCCAGGGCTCATTTTAGCTCTTAGTCTATCCCTGGGTCAACCGAGCACACCTCAAGATCCCAGGTGAACCCAAGCACTGTATCTATAGCCAGACAGCCCATACAGTAAATCAGCATAGGTCAGTATACACTGCATATTTGCATACACTCACCACTACATTATGGACTTAAACTCTAATTATTATTTATTCAAATATAACTTAGCATCTATCTACTTAGCTCCCTGTTGACAAAGTTAATGTGATATTGCACTGTGACATGCATAGCATGAATAGAACAAATCTGAAGGATGGAAATAATGTTTCTGTCTGGTTTCTAGTAATGTGTCACCTGATACTTACTAAACAACGTAAATCACTTCTTCTCTTATGTCCTTCAAAGGAGGAACATGAAAAAATTCATCATATCATTCCATTTAAAAGACAAATGTCTGTATTTTTCTATTGAAATGTTGTGACTTTTTCCCACGTCTCGTGCGTCTTTTGAGTTTTCATTTACATCAACACACACCGGCAGGCAGGGCAAACTAATATTAACCAATAATATCATTTTTCACCACTTTCTACCAGTCACACTTTTCATCAAGTAAAAAATGCTCAGCTAGCTCAGAGAACCTCCCTAGTATTGCGTACTTGGAAAAAGCCTTACTGCTTCAGATTGTCGTTGACTTTAAACAAAAAAATAAGGCATCTGCTTTCAGCCTCTACCGTAGTAATAATGTGTGATCAAACTTTTTGCACAGGTCTTGTGACTCAGACCAGCTTAAACATCTAGAAACAATAAGAATAAGCATTTACATGTACTTATCAATCTCATAACAGCAGAAAATCAGATTCTATCAGTTATTCATTTGATGCGTTTACATGCACTTGGTTAATCATATAATTAGAAACTCTGGGTCTATGTGAGTCAGACAGTAACCAGATTTCTGCTTTCTATTGCCAGTAAAGTAGAAAAAGAAGAAAAAGAAAGACGTGATGTAAAATTCAGTGTCACTTTAGCCACAAATATGAACATATTTATCACCTAGAAGATAAAGAATATTCAAACTCTTTTCATCAAGCATGTAGTTGGTTTCAACTTTGCTCCAAAAGTGTTTTGTTGCCATCTCATTGGTGCTGTGTTAAATGCTGCCTGGTGTTTCCGGGAGAGCGCTACCTTCTTTTTGTCTTTTGCGCACACACAGACTAGGAAAAACAAAAAAAATCTGAGTAAGGATATGCAAGCAGTGAAAAACCTCATTACTGACCTAAAATCCAGCTCTCTTTATTAGATTTCTTGAAATCTGATACTGGCCTTTTTCCAATCTAAGAAATCAAAGTAATTTTTACATGGCCACTTGAATAATCAGATAACTGCTGAAATCTGTTAACAATCGTTTTATTAGTGTGCATATAAATGCATTCACTGTGACAGAACTATTCACAGTGGTAGTGACAGGATAGTCTAAAGTATTTAATTATAGTTTATGAAATTGTAGGAAATTATTATGAATCTATTGTCTGATTCTTGAGACATTGTTTTTGATAGCTTTCAGATAAAATTTGGCCTAAAACATATTTTTTTAAATCTATGGCAGAGAGGTACATGTGGGGTGCTGTAAGGCAAAATAGTCCCCAGAGAAAACTTATCTACTTGTTTTTATTTTTTACGTTATCAACATCACATAAAAAACTCGTATATGTAAGTTTTGGCTAGTAAATAAAATGGTTACATTTGTGTTGTACACATTGAAACCCCTGGTTCCTATCAGCACCACTGTAAAGACGTTTCTCTACAATGCTCCATTTCATATTAAACCTCTCTTACTGACTTACGTGCTTACATCTCAACACATTGAATTATGCAGTATTCTGAAAAACAAAATGGGAAAATTCCCTTTTAATGACCATTTACAAGTCATTTATTCAAGTATCTGAAAATGTAATGCAAAATCAGTTTTTAATGTAAAAACAGTTTAATGTAAAAGGCTTTTAGTTCTTATCAGTTCAGCATTCATTTAATGTCATGTACATTTAAAATATGTCAACTGTGATGAATTTAACAAGACAGAATTTTAGTGAATGAAAAAAAATGTAATATTAAATGTAAAGCAACCTCATGTGGGCGTGCATATCGTAATGACACTCTGTGATTTCATTGCTCGGTGGTATTTATAGTTCATGGATGAACACACAACAGACTCAGCACATTATCCTTAAACCCTTTTCCTGACTCGCTCTGGATATCTGAGCAAATATAGATGCCAAAGAAAACAACAGATGGTGTGATGGTGTGTGTATGAATGTTTGTGTTTGTGGAACTGGTCACATGACACAGGCAGAGACAAATCAAATGGACGAGGCGAAAAAAAAAATGCAGCAGAGAAAGGGAGGTCAGATCTACACTTCGTCAATCAATTCTCTCATTAGTTAATCATTTAAAACCTTCCTACGATTAATCAAAGAGATGGTCAAGATTTGGCCGGTGGTGTCACGCTTATATATCTAAATCAATGTTCTCCTATATAGTGTGTCTCCATTGACCTCAAGATAGGGGAGAGGGGGGCACAACCTAATATATTTTGTTTTTGCTAAATACTTTTAAAAAGTATCTGAGCATGTTTATCGTTTTTAATACAAGCAACCTACACATCTCTGTGTGAGTTATTACATGCTTCAAAACAGTGCTATATTACATACATCAAGAGCTTAAAATTGCTTACAAGGTTACTACAGAAATATGAAAAGATGACCAAAAGCACATACCACTTAAACCTGTTTAATTACATAAAAAAATAATGTTACCTTTTACTGTACTACATTAGTTTGTGCCCTGCCCCTCCTTACAGCTAGAGAGTTTTTAAACTTTGCTCACTATATATAACCTACAAACTCTTCCCCGTTTTGCCGGACTGTGCCATCTGGCGCGCACCATCCGATTCATGGCCAAACAATCAAATAAATTATGTCAAAAGCAAAACAGTAACCAAGTAAATAGGCTCACACATCTTTTCAGCAAAGGACAAACATGTATTGTGCGATGCTTCTAAAGTGCACTATGGACACACTTCCACCAGCACAACACAGGCTACCATGTCAGTGTCACTGCTGTGCTGAGAATCATTCATTGACCAAACAGTCTGGTCAGTTGTGGTCCTACAGTTGCTCCTTTCCACTGTTTAGAGGAGGGATGATAAATTGTGCAGCAACAGATAGGCTACAGTCAGTAACTGTAAACCTAATCTCAGTCTTAAGACGTTCAGAAGCCTCAACTGCCTCCCCCACATGCTGGGCCAAACCAACGGCTATGATTGGTCATTTTACATGTCAGTCAAACGGCCTCTTCTTGACAAGGTAGGCAGTTCTTGGACATGTCTGCTAATACACTTAAGTCTGGCTTTTGAGACTACAGCAAACATACAAGATGCACCTACAGTCATACGCAAAAGTTTGAACATCCCCAGTCAAATTAATGAAGAAACTTTTTTGTACAATTTCTATTTATTTGCTAAGTTGAACATATCAGAAAAAAGACAAAATATAACTTTTGTAAATGCCACATTTTATGTTTTATTTTTTTTCCCAATACATTACATTCAGCAAATAAACAGTAATTGTGCATTAAAATGTGCATAAGTGTGTTCTCTGTAGTGGATGTGTACATACATGGTAATGTGTACAGGAGTGCCCAAATTTTTGCATATTCTGTTGTGGTTGACAGTAAAGAAGCACATGTCCTTCAATCACTTGTCAAGTATCAATATTTTATTAATCAATTTTATTGGTTTCCTTTATTTGAGAGTTTTACTTTCACTCCACCATATTTCAGTAAAATATTACACTTTTTACTCCACTCCCTTCTGCAAGATACTTTGAATTTGCCATAATATCTGAAAGAATACGATGCACTTTCACAAATAAATCAAGCCAATCATAGTGTACCTTTCACTAAATCCCTCCCCTAAACACTGAACGTCCAGTTGTACATTAGTAACTGTAACTAGGCCACTCAACTCCACCACAACAAGGTTTCAGAATTAAAGAAAATGGCATAATATTATGCAGGGTCTTTTCAAATAAGCTACTCGATATCCCAAGAGTTTGGATGGAAAGTAAAATTTGACCCATTTCCTAAGCTGAAGACACAAGAGGAGAAACGTCAGATTTTTAGAATATCTTACAATAGTTCTACATTTGATACATAAGTAAATTTAAAAGCAAATACATGTGTACTTCACCTCAAGTAAATAATCTAAATAGAGCATTTATGCATAATTTTACAACTTGTACACATTTGTCCACCACTGCCTACATCATAGGTGTTTCTGATAAAATGGCCAATAAGTGTATACGTAGGTAGGTGTACCTAATAAACTGGTTACTCAGTGGACATACCGTTATAAAGAGATGCCTCTCTTATCAAAATCCTTTTATATATAGCATTAAGATCAAAGTTTATCAGGAAAGCTATCAGAGCCACGACTGACCACCCAAAGTAATGATCTCATTAATAAATTTGTGCTTTTGGAGGATGCTGTCAAACTGTCAGCTGCTGGAGTCTTCAGAGCAATTTAAATAAAATGTTATGCCATCATGGCGGCGGTTCTGAAGTTGCCTAAATAAATAAATAAACAAGTGTAAAACTGGCATCAAAGGCAAATCAAAGTAACACTCAAGCAGAAAGCTAAGGCTGCTTCTCCAGATTATGAAGTAAGCTAAATCTGGTTTGGACTACATGGAATGTTAACTGGCATTTTTCAGTAAAAGTTCTTTTCAGTCTGAGGCTAAGCTTTATCTACAACTACATAACCAAACAAGGGCCCTGTTTAATGTTACTGGTAATGTAGTTCAAACCAAACCAAAACAAACCAAAAGGATCTGAACTGAAAAAAATACTTCTGCAAAAAATCCAATTTACACGATTTCCCTCACAGCCCAAATGAAGACATGTTTGATATCTGAGATCTGCTTCTTCAGTTTCAGCACTGGAGCTACGAAGTTAATGTAGCTAACAAGTAATGGAAGTGTATCCACCACCTATTAGCATCATGCTAACTGCCTACGAAGTCATCACAATTTTCTCAAACCACACTGAGTTATTAAGTAATCTCAATTAAACTTTACAATAAGGTTTCTGACACAGTGTGACATACTGTTACCTATAAATACGGACAAAAGTACACTGTATCCCTAACAACAGTAGTGGCAGCCATCTTGAAGCCTGAATATTGCCTGTATTTTTGTCAGAACTAAAGAAGAAACCTTCAGATGCTAAACATGTCTTGGCTAATCAACTACATTTGGGAACTTTTGTGGTCAGGGAACAAAAACATAGTTGATGGAGCAGAAAATCTGAGTCGGTGAAGTGCAAAATGATCTAAAACGATGTGGAAAATTAAGCTGTTATGTGTAAGAAAAGAAATTGTCATGACTTCAGAAAGCACACCTATGCTTTAAAATCTAAGATCAAAAGATGCCTCAAGCATTTGGGAAGCATAAATGCATATTAAGACAGCTATGGCTTAGTCTACCTATTCATTTTAATGGCAGCTGCCTCAGAGCACATGAAGCAACAGACTGGAAGCTAACATCCTGGCACCTGAGCAAAGAGCCATCAGGTTCATTCAAAGCAACTGAACCATCAATGTCATCAGTGACACTAGTCATCAATGTCATATGATTTATTATGATGTAAACAATAACTCCCATTACACTGTCTACTTATAACTTGTATTGAAGTCCAAAAAGTGCATTTTTTTATAAATCTTGAACAAGAAAGGTGCACAGTGATGCTAACAAAATGCAGAAGAAACACCTGCTGTTTTATGTTACTTAAAGCTGCCACACTACATTCTTAAACAGACATGCTGGCCAAAAATGTAACCATTGCTACATTTGAGGCGCCATGACAGTTTTCAGAGTGAAATTTTCCAGTTTAAAGACTGGGAAAATCCCCTTTGGATGATGTATCTTGAAGGTGGGATGAACCTCTGAAAAACTACAAGTGTTTTGGGGCTGTTACTCCTGAGTGGGCTCGTTGAATTTAGTTTTTTTTACTGCTAGCTGGCTAATGCAGAAGGAAGCAAGATAAGTAAGCCAGATAGCTAATATTACTGCTACCAAAATTCATGTCTATATTTATTAGCCTCATTACGCCAGTGCATTTACTTATCACTAAGCTGGCGAATTACCAGTGTGTATGACATATCTGGCAATGCATGCTGGGTATTGTAGTGAGACAACACTGATGCTGCACTACAGAAAACTACATAACATCGCTAATGACATATTAAAAGGTAGGTTTGAGCCAGAAGGCCCATTTAATTTGGCACAAAATTTGCTGGAATTTTGTTGTATAAAAATAAATGTTAAACTGTATACATTCATCATGACAAATGCAATCTTCCCTAGAAACGACTGCAATAAGCTGTACCGAAAAATCCCATTCTACCTAATGGGAGAGTGTCAGATTTTTAGTATCTCTTGCAATAGTTCTACATTTGGTACTTAAGTACATTTAAAAGCAAGTAAAAAATCTAAATAGAGCATGTATGAGTAATTTTACCAAAAGCCTATGATATAGGTGTTTCTGATAAAATGGCCAATAAGTGTACACACAAGGTACCTAATAAACTGGTAACTCAGTGGACATACCGTTATAAAGAGATGCTTCTCTTCTCAAAATCCTTTTACATATAGCAATAAGATTACATTTTATCAGGAAATCTATCAGAGCCATGATTGACCATCCCAAGTAATGATCTCATTAATAAATTAGTGCTGGGTATTGCAGTGAGACAACATTGAAACTGGACTACAGAAAACTACATAACATGAAGAATAACATATTAAATGCTAGTTTTAGGCCAGAATGCCCATTTAGTTTTGCACATAATTTACAGGAAAAAAATCCACAGAAAAATCCCACCTCATGCAAAATTGTAGTGACCTTTATCTAGAGTGTCCAGTTAAACATGCTATGCTACTGAGCTATGTTTGTAACAGAATCTAGGCATGTTGGAAATGTCAGTTTGCCACTATGCTGTTAGCTTGATTACCTGGAGAAAGACTACATCCCAAGTATACATTTGAGATCAACTGAGATTGATAACACGCTCTAAATGTAAATATTTTGACAAAAACTACAAGTTCTAATTGAGTTGAGCGTTATTTTCGTCAGCATCAACGTTCTGTAAAGCTTGTCCAACCTAGCAACAACTGCATTTATGAACTAAGCATGTTTTTTTTGGAACATCATCAGTTCTGTGTGCAAAAGGTTATCTTCACTGAAGGTCAAACTGAAAAACACTGTTAGCAAAAATTACAGCATGATGACTACATGGTAACCACTCATGTAACTCATAATGCTTAGTTGTATTAGCGCAATAACTTAATAGGCAAATGCAAAAAAAAAAAAACAGAAGAAGAAGCATTGACAGCTGGTCGAAAGCCAGACCCAAAAGACCTTTCTCGGGAAATCTCCAGCACAAACCTGCGTTCTGGGTGAGTCGTTTATTAATCTCCACCCTTTAATCTGTGAATGTGATTTATGGTAGTCATTAATCTCTGCCTGCGCATTAATTCTTCCACATGTGGCTGATCTGCCCTGTGTCCTGCCATCTCTCAGCCGTGCCTACAGGCTGTGTCAAAACCTATTTGTCATCTTGCCCTCTGGAGTGCAGGTCTCTGAGGAGACTTTAAGGAAGCATAAACCTAATCATAGAGCCCATTCACTGCAGAATCCTGAGTGGAAAACAGGACTTTTTAATGACTGGAACCAGCACTTGTCTCATCAAAAAGAACTGCACCTCAAAATTTACATGGAGTATTATAAAACCAACTGACATCTTGTTTAAAGCGTTAAAGCATGAGTCTAAACAGCAGGTCAAGAAGAGCTGCAATAAATAAGAAAAACTATATCAGCCTTTACAATCTGCATTACATTACAGTGCACTCTACCAAACATGTCTGCATCTAAACATAGGCAGCAGGAATGATTGTGCAATACTAGTGCTAAGTAGACCACTCTACATTTCCTTTATCACTAAACTGGATTAAACACATTTGATTTTAGATCTATTTCTGCTGGTGTCATTGCACCACAGAAGAAAGAAAACTTCAAAAAAGCTCTATAAAGATGGGCTATTGGACAGACTATGATTCGTACAATGGGATTTGTGGAGCTTTTCATACTGAGGAGCATTTCAGAACATCAAGAAGGGGACCGAGCTACACCTGGTGCCAATTATTCACAAAAAAAAATAATAAAAATTAAAAATAAATAAATAAAGTAGTTTTCTTACAGCTCAATGTCCTGCACTGGTATGTATCACTGTAGCCTCAATACTGTGGAATACGCTGTAGACAAATACAGTTAATAATAAAAAAGCCCATTTTTAGCCCAGTTCAAGTAGATTTCCTACAGCTGGTCGTGGTCAGTAAATAGTATGGAACATGCTGCAGCTAAATGCAGCTAATTTTACACAGCCCAATTGCAAAAAAAAGCCACCAAGTAGCCTCGTTTTATTTCAACTGCACGTAAACAACACTTCGCTGTAGCCTCAAAATACTGACGCTAAATGAAGCTAATCTTGCAAAGTAAATAGACATTAAGTACTTTTTGTACAGCTGTGCGAAACGCAGGATGTTGGAAATAATGTAGAATAGGCGAGTCTATGCAGCTAATCTGGCTAAAAAAAAAGACGTTAACTACTTTTCTTACAGCTGTTTAAGATGCAGTGTGGGGAAATTATGCATAATAAGGTAGCATGCAGTAAACCTGGCTAATCTGGCTAAGAAAAAAAGACGTCAAGTACTTTTCTTACAGGTCTATCAACACAGCGTGTGGGAAATAAATATGTTAGCATATGTGGTAAACACAGCTAATCTTGCGAAGCTGAATAGGACCAATAAGAAGCGATGAGTTCAAGGTTAACAGCGTTATGGGGGAAACAGACTCGCGTTTTGAGAAAACGTGACTTCTCACTCACTCGGCTTTCCTGGCCAGACCCACTGAGCGGCACAGGCTGGTAGGTGTCTGCGGCAGAAGGGACTTGCAGCGCGGGCTTCTCCTCTCGTCCTCCTCGGTGTCCGGGCTTGGCTGGCCGGGGGAAGGTGGCACCGGCGGCGGAGTCGAGGCGGGCACGAGCTGCAGCTGCTGCGGGGGTGGAGGTGGAGGAGCAGCTGCAGCAGGCTGGGCCGGAGCTCCGACGGCTTTGCTCGCGGCCGCGCGCTGAGGATGTGGAGGAGGATGAGGAGGAGGAGGGTGGTGGTGATGGTGGTGATGCTGGTGGTGGTGGTGCTGGTGCTGCTGCTGCTGCTGCTGATGAGGATGAGGATGCGGGTCCCTCAGCCGGCGGTTCTCGCCGATCAGATCCTCCACCTTGCGCTCGAGCTCGTCGATCCGCTGCCTCTGCGTCTGGATGAGGCTCTGCTGGTTCTGCACGATGGTGGTCAGCTCTTTCAGGTACAGCACGGCTTTCATGGGGTTGTCCAGCAGACTCTCCATGGCCAACGGACGGAGCAGGGACGGAGAGCGGCAGCTGCCTCAAGCCTCAGGCGTCTCGGAGAGGAACCTTGAGCGGCTCTGGGTGGCAGGATTGGGTCGCTGAGTGGCTTTGAGGAGCGATTTCCTTCCCTCTCTCTGAAGCCCCTGCTTACGCCGCGACGATGCGGATGACGGTGCTGATGCGGGGCGTTAGTGGATCTTTGCCTCCACCCGTATTCGGAGAAACCACGCCCCCTTTATATAGCCCACTCCAGCGGAGCTCGGTAGAGTGATGCGTTGAACTGACTTCATTCAAATATGTGCATAATTTCTACGTGAATGAAATGTATACAGTCAACGCAAACGTGTCTTTCAGTTTACTTAGTTGTGGCAATAAATGATGGAATATTTTTTTGTCGAATTTACACGCTTCGATCATTTTGAATAAGTTGTGACTGGATTATTTTTTCATCTATATATTTATTCGTGCTTGTACGTCACAAATTCTAAAAAAGAAGCTAAAGTTTCGTATACAGAGGTGGATTTCATAATACAAAAAGCCGTTTAGTATAGAAGTGCAATTTAAAAAATAATAATAATAAATTGATTAAATAGCTTGCAGCTGATGGGGGTTAGGATTGGCTAGATGCGCCCCGCCTCCTTCACTACGATTGGCTAGCAGCTCATTCTCACGAGCAATCCGCAAACTGCAGCGCAGTGAAGCACTGGCCAATCCTAGCGCAATAGGCGGGGTTGTCGGAATACGGGTGGGAAGAAAACAACACTGATGCGGAGGATCAGCATCAGAAGAGACAGGAGGAGGAGCTGTAGTAGGAGGATGACGTCTGCTCCGTGACCAACAACAGAAGAGCGTGTTTTGATCTTAACACTTAACCCCATCGACACCTTTATTTCCTCTCTTGGCAGATGCCCACCACCACCACGACCACCTTTTATAAAACAAATTAGTTTAAAAACAAATTACTTTTAAGCTTGTGAGCCAGACAGTCCTAGACAGAGCCACGAACGTAGAAATCTGGAAATCTCTACTTTCTTGCTTTTTTTGGTCTAAGATTGAGAGCTGCATACTTAAAAAGACGCTTATCCAAGAGTTCCTTTTAGTAAAAGCAATTGTTCTAATAAGAACCATGAGTTCTACACTTTTAAAAAGATGTTGCTTCAAGAGTTGTTAAGTAGGCAGTGGTTCTATATAGAACCATGAACACAACCATTTGTATGCTTAAAAGGGTTATTTACAAATTGTTCTTCAGATTAATGGAGAATGTGTTGTATATGGTTCTCTATAGAACACTTTTGAAAACGGTTCTACATAGCAGCAAAAGGGTTCTGCTATTGTTACAATGTCAAGAATCCTTGATTGATAATGAACTGAGCTGTAGATGATTCCATAATAATTGAGACAACTGTATAATATTGAGAATTTACTTATAACAAAATTAAAATCTAGAATGCCTGATATTTAAAAAGCACTGACCAAACCCCCCTAATTAAATACCTACTCATAATAATCTCATGACAGGAAATGACTATAAATAGATTGTGGTGTATTATATAATTTTATTTTTACAATGTCATAATTCTTGTAGTTCAAAAAATACTTAAAATTCACAAAATACTTAAAATCAGTCTACACTGTATAATTATTATTGAAAAACAATTGTAACATGGCATGTGATTCCAAATTTTCAAATGGTGCATTACGTAAGAACTAGAAACTGATGAGTATAGAACCTGATCCAGGAAGTAAATTTACTGTTTTTTTAAACAGCGTTATGTAAGCCTTTTTTATTGAAAAGGAAAAAAGTAGCATTACTGAATTGGGAGAAAAAAAACACGCTAAAATATACTGTGTATGCACTGTTGTGAGTCACGCTGTAAAGTCTGAATTAATAATTTAAAAGTCAGAAGTTTTCTGAACCACGTCGTATGGCTTTACATATTAACGTCATGCGCGCAAATATTCAGGTCTCAAATGCAAAATTAATATTATACTATGATATAATGACGACAGTACACAGAGATGTACCAATACTAACTCTTTCTTACCTAACTAGCTTATTAAGTCCTGATATTTTCTGATAAGTTCACTTTTTTTTTTTAATATTGCTTTCTGGTAAAAGCCATTTTCTGTGTCATGAATAAAACACATACACACAACGTATACATATGTATATATATTTATATACATGTATATACACAAGAATATATATAAATATATACCTAACAAACCTATAATATGTACACTTACGCACACAGCAGCTTCTCTGGCTCAACAAAAAATGGTGCTGAATGTCATTTCACATCTATTTCACATCCAATTTCTCAGCTTGGTCAAGCAAAAGGCCATGAGACCATGCTGCTGTGTGATAAAGAAACGGCCCAGTAATTCAGGTACAGGGATTTTTGTGTTAATTCAGTGAAGATAATAGTCTTTGGTAGACTTCCAACTGGTATACCCACTTTTATTGCCTTCCCATGAAATGCTGGCATTACAGATTTTGCCATCAGCATTTCTGCTGCCGCTTGTCCACCTACACCACCAATGAGCTGTTAAGTTCTGTCTACTTGTAGATAATTCACTTACATCCTCTGAGGACATGCCCTTCACTATAAGCACTATAAGTATTGACTGAGTTCTCTTTGAATACTCTTTGAATAATTTCAGTGCACTCCCAATCATCAGATTCATCCACTCAAAGAGTCCACTACAAAATGCTCTTCCACACACTGTGTGCAGTTACACATTTCTTAAATCTTATATAGTGTAGCTTTATAACAGCTGTAACTACTTACAGATCATAGATCTAACTATGTTACTAAATGAAACATCATTTGAATATATGTTTAAAACTTTGTTGTTTTTGCACATTGCTTTATAAGTGACAATGCCTAAAGTACTGCCAAATTCCTACAGTTACTGTTTATGGGCTAATTCACATTAATTCAAGTGAATTCAACATCAGGGGGGTATGGATATATTCCTCTATCCTCCCTTAGACTACACCCCTGGCTGGACTTTAAGCCCTAGCCTATAAGCAGTGTCCCCAAGGACTGAGACAGCATGTAAAATGTGCCTGTAGGCCTAGCCATGCACTGCTACTAAACCCTGAAGAGATTATTCCTCTGCCTTGAGGAACAATCATTAGACCTACTGCTGTAATATTGGATTCTACACCTCACATACGAATGCAAAAATAGTTATCGGAACAAAAAAATGAACAACGCTATGCAAATCGTCTAATTACTTGCAGCCACTAATAAATTCAGTCCGATTATAGCCGATTAGCTCTGTAACATTTACTGTTACAACTCAATAAAGAGCCTACTGAATTAAGACGCAATTGAGTATCGGCAATAAACCCGCCCTCTACTATAAATCAGATTGATAGAGACGATTAGGATTTTGGAGACAACCTCCAAAGACTCAAAGATATGATGGCCATTGATTTCTAGCCTATTCATTTCCCACTGTTCACTCATTTGTCATAGATTTGAGTTGTGCAAATGCTGGGCATTGAAATGATGAATCTCTGTTTGCGTTCCCTGGATAAAGAGTGTTGACAATGCATTGCTCAGTGCGCACGTCTCGCCAGATCTGGCAGGCTGTCCGCCATTTCTCCAAGAGCACTGCCAAAGCCTTGATTCATGTCACTGGAGCTTGATTAAGCTCAACAGCAGGCATTTTAGTACAGTAAATGATCCCTTAGTGTGGGAAATTTAAGCTTTTTTGGTCTGACTGCTCATATAGCAGTTCTGCTTCAAGGCAATGGAGAAATCCTTCAGCAGAACATGAAAGGTCTTAGTTCAGGTCTTAGTTCCAGATGTTCATTCAAGTTACCTCCGTTCATACTTACTTAAGATAAGCTTGCCTGAAGCTTGCTAACGAAGCCATTCACCACAGCTACAGAACTGATGATACAAATAAAAAGAAAAAGAAACTGTCCAAAATACGTGATAGGCCAGTGATTAGCGTTTCCTTAGGCCTGTCATTATGCACTTATTTCATTACATTACGCAGTCTTTTACACAGTATGGTAGCACATAGGTCTTCATTATGGCCTTCCATTACCTATTTGAATAGTGTTTTTTGAGAAATTGAAGAGCTCTCTAATCTCATATGAGTGAACTGCTGCTACTTAATGACTCAAACAGACTAGTGCACAGCATTTAATGGTGCTCTTTTCTTAATGGTGTATTTGATAGTATTGATGATAATTGCAGTGTAGCCAGTGGTGTAGATTTCATTTGAACGTTGGAGGGGCGGCACAGTGCTCATAAGACCCAATTCACCTACAATAATATGCGTTATGTTAAATTGGGTACATATCATTTAACATGCAAAAACATTCTTACATACAAAATGTATTGTAACTATAATAAATATATTGCTATATAAACACAGAGTAATGCTATAATTTGAATTCCTAAAACAGACATTTTGCACTATCAATCTTCATCTCACCAGAAATACAGTGAGTGTAACGCAGCAGAATAACCCAGATGCTCGCGGTTAAAAAAAGAGAGTGAGGCTTTAATGTTTGAGTCGTAATCCAAAATCGTGGTCAGAAAGCAGGCAAAGGTCAAATCCAGCAAAGGCAAGCAACACAAAAAGACAAACATAAGGCGAAAACCGGAAAATCACAATAGACAGAAGATAATACCGCTCAGTGGCTCTTGAAAAAGAAGCAATACCTCGCATTGAACTAGACTAAAGCCCAGGCTTTATACTAAACTAATGATATGAGAACAGGTGTAATCAGTTAATACTCAGATGACATAGAGCGGTGATTGGAGCAAGATGGAGGGCTGAGAATCATGTGATTCCCCTGGGGGTTCTGGGAAATGGAGTCCCTAGAGACCTCAGAGCCTGAAGGATGCGTGACAATGAGAAGTATCAAGTATTCAGACACTTCTGTATTCGTTATTTAATATAGTTCCATTGCATATATACACACTTTTGTTCTTTTGACTTTGTACTTCTGACTTCTGAGTGTTCAGACACCAAAAAATTAATAACATTAGTACTTTATGGCAAAACCATTGTTGGCAATTACAGCTTGAAGATGTCTATGGTAAAAAGTAATTGGCTTTTTGCTTTGTAGTTCAATTTTGGCCCATTCCTCTTGTCAAACTGTCTTCAATTCCCAACAATTTCAAAATCCTCCATAAATTTTCTGTGAGGTTCAAGTGAGGAGACTGGCTGAGCCATGCAAGCACCTTCATCTTATTCTTGAGTTATTTTGGCTGTATGTTTGGGGTTGTTGTCTTGTTGGCGCATCCATCTTCTCCTCAGACTCAGTTTCTTGGCCAATGAGATTACATTTTCCACTTATGTCTCCCTGTACATCGCTCCATTCATGTTTCCGCCGATGACGTGTAATGCCCTAGAATCATGTGAAGAGAAGTAGCCCTATTTCTTGATGCTGCCGCCTCTGTACTTCACTGTGGGTCTGGTGGTCTTGGGATCATACAATATACATACAAAATAATGAGCTGAATTATTGCAAAAAAGTTATTTTTTGTTTCATCTGACAGACTACATTGTTCCAGTCAGTTCTGATTTGTCTAAATGCTTGTGTGCAAATTTGAGGGGCCAGATTCATCAAACACAGCTGCAGATTTACTGTGACATTAAGAGCAAATAGTGTGGTGGTAACACGTTTGCTCCTCCATAAACGAGTTTTACTGGCATGTTTTACCACTTGGACAGACAGATTTTTGGCTGAAATCTCTCTGTATATAGTGAAATTTATTATATCATTGATTTTCACAAAAGCCTCTGGACCACTAGCAGCAAAACAGCCCCAAAGCCACAGTGATCCACCACCATATTTGACAATGGGTTGATGGATGTTGATGGATGACAAAGGGGTTTTACATGTGTGTTACTTCCTATTAATATCCCAGGGAAACAGAAAATGGTCATAGGCAACAACAGATTTCCTAGTGACAAGGAGCAAATGAAAGAGAGATACACATTTCTTTGGTTTCATTTACGTTATTATTTACCCAACAGTTCTTCTCCATATATATATATATATATATAGTATTCTTGAAATAAATCAACATTCGTGTGGGAATGATTTCTATTAGATAAACGATAAGCAATTTCTCTAAACATTTTTGAGGAACACATTAATCATCATAAGTATTCTTTTTGCCTAGTTTCTTGAGGGATGCCAGCAATTTTGGAGTTTGCTGCATCTATGGTCCTACAGAACCTGTGTTTTTCCTTCTGCTCCAACACACCTGATTCAGCTAATCTGTTAATTAGCAAGCCCTCCATGAGCTGAGTCAGGTGTGTTCGATCAGGGAAAGCAGTCAGTGTGTGGAGTTCCCAGGACTGGGATGTAGAACTGCTGATGTGAAGCATTTTTATTAACTTAAAACATGCTGCCAAAGTCTTAAGGCATGCATTTGATTTTTTTTTATTACATCTTCTGGATCATTATACAAAGGTCATATTGGGGTCCTAGAGAGATCATAAAAGCGGCACAACCTTGAAAGTCCATGGAGGTTGTCAACCAATGAAAGAACAGCCAGGCTCTTTCACTGGCTTCCATATGGTCATCGCTACAGACTAATATCCAAAAGTGGCCTAATCACCAATACAGCCAAATTTCATTTATACCGCAAGTGGGGCCAAAAATGCTTTTTGCAGTAGTGCTGCAAACCAGAATTGTCCGGCTTGATGTTATGATGTACTGTCTACTCTTGTAATGTTCAGACATAACACGCTTAAGGTAAGGCATTGAATGTCACCTTTAGTATGCCGAGCATAGGCCAGTTTTTTTAGGAAGGCTACATTTTACTGTTGCCAAGCAGTGGCTGCAAAGCTTGTCATCCATCTTCACCTGTTTAGCATTTTCAGTGCTTCTTTGACTGCCAATATGCATGAACTTCCTATAATCTCCACTGAGGAAATACAGCCAAGGGCTTTGCTTGCTATTATTTCTAATGCAGAGAGTTTTCACACTTCTCAGACAAATTGTTCCTTAAGAAATATTATGCCGTTTGTGGGAAGTATCCCTGTAGCTTTGTACATGTTCAGATTTGCATGTGTATTTGACCAATTCTCAGCCTGCAGCGAACCAATATGAGTACAAGCATTTATCTGCTGATTTTGCATCGCAGTGAATGTCATTAATGCATACCACTTTATCCAACGACTGATCTAAAAATCTGCGTATATAGATAACTTTGTAGATTGTGGTTTCCTGCTGGCATGTTTCCAGTGTAAAGGGTTTTAGATGTACTCACAGCTTTATAATTCTCCACTGAGCTGCATAAAGAGTCTTTTGTTACCTTTATAACCACAACATTGACTTTATTTTGTAGACAGGTATGCAGAGGTTCATCACAGTTGTTTGAACAAATCTTGTGAAGATCAATCCTATTATGTGAAAACTGCAATGATGACAATGAATTACAGTTCTGTGAAAAAAGGTATTTGCTTCCCTCCATGATTTTCTCACACTAAATGGTTTCAGATCTTCATATAAAATGTATTATAAAACAAGGAGATCATGTGGAGACACAAAGCACAGTTTTAAATGATCGTTTCACCCATATTCAAAAGTTTTGCAATACCTATACCATCAAAGTATTTGCCCTGACCCCCCGACTTATTAACTCGTTGTGCCACCTTTAGCAGCAGCCACTGTAACCAAGCAAAGAGTTTTGGCTCACTCTTCTTTGTAGAATTCCATTAATTCAGTCACATTGGAGCCCTTTAAGCACAATTTGCCTGTTTAAAGCCCTGCCACAGCATCCCAATGGGGTTCAAATCATGGCTTTGACTTGGCCACTCCAAAACCTTAATATTGTTTCCTTTGAGCCATTCAGAGGTGGACTTGCTCTTACGCTTTGGATTGTTGTCTTGCTGCAGAACCCAGTCAGTTATAGCAAGTTGCCCAGGCTCTAAAACAGCAAAGCACCCCCAGACCATCACAATATCACCACCATGTTTGATTGCTGGTATGATGTTCTTGTTGTGGAGTGCTGTGTCATCTTTATGCCAGATGTATCAGGACTGCTGTCTTCCAAAAAGTTCCACTCTTGACTCCACAGTCCACAGAACATTAACAAAGGGTATCAAAGTTCTGGCAAAGGTGAGAAGAGCCTTAATGTTCCTCTTGGTTAGCAGTGGTTTTTAGCTTGTAACTGTCTATGGACACCATTGTTGCCAGGTCTGTTTCTAATGGTGGAATCATGAATGCTGACCTTATTTGAGGCAAGCAAGGCCTGCCGTTCCTTAGATGTTCATCTGGGTTTTTTGTGACTTCTTGGATGAGTCCAAGATTTCTCAATTTGGATATAATGGCATTCACTGTGTTTCACTGGAGTCACAGGACCTTAGAAAAAAACTTTCAAACTTTCTCCATCATCTTTTCTGGAATTTATACTGTGCAGCTTGTTGAGACATTTATATTGCTGGCAATGTTCTATTTAAGTGATGTTTAGATTCAACAGGGCTATCAGTAGTGAATCCTGGGTATGCCTAGTTCAATTGATCTCAGTTATCAAGTAAGTGTGGTTAATTAGCTAAAAGAAGGGGCAGTTATTTTTACACAGGGCCAGTTAGTGGTGGTTACCTTTTTTTTCCTTGAATAAATGAATAATCATTACAAATATGTATTTTATTCAAGATTCAAGAGTTTTATTGTCATATGCACAGCAGAAACAGGCAGTTACACTGTACAGTGAAATTCTTACTTTGCTGTTCCTCCATTCACCAAATATAATCTTAGAAAAAAAAGAAATATAAAAAAATATTAAATACACAGAATAAGTAGAAATACACTAAAAACAATAGTAAAAAAGTAAAAAAAGTACAGTTATATGTGCAAAGTTGAAAGAAAAACTAAAGTGACGTGTGCATATGTGCAAGTATGTAGAGCAGCGGTTCATAAAGTGCATGCTGCAAGTAATAGATGTAAACAGTATTCTGACAGCAGCAGTGCAGTGTATGTAAGGTGCAGTTATTGAGTGCAAAGTCGGCCAAAAGCTAAACCAGTTCAGAGTGGGAGGGGGGAAGAGGTAGTGAGTGAGGTGTTCACAAGCCTGATGGCCTGTGAATAGAAACTGTTTGTCAGTCTCGTAGTCCTGGACTTCACATTCCTGTAGCATCTGCCTGAAGGTAGGAGTGTGAAGAGTCTGTGCTGGGGGTGTGTACTGTCCCTGATTATGTTGTGGGCCCTCCTGATGACCCTGGTGTGATGAGTGTCCTGTAGTGAGGGGAAGGCTGCTCATGAGATGGACTGTGCAGTTTTGATCACACGCTGGAGAGCCTTTCTGTCCTGAGCAGTGCAGTTTCCATACCAGACCGTGATGGAGCTGGTAAGAACACTCTCGATCGTACTCCTGTAGAAGGTGCTGAGAATTTTGGCTGGCATGCCAAATTTCCTCAGCCTTCTCAGAAAGTACAGTCACTGCTGGGACTTCCTGATGATGAGGTGTGTGTTGTGAGATGAGGTGAGATCCTCACTGATGTTGATGCCAAGGAATTTGAAGGTTTTCACCCTCCCCACCTCTGTCTCACCTATGTACAGAGGTGTGTGCAGCTCCCGCTTCCTCCTTGGATAAACAATCATTTCCTTGGTCTGCATTCAAGGTCTCATCCCCACCAGTGATCAGTCTAATGACTGTAGTATCATCAGTATCATCAACTTGATGATGCTGGTGTTGTTCTGGGAGGCCACGCAGTCATACGTGAAAAGTGTGTACAGAAGGGGGCTCAGCACACAGCCCTGGGGGACCCCTGTGCTCACTGTTTTTGTGCTGGATGTGCGGCTGCCGACTCTGACTGACTGGGGTCTGTCTGTTAGAAAGTTCAGCACACAGTTGCAGAGGGCGGGTGTCAGTCCGAGGGTGAGGAGCTTTTCTGAGAGTTTGTGTGGGATGACCATGTTAATTGCTGAGGTGTAGTCATTAAAGAGCATTCTAACATACGTCTCCTTGCCCTCCAGGTGTGTGAGGGCTGTGTGAAGGGCAGTGTTGACTGCGTCGTCTGTGGACTGGTTCTGACAGTATGCAAACTGGAGAGGATCTATAGTGTTCGGAATGGTCTCCTGGATATGAGTCATGACTATCCTCTCAAAGCACTTCATCACTGTTGGGGTGAGTGCAACGGGGCGATTGTCATTTAGGCAGGTCACAACACTTTTCTTTGGGAGGGGCACGATGGTGGTGGTCTTGAAGCAGGATGGCACAACAGCTTGCGCGAGGGACAGATTGAATATGTCCACAAACACGTCAGCCAGTTCTGATTAGCAAACCCTGAGTGCACGCCCGGGGATGTGGTCTGGGCCGGCTGCTCTCCGTGGGTTTATTCTCTTCAAGGTCCTGCGCACATCGACTGATGTCGCAGTGAGTGATGTGTTCTGTGTGCTGTCCTTGGCCATAACGTCTCTCAGTCGGCCAGGGTTGAGGGCCTCGAAGCGAGCATAGAACTCATTCAGCTCATCAGGTAGTGTAGTGTGGCTGGTTGTGACCATCCTGCTCGTCTGTTGGTAGTTGGTGATTTGCTGCAGTCCTTGCCACATGCTCCGGGAGTCCGTGGTGGTGTAGTAGCCCTCCAGCTTCAGCCTGTACTGTCTCTTGGCCTCTCTGATAGATCTATGCAGGTTGTATCTGGACCTTTTGTATTCTTCACCGTTGCTTGAGAGAAATGCAGCATGGCGAGCACGTAGCATGGACTGAACTTCACCGTTTATCCAGGGTTTCTGGTTGGGGTATTTTCTGCAGCGCTTTGTAGGAACAATGGTTTCAATGCAGCTGCTGATGTAGCCTGTTACCCCAGAAGCATAGTCCTCTAGATCAACAGTACAGTCCTCTCTCACAGCAGCAGTTCTGAACACATCCCAGTTTATACTGTTAAAGCAGTCCTGAAGCACGAAATCAGTTTCTTCATTCCACACTTTGATAGATTTACTCACTGGAAGTGCTTGCTTGAGGAGTTGTCTGTATGCTGAGTAGAGGAACACGGAGACGTGGTCGGACTGTCCGAAGTGCGGCCGAGGCACAGCCCTGTAGGCCCAACAATGAACACGGCGTCCGGGTGTGTCTCTTGTTTACTAATGCTGTCATGCAGCAGCCCCAGCACCATAGCCAAGTTCGCGTGTGGCAGGATATAAACAGCCAGAATAAACACAGCGCTGAACTCTCTCGGCAGACGGAAGGATCTGCACTTCACCATCAGCAGTTCTAAGTCAGCTGAGCAGTGTTTTTCAACAGTCTTTACGTCTGAACTCCACCTATAGTTCATGCAGATGCAGACACCGCCACCTTTGTTCTTCCCTGACGCTGCCATGCAGTCCCCACGGTGGACAAAGTGTGTTTCTAACTGGATCGCTGAGTCTGGCGTGCTGTCCGAGAGCCTGGTTTCTGTAAGAATAAGAGTACAACATTCTCTGATCTCATGCTGAGTTGTTATTCTGGTTCTCAGCTCATCCAGCTTGTTTTCGAGGGAGCGAACATTAGCTAGCAACAGGCTAGGTAGCGGTGGCTGCGTAGCCCTAGCCTTTAGCCTAGCACGTAGCCCACCTCTCTTGCCCCGCTTCCGCTTTGGCCGCTGTTTTCGTAGGTAAATACTTTCTCATGGCACTGTAAATGAAACTTATCGCATATTTTGAAAAGGTCAAGTACGGTAAGGTTATATTTGCCCTTATTTTTTTTTCTCACTTTGAAAAAATCTTGTAATTTCTCAAGCAAGTAATGACCACACCAGTTCAGTAAAGCTACAAAGTTGCTGCAGTTAAATTAACCAATGTTCATTTATTTAAGTGCTAATTTATGGAAGTATAGAATGACTGGAGGGCTCAATCCTGGTCCTAGACATCTACCACCCTGGAGTTCAGAACCAACATACCTTGATTTAATACTCAGATTCCCCTGAAAACCTGCTTTACTTGGATTGGGTGTGTCAGATTGGAGCTGTAGCTAAACTAAACATGGATCTCCAGTACCAGGACTGGGCACCCTCACCTAAACAAAAGTCCCTTGGCAGGCAAAAAAGAAAACCTTGAGAACCCAGCATGTCATTCAGAACATGCATTAGATGCTGGGTTTCCTCTTTATCTCACACTGTAAGAAATGAATGTGTTCTTTCCTGAAGTGAGGTCACATTTCCATATGCTCTAAGAAGTCTCTCTACATCTCAAAAACCAGTACAGGATTTATGAGCTGAGGACTTAAGCTGATCTCAGAGTAAATTGTAGTGCTTCCTTTTCAGGTGTGCCTTTCATGTTTTGGTCTTTCGATTCATTTTCAGTGCTTTCATTTCCCCTGGACTGCTTTGGCATTCCACATTGGGTTTATTTCAGTTGAACACCCTCTAGTTGAGGCAAGAGTGATGCGTGCAGCATACTGCTGGCCTGCTGAGGTCCAGTTTTGCGTGTTTTAGTCTTTTAGCAGTGGATGAGTCATGGTCAAAGAGTCCATGTTGCATCAGTGTAACATCCTGAGGCCTTAGTGAGAGAGAGAAAGAATGTCCTCATGAAATGGTAAAATGCACGTAGTCTTTGTTTTCAGTGTAGACTGCAGCTTTCAGACTTTGTCTAGAAAACTGGATTATTTAAAACCTTACTCTAGGTTTGGATGTGGCCATCTGTTCTGCGCAATCCTAAGGAGACAAAACTGCAGTCAGGCCATTTGGAGATGCTAAACTGGCGTGAGTGTGTGTATGAATGTGTATGTCTATGTGTCTTCCCTGAGATCGACTGGCAACCTGTCCAGGGTGTTTCCTACCTTCTGCCCAATAAGCTCTGAGATAGGCTCCAGCATGCTCTGCAACCCAGGAGGATAAGCGGCTTAGAAAATGTGTGTGTGTGTGTGTGTGTGTGTGTGTGTGTGTGTGTGTGTGTGTGTTTCTGTAGCCTCATTAAATTCAGGGTTACATCTTAAACACTAAGGGCCTGTATGGGAAGCCAACTTGAGTTCCTCATGCACAGAACTACATAACTTACATAGCTACTTGAATGTAGGTATCATATACTTGATAGTAGTCACAGAATAATAAACAAATACTAAACCTGCCATTTTAGCAGCTAAGCTATTGAGTCCCATGTAAGTACGTGCATTTTACTCCTTGGACAGCCCCATGACACAAACCGTATGCCTTTTCAAAAAAAGTTTTGGAAAAGTAAGTGAAGATATAAGCTTTATTCTTGGTCACAACTGACTGTCTGCAAAAAACAGATAATTTTCCCTCAGTTATTGTTGTTACATCCGTCAAACATTCTGTAACACCAAGGAAACCTTAGAAGATTTAACCCTCTATTGCACAATGTTGCATCTAGGCAACAAACCCATTTTCCTCACTTTACACTAACATTAGACATATTTAACGACAATGACAGGGTTAATAATAAAGGGAAGAGTTCGAGTAAGTCAATAAAAAGCATGTATCTGGCCATACTATCTCTTAATGGACCCTTTAAAACTCTTTTTTTTAACATTTCAGTATAATTCTTTTGGTTATGAGAATTTACAGAAGTATGTTTGTTGCTTGGAAGCAACAATGTAGGGCAGTGGAATGGATTCAGCCAGTCACAAGCCAGATCTCACCGTTTCAGGAAACATGGATCTACATCATTTCTTCCCATTGTCGCACAATGTTGCCTCAGGGCAACATACTCCAAAAGGACCCCTGCACACATTATTATTTAAAAAATATTTTGAATTTAATAATGAGGTCAATTTTATGCAAGAAAAGTGAAATAAATATTTTTTTAATTGCTCTCATAATGCGTGCAGTAGAGGGTTAAAACATTTTTCATTCCAAAATAAACTTTTTTTTGCATGATATTCAGTGCATACACACATTAGAAACCCGAGAAATATGAATGTTGGCCATTTTTGATTAATTTAGAGGTTTAAATTATTTATAAACCCTGAATGGTGCATCCAGTAGCTAATGTCATCTTTGTTTATCAAGCTAACTGTCAGCAGTTCTAAGTTAAGAAAAGCTAACTGGTTAGCTAACAGATCTTAACACTTTTCTGTAACATTATTCCTTGTTAAACATCATATTATTTAGATTTATAGTAGAAACAATAACTCAGATAAAGTTTAATTTACCTTAGAGCCACCATAAATCTGTCTTTTAATAGTTTTACCACTGATCTGAGAGAATGGTCCTCCACGTGTAATAATGAGCTTTAGGAATAAAATAACAAAAATCAGCATATTTACAGATGATCAGGATAGCATGTGTCAGCTTCCACAGCAACACCTCTCCACAATTTCTAGGCCTCATAATTCATTAATTCAGACTAAGTCACTGCCGGCACCGTTCTCACTGCAGATTTGTTTCAAAGAGTCCCTGACAAAGGAAGGAAAGTTCGGATACAGTTGTGAGTGTCAGTCATAATTTTGTAGAGGGTGTTGAGCACATATTTTGCTTCTCTTTTGTGTTTGTGTCTGTTTCTGACAGGTGTGCCTGTTTTCTGCCGTCAATCATGTGAGGAGGACCTATGGCTGGTGTGACTGGGGGAACTAGCCTAATCCTTAAACTGCATTCAAGATGGCTGAAGGGAGAGAGGGTTACTGCCACATGTGTGCTGTATTTTAGCTTGTTTGTGTTTTTAATCTCTTGTGTTAGGGGTGTGCTTTTGTTTTAGTGAGGAAGCATTCTGAAGCTTTCCTTTAAACTCTATCGAAAAAGGGTCAATTTCAGAAAGCTTTAAAAGCCAGTGCACATTAATGACACCTGGTGGTTAAAAATATAAACAGCAGCTATAAATCTACTCTGCCAAAAGTACTCTACTAAACTGTCATCACTTAGTGATTTAAACGTTTTATAATTTATTTCTAAAGCGCTAAAGTAATTAATAACATATACATGATGCAGGTGTGTTACATGAGAAAAAAATTGCATCACCCTAGAGGCAATATTTACAGCTGGTATTTATAGCAAATCTCATGACGAACACATGCATAACCTCATTCACATATAACTTTGCCCTACATAGTCTTTCATAGTCAGTGTATGGTCTTCATGTATGAAAGCCAAAATAAGATATGAATGTTTGGAATTGGTTTAAACCGTGAAAACCTGAGCCAATTCATTTCTGTTGAATCAGTTTTCAAAGCAGTCATCTGCATTCTTGGAAAGTGAATCAAGCATTGATAGACTGTTTCAAAGTAAAGTGAGGTGGTTTTTTGACATGTGCTCCAAAGCTTCAGTATCAGAGGTAACATCACTAACTTTACCAGTACTTCCTTTAACTCAGTTTACAAGAGCTGGGGGGTATTCCACAAAGCAGGATTTCTTAGTTAGCCAGATAACTTGAGCCCAAAGATGAGGACTGTCCAATGGGAACACCCCTTAGCTCTTTTCCTATTGGACAGGCTTGACTTTGGGTTTAAATTATCTAGCTAAACTGAGAAATCCTGCTATGTGGAATACCCCCCTGGTCTCTTGTGTTAGGGGAGTACTTCTGTTTTGGTTTTGCAGCTCTTGTGTTGTGGGGTGTGTTAGGAGGATAACTCTGTTTACAGGAGACACGTAATTATTTATACCACCTGGGGTTTCAAACAGGTATGAGGGGCAAGTCCACACAGAGGATTCTGCTCTGTCTGGTTACTTAAGTCAGAGGGTGGGCACCTTCCCTTGTCTTTTTGATTATGGGAAGTGTAGAATAGTTAGATTTAGTTTTGTTTTGTTTTTTTTGTAGCTAAATACTTATATGCATATGTTTTGTTTTGTTCTTTCTTTGGTGCCGTCTACAGTTTGAATCTCCCAGAGTGGCACTAGATATCATAGCGCAGCATTTTTGTGTTTTTTTAATGGCATCAGAAACTCTCAGTATTTGTCTGTTCCTCATGCCTTTTATCTTTTCTCCACCAGTTCAACGACACAATATTAATGCCACAAGTTATAGATCCCACAAACGTGAAACAAGTCAAAACTTACATCAGTTGAATAATCAGACTCAACTGTAGGAGAAATAAGAAAGAAACTGAAGTGGAAAAAACAAATGGAACTATTATACTGATAAAAAATGGAAAAGTTTCATGTAAACTCTATTTTGAATATGTATCTAAAAAATGACAAATTTACATGAGAAGGCAAAAACGTTCATTACTTTGAATGCAAGCTAATGGAAAGAGATTTTATTCCAAGCAATATGGGAGCATTTCTATTGGTCTATTCATTTTTCAATTTTCAGTGCGGCTGCTGCGCTCATGTTAGAAAAATAAAAATCAGAAAAATTGGGATTTTTTTTTTGTTTGTTTGTTTGTGACAACATCCAAAACAAAAGTTAAATCATGTAAAAGACAGCGGTTGATAGTTAGGATTATTAACAGTTACCCACACTGTTGTAATGTTTTCATTTTAAAAAGTGACTAACCTTTTCACTTAACACTGAGTTCATTAAAGTTCTAATAGCAAGTTAACCAAACAACAATCTGTGTTTTGCATTCTGTTAACTTCTTATATGAAGTTCTATAAACTCAAAATTTTAGGGCAACCAGGTTACTTACTTTTTTTAAGTTAAAACATTGAATCTTTTTTTACAGTGAACCAATCACAGTTGTGACTGTTCTCATGTTTATATATCCTGTGAGCATGATATGAATTTGGCGGTATAGTCATATTAAAATTTAAATAATAAACGCTTTAAAAGTTTTATGTAAAAAATACGGCAGTTGTAAAGTTACACATTTGTATGTTTTTATTTTTGTAGCTGCAGACTTCTCGAGTGCATGCTAAACGGCTGTGGTCATATGACTAACTAAACCACCCACATAAAATGTTCATATGAAATCAACAAAATCTCTAATTTAATTTTGTGTTAATTTTCTGATATTTAGTAGAGAAACACATTAACAACTGCTTTAGAGCTTTAAAATGGAGCTTTGGGATTTAAGGGGTTAATGTCCTCCTGTAAATCAAAGGAATGATGAATTCTATTTAAATGTTATTGAACACAGTGGCTGATGACCTCACCTATGCAGTATGAAAGTACATGTACCAAGACAATTGTTGAAAACAGACTGGTTGTTATGTTTGATTTAAAGAACATATTTCCACCATTGCTGCATTACTTACACCAATCAGGCATAACATTATGACCACCTCCTTGTTTCTACACTCATTGTCCATTTTATCAGCTCCACTTACTATATAGGTGCACTTTGTAGTTCTACAGTTACAGACTGTAGTCCATCTGTTTCTCTGCACACTTTGTTAGCACCCTTTTACCCTGTTCTTCAGTGGTCAGGACCCCCATGGACCCTCACAGAGCAGGTACTATTTGGGTGGTGGATCATTCTCAGCACTGCAGTAACACTGACGTGGTGGTGGTGTGTTAGTGTGTGTTGTGCTAACAAAGTATGCAGAGAAACAGATGGACTACAGTCTGTAACTGTAGAACTACAAAGTGCACCTATATAGTAAGTGGAGCTGATAAAATGGACAATGAGCATAGAAACAGGGAGGTGGTCATAATGTTATGCCTGATAGGTGTAAACTAGCATTATTAGCATTCAGCTGGAGCTGTTTCATCCAATTTGATATTTGATCCTTACTAGAACATATAAATGTCTTTCAATCATTTAATTGGTGATGTAATGCATATTGCTGTGATGGTCATTATCAGATGGTTACCGTCATTTAGCGATAAATTGTTGCCTACAGTCATTTTTAATGATTGATACTAGATGCATCTGCAAAAATACTGTTCAAGCACTTTTCCATATCAGATCCTGCTCCTCCTGGTTCAGTATATCATCTCAGATTCAGTTTTTCATCATTTCTGATCCCTGGTGGAATGATCTGCTTCACCAGGGCTGGTCTGAAATATGAAATATGAAAAACTCTATACTCCTGGGGTTGGGGTATGGAGTTTCTCAGTGTAGGCGCAGATGGTGTCAGCTGTGTGACATTACCTCCTAATGAGGACTCGCATCACTCCGGAATCCACCTCTCACTTTCTCTTAATGAGAACCCCCAGTGTCTTCTCTCTGTCCTTCGTCACTTCAAAAGCTAGCTGACACGTCTCCTGATCACAGCCTAATCATATCCACATTGATTCAGAAGCTTCTGGAAGAAGCGGCCATTTTAACACAGGACCCTCCCCTCTGCTCTCCTCCTGAGGAGCAGTCGGAGAGTCCCAAGGTTGCATAACACTCTCATTTGTGCCTCTCTTTTTGATCTCCAGCACTTTGTCCCAGCTCGCAGATTTCTGCAGCCTAACATCAGGCCTCTGCAACAGGAGCAGTCGGAAGTGCCAGTGCTAAAGCCAAAAAGTGAGCCATCACTAACGCTTGACTTGATTTATATCCACTTTTGAAGGTGAAAGGCCTCAGGGTACCTATTCCCTTTCTCTTGATCAAAGAAAAGATGCTCAATCAGAAGCGAATACCCATGCTAATGCACTGAAGCATTTACTGACACCAGAGTTTCCCCATGTATGCCTAGTTTAAAGTGCCTGGGTTGCCAGCAAGAGGGAGTACAACCTAGAAAAGAATATATTTAAGCAGAATACCTTCAGTTCAATCTGAGTGTACAACACAAAATGTCCTTGGGTATTCAAAACTAGTCCTAAAAAATGAGCAATACAAAACAGCCCCATAAAACTAGTACCACAAATTAGCAAAGCAACATAGTCCGTAGTCTCACAAAATTATCCCTACAAAACTAACCACAAAAAACTATATCTATACAAAATAAGCAAAACAGCAGAGTCCACATATTAGTCCCACAAATTAGCAGAACAACACATTATTAGCACCACAGAATAGCAAAACAACATAATTCACAAATTAGCAAAAGAACATTAGCACCACCAATTAGCAAAACAACACATTCCATAAATTAGAACCACAAAATTAGCACAACATAGTCCACAAATACGCCCCAACAAAACCAGTCTCAAAATTAGCAAAACAATTAGCAATTAGCAAGAGTTACATCCATCCTTGACTCTGTTTTTTTTCATAGTTGGTCCTTAGCAAAGTGCAAAATACAGGGGTTCCCACTTATTAAACACTTGAATGATGAATGTCTTAAAAGCCAAATTTTGGGAGTACCTGAAAAAAATGTGCTGTTTATTAGGGAAAAATTAGAATTAAATTAAAATTCTGTCTTTGGCATTCTTAATTAACTAGACATGCATCACTGGTCTGCCTCAGGGTGGTGCTGTAGCAAACTGGCTAACCCATTTTGTCCTTTACAGCCTAGCAGCTGTAACTGTGCCCAGGACATCTCTGAAAATTTTCCCAATTTCCCAAGAGATAGGTAGAAAGAGCGAACTGTTACTCTTTTCATATCAAAGACAAAAGAGATGTGTAACATCTCAATGTGTGGAAGACTGCGTTACTTAAACTAGAAAAGAGCATTTCCAAAAGAACTGTTAAACCAAACATTTTGTTGCCATTGAAGCTAGCATCAGTGCCACTATGACAAGTGAGTTAGCAGGTAGCCAGTGCTGGAGTAGCCACCCAACATGGGAGGTACAAGGGGGTATTTCACACCCTGGTCCTCAGCTTATTCAAAAACACATCCAAAGATGGATTGCAAAAAATGTACACAAGGCAATGTCCACAAATTAGCTCTACAAAATTACCAAAACAACACTGTCCTTACCCACATACCTTCCCACTTTACTAATAAACCGCCACACCACAGAGGACAGCTGCTGCTTGTGTTCTATCAGGCCTCACTTCCTTTACACAGGCAAATTCACTCTTGGCCTTTTCTGGGAGCACCTGAGAAAAATGAGTCATCACAGCTCATCACGTCTCCCTGTCCTATAGAACACCACACAGGCCGCTGATGAATGTATGAGACATTTTACAGATCATTTTACAGTAAGATCGATTTCCAGTGTATCTTTTTACAGGCACATAGTCTAGTTAATATTGTTTAGTTTTACATATAACATGTACAGTTATAGCATGGAGTCATATCGTTGCTGTGCAAAGAAAAACAAGTATCTCTATTTTTTATTTGAGCACAAGAGCTTCCCTTTACATTGCGTGAAAATTTCATGATGAATGGACCAACACAAATGCTCCAAAATAGCTAGAAATAAAATCTTTTACATTAACTTACATTAGAAGTAAAGAACGTTTATGCCTTCTCCTGAAAAGCTGCCTTTTTGGAGATAATTGTTTTCTTTGGACGGCGACGATGTACAAACGTTTAAACATCCCCAGTCAAGCTACATTTTTTGATTTTGATTTGATATTCTAGATGAAAATAAGGTGAAACATCCTCTACAGACAACATGGTTAAATATGGCATTTTCTGCACATTTTAGTGCACAATTTCTACTTATCTGCTGAATTTAACATTGGGAAAATAAAATAAGTATAAAAATAGAACTTCTGCACTTTTGCACAATATTTTAAATTTAGCAATAACAACTTATTATTTTAGCTTACTTTCACTTAGAAAATCAACAAAACCAGGAGCCAGTCATTTGACCAGGAGCACCCAAAATTTTGCATAGGACTGTATATACAAGTGGATTGTTTAATTGGTCCGTGTGTCCTTTATTGCCAGGAATATTAGTTGGCATTATAAGCTTATTTTTACTACTAATAATTATTCACTTGTGTCACAATCTACTCTGTTAACAGGCCTGTCACAGTTATTACATTGCCGGATCCCAATTAAGTTTATCATAATTATTTTCCACAGTTGTTAGCTTTCATATCATGTGTTTACATCGCAATAAACAATGAAATCACTGTGTTTTCATCAGTTGGGCTGAGCAAAATGCATGTAAATAAAAGAAATCAGAAAATGCATTTATCAAGATAGTCATGGGAGAATGACAAACGTGACCTCTGACTGGTGCTATAACAACTTTAGAGGGTGAGTAATGTTTGATTATTTGAGCTCAAGTTGTGCCAATGTCAACTTGCTAAAAGGATAAGATCGTCACAGGCTGAGCTGTTATCAAAACCTGTTTACCCTGTGAAAGCAATAATTAGCTGTTTGATAAGTTCTTGTTTGTCATGTGACTTATTGGTTTTCTTCTTCCTTTAAAGGGGAAATACATTATGAGAACATGGTTGGATACATTGTGTTATTATTCTTTCTTAAGTCTGCAATGTAAACGTTGGGGATTTGGTGACCTCTTTGGTGGAAACGTGTAATTGCACAAAAAGTGTGGAGGCACATTTTGAAACAGGCCCCCTCCCTGATTATCCCTGAGCAGATGAATCTGATGACTGTGAGAGCTTTGATAGAGCATTCAAAGAGAGCTCAGTCAAGACTTGGTGAAGGATGTGTTTTTCGCAGATGTAAGTGAATTATCTACTATTGTCATCATATCTTCATCAGTATAATATTCTACTGTTCTAACCTAAACATTGAGCCAGACCCTTAGTTTGAGCCTGTGTGTCTGACATTAATATGGAAAGACATAAGATGTGGTCCAAAAAACTCCCATGAAATCTGACTCCTGATTTAGGAATGCTATTTGTTTCAATTCTAACACAAAATCTGACATAGTACAGCTTTAAAATAGGCTAATAATATAATGTTTTCACAATCAAAGCTTACATGTACCCAATACTTTAAATAACATATATTTACATATATTTCTTTAATATTTTGTGTATATATTCATCAACAAAAAGTACTCTATTGACCAGGTGCTCTTTTTTTAGTTTAGATGGGTGAAACCGCACGTCCATCTTGGGGGCAGCGGATTTTTCTTAAAACCACCTCTGCCGTTTCCATAGTGACAGTTTGGCAAATGGCAGTGTTCTCATATGCTGTGTTGCATGATGAAAGAAAAGGAAACAATGAAGAAAGAAAGAGATTAGATAAGGAATGCGAGGAACTAATGAGTAAGCTAGCGAGAATCACAATACCTTTTATCCATCTGAATAGGTACAAAAATGAAATGGAGTCGCTGTCTCTGTCTGTGCGTTTTGAGCCTCTTCAAAATGTTTTCTGTCTGTTAGGGCGAGAGGAAATTACCTGCACTGTGCATTCAGATTCTGATTAGCAGGACCACGTGAATGTGCACTGCATTTTGGTCTAAGGACTATATATGCAAATTGACCATGAAGTAACAGCATGAGAAGGTTTCAGAGGCCTAGAGAAGGCCTGTGGAGATCAGTACTGATTTTAAGAGTGGACTGATGCCGCAGACAGCTTTAACCCGTTCATCAAGGCTATAGGCTTTTGAAGTTGTGTTGTCATGCTGTAGTTGTCATGCCCATATTAGGACCTCCAGGTCTAAGCTGGTTTTCTCTGTGAGGAAAATGAGAGATATTTTTCTTCTGAATGTTGCTGGATACTCTGAATAACAAGGTTGTAAGGAGCTGAAAAGCAAATGCTACATGCAAGCTAACACATTGAAGTACACAAAAATACCAGCAAGCTTCGCCAAATGTGCTAATTCGGCTACTTTGGCAGTTTTAGGTAGCTGGTGTTGGTGTATAACCGTGCTGAAGTTTGTATATCTTGAATATCCCTTGCTTTTATGTCAGTACAGGTTGTGCTAGGTAAGCTAGCATGCTTTTAGTTGGCAAGATAATGCTTCATTTTGCCTAACTTTATCACTAGTTAAGTATAAACTTGATGCATTTAGTCTGGGTTGCGGATGCCAGGAGAACACTACCTAGTGGAACGCATAGTGCCAACAAAGTTTGGTGGATGAGCACTGCAAAAATTGTATCTTTGTCTTAATCTTAAATGATCTTAAATCTAGTCAATATATCTAATATTTTTCATCATTTTGAGATTGCCATAGTGTTATTTTAAGATTATTTAACTTATGTCTAAACATTTTTTACTTGTTTTGAGTGATTTTAGTGAGTCAAATTCTCACTATATTGGTGGATAGTTTTGTTTGTTGTAAGAAATGTGCTTGAAACCAGCCAAATTATCTACCAATACAGTGAGATAATTTCACTTAGTAGATTCACTAAAAACAAGTAAAAATGTGTGAGTAAATAAGTTAAATAATCTTATAAGAAGGTTACAACTATCTCAAAATGAGAAATATTGGATTTAGGGTAATTTCACTTGCTAAGACACTATTTTTGCAGTGAGGGATAATGGTCTGGGGCTGTTTTGCATGGTTTGGGCTCAGTCCCTGAGTTCCAGTGAAGGGTAATGTTAATGCTACAGCATACAGATACATTTATATAAATATATATATACACAGATATATTCTTCTTTCCTTGTATTAACAGTTTGAGGAAGGCATTTTCCTGTTCCCGCATGACTGTGCCCCTGTGCACAAAGTGAGGCCCACAAAGATATGATTTAATGAGTTTGGTGTGGAGGAACTCCAGTGGTCTGCACAGAGCCCTGACCTCACCCCCAATGAACACCTTTAAGGTGAGCATGAATGCTGATTGCAAGTCAGAACTTCTCGTCCAACATCACAAATGCTCTTTTGTATAAATGGACACAAATTCCCTGCTCCAAAGTCTTGTGGAAAGCCTTTCCAGTGGAGTGAAGGCTATTCTAAAACTAAAGGGGGGCCAACTTCATATTAATGTCAATGATTTTGGAATAAGATGTTCCCACACAAGCATATAGGTGTGATGGTCAGGTAACCACATACTTTTGGCCATATAGTGTCATAGCATAGTAAGTTACTTAGATTCTAAGACTGTCCTTCCTATGAGTTGTCAGCTTCATGTATTACATTTATGGATGCATTAATAAAGTAGCAAACTAATGTGAGGTTGTGCTCCTTCTTTGCCAATAGCTCTTTCTCCATCATGTGGTGAGATGGAGAAGTGCCTTAATACAGCAGAGCTTAAGAGACTATACTATAAATTCTCATTATAATATAATTGAAAATTTTGTGAGTATGTACTATATTTAAACATCGCTCTGCTACCAGTGTGCCATTTGCACATTTTGGCCACACTGAAAAAAAGTGCTGCATTGAATGTACTTCATTCTGATGTGTATATCATTTCCACATGAATAAAATCAACACAATTTTTTCAGTTTACTTACTTTTGGCAGGAATTGTGTTGATGGAATATAAATTATCAATTCAGTCCTCACATGCTACCTTGTATTGTACAGGCCAAAAGTCATGCTGTGTTTTTAGCTGGGGTTTAATGTTTGTAAACATGTGTTTCTGATGAAGTAGGAGTTTTGCATATATTTTGCACATTTAAATGTATTCTGTATACACACAGCCAATACAACTAGGGTAATCTATATGTTGCAGGGCATGTTCATTTGGTTATATGACATCTAGTATTTAGCAAAAGGGGCCTTGTCATCAGAAGGTAAGGAAAAGCAAGAGACCACCTGGTAGATCTGAAAAGGATGTAGGAGAAGTAATTAGGATTGACAACCCCAAAGCATAATAACAATATTAACCCTGAATTGGCACAGTAAACATTGCACAGGTAGATGGACAAATGGACTCCACTAAATGTCAGAAAATATTGGAAGCAAATGTGACACAGTTAAGGAACTGAAGCTGAAAAGAGGCTGGCTTCTACAACAGGACAATGACCCAAAACATGCCTCAAAATCTACCCTCAACTACTTTAAGAAACACAAGCTGAAGCTTTTGGAATGACCCTAACGGTCCGCTGACTTGAACATCTGTGGAGATCTGTGGGCAGATCTTAAAAATACAGTGCAGGCAAGATGGCCCAAGAATATCACAGAACTAGAAGGGTTCTACAAGGAAGAGTAAGTGAAAATTCCTAAAGCAAGAACAGAAAGGCTCCTAGCTGCTTACAAAGAGCCTTTGCAAGCTGTGACATCTGCAAAAAGGTATGTTACTAAGTACTGACTTAATAGGGTGTACAAACATGCCACAATTATTCTTTATTTTTTCTCTTGTTTCATTTATTCAAATATAAAGTAACTGTGCATTAACATTTGCAAATGTTGTTTTTTTTAATAGTTTGCTGTAGAGGTTGTATTTACTTCTTTCCAAAATCAACAACAGTCAATAAAATGGGTGATTTGGCTCAGACTTTTGCATTCAACTGTACACATTACTTGAAATCAGCATTAAACCATGGCTCAGTTTCATTTCTTTTCAGCTATTGCAAGATATAAGCTCTGAAGTTCAATTTATTGATTTGCTGGACCAGAAATAGTAAAATAAAATGAAGCCCTACTAATTCACTGTATTAACTTAATTGAACTGATTAGAGTACATATAACTTAGATCTTTAGAAAGGGTGAGAGAAATAGCATAGAGAGAGAGAGAGAGAGAGAGAGAGAGAGAAATAGCACAAAAAGACAGAACTAACAACACTACTGAACTAGCAATAGACAGATGAGAGCAAAAACAAACAAGACAGATCAACAATTGAATATGCACAAATCATAAAACAAACACGGGACCCATCATATTAGTTTTTGGTTCATGCTCCCTGCAGCGCTGAGTCTTCTAATATGCTTGATAAGGTGGGAGAACAGTTTAGTCAGTGAGATATAATTATTTTAAGACATGCAGCTATTTTTTATTCATTTTTGTGTTTTATTGCCCTTCATTGTCATCAAGTTCTCCATACCAAAGACTTTTATCAGTGAAAGGTGCAAAAGCCAACATCTGTTGGAATGGGGGTGCATAAGTGCCCACAGCATGGGTGACTTACATATATATTAAAATAAAAAAATAAATTTTTAAATACAAAGATAAAAAAGGTTAAAATTATTTTCCTACAGTTCATTTATACTGTAGCGTTAGAACAGAAGAAGACCAGAGAAAAGCGACTATGGCTGAGCTAAAGCTTAAAGCAGAGCAAAGTTATTCTGTATTTTTGTTTATAAACATAAATATATATTTTTTAAATTATATTTTTAAATAATAACATTTATAATAACATTATAAATTATATTTTAATTATATTTTTAAAAACTCATTTTATTTTTAAAATAATTTCAAAATAAAAAATAGTTTTTAGCCTATACTGGTACATTAGCACATACTAAGACATATTTACAGCCAAGATGTTAAGACTGACATAAAACGTTGTGGCTCCCAAGGTGGTTTTTGTTTGTGATTTTTATGAAGGGACAAAAAGGCTCTTCTTAACATTTGGGTTACCAACCCCTGGTCTAGGAAGTGTGTCCAGCTGGAGCAGGGATGGGGTTTGTAAGTTTCGAATTTTGCAAGCAAATCTGATTGCTGTCTTTGCTTGTTCTTGCATGTTTTCATCAGTTGATGCGCCTTACATCAGAATCAGTTGCAGCAAAAGTTAACGTGGTTTAAATTTTTAGATGTACAATGGAGCATCATTTCTCTACATAGACACATTTTCTATTCCATGAGAGCAAAGCAGTGTCCTAAACGTCAAACATTGAGTGAGCTGTGTTTTTGACACTGCATCAGCTGGTAGTGTGTAGGCACCCTATCTTGTGTAGTACTGGACAAGCTCCCCTGTTCCACAGCCACAAGAAGCCCACATCCACATCACTGGCTGACTTTAATCCTGCATGCGGAAGTTGGAGGTAACGAATCCTGCTTTGCAGTCATTGCAAATAATTTTTAATTGCTCAGCCTGGGTAGTGCATTGTTTCTTTCTGCCTTCCTTTTTCTTTTTTCTATGGAAGGGCGTGGGGGAACAAGGAATAAAATGTTTGCTGAGTGAGATGTGTGTCAGCTACAGGTGCATTCTGAATATGTAGGTCTATAATTGTGGGTTATTTTAAAAATCTGATGTGCTTCAATTACAATAATCTTGCCTTAAACCTCAGTAAATCCAAGTCTCCATCAGGTTTAAGACAAACCTCCATTAAACCTGAGATGCAGCGACTTTTACTGTCAGTTTAAATTGCAGATGTGCTTTAAACTGCAGTCTCTGAGGACCCAGCAATCAAGTTTTATTCAGGTTCAAACTCAGATTAAATTCTAAACCAAGCAAAGCTAATGACAGTGCAATTGCCTCGCTCATTCTCTAGCTGTTAGCATAAACTCTGACAGTGTTGGTTGTTTGTTACTTGTCGTTTGTACCAAATTCTCTATTGATACACTGTATGGACAAAAGTCTTGGGACACCTACACATTACACCTACAGGAACTTTTATGACATCCCATTCTAAATCCATAGCCATTAATATTGAGTTGGTCCCCACTTTGCAGCTATAACAGCTTCCACTCTTCAGGGAAGCTTTCTACAAGATGCTGGAGAATGTCTGTGGGAATTTTTGCCCATTCATCCAGAAGAGCATTTGTGGGGTCAGACACTGATGTTGGACGAGAGGGTCTGGTTTACAATTTCTGTTCTAGTTCATCCTAAAGGTGTTTGATGGGGTTGAGGTCAGGGCTCTGTCAAGGCCAGTCAAGAAGGCTTCCACACCAAACTCACCCAACCATGCTTTATGGACCTTGCTTTGTGGACTGGGGCAGAGTCATGGAAAAGAAAAGGTCTTCCCCAAACTGTTCCCACAAAGTTGGAAACATATAATTGTACAAAATGTCTTCATATACTGAAGCTTTAAGTTTTCCTTTCTCTGGAACTAAGGGGTCTAGACCAACCCCTGAAAATAATCTCATAGCATTTTTCCTCCTCCACCAAACTTTACAGTTGGCACAATGCAGTCAGGCAGGTAACGTTCTCCTGGCATTCATCAAACCCAGACTCATCCGTCAGACTGCCAGATAGAGAAGCGTGATTCGTCACTCCACAGAATTAACTTTTTAATAAGGAGGGGTGTCCCAATACTTTTGTCTATACAGTGGATATGTATCAGATGGGTCATTCAGTTCAACAAACAAATGGAGAAAATTTTCCAAGCCACAGGAGTTAACTTTAACGTTATCATTGTAAATTACAGCAGTGTTGACATTGATATACATGAGACAATAAAAATGTGTGTATGTGTGTGTGTGTGTGCGTGTGTGTGTGTGTGCGTGTGTGTGTGCGTGTGTGTGTGTGTGTATGTGTGTGTGTGTGTGTGTATGTGTGTGTGTGTGTGTGTGTGTGTGTATTTTGCTCTGTAAAAATAAAATATGTAGTAAACCAAAGCAATCAGTCTGATTTCTATTTTATGTGACATTTTGTGGATGGCTAGTGTTTAGGAATCTTCCTAAAACAACAACGATTCAAACAACAATTGTCAAAGAATAGAAAGTCAAAGAATAGAAAATTATTTTTCCATAAAAAAGCATCATAATATTCTGAGTTGTGCACCAGCACACCAGCACACATTTATCTGGGAATCGTCTGCAAGACGCTGGAAGCAGGAATTTTGTATCATATAGGTATGATTGTGTTGCATAGTTGCTGCATTCTGAACAGCTGTGCAGTCTTCCTCATCCGAAAGATTCTTCTAGGACAGATCCTCGACCTCTGCAGGCCAGGAAAACAATAAAAGCTCACTGTTGTATCCTGTGATGTGGTGCATAATCTTTTCATGTAATCGTATTTTTTGCTTGAATTATCCATCTCAGTGTGGAATGATCTTGGATGGCAATGCTGTTTAAATATGCTGTGCCTGTCAAACCTTCCTCAGAAGGTATGGAGGGCCTTATTGTGCACCAGAAAAGCACTGTCCACATCATCACGGTACTACAACCAGTCTGTACCACTGACGCAAAACAGGACGGCTCAACGGACTCACTGCTTGTGGCAAATTCTCAAAATCAGTACGATGCAAAAAGAAACTTTATTCTGTATTGTTTTACACTTGTAAGTGGTGCAATATTGATATCCACTGGAGACTCTTCTTCCTTCTCACTGGTGCTGTCTTATTCCTCTTTTACAACATTAGTAACATGGTGGGAAGCCTTCAGCCTTGGACTCTGCTGAAAGCCTTGGCTGGATGACATGGAGACCAGTGAATTGAATTAAACCCAATCATGGATTTAATTCTCATTAGTGATCTTTTTAGATAATCTCTGATAGGCTTACAGTCATTGGGCTTTATTGGTTAATCTGAAATTGGATTGTCATGTAGGTAAACATGAGAAAGAGATTTGAGGCAATGCAAAAAACTGAGATGAACGAAACTGAAAAAGTATTTCACATTCAGCTTGTGTTGCGTCTTTGTGCCTAGAGGAGTGCTTTTAGTTGCTTGTGCATTGCTTCATACGCAAAAATGAAAAGAAACACACTTGACAGGGCTAGAAAAGGCTTTATATGAATGCTCCCTTAACCTTTCTGCTGTTGCAGTGTTTGTTATCGTGTCCCAGCTTGACCTTTGCTATCTGTGGCAGGTTTCTTAGAAACTGGTCTGATAGGAATTTATAAATCAGACATGGACCGAATTGGAGGCAAGGCATTAACACTGGAGACTTCAAAAATGAATGGGGAGGACAGGACTGGGAGTTGCTAGACAGGTAAAAGGAGACACCGAGTTACACTGTATGTCCAAAAGTATGCGCACACCCCTCCAAATGATTGAGTTCAGGTGTTACAGCTACACTAATTTAAAGATACATAAAATCACACAGCCATGCAATCTCTATAGACAAACACTGGCAACAGAATGGGGTGTACTGAAGGGCTCATTGACTTTAAAGGTGGTACTGTCATAGAATGCCACCTTTGCCACAAGTCAGTTTGTGAACTTTCTGCCCTGCTAGATCTGCCTCGGTCAAATGTAAGTGTAGTTTGTGAAATGGAAGTTGTCTAGGAGCAACAACAGCTCAGCCACAAAGCAGTAGACCACACAAACTCAAGTTTCCACACATTCAACCATTCCACACTTCAGAAACCCTGTATATACTTAAAAATGTCTGTATTCATATATTTTTCCCTCATAGAATTCCTCAACCTGAGTACTTGTAGGTTGCACTTATCTTTCTTTTTCAGTCCCACTGTCTTTTTCACTTTTTACCACATAGACCTTAGTTAATTTCAACCCCCTCCTGCTACGTACACATGCTGTCTTAATGTATTTATACTTTCTTTCTGTGCTAAGTTTAATATATTTAGTTTTTTAAGTGCTCCATCATCCCATAGAAATCTGTTGATTTGAATATTCAAGATGGAGCCATTAAACTTGGTATTACAATCTGCTGAACAAAGCACAAGCCTCGCACTCATCTGTCTACTTTCCTTTCTTTCGTCCCACCTCCTTTTAAAGCCCAGTGATTTTGGTTCTTCTTGAATTATCAGGATAGAGGCGTCCAGGCATTCATAACTGCCCACAGGAATGAAACATGATGTCTTGCTAAATGTGCTGCTGAAAAAGTAACAAGCTTGAATTCCAGTTCAACGGCAATAGCAAAACTACACCATTCAGCCACAAGGTGGCAACCAGGTACTTCTGAGGACAGTTTGACAAGCTGAAATTTTTTTGTGTATGAATTCTTTTTTTGTTGTTGGTTTATAACAATTTGTAATGAAGGTAAATAGCGAGAATTCTACTTCTGCTGTGCTGACTGATTTGATAGTGAAGCCTTACCATCAAGGACGCCAACAGTGATTTATATTGGCAAATGTTAAAGTATTTCTAAATGAGTAAAACTTTACATAGGTGTACCTATGGGAGTCACTCTTCTACATGGTGGAGTGCACAGTGGCGGCTGGTCATAATATGGGTGACAGGGCTAAAAACAATAACACCTACCATTAGTTCCCACATTGCAGCATCACGTCTGAGCAACTGAACAATGAAATTAACTGTCTGGGAAGCTACTGGTCGCACTTCAATGTTCAAATGTTTATGTGGACCCTCCCTCACAGAAAAGTCACTTATATTTCACATGGAACGTGTGCAAAAGCCATGTGTTTACAAGTAATCACAAATCTTTTCACAAGTGAACACAATTTTACAAGTAATCCTGGGTTTTTTCTCATGTAAACATGTTTTCATGTGTCCACATATTATGTTAATACACTTTTGTTCAGGTGATAACACTTTTTAACATATGAAATGTATAAATATCATGTTTTTAAGGGATTAACTCACAGCTATTGCAAACTAACATAACTCTCACAATGTATTTCACAGCAGTGCTGCTCTTCTCCACCACAACATGAACAGAACATAACAATAGCATAGCTTAAACTTAAAGATGATCAGGCTTTTACTGTTGCTGCACCAAAGCTTTGGAAAAAAAAACAAAGACAGGCCTCCTCAGTGGCCTTTTTAAAATCCAAGTTTAGAACGCATGGTGAATGGCTTGTGCTGATTGAGAGCTAGGTGTGGTAGTGTAAATGTGTTTTTATGTATAAATGAGACAGGTTCAAGTGGAGAACCGATGGTGGGACAAATTTTGTCCATTATTTGTAAAGAATTAGGTTTTTAATGTGCTATATAAATAAAACTTGTGTATGTACTTACTTACATATTACTTACTTACTGATGGTATGGTATAATGTTTATATATCATGGTATTGTGTTTGGGATAATGTTTCACAAATAACAAAAAGCTTAAAGGGGAATTCCACCAATATTTCTTTTTATTCCACCAAAATCAATCATAACAAAGAGTGTACCATCACAAAGAGTGGTTTGATGTGAAATGCTCTGTGCTACAGAAACCCAGTCAGAATTGATCACAGTGGAGGTGATAGGAACCAGACATCTGAAGAGGTTTTTTTTTTTTTTACATTTTTAAAAAATTAATTCACAGGGAAGTGATACATGCAGGATGCTGTAAAACAGAACCCAAGAAACCTTTTCCCATTATGAGCATAACATATAAAAACTGTGAAAAGACATGAAGGTTTTGGACAGTGAATAAAATGGCCATATTTGCCATATTATTATAGGACATAGGACATATTATAGGATATAGGACACAGGAATCACTTTGGTTCCTATCAACAGCACTATAAGGAAGTCTGAGTCAGTAACTTCCTCTACAATGAACCATTTCACACTGTCTCACTCTAAATCACTTTGTTTAGATTGTAAATTATGCAGACATTCTAGTATTTCTCCTATTAAACCAAACTTATTTTTCGTGGTTTAACAATAGTTTATTATTCTGGGATGTCCCTTCACTTTCAGCAAGAGTCCTATTTCTTACATTTTATTTGTTATTTATATAAAGTAAATCTATATTTTTTGTGTGAAATTGTAAAAACAGAATTGAACAATATATAGATCAATTTTTGGTGCATACTTGTAGTCATGCATGCTGCATGACTCCTATAAGGGCACTAATAGAAACTAGCATTACTGCATTGATAAAAATCAGATAAATACTGGCAAATTAAAACTTTCCTGCATTAAGCACTGCCATGAGACACTCACAATTTGACTGCACCTGACTTACAGTGTAAACAATATTAAAAAGCTTATATTCAGTGGTGTTGGGCATGTCTCAGCAAGTCAGTTTTTTAGAACTCTACCTATCCAGTTCATCTGAATTGCTTGTCAGAAGAAAAAGTGAAGCCCTACTTTCAAGAATGCCAACAGTGCTTTAATCATACTTACAAATGTCAAAGTATTTATATATTAGTCATAAATTAATGTGCTACTAGTGCTGACAGCAGACTGGGTGTAGCAGGCTTAAAAAATAGTAGCCCAAATGTCTCCTCCTCTTTGTACATACCTGCTTGCAGGTGCTGAGTGATGGGGGTCCTGCAGCTCAGAACTCCAGCCCAAGCTTCTCAGAGTCGCCCTGCCTTTGGGGAGTGGTCCGCACTTGCAAAATCAGAAACAGACTGTGTGAAACTACAGCCTGTAATAGATACAAATCAGCCCCATTCTTATACAATTCATATTTTTCCTATTATATTTTGGCGGCTCACTATTATTTTTTTTTCTTCTGTCCAAAGCAATCAACTTGTAGTCGTTTGTTCACAGCAAATAAAATGAAGTGAATGCCAAAAATCTAATCTTATAAAGCCTATAGGCTTAGCCCTAGTAGCCTATTTTTACCAGCCGCCCATGGGAGTGCCCTGACCATTCTTAGGAAATTTAGGCTTGTGCTAATAAACAATAGGAACATTTTTTAAAGGCCTTTACAAAGGCTACTCTCCAAAAGTGTTTTGCTTGTTTGTTTATTTTTTTTACTCCCTCAGAGTTCCTAAATCAGACAAAGACAGGGAAAGAGAAGAGCTAAAGAGCTTGGAACATTCTTTTTCATACCACCATGTGTGCCATCTATAGTGTATGACAATGCCAAGCAAAGGAAAGTTACGAAATACAAATAAGGCTATTAGCAGGGACGACATTTGCAGTTGCTCTCTAGACAAATAGGCACTGCCCAGAAACACAAACGTAATATTGTAGCACTAACATACTTACACTTTGTCACATTAGTCACACGTGTGACAGCCCCCTGGGCCGTCTGGTCTGAGAGTGTTGCAGGTGAAGGCCTTCCAGATTTCCACTGTAGATAGCTGGAGCCCTTTTTCTTTGTCTCTCTCTTCCGCAGGTAGACATCACATATCACCTTAGGGCAAATGCTGTCAGGTACCTAGTGGTTGGCTCACTTCAGTAGTGCTACCTTTGTGGTTTGCAAACCTTTTTTAAAATGCTTAATGGGAAAACAAAGTTTTTGCTGGAACTTCCACTCATTTCTCTCCCTAAATCAGGGGTGTCAAACTCAACCAGTAAAAGGGCCATATTAAAAAATCTCATCAAATCTGTGGGCCAGTTTTTATTTCATTTTTAATTAATGTTGTGCTATAACCTGAACTGACCACTGTTTATTTAAAATATGCAAACACTTCAACAGTAAAATACAGACTTGTGGTAGACATTGAAATATCACATGGACACTTGAAATACTCAAAATTTAAATGTCTCCAGGAGCTTAGCCTTGTAAACCTACCTATTTGCTTGAAATAGACACCTGGCATCCTTGCTTTGCTGCAAGTTCATTAAGATTTGGGCTCAATTTCCAAGCTGCTGAGCTGACGTTAAGTGTTTATATTGGTTAAACTGCAGCTGAAATGCATTTTGGTGATATGACTGGTGTGGAATTGTGCAGAATTGTGTAGAATTGAGGTGTAATTGCTGTCCCATAGACTGTTGTTGGGGTAGGAGAGTTGGAGCACATTATGTTGCAGTGCATGCTGGGGACTGTAGTGCAGCGCATTGTGAAACGGGCTAATATTAACAGAAAATTAAAATACTTTTGCAAGCCGGATAGGATTGTGTGGCAGGCTTGATCTGACCCACGGGCCTTGTGTTTGACTCATGGGCCCTAAATTATTTGATATAAACTGGCTGAAAACCGGTCCATAACACACAACCATAACTACTCAAAATACATGCCAACACATTTCAAACAAGTCTCTGCATGAGCACTCCAACATCTGGTGGCAATACAGTACTTTACACCATAGCGATTAAACAAATAAATGCTGTAAAAATTCTTGCTGTTTATCTGAAGTGACCCTTTGCTATGGATACATAACACGATCTCTCAGCAGCCTATTGGCGCTTAAAGAATAGGAAGATAGATGCTAAATCTTATAGACTTTGTCAAAATATCAAGCCTCATCAAACAGCGATCAATGTAGTGGAGATGAAAGCAAATTAGCAGCACTGTTCCTTTACTATAGGATAGGTGAACATATGATTATGTATTTTAAGCATAACTGTGTGCATTCCCATTAGAAATTTTTAAATAATGTACTTCCAGTGTTAACTAAGGTAGCTAGCTGATTAGGCTAACCCAGGCTGTCACCATATTCCATTTCATTCTGAAGCTCACTGGCTTTTTGTGCTTACATTGTTGGTTTAATCCATCTCTCTCATTTTCCTAGAGCAGGGGTTGCCATTTTGTCAAGTTTCAACAAAAATCAAACGACCTTGGGAGCCACAACGTTTCATATAAGTAACGTTTTACCATTTTGGCTGTAAATATGTCTCAGTATGTGCTAATGTCCTAGTATAGGCTAAAAAAGAAAATATAAATGAAAATGCAGACTTACTTTGCACTGCTTTAATCTTTAGCTCAGCTTGTCTAGCATCTCCAACAGGAAACTTTTCTGTAGAATCGTTTCTTGTAAAATGTCTCTCAACGTTTGACTTTTTACGAAGCTTAGGTCAGTTTCTTTAACAGCTTCTTGTTCAAATTTTCCCATTGCACCTTAAATGGTGCCTGAGACGCCAGAATGTGGCTAACAATGTAGTCAACTGTTGCACCATTTAAGGTGGAACATAAAATTTTGAACAAGAAGCTGGCGAGCGGGAAGCTGACTTCAGCTTCGTGACTTTTTATTGTTTGACAGTTTCTTGTTGCAGATTAAACATATCAGGATGCCAGCTAGAGTGCCTATAAATGCAAATAATTTGTCTCTAATTCCATTCGCCTCAAAATGACTGATAAATCTTCCTCTTTGCCTTTTCGTTGGCTACTAACTAGGCAAGATCGTTGTGTATGTTGCTAGCTATGTGACCAGCAGTCTATGCGCCAACCTTCAGGGTTAAATGTTAAAGCAGTTATACATATAACTCCAGTGTTTAAGACCATTTATTGTTAAGAAGCTTTATTTTACTGCAAAAAAAGATTATTTTATTTTTACCGCCACAATAAAAGAGCTGCATGTTGCCAAGCCCTGTCCTAGAGGAACAGAAGGGGCAGACACTGGATGGATGTATTCAACAGTAGGCTGTCCATCCACAAACAGCTGCAATGGGCATTGCCTGTTAGAATGCATCTGTTTTTCAACTTATGGCTTCCTTTGTGTTAATTATTTAGCTTATTGGTTTCTGCTACATATGACACTAAATCCAGTTTGTTAACAAAGGAAGACCTGATAGCCTTGTTAGTTAGCTAGCTAATGTATGCTGGCCTTACACCAAACGACTTTTCAAGCGATTTCACTGTCTCGCGTCATCTCGATCGTTTAGTGTGAGGTGGTCAAGATGGCGGTCTTAAGTCTTTTTCTCGTCTTGACGCTGCGACAAAATCAACCGTGTTTAATATTGTCGTAAGTTTTAAGTCTTCGCCCATGCAAATAGTGACGTGCCGGGTGCGCGCGTGAGTGCTTGCGGGCGAGCGCGCGCGAGAGAGAGCGTGAACATGTACGTGTGACTGCCTGGAATCTCTGTAAAAATGGCAAATCTGCTCCACTTTAATACAATAATCAAATTAACTTAAAATGTAAACTGACTGCTTTATTATTTCAGGTTCACTGAGCTTAACAGTGATTTAAGAAAATGTGCAGACGACTTTAAAGATGGCATTATACAGTGGTTTCTTATTTTGTTTGTTTGTTTTTTATGGTTTAGTTCATGACACCCAATCAACAATGCTGAATGTTTTGTTGATGTGTAAATAAAAATTAACTGCACATTTTACAGGTTAATTAAAAAGATTCAGGGCGATGATCTGTCAGAGTATACAGTTCTACAGTGAACTGCTCTGAGCCCCAGGCGCATGATGGGGAATTATCTCAAAAATCTACTTGCAGTCTTATAAATAGTGACACTGCAAGATTCCTAGTCTTTGCAAAATCATAGTCTGTGACTAAAAAACAGGATGCTATCTGTAGATATGAGAGGGTGTCTGACTTTAGTCATTCAAAAGTCTTCTAGTGTATGGTTAGCATTAGCTACACACCACCTGTGCACTGACCTTTTTTTCTCAGGTTAAATAGTAATGCAGTGTCCCACACTGTTTAATCCACATTCTACACTTCTTCTCCTGCCTTCCTTTTAGAAAATGAGTAAAACTCCACTCCTTCTCCAAACTTTTGAGATATGGGGTATTTGATTCCAAAGTTCCCCCCACACACAAAGCTTCAGCATAGTTCTGAGTGACTGAGCACACAAGCCTAGTTCCAGTTGCCAAGCCGTAATTGGTCAACCAATGTTTAGGACAGGCTTTAGTAAAGGGTGGGAGGCGGGATAAGAGGCAGTCTGGACAGTGACTGACAGATTCCTTCGCCATTCACAGCTTGGCAAATGCTGTTCTCTGCGATCAAGTTCCTCATAGGTGACAGAATAATTTGGTACATTTTGCCACCCTTGCTAAAGTGCCACTCTAGGCATTTGCCTATAGTTTGCCTGTTTGGACACGCCGGCCCTGCTTGCTAAGTAATTTCTTTGTTGGTCTGTTATGTTTCCTGTAGACTTTATGACATTTATGACAAATCTTTAACCAAGGTGTGTCCCTATAACTCGTTCCTCATATGGAAACCGGATGGCTGTCTGATGCCATCTTCATGAATGGGTGTCACTTAAAGGTGTTTAGTTCCTTCTCCAAACGTTACACAATTTTATCATTCAACATACCCAATAATTAATAATAAATATTTTAGCTTCTTACAAAGACAACAAACCTTTTCCCCCACGGGGCATCATACCTAGCATTTTCGGGTAGAGGGACAGAGGTGCTGAAAGAGAAGCTGTATTCTTCAGATTTAGGCAACAAAACAGAAGAGGGTGAAGAAGTAATTGTCAGTCAGAGAGAATAGTGAGATGACACAGATGAGCGTGACAGTGAAGATGGCATTTACAGATAGTACTGTGCACCACTGAAGCCATACCCACCAGACCTGCTTACCATACTCGCCGGACCGGTTTTTCTGAGCCGTTACAGGCGACGGCTGCTTTCTGCGGAGCTGATTGAAGCAGTCACACTTCAGCACATTCTGTCAGGAAATCTAGCAAGACTTGTAGGGCTGGGCCCTCTAGTGCAGAGACTAAATGCACTGCTTTATCCCGGTATTAAAAAGCAAAAGCATCACTCACTCTTCCTTTTCTTTCTAAATCCTACCACCACACCCATCTTCAGGCACTTTTAGAATAAAGGTCCCTATTTAACCCACCAAAACCAGACTAAACATTTATTGTTTTTTATTTAACTGCATACATGATGTGTCAACAGGACACATAGTTATTTTGTAATTATTAATTGTTTGAAATTTCAAACTAGTCTTTGGGTTTTGATCCCCACCTTTTCACTATGGGTCTTGAAATACTCTGTAGCCTCTGTAAATTAATAATTATCAAAAATGTTGATGTTTTTATTTAACATGGTCTTCCTTAATCAATCATTGTGGGTTTGGTATTTCTGACTTAAACTGCTATAACTTAAAAGTAACTGGTCTGATAAAGAGGCTCTTTCACCTCTGCCCCCGCTCATTGCAGAGCTGGTGCAGGCCGAATGGTCCCAGCTGTCTGCACCAGATCACATGTGGATCGTTTTGGATCTTCCTATAAAACAGGAGACATCAGGTACAGCTAGGAAAACAGTGTGAGGATCCTGAAGTTTGTGTTTTCATACACTTTTTGTTTTTTTATGGTTGAAGCCAGATCATCTTTAATTGAAAGTTTCATAGTCAGCTGACAACTTTAATTTACATTGTGATGTTGTTATGATCCAAAGCAGATAGCTAGTATAGGTAATGTTTAGTTACTAGCAAGCTCTAGCACAGCTAACTAAATTGTATGATGACCTAGCTTATTTAGATGGAGGAATTTTTATTTTCCTGTATGTCTCTATATGATGCTTCTGTGTGAGCCATCACTGTATGCCACTGCAAACCAGCAAATCAGAGCAGAGCTCATCAAATTATTCATGACCCCACCAAAAAAGGGAAAACAATTTGTTTCATTCTAGGGCCAAATCATAGGCTTGTATAAAACCACATATGGTCATTTTTTACCTCGACCAAAGTCACTTACCTTCTATGCATCAGAGAACAATTTAAAACGCTGAATAAACGTTTTCCTTGGCACCTTTAAAATCTTAGATCTGAAGGTTACCAAAGGGAAAGAAATCTCCTCTTAGTCCTATGTACGTCTTCTAGACATGGACCCCTGTTTGAAATCAGAGCGAGTTTAAAAAAAGATCATTTTTATTCAACAGCAATGGCCCAACATGCATCATTTTCCAGAAATGAAAAACACTTAGATTTTCACTGCTCAAACGTAGGTGACCCCAGCAGGGCTGCCAGAACCATGGGGGCAATCCCCATTTCAGCAGCAGAACCAATCAGAATCTCCATTTCAATTGCAGAACCAATCAGAATCTCCATTTCAGTGGCAGAACCAATCACAATCCTCATTTCAGTGGCAGAACCAATCACAATCCCCATTTCAGCAGCAGAACCAATCAGAATCTCTGTTTCAGCTGTGGAAACAATCAGAATCTCAGTTTCTGTGGCAGAACCAATCAAAAGTCTCCAAGTCTCCAACCCATCAAAATCTCCAATGCTTTTAGACCTACTTTGGTTGGTGCGGACCTGTCAAACTTTTTCTTTAGTTTAGTGTTTTAGTTTGTGAACACTCCACCGCCCCGCTGAAAAAAACATAGAAATCATTATTTCTGAAATTATTATTTCGGTTCCAGATGGTTTTGTAATATGTTTTGGCTTTTTTAATGGATTGATATCACAATGTCAAGATCCTAGTGGTCTAACAGGTGCATACTACAAAGCTTACTTTGTTAAATAAATATATGAATCTCTCTTAAATTGCAAACAGTTGGTTCTCATAGTTGACATGATGGATGCAGATGAAACGGGCAGACGCAAAGACCTGACTGACGTAGATAAGGCCAAATCGTTATAGCCAGATGACTGGGTCAGAGTATCTTCAAAATGGAAAGGCTTACGGGGAGCTCCCAGTCAGCAGTCGTGAATACTTACCAACAGTGATCCGAGGAGGGATAAACCACAATCCAGCATCACCGTGTTGGGCGCCCAAGGCTCATGGATGCATGAGGCCAACAAAGGCTATCTTGTCTGAAAGTCACAGAAATGTTTATTGACGGCTATGGAAGGAATCTTTCAACACCGTGCATCTCACCCTGCTGCATATGGAGCTGTGTTGCCACAGACCGGTCAGAGTGCCAACCATGCCAACCCCTGTCCACTGTCAAAAGAAACTACAATTAGCATGTTAGCTTCAGAACTGGATCTTGGAGAAATGAAAGAAAGACACCTGATCCAGTGAGTCTCGTTTTCTTCTACATCAGGATAACGCGCCCTGCCCCACTGCACACTTGTTCAGGAATGGTTTGAGGAACATGATGAAGACTTAATGTTGTTGCTCTGGCCTCTAAATTCCCCAGAATGCCTCGGCTGGTCAGAGACATTTTGACAACAAGCAGAGACCAACAGCATATTATGCAGGTAGTCATAATGTTCTGTCTTATCAGTGTTATCAGTATTTTGGTAAATAGTGATTTTTTTTATTTTATAATAATTTTAACAGCCTAACAAATCAATTACAGGTGTTTACAATTGCTAATTGCTCATTCATTGTTATTTTTTCAAAACTGTCCATGTGCCTGTTGTTTGCCTGAAAAACTTATTATAAATATAATTACTTTCCATAAGATTATGTTTATTCAACTGTATTTGCTGTAAACAGTATACTTTTCAATACATAATAAAAAAGTCACATGAACGTTTCTGTGTGCTTTTAATTTTAGTGTGTGTCAGTGGTGACAGATCATTGAAATGTTGACACTTAACAATTCCTTCGATAATTGGTAGACGGCCTCTAACACTGCTTGACTCGGGAACAGAAACAGTGAGTGATAAGTGGCTGCCTTGTGTCTTAATCGTTGTCAAATATAATCAGAAGAAGAAGTGTAGTTTAGTAGATGTGGTTGTAGATTTTTGTCTTCTTTCATTTCACCTGCATTGAACTGCAACTACACCGATTAATCTGCGTTTTGCTAACTGGTGAGGAAGAGCAGAATTCCGAATTCCTAGCCAGAACAATCAGAATTAGCCCATACATGGCCTTCATTCACTCAGCTGTTATTAAATTATTACTTATTTTTATGTCCTTCTTTATAATTCAGAAACTATATTTATATGATTAAAATATAAATATACATATATAAAATGAAAAAAACTTACAAGTTTATTTTATGGTCTTTTATTGAAACTGCAACTTTTATTAAAACTGAATTAAAATCTGCAATCTCCTTTTTCATAAATCATGTTTTTTATTGTGAGTCCCAGGTAATTTCAATCAAACTGCAGTTCGGTTGTTTTAAGTAAAAATAACTCAACAAAATACAGATAACGTTTGTGTTTGTGTTGCAGTGAATTGCTGCAGATTTATCAGGTTCTGCTCGAGAACAGCACTGGCATTGGACCGTTTCTGCTCAAAAACGTGAACATGCAAATGCCTTGACAACGGACAATTTTGTAGCAAAATGTATTTAGGGTTCAGAATGTGCTGTGTGTTGAGAATAACTTACCATGGTCAGCTTGATTTTTTAAAAGATGGCCTTTATCGTTTTTTTGCAAATTAACTCTTTATATAAAGCCATGTTATTAGGTATTTACATGTATTTAAAGCACATAGTCATTTGCATAATGCCAGTTCCTGACAAGGTATAAAAACAAACGTGGCCATCTCTCTATCTCTAGGGCCAGCTTCCTGGACAGGCATTAAGCCTACTCCTGTACTACATTTTCCTTAAAATGAAGAATTTCTGTTTCCAGACTGCTGTGTGTGTTGCGAAGACTAGGCTTTATCCCTGTCCAGATACCTGACCCCTAGAGTCAGCTCCATCATTATTGCCACTTCCGGAAAAATGGGGAAAAAATGTTTTTCTGGTTAATTAGCTTAATATCACACTGAAAATGAGAGAAATCTAACCCTTGAAGTAAAGTTAGTCTAAGAAAACTAAAATACAATGAAGGTATTTCAACATTCTGGGACATTTAACCATCATTTAACCATCATATACTTAACTTAATTGGGTTCCAATTTCATTTTTGATGACCAAATCATTCAGACAAATCATTCATATATGGGGTGGAAAAATCTTTTAAGGATTACTTACAGTTCCACAATGTTTTGTAGTGGAAGCAGAACTTTGAAGCAACGTCGTTTGAAAACTGAACAGAGAGGAAGCCATAATTAACAATGAATGCACTTATACCATCATAAGCACTCATGAATAAACTTGCGATGTGCAACACTATTGTTATCTGATTTACGATCTGCTTCTTCTTATCATTATTTTTCTGTGTTTTTTTTTGTACAGTTTTCGTACAATTTTTGTTAAATTCTAAATTTTTTCCTATTGGAATGAATGGGGTAAAAAATTCAACATCCATCTACTGTACTTCTGCTCGACCAAAAGATACCATTTTGCATATGCTATCTCAGGGCAGGCCCTCGAGTACGAATTCAATGTCATTCTGACCAGCACTCATCTGTTTGTCATTTTTTTCTCATCACTCGTTTCTCCCATAGAGTCCCATTCATTTTTGCCCGCTCACAAGCCCAACTATTTCTTTGCCCGATGATTCTTCACCCACTAAACTGCATGTACTCACTCATGGCAGGTCGTCAAACTCTACTGCACAGCCATACTGACCTGCAATCCTCTCTGTGTCATTTTTTGATCCTTTGTTCCTCCCTTAGAGTCCCACTCTTTTTCACCCCCAACAAAGCCCTAACTTGGCAACCCCCTAAAAACTACCCAGTAAACAATCCATACATCATAGCAACTGCCTAGCAACACCTTAGCAACTGCACAATCACTCTGCATTTTCTTCAGAAAATGAACTATTCTAGTTTCGTTTAATTTCTTCACATATGGCATGGAAAAATCTGTGAACTGAATACTTACAGTTCCATGACATTTTATGGTGGAAACAGAACCTGGAACCAACCTGGGCTTGACCTGAACAGAGAGCAAGCCATGGTTCACAGTGAATGTATTTCAACACCACAGGAGACTTTACTATCATATACAGCACTCATCAAAGCTGGGAATTTCATTTTATTTCATTTCTAAATGCATGGCGTCAAAAACTCTTCAAACAAACAAATCAAACACAAGGGTTAACTGTTTTCGGTCTATAAACAGAGATCACTTTTGCCAAAAACATTATTTCAATTCCTACTTAATGTTCTTTCCAAAGACATGATGGTCTTCTTACCTCAGTTTTCAAAAGTGTCTTGGAGAGTTCTGCTGCCAGGCTTCTCACGAGCACACTAAAGAGTACCTGCACCCTATGACCTGTTTTTTCATTAACAGCTGACATGCATTGCACTGTAATAATAAAATATGCTAGCCTTTCTTAAAATTTAAACACATCTTTCCAGACTGTAAAAATAATAATAAAAAAAATTATCAAGGCCACTTTGGCATCTGCAGTGCCCCTCTTTTTTAATTTATACAAAGAATTTTATAAATGTACAACCGACGTCAGAGCAACATGCTGTCAGACAACACCACACCACCAGAATATATTGAATATGTTTATTATGGGGGCAGCACGGTGGCACAGTGGGTAACACTGTCGCCTCACAGCAAGAAGGGCCTGGGTTCGATTCCCGGCCGGGTGACCAGGGTCATTTCTGTGTGGAGTTTGCCTGTTCTCCCCGTGTCTGCGTGGGTTTCCTCCGGGTACTCCGGTTTCCTCCCACAGTCCAAAGACATGCAGTCTGGCTGATGGGACAAGCTAAATTGCCCCTAGGTGTGACTGTGTATGTCTGTCTGTCTGTCTGCACTGTGATGGACTGGCGACCTGTCCAGGGTGTATCCTGCCTTCTGCCCAATGACAGCTGGGATAGGCTCCAGCACCCCACCGCGACCCAGAAGGATAAGCGGTTTAGAAGATGTATGTATGTATGTTTATTATGACATTTTTTATCAAGTATATTTATACCACCCAAATTAAGAGCTTTGTACAGTGTTCACAAGAAGTCTGGCATAGCTTGATATCAAATATACTGTATTAATAAAACTTAGACAATGTTTAGAGAAATCCACTTTATATGTTTCAAATTCAATACATCTAAGCCATCAGGACTTTGTTTTACTGAAAGTGTATCCTGCAGAGCAGATCATTAGAAACTAGCTGTCACGGTTTTTGGGAATTTCCTACCATTCTGACGCCTCTCCTGCTCACTGCTGATCATTTTCTGGTGCTAACTCTTTGGCAGCTTGAGCCTCAAAATGATTAGGCTAAACAGAAAAACCTTCCCTCATCGAAGATAGGAATGGTGGTGAAGAAAAATCGTCAACCTCGTAAGACCTCTCAGCTACAAAAGTGCTATTTGATTTTGTCACTCTCCAGATTTTCTGGTAGCTAACATCAGCTAGCTATAAAAACACAGCAGCCCAGCCCACCCAGATTCCCTCCCAGCCCCACTTCCAAACCCGAACATCACTGCAGTGCTCCGCCTAACTGCAGTGCTCCCTCCCATGTTTGAGCATTTTTCAAAGTTGAGCTAGGGGTGGAGTGAGCTGAAAGTAGGGGGTGTAGTCACTCTTTAAAGACGCCTCACTTGGCCCAGACAAAAAAAAAAAACAGCACTCATTCCTGAAATGGAACTTGGCCGATGCTCGATTTTCCGGAACATCTTCAATCACGCTCGGCCCGTACTCGGCCCATATAGGTTGCACCAAGACCGACTGAATGCCGAGTCCCAGAGTCTAAAATGGAGCTGGCCCAAGTCCACCATGTTGGCTGGGAAATGTGACCATAACAGAACACTTGCTTTCCTACAATGAGCGCGTATATAGAGCATATAGAGAGCTGAATTTTAGCTCAGTAATCAGATTTCTCAGTGCATGCATACTCTTACTCAGATTACTTTCGGATTTCTTGGTCTGCGCATGTGTGAAAACAGACTGGAAATAAGCCAGCATTGTTGCTGTGTGGTGGCAGCAAAACCCCTTTGGAGCGATGCTAAAACCAACTACTTTTTTAACGAAATAAAAACTTTAAATATCCTTCATCTTCTAGATGATGTATGTTCATATTTTCAGGTCAAGTTCGTGCTGCGATATTAAAAAAAATGCAGCGTGAAGTTTGAGTTTTACATTATGTTTACGTCACTTACGTCTTCTGTGAGTTTGTTGATTGGTTGCAAAGCAGAAATCCGATTACTGCCTGACTCATGTAGACCCGGGTATCAGGTTACAATCAAGATACTGGTACACCCTTTTTTAGTCTCTCAGTGATCCAAAGTCATTTCTCTCTTAGTCTTGGTCTCTCACTTTCTGTCTCTCTGTTCAGTTGTCAATAAATGTTGACAGAAATTGAACTTGCAGTCCTGGTGGTGATTTTGTCTCCTTAGAATTAAAGGTGCTATCTGCGTTCTGAACGGTGTTGAGTTATTGAGATTCAAAGATTTTGTGTATTTCAAACAGCAAAACTGATACGTGGAACTCTTTCATACATGAAAATGACCCGAAAATCACCCTAAATGTATTCTAAATGTACATTAGCAAAAATCAATCAAATTTGTAAATGAGTTGTTTTGGAACAGGTCAAATGTAGATTCTTCTAATCCTAAGAACTCATATTCTGCTTGGAATTATAAGGTTCTGTCAGGGAAATCATGAAAAGAAACAATGATTTCCAAGGAACACAAACAGTTTACTTGTCATTTATTTCAAATCATAGAATTAGTGCTGTAATAGAGTGTTTACATGTATCAGAAAAATAAATGTAATACTTTCTATGACATTTCTATGACACTTATTTTTATTATTTATTTTTCATGACATTTATTTCTTGTTTTATGACAAATCATCTTTCTCTTATTCAAAAAAGCATTACATATTAAGTGTAAAGGTCAGTGCTAAATATTTTGTCCAGTGCAGAGTTCAGTTTTAGGTAGGAACCATTAGTTTAAGTTTCCTTTAGGTTAGACAGCAATCAGCTACTGTACTGAACTGTCCCAGCAAGTAAGTGTAGCAGGTCAGTATAAAGGCAGTATAAGGTTTTGTTTTATATCAAAAATGTGACTCTAATGCATCAAAATGTCTTATTTTTGGAGAAAAAAGAAAAAAAAGATGAATGATTAAATGAAATTGATGTTTAAGTTGTAATTAAGACTCCATCAATTCAAATGTTCACTATTTTATTTCCTTTAAGACGTAACATTTATCAAATTTAACACAATACTTTTCAAAGAACTGCAATATGACAGGCAGAGCTTCAGCAACATGTTTTCATGTTCATAGTTTTATAACCTTTCCCACAGTCACAGAGCATTGCGGCGACATGACAAAGCAGCAGAACCTGATTAGTCCTCTTTTATTTATTCGGAGTGCTGAATGGCACTCAAATAGAAGATAAGATAAGAGATAAAATAATCCTTTATTAGTCCCACAATGGGGAAATTCTCAGTGTTACAGCAGCGAAGGGAGAGCAAGGCACTCAAGAAAAAGAAAAGAAGTAACAAGAAGAGAATTAACAAGCAAGTAATTAACCTTGTTAATTACTTAACAAGGTTTTTACAGTTTCTTACTTGTTACTTTATAGGCAATATTTATAGTACTAGTAATACAATATATATAATAAAGTAAAAAAATAAGCTACAAAAATAAACTCTATCCTTCACAAAAATTAATAATATAAAGGATTATAAATAAATAAAAGCTAAGATATTTACACTGTAAGGATATTTTGCCTAAATTTCACATGAGGTATTGATTTATATTACACATGGGATGGTGAGGAGTTAACAATATAAACATTAAGAATAGAAAAGCAAAAAATCTTTATACTGCAGAGATATTTTAAAAATACTGCACATGGAGTGTTGATTATATTGCATACAGGAAATGTTGATGAATTCCACAATTCCACAGTTCAACCTTATAGAACTAAATTAGAAATGTCAAAGAATGAGAATGTGTGAATAACTCAGTTATGACAAAAATGTCAGACAGATATAATTCCAATGGGACGATTTTAGTGAAATCAGCTTCCTGTGTTAAGATGTATGCTGTATTGACCGTTGGCCTTGTCCCTTGCGTACAGGGATTTCTCCAGATTCTCTGAATCTTTTGATGATATTATGTACGGTAAATGGTGGGATATCCAAAGTCTTTGCAATTTTACATAGAGGAACATTTTTCTTAAATTGTTCCATAATTTTTAGACACAGTTTTGCAGATTGGTGAACCTCTGCCCATCTTTGCTTCTGAGAGACTCTGCCTCTCTAAAATACTTTTTTATACCCAGTCATGAGAATTAGTTGCAAATTGCTTCTCCAACTGTTTTTTTTTATTAGCACCACTTACTTTTCCAGCCTTTTGTTGCCCCTGTTCCAACTTTTTTGAGATGCGTTGCTGCCATCAAGTTCTAAATGAGTTTATGTTTTTCATGAAATGGTAAAATGTCTCACTTTCAACATCTGATATGTGTTCTATGTTCTATTGTGAATAAAATATGGGCTCATGAGATTTGCAAATTATTGCACTATGTTTTTATTTACATTTTACATGGCATCCCAACTTTTTTGGAATTGGCGTTGTACTTATTACTGTGCTGTAGCAAGTTTGATCTGAAGTAATTTATTTATTTTTTTTTATAAATCTAAAAACTGACATTTTCTGCTTATTTCAAACCTTTTGCACAATTATCAGAGCCTACTTACTTCTACACTGGAACTTAAAAATTTCTTCTCAGGTAAAATTATCTTGCTGCATGGACAGACTAGGATGAAGTCATTTACTGTTCAAATACAGTGTTTATTTCTTGTATTTTAGCTAATTGTTTTTGCAGTGCAGGCATTCTTTAATGTGGATGTCAATCACATTCTTCAGGAGTGGTTTGATTAACATGATAAGTTTGAGATGTTGTCCTGGCCTACAAGTTTCCCTGATATCAGTCTAGTCTAGCAACTGTGGAATGCTGTAACAACCAGTCAGACAAATGGTGGCTCCACCTTTCAGCTTACATAGGCAAAAGCCACCAGGCAGGATATCCATGTGGAGTCCATGCCTCGACAGGTTGGAGCTGTTTTGGAGGCACAAGGAGGAACAACAGCGTATGAGGCAAGTGGCCTTCGTGTTTGGGTTCAATGGATGTACATGGACTTTTTTTAACTTTGTAAATGAAAGTCAACAAATGAGTCAGCATCAAGGCTAGTTACAAAGTACTTGTCCATGGGCATCTGTAATGAGAGAGCTTAGTACTACTGACCTAACCAGTTTGAAAACTGAGGAGAATATGTTTTGCCTGGTCCTAAAACTGTTTTCAAATAAATACTACTATTCAAAGATTTGGCATCACTGTTTTCAATAAAATAAAACTTTTTTTCTTTACTACTTTAAAACTTCATAGATTAGTACTGAGTAGGATAAAAATATTTTAGATGTGTCCAGATTGAGCTACAATTTCTTAATGGATAAACCTGTAAAATGTTAAGAATAAAGTTATAATTAAATAACAAAAAGGACAATCATACCAGTATGAAGTGGTTGATTGGATTGGTTGAAGGTGGCCATCAAATCTCAATGCAGATGACATTATGATATAAAAAGTCCTAACTGTTGACAAAAAAACTTGAAACATTCAATTTTAAAAATGCTTAAAAAAAACATTTTTTAAACTCAGCTCATAGCATTTCAGTGTACAAGGGTAGCTATGGCAGCAGATTCATCCAGTGATGAGATTTTATCTGCCTCCTTTTGTACACGCCTACAACCACACATGTTGTCCAGCAGGCTTTGCATGTCTCTTGCGTGCATTGACTGTGCCCACAGTCGAGAGACTTTCCAAATGACAGTGCTGAGAAGGTGACAGCAGTATTCCTGTGCTGAGGACAACTCAGAAAAAAACATGAAGTATTTTTTATCAGAGCTTTCAGAGATTTTCAGCTTCAGAAAGTTGAAAAATTATGTACTGTTTCTGGCTTTGAGTGTGCTGATCCTCGTCGTCTATTTGGCTTTCTTTGGCAATCATATGGAGCGAAATGACTTCGTAAACAATGGTGAGTACTTCCTTTTTATTCATTTGTGACTGTGTGAACTTCATATTCATGATAACTGTGCACTGTTCTGTGCAGGTACATTTTTCATTCATCGGCATACAAACAATGTACATGTACCCTCAAAGGTACAACAGTGCTTTTAAGGTCTGGTTGTGTATCTTAAATAAGTTTTACCAGGTGAAAATTACACATTTATACCTTTTCATAACCAGATGTTTAAAACAGAATGATAAAATAAAAAGCCTGGAGATGAGACGGGGTGTGTGGAGTCAATACAACTTAGAAAATATCATTTCAGTGGATTATGGTACAGTTATGTTCCCCGACCAAAGGTACTGAGATGTACCCTTGAGGGTACCACCCCAGTGACAAGGGGGATACTGCCCCAGTGACAGTTTTACACTCTTTTTTCTGAGGGTGTGGGTGTTATGATATCTCACTGTATCCCCCTGTACGACATTTCAAGTCTGAGTTTTGGTGAAATGATTGAATTCAAAGAGGCTGAAGCCCAAGTTAGCATTTTCCGCCTTGTGAGGAAGTTAGACGCTCATGGATATAAACCAATTTTGAGGTTTTAATGAAAAAAGGGAGACCCAAACTAGTCGGGCGAAGGTCGCAACCAAGAGAGAGTGAATAAAAAAAAAAAGGAAACCAGAAAAGACAAAACAGTACAAAAGGTTTAGGAGAACAGAGGAAGTTAGGAAGTTAGGACAAACAAACAACATATATAGGGCTAGACCAGGTGAGGGGAATCAGTAATCGGTAAAGCAGATCTAGGGTAGTCTGATGCCTGAGGGTCCCTGAGAGTCATGTGATCCTTCTCTGAATTCTAAGAATTGAAGTTCAGAGAGTCTAAGAAGCAGCAGCGTTAGAGGGAGGCATGACAGCTGGTATGGCAAGTACCGGTTCATATACATATATACACAACACTGTTTCCCCAAAAAGTTGGGATGCTGTGCAAAATGTCAATGAAAGCAGACGGCAATGATGTGCAAATAATTTAATCCCATGTTTAATTGAAAACAGTACAACATGTCAAATGTTGAAACTGATTTTCTTTTATTTATTTATGTACACTCTTAAAGATGTGCAATTCCATAAAAGATCCACTTTTGATTCCCCAAAGAACCTTTTTCTACGTTGACCTACTGTAGAAGTTTAAAAACCTCCCCATAATGCAGAAGTTTTAGGAAGAACACCTAAGTTGGTCTAGAAACTTTTGGTGAAGTATGTGAAAGTTTTTTTAAACCTTTAAAAGGTTCTTCTTCTGTTCAAATATGGTTCCATGGTTCTTTAGGCAACCACAAGTGGGGTGTACACTCTCAGAAAAAGGTATGAAACTGTCACTGGGACAGTACCCCTCTTGTCACTGGGGCGGTATCTTTAAGTGTACATTTTAGTACCTTTAGTCAGGGAACATAGTTGTACCACAATAACACATGGTAACTTGCTTTTGCCACTGCATTTTACTAAAGCACACAACTGACTCTGCTTGTCATTTACATACATTTGTTAATGTTAACAGGGGAGACAGTATTAAAACCAACAACGGTGAGATTTTATCATTAGTGCAGTGTCACAGTCATGGGGACTGCACTCAAGATTTCACCAGGAAGTGCACTGTAAAATTTGCATAAGGACAGAAGTTGATTTCAGGTGTCTTTGAGGTTTCAGTAAGGATCTAGATTGATGGTCTCCTACAAAAGCAAGAGGTGTAAAACTAATGTAATTATGGTGTGTAAATATTTGAAAAATAATCAGTTTAATAACATTTTTGTTTATTAATTTGTTAAACTTACTTATGCAAAGATCTAGTTATTATAATCTGTTTATTAAGTCTTTTCTTCTAATTTATAGATACAATTATCTTGGGAAAAACATACTCATGTTAAAAGTTCAGATGCATTTTACATTGTTTAGTTATTTTCACTGTGATAGCGTTTTGTGTTGAGGTTTACCAGTTCAGCTGTGAAAGCTAACAGAATGGCAAATAGGAATTAAACTGTTAGAGTCCTCAGACGGGTGGTTATAGCCTTATCGAAGCCATTTATGTATTACTTTACAAAGCAGTCTATTTAATTCAACCTTTAAGAGTTTAAAAGTTTTTAATTTAAGAGTGAGCTGAACTTGATAAAGTGGAGTACTTCCTGCTCAGTGTCAATCTTTTAGAATTATAGGGCTGTTTAAAAGGCAAGGTTTAAAAGGAGTGGCAGGTGTGGCCAATTCCCTACCAAAAAATATAATTGCCCACCCCAGACGCAACCCAACATCAAATTATGGCAGTCATGGTAGGATTTGCAGGTTGCCAGGGCAGGTTTGGCAAGTGTTTTAGTGTGGAGGAAATGGTAGAATGGTGGTTGTATATGTGTGTATGTATATATATATGTCAACTTTACAGGAGAAGGAAAAAATATACTTTACTTTTAATGTAAGTCAATAGAACCAGATTTTTTTTCAAGTAATTCTGGGCCATTTATTTTGGTTGATTCATCATGAAATTTCACCACAATATAAAGGGCAACAGACATTTTGAAATTATGTCAAAAATTGAAAAACAACAAAAATTGAGATATAAGGTTTTGTTCCAACAGCAGCTATATATATATATATATATATATATATATATATATATATATATATATATATATATATATATATATTGGTCTAGCTGTCATCAGATGGCTACATAATCACAATATGAAGCCAATTCATTACAGTCGGCATTTTAAAATCTACTTAGCTGTAATCAGTCAAACGTAAGCTAGTGACATTCCATTTAATCACACAATCCTGCACAACTTGAATGATGCAGGTGCTAAACTGAGATTTGCATACATCTGAAGAAATGGGTAGTTCCACCCTGACTGGCATGCACCACTATCTAGTCCAATGATTCAATGCTGATTTTCAAATTTGCTGTTTTAATATGTCACAATTCAAAATCACTGATGCTGAAAAAGACTAACAGAATATTTAGACAATAGTGGGGAGTTTCTTTCAATTTAATATTTCAGGAAGTCACCAGGGCCCTGCTCACATTTGGTATTAACATTTGTCTTGAGTGATCTGATTGTAAGTGGGCAGCTGATTGTGTAGACTGTGTAGATGTGTAGCCAATTACATGTGGCAGTTCTGTGTGTCTCAAATGCATCTCCAATGACTGGATTTTGTAACTGGAGGAAAAGTACCACCCACGCTTAGTCTCTCGCTGCATTTGTTGTCAGACAAAAATGTACCATTTTTCGTAAAAATGCAAGGGCTGTTACAAACATTTAGACCTTATGTACTGCTACCGCGACTTGTAAACAAATGGTAGAGGAGACGAAAGATGAAGCTACACAGCTACTTTAAGGTGGTCCTTTTACACTGTTGAGGGCGCATCGAGACTCTTTAGCCTTCACACTATTAATGTTATGTGATCATATGCGTCCCTGACCACCTCCGAAGGTGGTTTGGGTGATCGTATCACAAGACGTCTCTGAGATACAGTATACCCTATTTACGCAGATCACCCAGCATCCATGTTAAGGCCAAGAGATTTAAGATTTAAATGTTGAAGTTTTAAAATGTTGAATATACTCATAGTTACATACTTTTGCTTTTTAGCTGTTTTTTGTTTTGTTTGATGTTGATTGTTACTCATATAACCTGACAATAAAACACTTGTGCATGACGTCTGCATGACAGTCTACCACGACAGTGGTCAAATTTACCCACACTGTGCCATCAGCTTTACTATAGAGAATGCTTTACTGCAGTCATTACTTCGATTAAACTACTTTCCTTCAATTATTTGTTCTATAGGTTGTAGTGTCATAGATTTACATGAATTAGATCATCCTCATCCTGATATCAAGCCTAATACTAAAGTCATTAAACTTAAAAAGAGAAAGCTCAACAGAGAACTGAGAGCCAGCGTTTACATCACAGGTTCTTACCTCTAGTCTTGCTGTGCCCCTTCACTTCAAAGGACTAGAGTTAAGAACCAAACATCTAGACGATTGTCCAGATATTGGTCTAAACCGAATTAGACGAATTAAATGACAGACATACTAACAGACGAGAAAAACGTGTGAGGATAAAAACTGCTTTGAGGAGGAATAATAAAGAAAAAAGGGTACAAATGAGAACATATAGTTTGGTATAAATGAAAAAAAGTTATGGCATATTTTATTTAGAATTACTCCATATTAACAATGTATGTTATTATGAAGTAGTAATTGTAACACGACAGAATGACGCAGACGCTGTCAGGTCACAGGCAGCGGTCAAATCCAGAAAGGGCAAAACACACAAACAGAAACATTACCAGGCAAAGAATCCAAAAGGGATCAGGCAAAAGGCAGATCAGCAAACAGGGCAAAACAGGAACAGTCATAAGTAACAGTAGCTCTATGGAAAGTAGCAACACCTCACAGTGAAACTGCCTACAAGCCCAGGCTTTACGCTAAACTAATCAGAGAGGAACAGGTGATACAGAACAATACTCTGAGGAACTGGAGCGCTGGTTGGAGCGCGGGAGTGAGACTGGAGTCACGTGATCTCCCAAGGGTTTCTGGGAGATGGAGTCCAACAAGAGTTCAGAGCCAAAGAGGGTCGTGACAGTAATAACGATACATTCAGCTTGGATATAAATATTACAAACTAGATGCTAATAATAGTTTAGATGCTTTTTTATCATATATAGAATATTGTAAAGTTGATATGATAAATAACATACTGATAATGATCTTATATTAAGTTATCTTCCTTGATCTCCAGTTTTAAAATACAATGGATTGTTGCTGTTGATTTTATTATAACATAATTTTATACAGCTTTCTCAGTCATGTTGCAATTATCTACAGCTCGGTTCATCATTCTGGACACATTCAACATCTCTTTATTTTTAATTACAGTTTAAATACAAGTGTTCTACCAATTATTTGAAACCTGTAAAAATGCACAGGATGTATATTAGAGAATATTAGAAAAAAAAAGTATACATTTATCTGCAGCCAGATTGGTTTCATATTACTGACATATTCTTCTCAAACTTTTGAATGGTGGTGTATAGAGATGAAACGGTTACCGGTTTGGTAAACCGCGGTAAAATTAATGACGGTTAGTAGTACCGTTTGAACTTTAAAGTATCGTTAAAACCGCGGTCGATTACCGCGGTGTGAAAAACTCGAGATTCGGAGATATTTCAGCCTTCTAAGAAGACCAAGTCTGACGTTCGGTCATATTTTGGGTTTTATAAGGATGCAGAAGGAAAGTTAATTGAAGATGACCACCCTGTCTGCAGAACAGGCCGAAAGAAAAATGCGGGGAATGGGGGCAACACATCAAACCTTACGAGTCATTTTGCGACCCCCACCCGCTACTTTTTAGAGAATGCAAGGTTAACTTTAATGTAGAAGTCTGTGGGGACTTCGAAATAGAAGAAATGTCATGGTTTGTGTGGTTTAACTTACGCTTATGGTTTGTTAATCATATAAAATGAAGCTTTTAGCGTCAAAAAAAAGAAAAAAAGAAAAACAATCGGTGAATCAACTGTGAATCGAAACAAAAGCTTTTAACACATTTCTGTGGAGCAGAGTCTCCAAAATGAGCTCTGAGTTAACAGTCACACGAGCTCCTGAACGAGGCGCTGCAGAGGTTCAATCTGCACAGCTCCCCTTTCTCGCCTCGCTTGCAGTGTTTACTGTCTGAGAATAACACCGTCTCAAATCACTCAATGTCCCCTACATAGTGCGCTACTGTTCAAACAAGCACGATCATCATTAACAAGCAGCTGAGTTTTAAATAGGGAATTTGTAGCCTGTTGTTAATGTTGATTATAGATGACTTAGTCGAACGTTTCCTGCACTCTTTGGGTGAAGGATTTGCTATTTCATGATCCACGAAGTGCACTACATAGGGAAGATAGTGTGCTTTGAGACGGGACCTTGCGCGAGTAAACGCTGTGTTTCGGAGATTAAACTTTAGGAGTGTTTCTGTCACAGCACAGATGCGCATTCATTTTAAGTTATGTTTTAGTTTTTAAATGCTTTTAGAGAAGCAGCTCCACAGGTGAAGACACGCTGTATGAGTTCTACACTGTCTACAGCTCACAGCGCGGTCACGCAGTTCCTCTGTGATTTTGGCTGTTTTTCCTGGTGCACTGTATTGATCAGGGGTTCAGCGCCACAACGGCACAATAATGCTGCAGTTGCAGTTCGGACAGAAATCCCCCGAGTGCAGCACTTCTTAGAAGTAGTAATTTTCCATTAAGACCCACCTCAGAGTTGGTCGAGATTTAATTCTCTATGCAGGGAAATCCTTAGTTATTGTAATTAATAATAATATTAATAATAATAATAATAATAATAATAATAATAAGAAGAAGAAGAAGAAGAAGAAGAATAACAGTAATAATAATAATAATAACTGTAATAATAATACATTTGCTGTTTTTTTGTTTACAGAGTATTACAAGTATTGTAAGTAATACAAAAGTAATACTAAAAATGTATTGACCTCATTTTTTAATGTTTATGCAAACAAAAAGTGCATATTGCTGCCAATTCTATTTGTGTTAATATAAAAGTTGGTGAAACGAGTTTGTTTGTGTCAGTATTTAGTTTTTTATTTATTTTACTTTTCAAAACATTTGAACAATATCGCGATAATACCGATAATCGTGATAATTTTGGTCATGATAATCGTGATATGAAATTTTAATATCGTTTCATCTCTAGTGGTGTAATAGGAGCACATTAATACTCACTTTTAAAATAGGTTAGTTATATAGTAGATATGTAGGTAACTCAAAATATGTTCAACTTAACAGGGCATGCAAATTTGTTAACACGGGTGGATTAAAAAACACAAAATATGTTGTTCTTCTATTAGTTCCTCCTTCTATAAGGTGACCATGTCAGAGATAAATTTTTTTTTTTGTGACAGCAGTGACACAGTGATACATATTCATGTGCTGCATGGGCCATGTTGATAGCATTATTTTAACACATAAGTAAATAAGTAAATAAGTAAATAAATAAATAAATAAATAACGTAAAGCACCCTGGCTTGGAAGCGTCCAAATAAATCTAATGGCAATTTAATTTCCAAAAAAATATTTTAAGTGAGGTTAACTAACAAATCTTACACAGTAGGCTTTCTGTTTACCTAGTGGCACTTCTTTATTCCAAAAAGACTCTGAGTGAACTAAAAATGGCACAGGTACTGCAAATACAGAAAGAATGAAAAGCATTAAACAGAGCTTTAAACGGTACTGTAAACATACATTTGAATATAATTTGAATACAATTACAATAAAAACCCTCAGTCTTCCCCAAATACTAGGTCTACAGTTGATGTAGAATTGGTTTCGATGATTTTCTAAGTGAAAATAAGTTAACACATCCTCTACAGAGAACACACTATGACATTTTTCTGTAAATTTCAGTGCACAATTTCTCATTTTTTGTTGAGTTTAACATATTTGACTTTCGCATAAGCCACATTCTATGTTTCATTTCTTTTCTAAATATGATAAATTCAGCCAATAAACTGGAATTGTGCATAAAAGTGTTTTACAGAGGATGTGTTAACCTATTTTCATTTAGAAAACCAACAAAACCACGTGCACAACTTTTGCATTTGACTGTATAAAAACAATGATTTAACTGCAATTTATCTTTCTGAAGAATCAGGTCAGCCCCAGCTTTACCACCTGTGTCAGCTCCCAGCCTGTTCCTCCTAAGGAATCACTTAGCCTTTCGGAAACAAATGTATCCCAACAAGCTTCGTTGATTGACACAAGCCTCGCTACCGGCTTCTTAAACACTTGCCCACCGCATACCTCTTCCTAATTTCCTAGTCCAGTGTCCCACTGAAGTAAATCCTCCCTGTTGTGACAAATGTGCATAGTCTACACTTTGTCATGTGGAAAGAGTGTCTCACCAAGGATCAGTCCATTATGTTCCTCGACTCTCTTATAAATCTTTCTACAGCTCATTGCAAACATCACAGGAATGTTGATGAACAGCTCTAGGCAAGCCACAGACAGAGTACAGCTTTAGAAGAGCTAAAATAACTTGTAGACGCTCAACTTCTACAGTCACACATGCCTAAGAATCAGAAAGAGAACAATTCTAGGCAAATAAAAGCAAAGGAACTTTAATGGTCCATTGGTGTGCACAAGGACTGTCTGCGTTTGGATAACATAATGAAGCTTTGAAGTGAGCTGCTTTGTTTGCAGTTTGCTTGCCCAAATCCACATTGCTGGGGAAAGTTAGCAGTTAGCAAAGCTACACTTCCCCTACAACATCCATCTAATGTGTTCTCTTGTGTTTCAGGGCTCAAAGAAAGTCACCAGCAACACCAGTTTTTCGACGATGAGGTGACATCTACCGACTTACAGGTGAGGCCTTGGTGACCCCTGAACCAGTTCTGTTCTGATTTTATTCTATTCTAGCTCCCAGCGCACCTGAGTCAGGTAAATAGTGTCCTACGGGCCTTGATTATCTGACTCAGGTGTGCCTGCAATGAGAGGACTGGGAAACTGTAACTTTTCCCTACTTTTCCTAAAGTTTGTCATGGCATTTTGATGGATAATATTCCTCTTCTTCTCTCCGTCTCTGTCATTCAGTTCATTAAGCAGGATTTTAAAGAAGGAGATAAAGAGAGTCTGCCGCCTTGGAGACCAGAGGTGCTAAAATACATATGCATGCAAATATGTGAATATGCAAACATACTTTCAAAGCAAATATTTTTTTAACATACTCTATTATGTGACCAGTATCGAGGAAGAGTGAACATGCATGTGTTCGAAGACTGGTGTGCAACTTCCATATTACAGCTGAGGAAGAATGTGCTGTACCCTCTGTATCCACATGTTAGTGATCACACCCACAAATTCCACAGATTTATCCACGATAGCTTTTTGAATTATATATATTGATGATTAGAGATTATAAACAAATTATATTTTCATATAAATGGATCATTCCATGCCTATTCACCTAAAAACAGTTCATTTAATTAATGCAACCATGCAAAAGCTATGCCCCAGCTAGTTTGCTCCAGCAGGTTCCGCATTGCATCTTAAACCGAGTTTAACTGCTTACTGAATAACTGTAATATTAACAGGATATAATTACAACACCAAGAATAATATTTCACATTAAATATTAATATACCCAGTTAATATTTAAGCTCAGTTCTGTCTAGTCTAGTATTCCAGACGTGTAACAAGATTACATGTCTGGGAGCAATTTGTTAAGCTTTTGGTGGTAGACTGCATCACAATCCAAGGCCTCTCTGAAACACCCCCAAATTCCTCTAGTCCAGGCTCCTTTAACGTCTGGAGTACAATTGATAACACATAAAGTGTTGGCATGGAATGATCCATACGCTTTATGCTGTACATGTTCACCAAAGCAGATGCGTGTCATATTCTCAGGTCCGGACCACAATAAAGAAGCTTGCAATATATCCCAAATGGACAAACTATGGAGTGAGGATCTTTGGCTATATTCACCCAAACATCAGTGGTGGGTACTACATTGGAAAATCCTTTGGAGCATCATGTTCTATTACCCAGGCCTGGTTCTAAGCTAGGACATTTTGTGTTGTAGAACTTTTGTTTTTCTACTTTTTTCTAGTTTTACAGTGCATATTACAATAACTGTGCTGATCCACAACCTGTTTCTGTGACCAATTACAAATAAAAAAAACCCTGATGTTATATAAATGAAGACACATGATGACCATTTACTTTTAAAGCATCTGCAGAGTGGCATTGTTGTTTTCCCTTCTGCTTCTGTTTTCCCAGGCGAGTACAGTTTTGCGATTTCCTCTGATAAGAACTCTGAGTTCTGGCTAAGTCCAAATGAATTAACCCAAGGCCTCAGACTTCAGGCATATGTTGGAAAAGTAAGTGTTACTGCCCTAACTACAGTTCTGTGCAAACATCAGAGACCACCTGTCGTTCATTTAATTTCCATTAAGAACAGATATTAAGTCATTCATTTGTTATGAATATTATTTGTTGTCAGTGCAAAAGAAACTCAGCTCAGTTTGCGTAGTGCCTAGTGCTGACATGGTGGTGGCTTGTTAGTGTATGAATGGATCAGACACAGCAGAGCTGCTGGAGAATTTATACACTGTATCCACTCACTGTCCACTCTATTAGACACTCCTACCTTTTTTGTCCACCTTGAAAATGTAAATTCAGAGACAGTAGCTCATCTGTTGCTGCACAGTTTGTGTTGGTCATCCTCTAGTCCTTCATCAGTGGTCACAGGACGCTATTTGGCTAGATATTTTTGGTTGGTGGACTATTCTTAGTCCAGCTGTGACAATGAGATGTTTAAAACTCTAGCAGCACTGCTGTGTTTGGTCCACTCAGACCAGCACAACACACACTAACAAACCAAATAACACAAACAAAACAAATATTCCTCTAAGATACAGATATTCTAGTGAAATGAGCCACCAAGCAAACACAAATGTTTACATCCGTGTGGTCAGTGGAATTTGTACCCAGGTTTTAGTATTATACTTTATATGTAATTCAGAAAATGGCTAAAGTTAAGGTATAACTCATGCCTATTTCTAAGTTGTTCAAATTTTGTTGTTATACCAGACAGGAGTGGAATGGGCAGGTCCAGGAGAATATGACAAATTTGCATCACAGATATCTAAGCCTGTAAAGTAAGTGATATATTTATTTATTTCTTTTACCAGTAGTTTTTTGTTTTTTTTACTAACCACTTCATGGGACCCAGATCAAAATTGTCTAATACGCACCTAAATGAGGATCTAGTAAAAAGGTCCTCTACTTTGAATAATTTGTAGGGCTACATGGATTCATTACATCTCTTTGTTTTCAGGCTGTTGAAACACAAGAAGTATTTCTTTGAAGTCCTCCTCCAGCACAATGAAGGGATAGACCATGTGGAAGTAGCAGTATGTCTCCTTATTTTCACTTAGATATTAATAAAGCATTATTGCCCAAGCTATGGGACACAGTCATTTTTATTCCAGTCTTCAACAGAAGTCTGTTTTTTTCCTAAATGTACAGGCCCTTAACTAAAAATTTGCACTTTTTTTTCAAGTGGCGTCTGAACCAGAGAAACAGCATCTTTACTGTTATTACCTCCGAGTATCTGTCTCTCTATGTCAGTAAGTTTCAGGACTGGCAAAATGTTCCTCTTTACATACACTACACAACACAGCACAGCACAACACAGCACAACACAACACAACACAACACAACACAAACTTGTAAAGTAACATGCTTGTAAATTCCTCCCCTGTGGCCCAAACGAGCCTGTTTAAAGAAGTCTTGAAAGATTGACTTGTGACTGATTTAACACCTTTTTGATCAGGCGAATACATAGAAACACACCAATTGCCCTGGGCCTGTCTCTTTTCACACTGCAAAAAATCATATCTAGGCAAGTGAAATTATCATAAATCTAGTTAACATATATACAGTGTCCTCCACAAATATTGACACCCCTTGCAAACATGAGCAAAAGATGCTGTAAAAAACATTGTTTATGGCTTATCCTTTTGATCTTTAATTAAAAAATAATCATTCCTTTCAGGAAAAATATATACTTCATTAATTAAATAATATAACATTGTTTATATATATATATATATATATGTTTAATTTGTGTGTGTACCACAATTGTTGGCACCCCTTCATTTGATACTTTGTGCAGCCTCCCTTTGCAAAGATAACAGCTCTGAGTCTTCTCCTGTAATGCTTAATGAGACTGGAGAACACATGGCAAGTGATCTGAAACCATTTCTCCATACAGAACCTCTTCAGAACCTTCAGATTCTGAGGTCCACACTGTGGACTCTCCTCTTCAACTCACAGGTTTTCTATGGGTTATAGGTCAGGAGACTGGGATGGCCATGCCAAAACCTTGATTCTGCGGTCAGTGAACTATTTTTGGGATGATTTTGGATAATTATCCTGCTGGAAGATCCAAACTATGGCCTAAGCTTTCTGGCTGAGGCAGTAAGGTTTTGTTTTTATTTCTGCTGGTACTTGACGGAATCTGTGATACCTTGCATCCAAATAAATTGTCCAGGGACTCTGGAAGAAAAGCAGCCCCACAGTATCACAGATCCACCACCACACTTCACAGTGAGGATGAAATACTTTTCTGTATGGCTATTTTTGTGTCCAGGCCAAACCCACCTCTGGTGTTTGTTGCCAAAAACCTCTATGTTGGTCTCATCTCACCATAGAACACAATACAAGTAAAAAAATCCGTAAATAAGTTAAATAATCTTACAATATGCTTACAACAATCTCAAAATGAGAAATATTAGATACATAGACTAGATTTCTGAAAATTACACTTGCCAAGACAACATTTTTGGCAGGATCAATGGATGTTACCATGAATTCTCACAATCCTGACTTACACATTGTCATGTTTTTAAATGAATGGTTTCAGGATGTATGAGCAGAAGTGTTCATTAAGCTCCTTCTGCTATGAAGTGCTGAATTAAATGCTTTTTTTCACTTGTTCAGATGAAACCTCTGTCCTGGCGGGGGACACGGATTACATCCCCCAAACGGCAGCCAGTCATGAGATGCATCCTGACCTCATCTACACGCAGCGTGACCCTGTAGTGGACATGGTCAGAGAAGACCCACGGGACCACATCTTCAAAAGTAATTAGTTTATACATCTTACAAAATTACATGTAAAGACCTACTGATGACATCAGGAAAAATTATGAAAATATTGTAGCGTGTTCAAGAAAATTGAAGAAGAAAGTTTTGGCATGCTAGTTTTGGGCAGTGTGTTCTCCAGCCTTTATTGCTCTTGGCTAATTTGCTAGGGACCCATACTGTAGATGGTGAAGCTGGGAATTACCCCAGGGGTGTGTGTGTATGTGTGAGTGAGCAGAGAGAGGAGAGACATGAGCTGAGTCAGAGAGCAAGCTCTTAAAGAAAAAATCTGCTTATGTACGGCATGGCTGTGGCCGACAACAGCTGGTAAATAAAGCATCGTGACTTTTGCATATAGCAGTGAGCGCTACAAAATGTTCCTTGCACAATGTGTTCCAGATCTCTTTAAAGTTATCCCAAGCTCGAATTTGGGGTAATACCTTTTAGCATTAAATGCTGCTTATGCTGGTAAGGAGATAAATCAGTTGGTTGGTATAGTGTAGTGGGTATCACCTCTGCCTTCTACGCTGTAGACTTTAATCCCCTGCCTGGGCAAGCACCCTACACTATATCAATAAGAGTCCTTGGGCAAGACTCCAAACACTACCTTTGCCTACCTGGATAAGAGCATCTGCCAAATTCTGTAAATGTAAATTGTCTCTGTTGTGCAAAAATTGGTCTCTGTATTTGTCACTTTTTAAACATTTTTGCATATTTTAATACCTACCCACTATAGTGTGTTCAATTTTCCTAATGAATGGGCCAAAAGAAATGGTCTAAAATATTATTGTGAAAAAAAACTTTGTTCCATTACCTTCCATTATAAGTTTAGGATATTTCTTCCTTTTCCTGTGAAGTTACCATTTCGGACATATGAGGTTTTGGTCCATTAATGGCAATATGCAGTGAAACATTCACTATTTCAGTTATCAACATAATCATCAGCATGTTCCACTTCATCCCTTTCTTCTCTCTCCAGTACCACTGATGAATGATTCCTATTTGAAAGACGTCTTTCCTCAATGCAAATACAAGCCCATTAATGTATTTGATGGAGCACAAATGCAAAGATTTCATGGTATATACTATGTGAGTATTCCTTCACTTCCTGTTGCATGAATTTAGAGTTTATCCTATAATGACATTTACCATTAAATGGAAAACATTTTATAGTACCACAGTATGTCACTGAGACAGTTATGTTGTGTTTTGTGTATTCATTGTCAAGGTTCACTACTCTAGAGTGTACCCTAATGACCACACAAGACAGACTCATTCAGCCGTTGATGAGATGTGTTTCTACAACCAAGACAAAGTATTTAAAGACGGGTAGGCTTTCACACTAAGCTACTTCATATCTTACATCATAAATCCTCTTATAAAAACACTCCTTAAATTAGTTTATGCTCAAAGTATAGTGAATATTTGTAGCAATGTATTTACTGTTTTATTCTTCTATGTGACATGTTGTTTCATTGTTTACCTTTCAAGAGGCGGCTTTGTCCAGTTTCTGAAAACTGAGGACGCAGGTAAATGATCTTTCTTACATGACTGAGTATACAAAAACTACAGCGTTCTCGTTATTACTAGCTATTGTGTAACTGTACAATGACAAAAATGAGGTTTTGCTTTCATTCGCACTCCTGTAAGAATGACTTTGTCTTTCTATTATGTTTGATAAAGGTGAACATATTTTCTTCAAGTAGGATTTCCAGTTCTCTTTGTCAAAGTCACAGACAAAGGTCATATACACGGGCAGGCAGGGACAAAAAAAGAGGGGATGCTTGATCAAAAACTATAAAACACAAACCAGGAGTGAAGGGAAGGGATACCACAAAAACAAGAAACCAGAAAAATGGCTCAGAATTGCACAGAGATACCTGGAAGACTTTGCAAAGAGAGAGACCAAACACCCAGGTGTACTACTCAGAACTGAGTGGGTGGAGCCAGGGTGCACGTGGGCCATTCCCAGAAAAGAAACTTCCAAAAGCTGTGCCTAAAACCACATACCACTACACTATATGCACTACACTAATGGAAGCGCTGCTAAAGGTGATGTAGAGTTTTGACATACTACTAAGTGTGGTAGTATGAAGTTCTGGGTGCAGCCACAGTGACAGATGTATTCTTTGCTTAGGTTTCCTTTGTTGTTCCTGGAACAACGTTCCTTTACCAGTATGATAGAGAAAAAAATGTAAACATACATATAATGTCACCAGGTGACCACATTATAACCATTAAATTGCCAGAAGGCCTAGCTGCCTTTGCAGAACACAAGGGAGGCGTTCAAAATAATTCCTGCATAATAAAAAATTATGCATGTGAGAAGGTATGATATTTGCATACAGTGCACAGTTTCCTGTTTTACTTCTTTTTGCATCCCTCTTCTGTACTATTTTCAAGCTTAACTTGTTCTTCAAACGTCAACATCCAATATAAAGAACATGTTACCTGAATGTCATTGAAGAAGCTTTGAATACCTATGTTTAAGATACAGAGCTGCTACAAAATGATCATACAATATTATTAGCTTGGAACTAACATAACACTAAACATCCCATAGGATGCTACCTAAAATTAGCATTATCTTAGCATTAGGTTTCTGCATTAAACATTGCTGTGCTGTTTAACACTATGCATGGCCGGCACACCATTAATCATGTTATGACTATGTCTGGCTCTCTGCATAAACTAAACCAAAAAGTCAAACATGTATGGTCTCTACACTGTTTCGCAGCAGTCATTAGCCATGTCACAAAGCTAAGGATGTAGCTGAGAAAGACTGCATTTCTTGGCTATCACATCAGTGAAAGTTGTCCCGTTTTGATAATCTTTCAAATGCAGCCGAAAAATGCATACTTTGTTTCTGAGAATCTGAAGGGCTGTGGTAAACTGGTAAATCCTTCAAGACCTACAGCCACCCACCATCCATCACAGACAGTGTAAAACCATTTGAAAAATGTCTTAAAACAACTGAGAGTGACCAGATCCTCCTACTTATACTTGTCCTACTTGATGAAATCATGTTCACCCTTTCATAAGGTATTAGAACACATAGTTAGGGATTTCAGGCCATTACTCAACTTCAGATACTGTCCTTTGTCCTCATTTGGGACCATTTTCTTTATTTCACCCCTAGGGTTTCTGTAAGGACTAGTGATGCTGATTACAAACACTTGCTTTTTTTTCTGAACATACAACCATCACCCGTTTCTAATCATAAAATATCTTCTATTTGCAAACATAAATGTAATATCAGTTGAAAGTTTTGACTGCACTTTCGATAAATTGAGAAATTTTTAATATTAGAACATGCTTATTATGGGTTAAGTGTGTAATCAGTTAGCCCTTATAAAGTGCTCTTATTTGTCATTTTCAACTGTTTATAAATTCACTGTGGTGCCTAACACTAACTCTCAAATCAAGAGGAAAAGCCTGATCCAAACTGGGAGCGACTCGTCAATGTAAATCCCACGGACTTCAACTTAAATCAGCCCACTGCTGTCACCGGTACTTGCAAGAGGGCTGGAAATGCTGTACTGAGTGAAAAAGACGTGATGTCTGTAGTTGACACTGTCATGAACAAACTGCAGTTAACAGAGCACACCAGGTACATAGTTTTGTGTCCTTTCAGTTTACACCCTCTTTCACTTTCAAACTTCTTATGATGTGACACAGACCATTTAAACAGTTGAAACTGGTTCTCCTTGTGTGCAGTGAATTAGTCCTGAAGCATATAGTGAACGTGGAGAAGAGGGTGGATGGTGATGCAGGTGGTCGTTACCTGCTGGAGCTGGAGCTGGAGGACGGGCAAGGCCAGAACATGCTGCTGTCTCGTTATTTTTATGTAACCACAAATAAGGAGGACAGTCCAAAATCACCAGAGCCAGTTTCTCTCTGTAGCCCAGAAGACTTTTCCTGGAACCCAGCAGCCAGAGTCAATGTCATTCTGCCAGGTCAGATCTCTAGGATCTTGCACACATTTGGCATTTATTTGTTGTATTTCTGAACTCCATTAATAATTCTGTACTGTATGTTGGGGTTCCTGCATGGTGGTTATACTGGAACAGCCTTCAATCAGCTTTGTTTTTATAGTTGCTCACTGCAAATCAGATGGCTGGACAACACAGCATGATTTTTTTAAACATCTGTTTGAATTAGAAGTACAATAGTGTGAAAAAGTCAGAGGCTACCCTTTCATTTATTCAGTTCCCGGTCATTAAGTGCAAGTTATTCATTCAGGAAAAAAAAAAAACAAAAAAAAACCAGAAAACATATTTAACAGAAAGTTACACAGAGGCTTCAACAACTAAATCACATTACATTTTTCAGTATTGAGTGTCCACCCTTGGCCTTATGCAGCTTTCATTGTTTTTGGAAATCTGCAGGGATATTTTTCCACACTTTTAAAGTTCATTCTTAGAAGCTGGTTACATTTTCTGCTTCTAGATGTTGTTATATATCCCTAAACTTGCACTGATCCTCCACAATGCCTGACTGATGATTGCTGTATACAGTCGGCCTATACTGCTACCTCCAAAGACCTCACTTCGACTCCATAAAACTTTGCTCAACATCACAGATGTGCAATATTCTAGTGCACACGTGTCAGACTCCAGTCCTCGTGGGCCAAAACACAGCAGACTTCAGCACACAGCCTCATTTAACACACTTGATTCAGCTCATCAGCTAATTGACAAGGCCTTCATGAACTGAATACAGAGAGTTAGATGAGGCTAAATGCTAATCTCTAAATGCTAAAGGCCTGGAAGGTCCCCCGTTTGACATGCCTGTTCTAGTGCAAGTTCTCTAGTTCTGATGGTCCGCCAGGTCTGGCATGACTGTTAGGAAGCCCATTTTTCTATCTTTTAATCATTTTAGTTTGATATTTGATATTATATTTAGTTGTTGAGGCTTTGTGTAATTTTCTGGTAAATATATGTTTTCGACTTTTTTTCCTGACGCTGAAAAATAAATGACTTTAGAAATTTAAAGAAAGGGTAGTCTACAGTGTAGTACAGTAGCTTTGCACTTCTGTTTTAATACGGATACTGCAGCCAGTTTTTTAAGCTACTGTTTATTTGTTGTTTGTTCCATCCATCCATTTTCATATCTGTATGCCAACAGTGAAAAACCAGGGCAGATGGGTCATTCAGTTCATCAGACAAATGGAGAAAGTGTACAGAGTAACAAGAGATGAAAACTTCAATGTCATCATCATTGATTACAGCAGTGAAGATGTTGACATACATAAGGCACTGAAAAAGGCAGATCTACCAAGGTGCGACTTCTTTTTATTCTGTAAATATGTTCTATCTCTGAACATCTTTAATTAAAGTAATCAGTCAGATTTAGTTTTAAGAGGCATGTGGCATGTATGTGCTTATTTTCTAATTCTGCCACTATATACTTGCAGCTACCAGTACAAGAGGCTGGAAGGAACTTTCCTGAAAACAACAGCAGTTCAAACAGCAATTGAACTTGTTGAGGTACAGTACAGTATCATTTTTTTTCTCTAATATTGCAATAAATCTAACTTTGTCAAACAATGTTTTGTACTCTGATTCCATTTTAACTAACATTTTGTGTTAGATTGGTCTTTAACTAGTTGTACACCTTTCTTTTCTCCTCTTAGGACATGAACAGCATTTTGTTCACGTGTGACCTACATCTCAATTTTCCAGTATCAATAATTCACATGGTGCGTAAACACTGTGTACAAGGGAAAATGATTTTTGCCCCTGCTTTGATGAGACTGGACTGCGGAGTCTCAGCACATGATCCCTCAGGTACTGATCTAATACCTCATACGTTCAGTTAGGGACAGATGAATGACAAATTCTTTTTTTCACATGAAAACTAAAAGGAAGCTGATTGTTTTAGTTGCAAATAATGCATAATTTACACATATTAACATTTTGCACTCATCCTTAATCTACTGAAGAAAGAAACCATGGTGAAAATGAAACCAAATTTGCCATTCACAAGACTGCGCTCTATTTTTTTATGTTTCAGATTGTTAGTTAAAACTAAAGGTTAAAGTTTTCAAAAGTTTGATTTTATTTCCAGTCAAACTGTAAAATGTTACAGAGCATCAAACGAGAATAAAATGTTTACTGCCTGATCAGATCAGATCAGATAAGTCTGTGGCTGTAGAATGTGGTGGTAGGGAAAATCAGGGTAAACACCTGATATCTTCAGGAAAACGCTGCAGATCTCAGTTCTGTCTAGGGGTGCGGGAAAAAATCGATTCTTAGATGCATCGCGATGCAGACGTGAACAATTCTGAATCGATTCACAAATGTCAAAAATCGATTTTCTAAATATTTAATTAATAACGTAATGTTGACAGAACGCAAAAGGTGGAACTGGAAGTGGGTAAGTGCAGTGCCCGGACAGTCTCTGGCGGCACATAACAAAAACACAACTGGATGAGCGAGAAATCCGACCGGCTCCCTCTGTATTAAAAGCCAGGTTAGATCAGGAGTCACAAAACAAATGACAAGAAGAGCCATTTTGACCTTTCAACAAAGTCAAACCACCTTGAGAGCCACAACATTTACTGTCCAGTATGTCTCAGTGTGTGTTAATGTCCTAGTATAGACTAAACAATATAAACGAAAACGCAGATTTACTTCGCTCTGCTTTAAGCTTTAACTATAGCCGCTTTCCTCCCATCTCCGCCAGAAACCTTTTCCTCAAAAATAGTTGAATGTCTCTCAGTGTTCCGCTGTTTTACGAGGCTGAAGTCGCTTCTCATTCTCCAGCTTCTTGATGAACTTTCCCGTTCCACCTTAAATTCTGACTGAGGCGCCGAATGTAAAAGCGGCACCATTTAAGGTGGAACGGGAAAATTAGAAAGAGAAGCGACTTCATCTTCGCAACTTTTTACTTAGTGTTTGACAGTCTCTCGTTGCAGATTTAACATACCAGGAAACCAAGTGCGCTGCTTATAAATGCGAATAAGTCCATTCGTCTCCAAATGTTCGTCTTTTTTTCTCTTTTCCTTTTTCGTTCGCTACTAGCCAGGTGAAACCTCGTTGCTACGTGACCTGCAGTCTTTCACGCCCCCCTCTCCCCCGTCACGAGACCAAAACTGAAGTTATGAAATCACTAAAGAATATATAATGTGCTTATAATGGACATCCATTACCACTGGATCTTATTTCACCCTAACAGCGCATTTAAATATAGCGCATATAAATATAGATATGCAAGTATAAATATAATATACATATATACAGAGTGAGTGGAGAGAGTGCAAATGTAGGTAGTACGTACCGTGAGAGCAGCATGTGTAAAATGATAAGCATGTAGAGTAAAAACATTACAGTGATTGACTGTGCAAATATGAATAGTGCTGTAATAGACTGTGCAAATACATTGCAATAACACAAAATTTACAGTAACAGTGCAGTGAGTTCAAAGATGCAGTTGAAGTGGCATTGTGGAGGTCACAGCCTCAAGGAAGAAGCTCTTCCTGAGCTTGCTGGTCCGGGAGCGGAGGCTCCTGTAACGCCTGCATGATGGGAGGAGGGTAAAAAGTCCATGGTTAGGATAAGAAACGTCCTTGATAATATTCCTCACCCTACCAGCGCAGCGCTTGGTTACTGCTCAACCCTGGAAACTGATTAAGCTGGCCAATGTGACTATCTAAGACTGCTAACATTTTTTAGTTTGAATGTTATTATGACGTCATTTCTACTGATTCTTTCTCCCACAGCTATTCTCATCTTCAAATAAATAATAGAAATAAGTTTATAACACCCAGTGGTGGCCCCTACCTGTTTGTGGCAGTAGGGTAGCAGGCGACAACCAATAAGCAGGGTGGTTAAATGGAGAGTAAACGTCATTTCTTTAGTTAGGACAATGGGCCTCATTTACTATGTGTAGACTTTTTCTTAGGAGCTTTTTCAAGGACAACTTTAAGTTTTTCTTGAAATTGTTCTTGAGGAAGGTCCTAAGAAAAAGTCTACATCAGATTCATGACGAGTTCTTAAACTGGAGAACTGTTTACACTTTTGTGCTCTTGAGTGTGTATAGATTCTGTTCTTATCTAAGACCAAATCCCAGATATGGAAACATTGCTGAATGACAGAATCTTTGTGAAAACTGCGTTCTAAGAAATTTCTTAAGAATTGTTGGTGAATGAGACCCAATGTTCTTGACTGAAGAAATTACATTCTAGGAACAACAATGGTTCCAGGAACAACAAAAGGATGTGGCTCCATTTCCTTTTGTTGTTCCAGGAACACTGTTTCTTTGAACCGTCACAGCCAAATGAATGTCATTGGTATGCACTGACTACACCTTCCTGAGGCTTTTGACAATGCTTCATTTTGAAACTTTTTTAGGTTTTTTTTATTTAGTTTTTATTTTCATGTTTTAGTTGATGCATTTGTTTTTAATTGTTTAATTTACTTTTAAGGTTCTATTACTTAACCAATTTGGTTGTTTTATTATTCAACTTATTATCATTACTAATACCTAGTTTCTTAGATTTTTTTATTCTTATTGTTTTGCTCGACTATATTGTAAATTAGGCCTTTATCTCAACGAATTTCTGAGTTTAAACATGGGATGCATAAAAGAATGAATGAATTTTGATTTTACGTTTCAGTATAGAGTGCATTTAAAGTTTTAATTTTAGTTTAGTATACCAAAAACAGTTTTAGTTTGTTTTTTGTTTAGGTTTTACTATTATTGGGAATATTTAGTCAGAAATCGAGGTATAAATTGCATGGAAATTTGGATCTGCCATTTTCTTATGATGAGTTTTGCTATGCCTAATTAGCATAAAAATAGACTGTGCTTAGCTATGCTAAGACATGCACTGAAAATACAAAAACATTTTTTTCCGTAATACTATTTAGTTCTCGTTCCTGTTTCAAGGGACATTTATGTGGTTCAGTGGTTCTGAAACCTGTGATTTTTATTTTTTAATCACAGTTTATAAGTATATTTTTTCATTCATTGTTTAGTTTTTATCAATAATAACCCTGTTCTGCACTGAAAGTCATAAAATAGAACAAAACTGTTTATTAGCTGACAATATTGAAACATTTACTATACTTTGATGCAGTAAGCTATTTAAAGTCAATGTGAATTGGAAATCATAGCACATGTTCCTTCTGTACCATGAGGGAGTCTCTAAGCTAGCTGAGTGTATTTGCTTGATCATAGGTAAGGGTGGTAGCAGTGGGAGGTGAAACATGACAGTACTTTAATTACAATTCAGAAGTCATTTTTTTAAGGCAGGACCAAGTCGCTCAAGAGTTTTGTTTTTAAGTTGATGTAGAATGATGTATAGTTCTTACCCTGCTGAAAAATCCCATTAAGACCAGCTTGTGTCGGTAGCTGGTTTCAGATTATCTAAGATGGTCTTTTATGGTCATGGTAATGGTCAAGTTAGAAAGCTGGTCATCCAGTTGAACTTCGTGAAAGGAGAGTAGACAGAGCCAATTCTGGCTCACATCTGTGGGTGTTGGTTGACTTCCTGACACACATTTAGCATGTGGGCCACAACTGGGCCAGATGCTGGACAGCTGTTTATGATTTTGGCTCATATCCTAGTTTAAGGGGCCAATTCTGGCATGAATGTTGTGACCCAACAATGTGGATGAAGAAAGAGGGCCACAGCACAATTAAGTTGCTGCAGATTCGTGCTTGGTTGATTTACACCTCAGTACTTTTGGCCCAAGTCTGACATGTCATTAATCTCCCAGCCAGATAACAGACAGTTTTGGGACGATTTTGGCTAACACGCGAGTGTTAGTTGACTTCCCTATAGATATTAGGCATGTGGGCCATAACTGGGCCAGATGCTGGACAGCTGTGTATAGTTTTTACTCTACATTAAGAGCCAAATCTGGCATTAATGGCGTGCCCCAGCAATGTGAGTGAAGGAAGAGGGCCACACCTTTATGCTGCGGCAGATCAGCGCTCGGTTGATTTACGCCTCAGTACCTTTGGCCTAAGTCTGGCATGTTATAAACAGTCCATTACTGAAGTTACACAAAACAGCCGACACTCATCGTTTAAGGGTTAAAACCCTCATTTAACAAATTTTTCCGCTCAAGTTCATCATTTTAAATGGACAAGCCAGCAGCTTGGTTTTGAAGAGAAGACAAATGGAAGAAGGCTTTAAAAAGGTAAGTAATATTTACATACATTAACCTAATTTGTGATTTGTAAGATTAGTTCAGTGAGATTAACTATTTAAAATTATTAAGGTTGCAGTATGGAAAATAAAGTTATAACTATAGCTAATAATACCACTATAGCTAGCATAACACTTGAAAAGCACATGCTAGCTAGGTTAATGAAACGGCTTTCTGCTCAAGGTTTAGTTGTTATCCTTAATTGCTAATTCGTTATTGCTAATGTTAACTTATCCCTTTTAAATAGTCAGAGTAGTAAGCTAGCTAACATTATCTTACCTTAAGCCTGTTAGCTCGGAGCTAAAGTGCTAACCGTAGCTAACGTGCTAGGTCAGAGCTAAAGCGCTAACCGGAGCTAAGGTGCTAGGTCAGAGCTAAAGTGCTAACCGGAGCTAACGCGCTAGCTCGGAGCTAAAGTGCTAACCGCGAGCTAACGTTAGCTAACTGCTCAGAGCATTTAAAAGGAATAACGCTAGGCTAGCCCGTGCTTTTCAAGTGTTATGTCATAATGATGCGTGTTAGTTTGTGGTTAGCACTTTAGCTCAGAGCTAGCACGTTTGTAACAGTAGTTGCATGTCCACTCATCTGTACACACATCACCCTTCTGTGTAAATCAGTAGAACTAGGAAACAGTTTAAATACGGGTGCTGTGGTTGTTAAACTGAGGCAATCTCTCCTGGTTCATATGAGGGTTCATTGTAGGAAGTGCTTTACATTAGTTCGACTTGTAAGTAGCTGAATTTTGAGTATCGGTTTCTAAATGTTTGTTAGAACAAAACTTTTCTTGTTGTTTACAGATCTTGCAGTTGTGGAGTTCTTGCCTCTTTATTCAGTTTCTAAAGTAAAACTCATCTATTTCAGACGAGCTGTTACTGGAGTTCTGTGACTGCCTACAGCTACAACTTCCAAAGTGACAGAGCACATTCAGTCTGCAGAGGGGAACTGACAGAAATGCTCATTGTGGTGTTATTCCAGATTGGCAGGTAAAGGGGGTTGTTGTACACTTTGACACTAAAACTGTCTGGAAATCTGTTAAAGAGGTAAGTCAGTTCTTTCCTCAGGCATCAGGAAGTGGACGGGTTTTGGCTTTTGTAGAATTTTAGGAATGTTTGTATGTGGTACGTTTTTACTTTAAAACAAGTATTTTGAAAACTTATGTTACTGATGATATATTACTATAGATTATGTAATTAACAAAAAAAAACACATTACTTTTACTATATTACCTAAATTAAGCCTGTGCTAATCTTTCAGTAAACAATATTGTTTGTTTTAACATGTGTATTTACTAGCCATTGTCTAAGGTTAATCTACAACAGACCAAAACATTTCTGTTTTGTGTATTAATATTTTTTGTGATTTGAAAACATGTATAATTGTGATGCACAATAAACAATCTGACTACTTTCTAAATATCTTTTTGCTTTTGTTAAAAGGATTCTGCACTGGTGAAAATGAATGTATGCAAAACAAAGTATTATGATTATAATATACCCACCTAAGCTCATGATGTTAAAAGTTGAAGTTAAAAGTCTCTGTATAACTTTATAGGTTACTACCACTATATGTGGGTTTAGAAACCCACCTCTTGCCAAAGTGGGATCCAGTGTACAACCCAAAAAGGGTTGTTCAACATATTGTAGGATGACAGCAGTTTATCCAGTTTTGTATCTGTTTACTTTTTACATACTAATTATTGCAAACAGAATCAGAAAACGTAACTTTTCATCAAGTTAAACGACAAAACAGTGTCTCATACACAGTTGGTTTGATCTCATGCGTGTATGTATTTTATAAAGGCCAGGGATGGTCGAGTAGCGCTACTTTTTGTAGCTAACTACAGATTTTTGTAGCTAATAGCTGTAGCTGCTACAGTTTTCTGAAATGTAGCTCCAAATTTTTGGGTAGCTATAGCAAAAATTTGTGCTACAATTTCGCTACGGGCTTCAGACAATCCGTGCAAAATGTGAGCCATAGAACGCGGTCATTAACTGGGGTGGTGTTAACGACCGCGTTCTATAGTAAGTATGATAAGTTTCACAATTTTTTCACTGTTCTAACTATGGTGATGTTTGAGTTCAGAATACTACCACTATTTAAGGTGGAGCGGGAAAATTTGAACAAGAAGCTGGTGAATAGAAAGTCAACGTCAGCCTCGTCCTTTTGTGAACCTAAATATAAGATAACCTGTATGTTTTGGTGCTGCCTGTTTTACAGTGAAATATTAGTGTGTCTGCCAAAGTTGAAGCTCCTCAAAGTTGTCCATCTTTGTTTCATGGCACGCCACTTTTTTACTGACCAATGAGAGGCTTTGCAGCATAGTGTCTTCGTCCACGGAGTTAGCTCAGCTGCCATGTGCGTGACAGGGCAAACGAAGCCCCCGTGCGACGTCTGCGGTTGTTTGTTTTCTCCGCAATTACATCATATTGTTTGCTGAAGCCAGGCAAACGTTGTCTCCGCAAGAAGTCTGATGAGGCCTTGAGCCGTGGACAGTCAGAGCAAATGGTCATGCGCAAATCACCCCTTGCTAGTTGGCTTAGCTCAGCGGTCGGCAACGCAAATGTTAAGAAGAGCCGTTTTGTCCTTTCAATGAAAACACCTTGGGAGCAACAACATTTAAGGTCTGTTTTACCATCTTGGCTGTAAATATGTCTCAGTATGTGCTAATATACTAGTATATAATAACTAGTAGATAAAAAATATACATGAAAACTCAGACTTACTCTACTCTGCTTTAAGCTTTAGGTCAGCTGTAGCTGCTTGTCTCACACCTCAGTTAGGAAACGTTTCCGCGAGTTTCTTGTATAATGACTCTCAATGTTCGACTTTTGAGGCTGAAGTCGCTTCTCATTCACCAGCTTCTTGTTAAAATTGTCCCGTTCCACCTTAAATGGTGCCTGAGGTGCCAGATTGTACTGCTGCGCCATGTTTCTTTCTGGCACATGATTAAATGCAGTGTCTTGTTCACACTATCAGTTGGGCTTGTTTGGTGTGTAAGGTGGAGATTCACAAACACTCTGAGAATCGTGCTCTAAAAGAAGCTAAAAAGTAGTGCACTACTTTGCAAAAAGTAGCTAAAAAGTAGCCACTACTTTTTCTGGAAAAGTAGCTAAATTGTAGCTAGCTACACATTTTGGGAAAGTAGCTACAAAGTAGCTAACTACTAATTTTTCAGTAGCTATCCCAACTCTGATAAAGGCGCACCGAATGGGTTGACACCTATCAGGGACATACACAACTGTTTTCATTCCACAGACCGCTTAAGTATAATTTTTCAGACATTTTTGTCTTCTCTGATGTAAAACGAAATGTCTGAAAAAGTGTATTCTAAACCTACTTAAACAGTGCTTGATGGAAGATGTCATATTTAGCATGTATTTCAGTGGCCTCTCCTATTCACTCAAGAATTTTTCACCCACTATGGTTTAAAACTCAAGTGCAAACATGTAAAAATGTATTTTTAAAATGTATTTATGAACTTTGACTCAAGACAGATATATAACAAAGATTTTTTATTTATTTATTTACTGTTTTTTTTATTTATTTAACCAAAATTCACATGGAGTTTTCATTCTGAAATGGCTTTTGACGTGTTGATTATAAAGAGGAAAGATTACTAATATTTTGCAAGCTCTGCAGTAAATGAGTGTTGCATCCTCAGGGCCTCATCTGGGCCAGGAACCAAAGTGGGCACTCAGCCATAACTGTGTGCCAAAAATGGGCCACAGCCGTTAACATTACACACCTTATACCCCAGATAGAAAAAGGATAGTAGGCCACTGTTGGCCTGGTGACAGCAAAGCTGGCAGCACACTGGCTTTGTACTCAATGGTAAAATGTGCATTTAAAATTTGTTTGAGGAGATTAAAAACTTATTAGACTTTGTAGGCAGGACACTAATCTGAATAGTCTGAAGGTGGACCAGTAGTGGCAAACAATCAATAGTTTGCTGACCATCAAGCCAGCAGACTGATTTATGTGTAGTGCCCCCACCAGGTACTTAACTGAACAACAAGGGCCTAAAGGTGTTTAACATTTAACCCTGAACTAGTAGCATGGGAGGTACAGGGTGGGTCCTACAAATATAGAAATCCAACTGGCTTATTTGCTAGGGTGATATCTCCCTGGAGGTTCAGAAATGTAGCTAGTCACTTAAAGCTACTCAAATCTCCCATGCACAGATACTTTACTTTTATTCTACTTCCTCTCATAGCATCCAATCACACTCCAACTTTCCAAAATGGGATACGAGAATACACTGCATGCTGCGAAACTGCTTATAGTGATTAGGGCAATTCTGTTTAACACCTGCACCCTACACGAGCATTACCTCCTAATACAGGTGTTGGATATGCACTTATAACCTTCCATGAACTGCATAAATACATGAAAATTTGCTGGGACAATAAAACCACAATTTATATATGTGTGAAACACAATTTTCATTTCCTTTTGATCTGGTATTTGAATTATTAGTTAGTCTTTCACTTAAACTAGAAATCATTTTTTGTAGTTAGGGGACTTTGACTTAAATTTAACCAACAGCCTTCCCCACAGGTTTAAACAATGGTTTAACAGGGCACTTAGTTTGTTTCAGAAAGAAAAAAAAGACATTATAAAACCCAAGTCTGAAAGTTTAGGGAGCTGCCCTCTGTTGGCGCGCGTTGGAGCTCAGAGAGAAAAACACACTCGGTCCGAGGTTACATACAGGTCAGCCGGCAGAATGAGCATCAAAATGGCGCTTTCTAATGGGAGACAAACCAAAGAAAAAGGCACAAAAGCACTTAGTTCCGACCAGGATGGTATCAGCATGTCCACTTTAACAGCACTGGTCCAGCGTCCGTCAGTCCCAGTAGTCTCTCCGTCCTCCGGCCGAGTTGCTATGGCTACTGGTTAGCAGAGAGCACGATTCAGTTCAGATCCAGCCATCACAGACATACACGGCATCAGCCCTTCTCTTCTCTTCTGGTTCAAAATTATCGCACAAAGGCTCTTTTTCACAGGCTTTTCATCTCCCAAGTTTAGTTCTCCCCTCTGCCCACCTTCTCTCTTCTCCTCCCCAAAAAAGCAGTCTCTCTCCTGCAAACTTTTTAGCCCCCCGCCCCCTTTCACCGGAAACACCAGAACTGAAAAACTCCCATTTAAGCAAAAACTTGTATTAGGCTCAATATCTTTTCAAAAAATACCATCAAATAAATGTTCAAATACAACTGTACATAATGCAAAATTACAAACATTTTATCACCCCCTGTTTATTTATTCATTTTACTCATGATAGAACGTGAACTTAATACTGCATTTTTCTCATTTATATGACAAGAACACAATTTTAACACAAAGCTCTGTTTTTTTTTTACTCCTATCTGTCCTTCCACCTAGAGTTATAAATGTTAAAGGGCTACACATGCATGCTATCTGGGTGTAGTCAAATGGTTCTTAAGGCTGGTTGACCAGCATATGGATTTTTCTTTGACTTACTAACATTAGCTAGACTAGGTAGCATGCTAGGTAGGTTAACTTGATAAGCATCAGTTTCGGGTTGATCCTGGAAATATTTGTTATAATTATTACTTGCACTTACAATTAACATGGCAGTGATGGTCCTGAAGCAGCATATACAGAGTTGGTATGGTGATGATGGTCCTGGGTCAGCTAACTCACTGGCATAACTAACATTCTCCCTAGCCAGCTATATAATGTTAGCTGAAACTACCAAGAGTCTTTATTTAAATGAATGATTAAAGACATGCGGCTTCAATATTTTCAATGAATCAGGGATAATTTCTATCATTTCTAGGAACTGCAGTGAGCTTTAGAGCACTCTCTTTCTGCAAAATGACATTTTTTTTTCATAAATACTAAGCTCACGCTAGCTAGCTATGTATACAATCTACTAATAGTGCTCCTTTGGTCGACTGCAGCTGAATATGATTATAGTTTTAATATTTTCAACAATCTGCTAAAGCAAATCTGCTTAGTTTTGTGAGTTAAAATGCAGAAGCCGACTGGTGCGTTCTGGGAGTAATTTAAAGTGGCTCAGTGAGGAGTAGCAGGCACACACAGTTACATGAAATGGCTCATATGGATTAAAATAAATGTTATTACAGGAACCACAAAGGGATGTTGATCTAGGAAAATGTCTTACTTAAAAAAATCAGGTTGACCTTTGAAGCAGGAAAGCTGGTGTGATGACACATCATCACAAAATTTGAGGAGCACCTGTACTGCACACAGTTTGTCAGTTTGTCTGTAAACATCACTTATGGCAAGCCTTCAAGAATTCTGTTTAAACTTCACCTTTGTTATCTATGACAGGTTTCTGGGAAATTGATGGTTATGGTCTCATAGGAATCTATAAGTCAGATATGGACCGAATTGGTGGTATGAATACTAAAGACTTCAAAGACAAGTGGGGAGGAGAGGACTGGGAGTTGCTTGACAGGTAAGATGAGACAAGCCTATCAGAGAAACTTTAAGGATCGCTCGTTTATTGTGCCATGCGTATTTATGTATCGATTGATTGATGTTGTAAATGTTAAATAGAGCTCATCATATTTAATTAATACCATAGTAATTGTGGCATGTGCAAAAGTTGTAAAGTCTAAGAACTTAATTAAATCATTAGGACTTAAGTGACTTGTTAGGAGGGTCAAAAATAGTTGTTAAGAATTGTAAGCTAAATTCTCTGACTCTTTAAACCTTGTAATTGTGCTTGTTTATCTGAAAATAGAGCTAGTTGAAGCAGCAGGGGAGGCTGCAAAAAACTATCATCCTTCCCCTTGAAAGACTTGCTTGGAGAATAAAAAGATAAAGACATTTCGGGCGTGTTCTTAGATTACGCCAAAGCTGCTTTCAGAAATGTGCTACAGTGTTGAAATGGAATAGCTAATAATGAGTGGCACTGTCTCATTGTACTTTTGTGCTACTCTGAGTATTAATGTTGATAATTATTGACTGCAGCTATTATTACTGTTGTTTCCTATCGAAATTGTTGATTTCTATTTCTATTTACAACTGTCTTCACAATGCATTGCACATCATACCGTCATACTCTGTACACTCTTTGGTTGCTATAATAAAAAGGACTGGAAAGAGAGAAAAAAGAAATGGCAGTTAAGGGGAACTGTGAAAGTCAAAGCAAGATCTGGAAAAAAAACAAGAAAACTCTCAGGTAGAACTGCATGCAGGTCAGAAAGGTATCTGCAAAAAGATTTAGTTGACACAAGAGTGGTGGGCCAACATCATCCAACCTTATCTACGACCTCATCACAAAAGTCAACAGGGGTGGATCTAATACACTTTGTGGTTGTGCGGCAGGCAGTGGCATAGGTAACTTTGCATGAGTAGATGGAATAATTGGTTTCACAAAATCTTGGGAGTAAATGTGACAGTCAAGACACCGAAATTGAAAAGAGGCTGGCTTCTAGAAAAAGACAGTGATCTTAAACATACCTAAAAATCCACCCTGAAACCTAGAAACGATGCTGTTGAAATGACCCACATAGTCCCTTACTGAAAATCAGTAGGTTGATCCAAAGAATGTCACAGAACAGGAAGTGAAAAAGTTGGGGGAAATTCCTAAAACAAGAAGGGGAAAACCCTAGCTAGTTACGAAAACCCGTACAAGCTGTCTCAATTAGGATGACTTAGTAGGACGTCCAAACTTTTGCACACGCCATAATCACAGTTTTATTTATTTTTTGTATTTTGTATTTAAATTAATCAAATAGAAAGAAACTGTGCATTAACATTTGCAGTTTTTTTTAATCAGTGCGCTTCAAAAATTGTGGGGTACACCATTAAAGATCCCCCTCACAATAAATAAATAAATAATATCAAATGAAAACAAAACAATCAATGTCAATGCCTCATCTGTCTGTTAGAATCCTAGAGAACAAGCTGGAGGTGGAGCGACTAAATCTGAGGAATTTTTTACACCACCACCATTCAAAGCGGGGAATGTGGAACAACTAGTTGAATGATGGACGTTGCTTACGCTTCCTGCTCAAGGAAGTCGTCTTATGAATTATGGACAGTGCTTTTCTTTTATTTATTCTTTCTTCCTCCCTACTTTTTCTACTTTTCCTTGTCTTCTGTGAAAATGTAAGTTTTATAAATGCCTTTTTTACCCCACCACCTCCCCCTTCACAGGATGATTTTTTTTTTTTATTTTAACTATAAGGCATAGTTCACAAAATTATTAACGCTCTCCTGTATAGAGAGAGGATATATATGATACAGAAGGAAAAAAAAACAAATGATAAAAATAAAAAATAAAAATAATATAAACAAAACCACACAGAAGAATCAACAGGAATGTTTAGTAAATAAGCTCTTCAGAAAACACAAGTACATGTACAAAAATTCAAATATGATGTTATTGATCAATCATTTGGTATGTGTGTAGGTATGCGTGTGCATTTTAATGATGAAAAGAAGGAGGGGGGGTTATTTGTAACTTACAGAGTGTGTGGTATGGTTTTTAGGATCAAGTTTAGTTGTATTTAATTATTGTAATACTGATTCTGATAAATGGTTATAAGAAGTGTCCAGGTTAAGTCGAACTGGGAGGTTTTGTTTTTGAGGGACACAGGTAGTTTTTCCATTAATATGTGAGCCAGTAGCAAGTTTTTACAGTGTATAAGGCTAATGAAATGTTTTGATTTCCAGTTCATGGGGACGGCCTTCTTGGCAATGATTGCTTCATAGATTGCTCTAATCTTTACATCAGTTAAACTGATTACTGATGTGTCTCCAAGCAGAAGAGTGTTGGAGAGGGGATATGAGCATTTAACGAGAGTGATGGGGGATTAATAACACTTACCAGAAGTGTCTGATAGCTAAGCAGTGCTGGATGGCATGGATGTAGCTATCTGCAGTGTGTTAGTGCTGGTGGTCCTGAGAGAATCATTCTTACATATCTGAATTCAGAAATCGGCCTTGTGAGTAATCGATAGGCGTTCTTCCGATTGTCTAGTTGGTAATGTCATAGTTAGATAGATAGACCATTAAGTCCTCTACTGTGTTTTCAGGATTATCAGTTGTATTTTCTGGGATACCTGAGAATATGATGTTTCTCATATTTCATGCTTGAAGTTCAAGTATTGTCTTTTTTTTTTTCTTTTGTATTGGATGATAGTTGTTGTGTTGGTTGTTGTAGTGTTTAATTTGCATTAGTTAGTGATGTGATTTGCTCCTGGCTGTACTGTGGGCTTTGACGGAGCATTTTAAATTATTTATGGAGGACTTCTATTAGTGAGATTCTTGCATCAAGACCAAACAGTTTACAGAATGTAATTCATGCCTGTACGTAACAAGGATGTGACCTGATCTTCTGAGACACCAGGTGAGCTAGGTGGACATGGTCTCTGCAGTAAGGGAGTTGGGTTTTTCATGCCTTTGTTCTTTCTTTCATTTTTGTCTTTATCGATGCTGACATTGCGATGGTAGAATTGGTCAATGAAATCTTCGAGTGCTTCCAGCACATGTATGAATTGGCTGATCGAAGAGGTACGATAAAGATTAGTTATTCCAATGTTTGCTTTGGTTATAGTTGAGGTGCTGGAGGCCACTAGCTAAAATTGCTTGCACTCTGTCTCACGAGAGTGTGCTAGTGCATCATTCCCAGGAAGGGACCCAAGTACACACTTGTGTTTGATGAGTACTGATGCAACATACTTTTTTATCCCTGCTGTATAACATGTTCAGCCCTACCAATAGTCTTCAGCTATTAATAGACTTCAGTGCATATGTCAACTGACATATGAATTCATATGCTCAAAGTCTGATGGTCATTCTGCTCTGAATTTCATGTGTGTAAATTTCTAGCAGGAAAAGTGAAACATTACAGCCAAGAATGTTATATATTTGCAAATATGTGCCTAAACATATTAATACTTGTAACATTACATTTGTAATAAAAAAATATTCAGAGAAAAAAATCACTGTGGTCACTGAGTATCAGGGTTCAGCATTAACAGTTGCCTGATTGCCTGGGGCAAGAAAGACAATATGTTGGGACAGCAGATTTAAAGAGCACTTGCCTGGTTGGGCAGGCTGACGTTCAGTCATAGAACAGTTTTGATAGTGAACAGCATACTTGATACTGCCTTCGTTAGCTTTCATATGCACTTTCCACCAGGTTGCCAAATTTTAATTTTTTATTTTTATTCTTATTATTTTTTAGGATACCAGGATACAATGCTGAATTAAAGTTTTCTATTTTCACCTGTCTCAGTGGAAACGCAGATTTACATGTTTATTTTCTGTCAGTAATAATGTTTAGGGTTGGTTAAACAAAACATCGTAATATATATACTACATCTGCATTCCAGGACAATAAGGGTCAATCAGGAACAATAAAGGTTAAGTAAGTGTGTTGAAAGAAAAACACATTGTAACAATAGTGAATATGTTACAGCAATACCCATTTGCATCTCATCCCATGTATTGTTTGAACTGCCTCCTCCAGACATAATATTTCTGAGCAATAAGGCATAGAATTCAAATGTAATACAAATGATCAAATATAACAAATGTAATGACACAAAGTCAAAAACATCTAGTCATCTCTTGTTTCAGGGAAGTCTACACATTTAAGCTTGAGTTAGTTTGAGTTGACTACTAATAACAGAAAAATGAGATTCATGTCTTGTAAGCACTTATTGCAATTATTATCTAGTCCTACAGCCACTTCCCTGAAGATACTGGACTAGTCATTATAATGCCAACCACTGAATAACAAAATGCCACAAATTACCATGGAATCCTGATTGTGATAATATTACATCTCAACCAAAAATATGTCATCAATAAATCAGTTGATTTCAAGTTAACTCATATGGGTTGTGTAACACCATGTAGTGATGAATCTGTCCAGAGACAAAAATCCTAATAGTTGCAAGTCAGGCTGTGTTGGGGATTATATTCATATGTTTTGGCAAAGCCCTTATATTATGTCTTTTTGCAACTGTGTAATACGTTTATCTATTTATTTATCGTCTCATTGTTATGACACATTGTGTGATATGTGGTGTTTTTCTTTATTCTCTCCCCTTTATTTTTTGTTACATTGTATTTTTGTGCATGTCTCTGTGTTTGTGTATGTGTTATATTGTGAAAAAAATAATAGAGTTATTAACAAAAAGAAAAAAACTAGGTTTTATATGTATACAACCATCATGCAACTCCTCCTTATTTCGCACCTACCAGGTTGAGAACCACTGGAGGTTGGTTGTGTTCTGATGGGGAAAAAAATAGGGTCGTTTTGATTAAATAGTAGACAATGAGGCACAAATGGCAATTATAAAATGGATCAAAACTGTCACTCCAAGCAAGCTCCTGTACAGTTGTGAGCCCTAATGAAGAGAAGACATGTTGGGGTTGCATATCCAAAGTCTATACACAGCACATTTTGTATAGCAGTCAACAGTGGATGGATGTGCATTGGTGCATGGTTGCCTTGAAACATTTGAGAGTGCAGATCTCTTATACACTAATCTTAAGCAGTAAGGTAAAGAAGACAAGGGAAGTGAGGATAATCCACCAGCTGAATGCTGACTGTGCCAATGATGACCCACTCTGACAGAATCTAGCACTTCTCAGTTCTTCAGAGAGAAAGAAGGATGTAGTCTTCTAAATGTTTTAAGAAATATGGTGTTGTTCTTCTTTCAGTTCATATTTCACTTTTAAATTATTTGATAAGGACAACAGGTAATATTTTCTGTAAAGAAAATCAAATTTGAAATTGAGCATATATTTCCAAAAAAGTTTAAGTTTGTAAGGTCAAAATATTTTTGTACCATTTTAATAGAGGTCAGAAGAAATTTACTAATCACTTCTGTTTTTATCAGCTTTCACATAATGTCCCAACTTCACTGGAATTGGGTTAAATAATCAACATTATTTGTTTGACATACCAAAAATACACTGAGCTACAAAGTAAGTTGTCATAACATGCAATGTCATTTCATCCCACAAACCATTATGACAAAAACCGATGTCAGCAAAATCCTATGTCACTTGGCATAGATGTTATGTCAACTTAACAAAAGCAACCTTCATGACAACTGTAGCTTATTGGAAGAAGGCTTTATGGTTGTTTATCGCTGCTGTCAGAACAAAAACTTGTGTCTCCAAAGTGACAACTTTACAGAAGAAATATAAAAAAACACATACTTTACTTTTAATGTAAGTCAGTGGAACCAGACATTATTCCAAGTAACTTTAGGCCTTTTCTTTTGGTCCATTTATCATGAAATTTACATACAATATAAAGAGCATCAGGCATTTTCAAATTATGTGAAAAACTAAAAAGCGAAAAAATTGGAATGAGTTTTTTTTTCCAACAGCAACATTATATCAAAAGTCATGAAAGGATTATGGAATTGACATGTAGCCTTATGAACATAGTCTACAGTAAAGTATTACTGAACTGTGTTTAAAGAGCTCATGGAATCTTAAATGGGGTCATTTTGGTGGTCTGCCTAGTATCAGAGCAAAGCCAAATCAAAATAAATGAGTAATTAAAACAGGGTACACTTCATGCCTACTTTTAATTCTGAAGTTAAACATAAAGAGTAAAAGAAAATATTTTGAAAGCTTCACTGTTTAACCAATCCAGCTAAATGTTACTTCAGTGTTTAAGTTAAACAAGCCATGCACATGGAGTTCTCAGAAACTAATGCTGGAAGTAAAGTATTTTATGACCCTTCAGAATTTGACAATTCTTACTACACTTTGCAAAATAAGATTAAAGTCAGCATGAATCTTTTTCAGTTTGGTGATTTCTTTGCTCTAACTCACCAAAAAAAGCATGTAAGTAACTGATAAGATTGAATCAGGTGTGCGTGAGTAGGTGTTGGGTGTGTTAAATCATGCGTTTAGTTCCTCTCTCTGTCTCTTGTCTCAAAGAGAAATGTTCTGAGTGAAAATGGCAGAACCTGTCTAGGGTGTTTCCTAGCTTCCACCCAATGACCCCTGGGATAGCCTCCAGTAACCCCTGCAACACATGATAAGCAGCTTAGAAAATGTGGGGGTGTGTGTGTGTGTGTGTGTGTGTGTGTGTGTGTGTGTGTGTGTGTGTGTGTGTGTGAAAATGGCAGACTCCACATCTTCTTCTGAACAGATGCTACAATAAGCATATATGTTTGTTCCATGTTAGTGATATGTTTTCATGTGTTTCTTATTACAGATGAGGAAGAATGTGCTGTACTCTCTATATCCGCATATATAGACTGGAAAAACAAACCAGCCTTGTTTTCCCCATCAGCTTCTAAATAACATATGTTACAAATTACATTAAAGGGGATTTTCCAAAATTTCCACATAATTACATTGTCAAAATATAACCAAATTCATTCAGAGAGGTTTGATGTGAAATGTTTAATTCTCAAGCAGCTTATGGAGTCTGGTTCTAACTACAAGAGCACATAGTGTATGACCTCAATTCTATGATATAGAGCTTATCTTTACTTTCATTTGGTATTCACAGTCTCACATCTGCTGATCCACAAACAGTTTTTCATGACTTTAACTTATTATAAAACATGATTAATTTAAAACGTTTGTGGACTTTGCTGGGTGGCATTGTTGACTCTTAAACAGTAAAGTAGTGTCAGCACGGACAGGGGGAGGCCATGATTCCACCCTGACAAGTGCTCTTTCGTAAACATCAGGGCAGAAAGACACATACAAAGCACGAAATCGCAAGGAAGGTCACCACCAGCCACAGGCTTTACCCTGATAGTACCTCCCCCAGCACACACACACAAAACACACATGCCGCTACACAGAGTAACACAAATAACACATATATACACCCTGTACCAGGGGTTGGCAACCCAAAGAGCTATTTTGTCCTTGCAGCAAAAATCAACCCACCTTGGGAGCCACAATACTTTATGTCCATTTTACCATCTTGGCTGTGACAATGTTTCTCGTTGCAGATTAAACGTATCAGGAAACGAGCTGGAGTGCTTATAAAGCAAATGAGTCCATTTGTCTCAAAATTATTACAAAATCTTCATCTTTGCCCGTGTTGCTATGTGACCAGCGGTCTGCATGCCAACCTTCAGGGTTAAAGTTTGGTAATTAGCAGTTATACATTAACTCCAGCATTTCAGACCATTTTCTTTTACTGCAAAGGTGGATTATTTTAATTTACCTAAAAATCTTATTCTGCTGTTGAGCCGCATCAGGGCAGTAAAAGAGCCACATGTTGACAGCCTCTGCTCTATACTACTAGACAACATTAACAACAAGAAGTGCCTTTTTCTGGAGGGCGTGGCACCTACCATGATCCTCCAAGCCTCACGAGCTTCTAGAGGCCAATGCCAGCCAGTAGCAGGTTGCTGCAGTATGTTTTTGCAATCACCTCTGATAAGAACTCTGAGTTTGAATGTTAAATGTTAAAGTATGTCAGTCAACTTAAGTCTTTTCTAAACATCATCAAAGTGTCCTATACAACAAGGTAAAGCGTCATTGAACCGCATAGCTAAAATGATATGTAACAGAACAGCTCTCATGAGGCGTAACGTGGATCCTGTCACACCAGTTTGCAGTCAAAGGTCATGACATCTTCAAATGCAGTTGATTTGTATATGTATATTGTTAGAACAAACAAAGGAGTGTTTTTGCAAGGAAATATGTACAACCCCATTTCCAAAAAAGTTGGCACGCTGTGAAAAAGACTATATATAAACAGTATATTTCCTTGAAAATGCTTCAAACACAACGTTTCTAATGTTAATTGACTTGTCTAAATTGTTTTGATGCCAGCAACACGTTCCAAAAAAAATGGGATGGGGCAACAAAAGGCTGGTATAGCTGGTTAATTGGCAGCAGGTCAATAACTCAGAGAGTCTTTCAGAAGTGAAGATGAGGAGGGGTTCACCACTCTGTGCAAGACTGCATCAAATAGTGCAACAATTCAAGAATAACGTTTCTCAACATAAAATAGCAAAGAACTTTTGCTTTTCATCATCTATGGTACATAATAACATTGAAAGGCACCTAACTTCTGTGAAGGCACCATTAATGCTGAACGATATATACATGTTTTGGCAACGTGTTGCCATCCAGACAACGTCTTTTTCAAGGATGGCCTTGATTATTTCAGCAAGACAATGCCAAACCACATTCCCCATGTATTACAACAGCGTGGCTCCGTATTAAAAGGGTCCGAGCACTAAACTGACCTGCCTGCAGTCCAGACCTGTCACCCACTGATAACATTTGGCACATGATAAAATGAAAAATACGAGACCCTGAGCTGTTGAACAGCTGAAATCCTATATCAAACAAGAATGAGAAAACATTTCACTTTCAAAAGTACAGCAGTCAGTCTCCTCAGTCCTCAAATGCTTACAGAGAGTTGCTAAAAGAAGAGGAGATGAAACCCAGTGGTAAACATGCCCCCGTCCCAACTTTTTTGGAACGTGTTGTTGGCATCAAATTCAAAATGGGCAAATATTTTTCAAAAAACAATAAAATTTCTCAGTTTCAACATTTGATTTGTTGTCTTTGTAGTATTTTCAATGAAATATAGGGTTTAAATGATTTGCACATCATTGCATTTTGTTTTTATTTACATTTTGCACATAGTCCTAACTTTTTTGGAAATGGGGTAAACCATAAATCAAACAAATAAATAAATAAAGGCAAATCAGTCTGCATGATGTTATCGGTCATGTCACATATATGCTGCTTGCTGACAGAAGACCTGTCATTTCAAATCAGAAAGTGCAGGTGAACAGCCTCTTCTAAGACCTGCCTGCCCTGTTAAAAAATGGTAAGTGTCTGAAGCAACATATTTTGGACCTTTTAATGCTTGATATTTTGTTTGTGGATTTTATAATTTTATTTGAAACTTTTGGCACAAAATTAACTCCATATAATTTGAGCTGATCACAGTTTTTTCCACAGTCGCACAATTGTTTGTTCACATCGCCACAAACAGAATGTTTTCATATGTTTTCATCAGTTGGGTAGAGGCAAATGCTTATCAGAAATCAGAGAAGCCTTTATTGAGAACCTTCGAGACCAGCAGTGAGTAATGTTTTCAGTTGGGAGATATTAAGTATGGACAGCTAGGAAGCAAGACAGCTCATCAGCCAATGTGGCCACTTTAGACTTGAGTTTTAATAGTTGCATACAATGAACAAAAATACAATTAAATGATTGATCACTTAATTGTAACTTAATTGTCAGCTACATTTTTAGGAGTTTGACAGGCCTAATAGCATCACACCAAGCACCCTTTTGTCACTATCATTTTTTTTAGGGTACTTGGAGAAACTGTTGTGCTATTGTTTCTGATAACGTCATCGTGTAGGACAAAAATGTGAAAAAGTTGAGAACCTCAAGGCTCCTTAAACCGGCTGGACAACAAGTTCAAGGGAAGAGACATAATACAGTACTTACGCAGTGACAGTTTTTAGTAAGCAAACAAAAATGAAAACATAATTGTACCATAATCCATTGAAATTATATTTTCTAAATTGTACTGATTCCACACATCCTGTCTCGTCTTCTTTGTTGTTCTGTTTTAAAACATTAGGTTATGAAAAGGTACAAATAAGTACTTTTCTACTGGGAAAAAACATATTTAAGATGCACAATTGGATCTTAAAACCACTCTTGTGTCTTTGAGGGTACATTTACATTGTTTGTACCTTGATGAAGTTTCTAACATTGCACGTGCATCAGTACTGCAAAAGAGAGGGCAGACGAACCCCAGCCAACCCACAAATTCTGTTGCTTTAGCCTCACTTCACTGAAACAGTTGAGGAATGGCAGAGGTGATATGAAACACAATTATTATAACACACAGACCAAGAGGGCACAGTCTGAGGGCAAAGGGGCAGGGGCTCAAGCCCCCTCTGAGGTCTGTACATGTACCTGATGTCATGTACCTGAGGTCAGTGATCATAATAAAAAGGGGAGAACACACTGATTAGTTGCACACTGTTTAATGTGATATAAGCTACACAGCCTTAAGACTTTCATTCAGTGTACACGTAACCAAGGGCGTTGCCTGGACTGAGCTTCTGGGCCTATAGCCTCAAATATTTCTTAACCAGCCCTGAAGCTCATTACGTTAACATTTCTCTTGAATCATTCTAGCTCCTTTACACAGCATTCTTATCAGTCATGGTTTCATTCAGGGTTGCATTCCCCAACCCTTCAAGCTCAGAGAGAGAGAGAGAGAGAGAGAGAGAGAGAGAGAGAGATCAGAAAAGAGAATGAGAGACTGCAAGAGAGAGAGAGTAAAAGGGAGCAAATGTCTGAGTGCCTAAAATCTCTGTGAAGAAGACAGACCTACAACACTGTAAGACAATAATCATTTCAACTTTACTGAACGTGTAATAGTAAGTAAATAGTAAGAATCACTCACTAAAGAGTTCCTGTCTGGATTTGGTGAATGCAAGGAGAGCATTATCTGCCTAACTGCATTGTGCCAACTATAAAGGAGGAATAATGCTAAGGGGTTGTTTTTCAGGGGTTGGTCTAGATCCCTTAGTTCCAGTGAAGGGAAATCTTAAGGCTTCAGCAAACCAAGACATTTTGAACAATTATATGCTTCCAAAATTGTGGGAACAGTTTGGGGAAGGCCCTTTTCCTTCCAACATGACTGCCTCAGTGCACAAAGCAAGGTCCATAAAGGCATGGCTGGGTGAGTTTGGTGTGGAAGAACTCAACTGGCCCACACAGAGCCCTGATCTCAACCCCATCAAACACCTTTGGGATGAACTAGAACAGAGATTGCGAGCCAGGCCCTCTCGTCCAACATCAGTGTCTGACCTCACAAATGCTCTTCTGGATGAATGGATAAAAATCCTCCCAGACACACTCCTAAATCTTGTAGAAAGCTTCGCAGAAGAGTGGAAGCTGTTATAGCTGCAAAGTGGGGGGATCAACTCCATATTAGGGGTTTAGAATGGGATGTCAAAAAAAAATCCTTTGGGGGTAATGTGTAGGTGTCCCAATACTTTTGTCCATATTGTGTAGGTGTGTGCATTTCAATGCAGAAACTACTAGTAGCTACACACTTGCTAATAGGGGTGAAAAAAATCATATTACAATATTTTGGGTTCAAAAAACTATCAATCCACAGCGAACCAAGTTGATATTGATTATTTAATTATGTATTAATGCTTTTTTAGACTAGTCATCTACCAAATTGCATTTCTATCTTAATCCACAAGATGGCACTATTTCTTTCAGGAGAGGCCAAGGTTTCTGTCAGGGCAGTTATTTCTGGGAATGATCAGATAGTGCTCGCTGACATATTTATTGATTGAGAAAAAAAATAAGATAGAAATAAATTGCAGCACGTTGCATTACTTTGCATATTACAAAGTTTTAAATATCACAACAGACTTCAATCATGTCTCAAGTATTGTGATAATGTTGTATCGGGGGCCTGCAGCAATTCCCACTTGGGGTACTCATTAAAGTAAACAAAACTTATTTATTTAATAAATGTATTATGAATAATTACTTATTATAAAGAAGTAAGCTAAATTCTAGATTTTAAGCTGGTTTTAAACGGTTATGGCAGGACTGTCAGTGCCATTTATGAATGTTAGGCTGCAAATATTTTAATAGATACACGCTTAAAAATAAAGGTTCCTATGTAGTTCTTGCTTTGGACATCTGGCTTTAATTAGAATTGAACCTTTCCAGTACATGGTGACTTTTTAAGCTTTAAAAAAAAGCAGCTCTATAAGGAAGCATCAATTGACAGTGTCACAAGGAAACTTCTATGGCTTTTAAAGAACCTTTTTCTCCACCCTTATTTTTAAGAGAGAATCCACTAATTAACCAGGCCAAGCAAGTACTGGAGGCTCTAATGCTTCCTTCCTTTCTTTCTTTTCTCCTCTCTGTGCCATTTTGTGCAGAATCTCTCCTCGCTGCCCTCCAGACAGTCTTAGTCAGGGTGATATGCAGTTTACTGGCCTCCACCAGCAGCATCAAACATCTTCTTCCTGCCTTCCATACCAGACATGGCCTCCACATTCTTACGCCAGTCTCCTACTTCAGAAGTCAGGACCTGATAACAAGGAAAAGTACAAATTGGTAGGTCAGTGTTGAGACTGTGGTACTGGAGTGGCCAGTAGAGATAAATGAACCCGGAGACAGAAAGCAGGAACAGTAGCTCGGACTGATTGTTATCAGTATGAAAAGACGTCTTAGGCTTTGGGTCAACAGTTAAATCTGTTTGTTCCTTAAACAAAAGGTGTGGTTAAAGTATGTTTTATTTCCTGATGAACCACGTTTACAAAGAAAACGAGTTTGCAAGTGTAAAGAACCTTTAAAACTTTCATATAATGTAAACAATTTAACAAGGGTGGCTTCTGATTCAAATTTTCCTTTCCACCTTAAATGGTGGGAACCAGAATGGAACTACTGCACCATTAATGGTGGAACAGAAACTTCTGATAAGAAGCTTTCAAAATAAGAAGCCAGCTTCTGCTTCGTGCCAATTTAAGGGACCTTCCTAGAATCTTTACATTACATGGAGGTTCTTTAAACTTTAAAAAGGTTTTTTACACTCACGCATATCATTTACACAAAGGGTTATCTATTCATCAAGTTGTTCTTTAGGAAACTGCAAGTTGTTCTTCTATGGCATCATGCAAAGAGCCCTTTTTGGCACCTTTATTTTTAAGAGTGTGAATTTTTGGTTTATGTTCACAATTTCTCGAGGTCATCAGCCATTGCAAGAAATCAACCACCAACACACTTGATTCAACTTGACTGACCACCAGGTACTAGATAATAACTACAATACTGTAGTTATTAATACTGGGTTTCCTTGAGGGGAGGGTTGGAAATGGTTAAATGAACATATTAACATATATTAATTATTATTTTATTATTATTTTATTTTAGTTATTCTAATGTCAAATTTTTCTGAAAAAAGGCTTACTGCCCAAATTCCTTTTTCAAATATATAATATATATTTTCTATATAATATATATTTTCCCTAAAACCTTTGCACAGTACCATCTGTTTCTGTATTAAAGTCCACCACTGGCCAGAGAATCACCTCTTGGAAAGTAAACTCTTTAAAAATCAAATTATGCATTGGCGCATTCTGCAGGACAAAAGCTGTAATGATGCAATACGTAATAACTGGAGGTTTATTCAAATAGTTTGCCATTCTCAAGACCTTAAAAGCTAAAAAGTATATGTTGTGAACCCTTTATACCTTCTCTTGTTTGATGTCCTCCTTCTTGACTGACTTGAGGTTAGCTCGGAGGTCCATGGAGCCCTTGTGTTTGGAGCCCAGCAGAGCTCGCATCATCTCATCAGCAGACACGCGCACCTTCCGCAGAGCTGGCTTCTTAAATTTACCTCCCAGATCCTGAACTTTCAGCTTCAGCTCATGAATCTGGAATGAGAGAGAGAGATGACTACAGAGGGCAGTGTGTGAAATGATTCTACTGTATAACTCCAGCTCTCTACCATTGAATAATAATATGGTGATGAATATGATAATCTTCATAATAATAATGTGCCTTTCAAAATAAAAGTTGCAGTTCAAAGGGAAGGAAAAAAAGAAGAAAAGGAGTTAGACAGTAAAGAAACCACTAAAAACAAGATAAAAAAATTTAACAGTTAAAAAGATTGAACAGTTAAAAAGAGATAACACTAAAGACTAAGACACTAAACGTTATCAGGGGTACTTTTGGTCAATGTTTGTAATGTTTGTGGTGGACTGATTTTCTGAGTGAAAATAAGCTCTCTGTAGAGCAGTAACACACTTCTGCACATTTTAATGCACAGTTACTGTTTATGTGATGAATGTAACATCTTGGAGGGGGGGTGTAAAATGTAGCCTATGCAAAACTTATGGAGCACTTAACGTTTTATGGTTTGTTTTTTACAATATGTAAAATTCAGCAAACAAACAGAAATTGCGTACTAAAATTTGCAGAAGAAAAGGTATATTTATGTTTGTTCTCTGTAGAGGATGTGTCAACATATTTTCACCTAGAAAATCAACAAAATGTGTAATTGTGACCAGGTGTGTTCAAACTTTTGCATATATCTTTAGACTGCATTTTGTAGCATTACATTATCACCATTATCATCATCATCATCATCATCATCATCATCATCATCTTCATCACTTTTATTTATATAGCGCCTTTTCCATGCTAAAGGACATAAAACAGTAAATACATTATTTTTATTACTGAACTAATATAAAATTACTTACTTCAAAACAAAAAGAATTTAATAAGTTATACAGTTACACAGCGTGCAAGGGCCACATTTAATAATAATAATAATAATAATAATAATAATAATAATAATACACACACAGACAGAACCCAGAGGAAACCCATGCAGATACAGGTAGAACATGCAAACTCCACACAGAAAGCACCCTGGTTATTATTATTATTATTATTATTATTGTTGTTATTATTATTATTACTGTGTTATTATTATTATATTATTGTTGTTGTTGTTGTTATTATTATTGTTATTATTATTATTATTGTCTCTGTAGAGAGTGTGTTAACTTATTTTCACTTAGAAAATCAGCAAAACATTTCATTTGAGTAGGGGTGTTCAAACTTTTGCATAGGACTGTATATAGTATAAACGTATGCTTGTTCTCTTATTGGGTGAGAATTCAAAAACAGAGTTACTAAGCAGAGGTTATGAGGTCAGAGAGAAAGCAAGCTAGAAGAGAGAGGTTTCGATTTAGTCTAAAAGTCTTGCATGTGATGTAATTCATACTCACATCTTTGTTGTTCTTGTGCACCTTAGACTCACAATCGTACCGCTCTTCATCCACAATATTGATCTTTGCGTGGAGCTGCTTGCACAGATTCTGAAAGGAATGAGCAAAGCAGCAAGCATGCCATGAAGAGAGCATACCACATTATGAAAAACACTGCAGCATTTGTACTTTCTACAGTCAAATTATATCTGAGACACTGTCCATGAGCTGCTAGAGCTGTTTTTTATGACTGAGAATGACAGATTGGCATTAAAGAGCCCATATCATGACAAAACATGGAAAAAATAGTTTGATGTACTTTGTTAATGTTGTTAATCATTTCAAACATACTATTCATGCTCCAGTCTATACGGTCCATATGTGGAAACTAAGCTGCAAAAACAGCCTGCCTTGAATTCATTGTTTTTGTGATGTCACAGCACCCAACACATTTACATATATCCACCTATTTGGCTTTAATAAGTTGACAGTTAAGCCCCGCCCATTCACATTGAAGTTATAAGGAGTGTTTCAGCCTGGACTGCTTTTTTAAACGAAGCATGATACAGGCCATTCAGAACAGAGCTCATTTACATATTTCAGTCTTAAAGGCACAGTAACAGTAACAATCTATATAACAAATAGTTGGAAAATGGTCATGAAAAATAGGATTATAATATTTTGGTACATCAGATCACACAAATGTCAAACTAAAATACAAGAAAAATGTAGGACATGGGTCCTTTTTTTTCAACAATTTTTTTGTTTATTGTCTTATATTTATACCTGTAACTCATCCAGTGAAAGCCCAGAGAGCTGTAGAGCAGGCATTTTCTCTCCCAGGTAACGGACTTTCTCCTCATCTCTATCCTGCTTCTCCTTCTCCAGTTCCTCCATGGCTCTGTTGAGGAGCAGCATCTGATTGGACAAGAGGAATGTAATCATTAATAGAGCAGTCTTTAATCTTTAAAAAAATTGCAACAATGTCATTTACATTCATTTAAGAAACACATTTATAGGGGCTTAATTAAGTTATTTGTTTTTAGCCCAAATTAGAGATTTGGTTTATTCACTATTACCTAACCCCTTGAAATCCCAGGCTTTTCTAGAAGTTTATAGAAGTGTGTAATAAAACTTTGTCAGCAGGGCCTGGCCATTTGAGGATTATTCAGCAAGATTTGTATTACTACATAAAAAGATTGAAGATTGAAGAGTTTGATTTATCCACATTTGGTTGCTAAAATGAAATGTTCCATAATGAAATATGTTACTAAAATGAAATATTCTACGCTTGTATGTTTTGGCTACTAAAAACCCATTAAATAGTCCTTAGTTTAGAATATGGCATGTAAACTGTGCAATTAAAGAATTGTTTAGTAATTCTTAGCCTCTAATTAGTGAAGACTAAAACTGCACTTTAGAATATGGAACACATCTTGAAGTATTAATGACTTATGATGAAACTCTTATGAGTTCTAATGTAGTAACAGCAGAGGAACTTGTCACTACCTAGAACCCATAAGAAACCAATGTCTCCAGTTACAAACTAATTAAACTTTAGTGATAGAAATCTATTAAGAAATTTAGATGATCACTTCATGCTGCATAATTTGTAGAACAAGGTTTGTTATGTACTATTAAAGCACAATTATTGATGGATAATTATGTACTAATACAGGTCATACTGAGTACAGCTTACTGCACAGCGAATTACTATTTAGAATTGTCTAATTTGGGCTTTATTCAATAAAGAAAAAGACCTTAAGATCCTAAATATACATTAATAAATAAAGCAGTACCACTGCGGAAAGCGCAAACACTGTCTAATGTTTTATTTTATTTTATTTTAATCATTCATGTACTTATTTATTGGCATTGAAAATGTGTATCATTAATATATACATAACTAAAGGTTTAGAGTTTAGGCCTACACTTCAATTACCCTCATATTTATCTTAACTACTTAATAGTTACTAAAATACAACAGAGGTGGGTGGTTTAGGTCCAGAAAGTAAAAATTCTCACCAGGATTTTCTTTAAACTGTTGGGCAGCAGAGGTATCCACACTGTTGGAGCAATATCACAAGGAGAATTTTTATTTTCTGGACCTAAATTACCCTCCTCTGGTTACCAACTACTTCATAATACTCATTAAGTAATATGTTCTAAGACTAATGATGGAAAAAACAGGGGTAGGGCTCAAGAGGTCACATTTTGTACGCACAGGAAGTAAAATGTTCCTTTTCTTATAGTCACAATCAAGAAATTGTAAAATAGTTTTGATGGCCATAACTAACTACAAGGACACTGGGTTCAGGACCTCAGTGGAATCAGAAGAGTTTTTTTTCATGTACCTTCATTCATGAGATTTAGCTGCAGGCCTACCCAAACAAAAGGGGATAGAATATTTATTAAGCTGCATTTTTCAAAACAATGAAATTTGATTTGTTTTCTGTGAGTGTTGACACTGTATTATGGCAAATCAAAGTCATTGCACTGTCTGGCAAGCTCCACCTTATTTTTCTCAGCCCTCCAGTCGCTGCTTAGCAACTGTTGCTATCCACCATTGCCCTAAGCCTTCAGTCTACCTTCAGCATACCTAGCATGAGGACAAAGAGGTCCTTAGTAGTTTTAGAAACATTATATGAGATTAGTGTAGAAACAGAGATGAGACTACCCAATCAGCAGTCACAGACTACAAGCTCCATAGTTGTCTTATATTAGCGATTAGGAGAGAGATTATTGGTGTAGGATGTTACCTACTCATTAAATACTGCAACAAGCATGAGAAAGATAACTGTTAACTATAGCATATTGATAGCACAGTATCATTTACCATATTTCAGTCAACAGGAACATTAGACTGTATTATGTCTGCGTAACTGTATGAATACTGTATGTCCTTCCCTGTTACCTGGGGTTTGGTAGAGACAGACTTCTATAATGTATTTTTAATGTATGCTTATTCAGTAATCATTGAGGACTGAGATGCAAGAGAGAAAAAGAGTCATACAGGGAGAAAAGAAGAGGTAGATGAAATAAAATCTGGAGTCAAGTTAGTTCATGGAACAATAGCAGTTGTTTATGGAAGAATGGAGGGATGGGAAAGGGACAAAAGAAAGAAAAAGGTACAAGATTGATGGTTTAAAAAATGCAATTATTTGGTAAAAAAAAAATAGAAATTGGCAGTTGGTGTAATAAACATATTAAGTAGTTATGGGTCACTCTTCTGTGGAAGCCCACTTCAGCCACTGTTAAAAAAGGGCCACATACTATATCAAAATAATAGGTTTTGATAAAGTTTCTCATAATTATGGCTTACTATCTCATAATTATGATTTGGTGTCACATAATAATGGGAAAGTTTTCCACAATTTTGACCTTAGGTCTCACAATAATGACTTACAATCTTGTAATAATGAGAACAATTTCCTGTAATTATGAGATGCTAAGTCATATTTATAGTCAAAATTATGACATAGAATCTCATTATAGGACACCAAGTCATAAGTACAAGATACTTATTAGGAGATTGTAAGTATAATGTATATAATGTATATTTTTATAGTACTTTCATACTTTTCTACAAAATGGACCTCACTAAAATCTTGATCCTAGTAATGGCTCAGGGTATATTCTTGAAAAGTATTCTCTTTAATTGCATGAAAATGTAAGCAAAATAATTTAGAGCTTTTGCTAAAAATAAGGATAAGTTATCCTGAGTTTTGTCTTGATTATCAAGAGGTCAGCACACCCCCCTGCTCCCAGTCACCTTCCTTCTCATCTCTTAATCCCTTAAATGGCCAGGGCCCACAACGTTTTATCACACACTTAGATAACCTAGAAATAGCTCAGCCTGTTTGCACTGATGTCCCTGTAGTTACAGAATATTAACCCTTAGTATGTAATGACAGCTACCACCATGCTGATTCTGCTTAAAGAAATTGAAAATTCTATTAATAATTGACAAATTCTATGTAAATGTTCTGTAATGACGGAAACAAACCTTAAGCGAGAGTTTTCGAGACGCAGAAATCTTGCATTTTGGCTGTGAAGATTAAAATGCACATTAGACACGTGCAAACATCTGATATTCATTGGCAAATGTTCTATAACCTGCCAACTTGTTGTAAAAGTCCAGTATGTTGAGCATGAATAAAATCATTCCTATAAATACCTTGTCAAATGCTTTCGGGTTCCCTTTTGGGCGTCCCTGTAATTACAATGCCATGACGAAAGGAAGATCCCACATGAACAATTACTGCAGAATACTGTCCAAATATGCGTTAAATCTACTGAATTTCACTTTTATAAACAAAACAGATGAAAAATAACACTTTATGCAGTCATCCTGTATCCAAAACAAACTGCATATAGATGCTCACCTGACTGCCGTAGTCAAATGATGAAGTGTGTATAAGAAAAGAGATATTCATCATTGAGTAAAGTAGTTATTCGATGTAGCATAATAAAAAAATAGCATCAGTTTCAACAATGCAGGCCCTTACTGTGGAACTAACAGAAAAGAGAGATACTTACATTGACATTGTGACAACCTTTATCACATAAGAAAAGAGAAAAAGTCTGTCATTTCAAAGGAAAACTGCATTCCAAAGTTCTATAGCCAAGCTTAAAATGGAAGAATCAGAATTCACAATCAGGGCTTACCTGGCTGCTGTCTGGTAGATGAGCACTGACTGAGGCCACAACAACAGGCTGCTGAGACAATGGCAGCTTTTATGTCCTGGCTGCTGTCAGCCAGCAGATATAGCCTAGTGTCTGTCCTCAGGAATGACCTGGCAGGCCTCCAGGGATGAAATATCACCCAGCGTGGAGCTCTGACAATACATTCAGTACATAAGAATACTCCATGAGCATCAGGCGGAGGGATTGTGTGGAGATCATAGGGATTAGGGGGCCCCAGAAGTATGTAGTATTTATTTTATTTTATTTTATGTATTCATATATATAAGTGTTTTATATATGTGTACATTTCATTTAATGCATATAGTTATTTGTTAATTCTTTGTCTCTATCCAGCCCATAATTATTAATGTTTTAGTAAAACATGTAAATATGTAAACTTTAGCAACCCCCCTTTTATGTATGTATGTGTGTATATCTATCTATCTGTCTATCCATATATATATATATATATATATATATAATATATATATATATATATATATATATATAGATGTAGGTGTCTTGTTCTTCTGGTCATATAGCGGTCATTTACAGTTGGCCTTATGTGAAGTATCTTCTTCTAAGTCAGGATGAAAGTGAGTTCCACATGTTGAGCTGTTTAGAATCAAGAGTAATTAACCCCTTGAACCTTTGACCTATCATTCAGCTATAAATATTAAGACTTATTGTTCATTAACTACAGTAACTACTATAAAACTGACATGTATGTTATATAGACATAAGCATGTTTAAAGGCGGAAGGGCGGAGTGTATCCTGCCTTCCGCCCAATGACAGCTGGGATAGGCTCCAGCACCCCACCGTGACCCAGAAGGATAAGCGGTTTAGATGATGTATGTATGTATGTATGTATGTTTAAAGGGTTGTAAATGCCAAACATACACCTTTTTCATCTACGCTTGCAGCTTAAACACTATCTGTGTGTTTAATCAACCCAGTTTTACTCATAACTGAAGTAAATGAATGCATTAACATTGACAGTCCAAGTAATAATTATGCATGCTATAAAAGAACAAAAGGACAGACTGTCATAAAAGGGTAATAGGTGACCTTAAAGGGGCCCCAGCATTCATTCAGTAAATTATCAGGTCAAGAGTAATGCCATGCTAAGCATGCCTCTTAGCCACATTCCAAATGCTACACCTCATCAGGAGGTTTCACCCAGAAGTAGCTGATACAGAGGTCAAATTTTCTAAAAAGCAGTCATTAAGCCAAGGTTTTGAAATGCCTCGGGGTCAAAGAGCCTCATTTGTGTGTTATGGAACAATGTTAACTGCAGACTATTTTAAGTTATATCTTTATCATTTTGCTTACATTTATTGTCCTTGCATGAGTCACTGTGGAAGGCATTAGAATCAAACACCATGAGATAATTGCAGACAAAACATCACAATACACAGAGTCAAAGGCAGTACATAGGCCCTTATATGCAAATGCTGTATTCTGAAAAGAACATATAGCCCACATGGAACATGATTGGCAGGATAATCCAAGTACTCATGTGTCACATCTTTGAATCTCCCCCAGTGCACACACACACACACACATACACAAACTCCTAGGGGACAGTAGAGGGTGCACACAATATTCTTGTTGTTATACAAGTGTTCATCCTGAGCAGGTGGCTCTGCTATTTATTCAGAAACATGATGCTAGTGCAGTTGCTGGGGCCTTGCGCATCACACACTTTTTTGCGGCCGTTATCTTTCTCAGAAAGCCACTGATGGCTCTCCTTTTCAACACTTATGAGGTATGACACCACAAGTCCAAGACTGACCACTGCAGCATACCCATATAGGGCTTGGGAATCGAAGTCATGTCGCACTGCATTATGGGCTCATTCCACCATATTGGCAGGGTTCTTTCTTTGTGTACATCTTTGTGTACACACACTGCAAGATTTTAAAGAGATTCTTTTTTATTGTGTTTTTCAGGCATGTCATGCTTAAACAGTGAATCAAATTAAACGAGAGCAATGCCAAATAACAATTATAATGATAAAATTATACCGATTATATACTATACTGGAGTAATGATTTGGCAACACTAGCTTCACCTCATCTTTCATTCATAGCCTTTTACTCCATGGTGTGTGGCTTGTGTGCCTATTCTTTTGAGTAATTTTGAATGTTTGCACCACTTGAAGCCCATGTACAGTTTGCAGATGGATATGCTCAGCCACAGATTTATCACAGCTAACTTAATGCTGTAATTTACTCAGCTACTGCAGATTTGACTCAGTTACTGCTGTATTTCACTCAGCCAGAGAGGGTTCGTATGACTTTAGATTTAAATCAGTAACTACCATGTTTCATTCAGTTTTTGGTATTTTTCTCATAGCCATTGGCATATTCTGTAGGTAGCCATTTAGCAAACACTGGTTGCCTGACTAGTTAGCAAACTAATGGCACTATATTGTACTGCATAATATCATCTCCCACAATTGTACATAGTACATCATATATGTCATAAATTTACACTGTAAGGGCAGTCAATCTAAAGTCTTTAAGAGATCTACACAAATGATAACCGTCAGGCACCTCAGCTGACATTACTAGCCTAGTCACAGCATAAGACAAAAAGTAAAACAGTTTAGGTTTATCCCTAAGAAGTGGTAGTATTAATGCATACTTCACCACAAAGCTGAGATTTGCTTCTTATTCATCAGCTTCTAATTCAAGAGTTCCGTTCTACCTTAAATAGTGCAGCACCTGCATTCTGGCACCTGTAAAGCATTTGTAAAGAGCTTTGTTAGCTTATTATGAACAGGATGAATCTAATTATAAATTAAAGTTTAATTCCATTAAATGGATGCAATTAGATCTATAAAATGAACTTAAGCTTGATGTTTATCCACACTCTCACTGCATTGCTTCCCATTAAACTTCCTTATGCTACTAGATCTGCTAATAGTTGAATGAACCTTATTTTCTTTCTGCTTTCCTTGATTTTGTTCTGGTCTTTGATCTGGTAGTCTTGCAAACTTTTTCTGTCCATGGACTTAGCCAAAATCAAAGAAAAGCAGGTATGAATTTAAGATTCATTCAATTATGGCACACAATGGCAGCTCACCCATAATACACTGCATCATGACATCACATTCCCAAGCCCTATTGATAGTGTTACAGGCTGGCTAGCTGCTTACGCTAATGCTATAGACAAGGCGCTACATGCACTATTACTTTTCTCTGCAATGCTGTATCGATGACCAATACAAGCATAACTTAGTCCAGAGCTTGGTTTAATGTTTATCTGTTAAGCGTCCTTCAGATTAATGGCATTGTCTGCCACATTTGTCATTGCCTATGTTTCTCTCTCCGCTAGCATAACAAACAAGTGGAAACAGTTGCTCTTGCCAGAGGTTTATGCGCCAGGATAACCTTGATTTGTAGCCCTCCTCAATCCCCCCCTCCTCCTCTCCCGGTTCCTTTCAAAGGATTCCTCGGATGGTGGACACTGTCCACAAGCTTCCATTTCACATGCTAATTATATACCTCTGCATGAGCGCTCTGCCTGCTAGCATTGGGTAAATATGGCTGACAAGCCCCTGGACATGGGTTGCTTTAATTCTTACCCAGCAGTGGAGAATTAGGGGGCTTTCTCCTGCACCAAGAGAGCTAAATCCCTCTTCAAACTTCCGCTCACAACCAGACTACAGTGCTAGTCCCAGTGGAATCTTGTGCTCACACAACCTTTCACATTTCATCAACGCCTGACCTCACAGATCACGACAACTATCCAAGTCTATGAAAGGTATTTCTGGACCTGATTCTACAACTGAACAGTAACGGTTGATAATGCTTAATGACTTAACAGCTCAAAAACCATTTTTGAATTATTTGGTGCTGCAACAACCATTTATTAACTAGACTATTCATATAACAAAGTTGAAAGCCTTATTGTTGGCTTTAATGAGAACATAGTTACACTGAAGGGCTTCTTAAAATCTGCTCTGTTATAAACTTAAGCAAGTTTGCATAATTACATTGTTAAAATATAAACAAAATCATTTGGAGTGGTTTGATATGCAAAGCTCAATTTTAGAGAAAGTTACTAAGTCAAAATTGTTCACAGTGGCGGTGATAGGAACCAGATGTCTGAAGCATTTAATACCTATATAAGCTATATCACAGAAAGTTATTACATGGGGTGGTTATGAATATGTTGATAGCTGAGACATTGTTTTGTGATAGTTTTGAGAAGTGTACATACAGGGTATTGCATGAAAAGAGAAAATGTATTTTTTAGATGTAGCACTATTTTACCAATATCAACATTACCTATAAAACCTTGGATAGTAAATAAAATGGCCATATTTGCATTGTAGACATTGTGACCCCTAATCCTATCACTAGTATTGTAAAGAAATCAGTTAGAGAAATAGTGAAATATCATTACCATCGTTACGAATAAAAACTCAGAAGACGTGTACATTTTGGATAGTAAATAAAGTGGCTGTATTCACGCTATAGACATTGCAACCCCTGGTTTCCATCAACACCACTGTAAAGAAATCTGAATGGATAAATTTCACAATTTCACATCAAATCATTCTGAGTAAGCTTGTATACGTCTTAGGTATGCAGGCATTTTCAACAATTGGTGGAATTCCCCTCTACTTCCTGCTTCCTTGCTGTTCAGATACTTCTCTGCCTAGCTCTGCTATTTTCTCCTCTTTATTTTTAGAAGTGTTTTTTTTTCAAGCTACAGTGTTTGAGCTCGTTATATATACAGAAAGGTCAAGAGCACTATGAAGCCAAAAGTATATATTTTTCCTTGTTTTTTTTTTGTTGTTGTTGTTGTTTTTTTATTACAGTACTACTATAGACACAGAAATTAGAAACGTTTTCCTGGCTACCAAAGTAGAAACTTACAAAATGCCTCTTCAGGTTTCAGAACACATGTGCTGTCAGAATTTTTACGAACCTGACAGTTTTGGAAGCGAGGTTTTGGAGCTTCTCGTTTGAGTTTAACCTTTTAAAATCCTTGGAACCACCGGTGGTTCCAAAACACACTTTGTCATATTCTTCATAACTTTCATATTTCATAAGCTACATTCAAAAGGTGGGTGTCATATGAGAGCTGTAACTGTCTTCTTTCCAGTCAAATAGATGGGTAATGTAATTTTAAACCCTTATAGTAAAAGAAGCTGAACTATCTACTGAAAGTCGACCCATTTTTCCACAAATCTGGGCAATAAACTATAAACAGATGGCGTCTCTTCAGTGATATAAAATACAAAGAGCGTTTAAGATTTTTGGCTTTCAGCAGTAAATTGTAAGCATATAGCAATACGTGTCATAAAACACATTTTCTGTTAATTTGAGGGGAACTTTTACTAAAAATAAATAAATAAATGAAATAAAAATTCGCATTTATTTCATGCAGTTACTGAATAGTTTGGCTTACGATTTGGTCATGTGAATTCAAATGGAAAAACTAAAACATACCCACGAGCATAAGGACCTCCATTACACAAGGAGTAGCGTTTGGGAGTTTTAGCAGCAGACAGCAGGCGGAGGGCATAACAGAGCAGTGGACAGTGGACACACACAGAGCTGGGCCAGCAGAACACGTGTAAGGAGCTGCTAGGGACTGCATTGGAGCTATACCCAAACGTTCTGCTACTTATAGCTCTGTAGTCTCATCCTCTACTACTGCTAGCACAGCCTGTCATGCTAATGCTAAAGTTTCTGCTCAGAAACCATGGCAGAAAGCCAGAGCAGAATACTGGTCCCAGTGACTCCATTTGCAGAACAGATCTGACCCACTGCAAGGCCTCAGTGAGTCTCCTAAAGGCAGTGATCATAATGCAGAAAGAATCAGAAGAGGCAGTCATTCATCAGTGGTCCTCTGCCTGCAGGGCGAAGTGAAATGTTCTCAAGGCTATTTGGATTAAACAACTGGCTATATAGAAGCTGCAGGACAAACAGACTAAAAGATATTGACAGCTTTAACCTGGTTTTTGTGAACAGAGAACCTCATTGTCTCCATGTGCAACTTATCCATCCCCATTGGTGGAGACACATCAGCACTAACGTCCAATGACTCTATCATCATTCCAGAGCCACAGCATCCTCTCCCCACTGAGAACGAACGCCCTGATGGAGCGGCACTTATCGGATGAAAGCCACAATGATGATCAATCGTGTGAGCGGCTGGGGACACCAAAACCACACTAGCAATCTCCACCACCTCCTGATCCCATTTGAACTTATCACCAATTATGGAGAAGCTGGTTTCAGCTGAGACAAGGCCATCGCTTTCTCTGTCAGCCAGCCCTCAGGTTCAGCAAAAAATTAGCCCAGTTTCTCCTCCACCCTCAACTACTGCCTCAGTAACCCAAAAACCCTCCTCCTCCATCACAGTCACCAATCAAGGAGTTAGTTAAAGCTGCCACACCTGCACCACCTCAAAGAAAGAGTCAAGCGTCTCAATCAACAGAAAGGCAGCTTTGCTCTCTACCTCAAAAGGAGCCCCACCCACCCTCCTCCGTTAATGTTAATTATTTCAATTCTCCTTTACTTTTTAAATGACTGTATTTTTTTTATTTGTAAAGCTCTTTGAATGGCAGTGTATGGAAGGTGCTATATAAATAAAGCTGCCTTGCCTTTAATTCCACTCTCATAATTATTTCAACCCTTTTTTCTGCTCTAACTTCTTCCCCTTGTATCTCTCATTCTCTCATACTCTTTCTTTCTCTTGCAGGAGATATCTGGAGGCATGCAAGGTTAGTTGAGGGTAATGGATGACTTTCTCTTGCTCTTGCCCCAGAGCTTCATTTGGTTTGACCTTTTGTTTTTAGTGCATAACAACATCCACCTACAGCAAATTAGCTTGAATTTGACATTTTAGATTCATTTTCAGTTCAGGGGTAATAGACTTTCCTTGAAAACTCCACTGAATTACACACAATCACACAAAAATATGTCTGATACTGCATTCATTTCAAAATTGTACTTACAAGTACATGTTTTTTAAAGTTTCCATCTGTCCAGGATTTTCATGGATTGTCCTGGATTTTGGTCCTCTGTCTTGGAAAAAAAAATCCATCACTGGACATAAATGTCCTGGAATGTTGGCATTTTCATATGTTATCATTTCTTATGAAGTTTAAACTGTGTCTGGTATGCATTTTTATCCACTAAAACAATTTCCACAGAAAGAACAGCTTTAGACTATCGTCTGTGTGGGTATCCAGGATTTTTTTTGTTGGGCTGAGGTCTCAGTTCTGATATTAACTCTCATTCCTTGCTAAGTTAGCATGTCTGACTAAGCCCATGTTTGACTGTGTAAGCACATTGCAACTCCTTGTTACTGGGTGACCACTAGAGGGCATTACAGGAGGCCGGAATGTTGTCCGTCAGAGATGAGAGATGTAGATTTTAGTAAGAATCTTTTTCTGTTATCTAAATAAAAGATACTGGATTTCCATCATTTTAGAAAGAATATCTTCCAGACTTTGCAGTTTTCTTTTTTAAATAGTCTGGAGAATTGAGATAATGCCAAAGTAGTTCTAAAAAAAGCTTTACAACCTCTGAAAGTGCAAAACAGTGGTTCCCATGCAATCAGCCTTTCCTGCACAATTCCATGTGTCATGTTTTCCTTCCTCTAAAACAGGTCGGAAAAATCTTGGACACTAGCTGAAGAGATTAGAACCAGGTGTGTTAGAGCATAGATAGAGACTTGTTGAAAGTGTTTCTTGATATGTGCCTCCCATAAGCAGTATTTCTTCAGTAAGTGACAGACCATGTGATCCTGTAGCTATCTAACTAGAAAGTTCCAGCACTCAGAGTTACAGGATACACTTAATGCTGAAACAGTCAGGAGTAATGCAATTGAAATGAAGCCTCTATTCTGATTTGGTGTTGATGTTCACTGTAGCAGAAATAACTAATCAGCTGAGAAAATTATTATGGATTATGGAATTATGGTCAGAAATCCCAGTACAGGAGGAGTACAGTACTGGACAGTTTAGTGTTCATTTACTCCAACACGTCTACTTCAGGCTGCGTTACACTAGTGAAAACATAGAACAGTGCTACTGTCCTCCAGGGCTCCATCTGCCCATCACTGAGACACAAGGCGTATTATCCAGATTTACCACAAGAGGGCGAAAGGCAATTTGTTGTTTTGTTGATCAAATATTGGTCCTGTGGGAAGACTAGGATGCACCACAAACACTTACAGCTGCCACAATATAAAGGCAATTCAAATCCACAAAACCCTGGCACTGTTTTTCACCATAGAAAAGGCAGATGGAAGACAGAGACGTATTTCTCTATGGAACCCTTCCTAAACAGTACTTAAAGATGTAAAGCTTTAGGATATAGAATTCTAAGAAGAACTCTTAAATAGGTATAAAAGCTTTACAGTATGTGACGTTTCTTTGTACCTTACAAAGGTTCTTCGTCTTCACCAATCTCTTTTTCAAATACCGTTCTTTAGAACCAAAGGTTCTTCTATGGATGAATGGATAGACTGACAGACAGGCAGAAGAACAGATTTGGCACCTTTGTTTTTAAATGTGTATAATTAAGTGGATGGATGCATGGATGGATGGATGGATGGATGGATGGATGGATGGATGGATGGACCAATAGACAGATGGATAGACTGATGGCAGGATAGATAGATAGATAGATAGATAGATAGATAGATAGATAGATAGATAGATAGATAGATGGATAGATAGACGGATGGATGGATGGATGGATAGATGAATGGACCGACAGACAGATAGATAGATAGATAGATAGATAGATAGATAGATAGATAGATAGATAGATAGACGTGTTTATATATATTTACACTATTGTAGTATAGTATAGTGTTTATAGTACATGTATACACAAGCTGCAAACAAAACGTTCATAACAATGTAATTACATTGTGCATCGCATGATTGAGGGGCAGAGTGTGAATAAGAAACAGGGTGTGGCTGCACCGTCCCCACCCCAAGCGTTCTGTATCAGCGGGACAAAGAGGGTCGCTGGGGGTGGGGGAGGAGGCTTTTTTTCCGGCGGGAACGCGGGAATCTGACCAGCAGGGGGCGGCAAAGCTTCGGCCAAAGCCGATTCAGTGGCGCTTGCAGTGAACCGTGTCCAAGCATTTAAGGGCTGAAACACGGGCGCTTTGTCTCGCTACAGCAGCCACTCAGAGGGGCTCTGCGACTGAAAGATCTCTCCTGCATTCGGGGGGCGACGGAGGGAGAAGGGAGGAAGCAGCGCGCATTTTGGACGCTGAACGGGCTCGAGATGTGTGCGTGAAGAGGGCTATGTGGCAGCGGAGAGCCAGGCATAGATTTTTGGAAGCGCCAGGGGAGCGTGAGCACACGGGCCATCTCGGGGTGATGGAGGGAGCGCTGCTGCTTTGGCTTTCGCACGATAACGCGACCCGGATGCTGCCGGCTGGGCCGAGCTGAGTCTGTGCTGTGTTTTTTTTTGCCCTCTCGTTGAACCTGATCCACGCATGGAGAGAGGATCTGTACATTTGTCCTGCTACGAGCGATGGTCATCGGGCATTACGGTCAGCCTGCAGCGCTGCAGAAACAAACAGGGGATTTGATGGACGCATGAAGGGCCGAGACACTGGCTAGACCTATCTGACTGACTGACTGCAGGTTCCTGGAGGGAGTAGGGATGCGGCGCGTTCTTAGTATAAGCCAGTTTGCTCGTAACGGTGGGGGTACCTGAATAATAGAAACACTCAGCCTAGACGCGTGTGAGTAATTGGGATAGGATTGGGATCTGGCTCTGCTGGAGGCGTCATGATGTCTCTGAGATGCCACAGAAGTAAGCCCGTTTGGGCCGCCCTGTGCGTGCTGGTGCTCTGCTGGCTCTACATCTTCCCCGTCGACAGGATGCCCAGCGACAAAGAGGTAGTGGAGGAGGTTCTGAGACAGGGCCAAGCTTGGACCAGGAACCAGACTGGCATTGATTTGTACAGGTACTGTACAGGCCTGTCATTTTAAGATTTGCTGTTATGTAATGTAGCAATTACAGCAACGTGGGTGAGCCTGTTTCATATCCCAGACAAATACATGAAGAATGTCTCTCGCAGGAGGTCATTATCTAGCAGTCACTTGTTTTCAGAAGCCTGGAGCCATGACCCCATGCATTCTGCACCATAATTTGTCCTGCTTCTTTACTGGTGCAGCGTAGAGAGAGCTAGTCTCCCATGGCCTGGTCTGTTACTCCTAAACTGCCTTCTCCAGAGGATGTGGCGCAGACAACGCACTTATAGGAAAGCCGATTAAGATAATGCGCAGAGCGTGACACCTGTGTGTGGCTCTGCAGTGAGTTTAGTTCAGATTCAGCTTGTTTTAGGCCAGGTTAATGACATGTGCAAGGACATTGCTTGGGAATGGCGGGATACCACTTTTTCTTTTCCAATACTGATATTGAAATCTCAAATATTGGCCGATATCTAATATGTGTAAAACTACCGTAAAAATTACTACGCTTTAAAGTGAGCTATTGTTAATTAAAGCATTCTGCTTAAAAGAAGTAGCATTACTGTGTCAGCAGAAGAAAAACACATTAAATATGGTGTGCGAGTCAGAGGTGTCACACCATGTCATATATCTTTCCATATTAACGTCACATGCACAGGCTCAAAAAGAAGGTCCAGCTCAATGTTTAGGTGTTAAGTGCAAACTGAACATTATACTGATGAAGATATGATGACAATAGTAGACTAACAACACAGTCAGCTCGCAATTATCAGATCCATCTGCTCGGGGAAGGGATCCGAACACACACAGCATCACATATGTTCTTCTGCATGTTTTGTGTGGATACACATTCTCTCTAATCTTACATAGTGTAGCTTTAAGATGAGCATCAGCAAGGATGCTCAGTAATATCAGAATCGTATCAGTATTGGCACTGGAGAGACTTAAGATTGGACTAATATTTAAAAGCGATATTTGGTGACATATCTGTTGTACCCTGAGAGCAGAATGTTAGGCTACCTTATAGACATAAAACTTATATTTCTTAATAATGTTAATTGAGGTAGATCCCAGTTTTTTCAGATTTTATAAATGTTTATAAACACTATCAGAAAAAAGTGACAAGAGAGTTACCACCCCAGTGACAGATCAGTACCTTTTTTTTCTGAGAATGTATTAGCATCACCAGATATGTAGGGATATCAGCATCAGCTAACAATCTTCATTTCGGTGCATCCCTACAAAGTACTTTTATATAGAAGTGGCCTGAAAAGTTTCCATTTTAGAGATATGAGTCGCTCTGGCAGTGACTGGGTGTCAAAATTCATTTCCTTTTCTGATACTGATACTAATATTGAAACCTTAAGTATCAGCCAATACTAATCTGATATTTCCGTATATACAGATCTGAAGCTTTAAAATGAACTAATTGATGCGCTTCATTTAAGATGAGTATCTAAAAGTAGGTTGTCATACTATCATATATAAGCTACTCAAACACTCACAGGAAAAAATACACAGCTAACAACGTCACATCACAGAATGTGAATGTGTGCTGATTTGGGGCAGATTTGTTACAGGATTGGATCAGATTCATTTTTTGTTCTCTCTGATATCTGATCCAGCATTTTCTGCTGATTGGCCTGTTACCGATACCTGGTATTGGATTGGTGGCATCTCTGCTTGGGAATAGGAGTGTAGATGGGTTCATAAGTGCATTTATGGTCAAGCATGACTATGCAGCAAGCCTGAGGTATTAAAAGACTTGTCTTTTCATTCATTCTCAGTCACTAATCTGACTGAAGATGTGTTCTGTGTCAGTCACATCAGTCAAATGCTCTGAGTACTTACCCAGGCTGCACGATATGGACACATTTACTATTATGGCGATATACTCCGATTGTGATATGTCTTACAATTTCATTAAATTAATAATGCAACATGCACTGTTAATGATAACAGGTTCTAAATGTTTTTTGGCTTGGACAGTTCTAAGGAAAGCCTCACACCGCTTTTTTAAAATTTCTGCAGAATTCAGTTGCAGTCATTCAGAGTAGTTTGATGTGAAATGGTTCGTTGTAGAGAAACCTGACACCTGGATTTCTTTACAGTGGTGATGATAGGAAGCAGGGGTTGCTATTTTATTTACTATCCAAAGCAGCCAGTTGACTTACAGGTGTCTTCTGAGTTCTTGTTGATAATGGTAAAATAGTGTTAAATAAAAAAAATACATAAATAAGGTACTTTACATGTATGTCACCACCATGAATGGGTTTTAAAAAGCGTGTTTTAGGCCAATCAAAACACAATGTCTCAAGCAATGTATTCCTAACAGTTTTATTTACCAGTGTTCTGTGAGGAAGCTTTTAGAAATATTAAATTATTCAGACGTCTGGTTCCTATCACCACTACTGTGAATAATTCTGACTTGGTAAGGTTTTCTAGAACTGGGCATTTCACACCAAACCTCTCTGAATAACTCTGTTTACATCTTAATGATTTAACTCTGGAGACAGTATTTACAATGGTGGAATTCCCCTTTAGTTTGTACGGTAAATTTACATTCTTTGAAGAACGATTCTTTGAAAGGTTATTTAAGGAACCAAAAACGGTCCCTCTGTGTCAACCCTTTTCGGCATTTTTTTTTTTTAAGAGTGTGGTAAAGACTAGCCTGCTCTATTTTGTCCAAAATAATGTACTGAATAGGTTGATCCATCAGAAACACCAACAAAACACTCATCTGGAGCTGTGATTGGTCAGAATTCTCACAGCACTTAAAGAAAAACACTGTCACTGGTTAGACAGCTTATTTGCATATTGTGGCCTTCTACAATATCATTATTGCAAAAAGTAATATTGGGTTAAGGTTTAACAAACAGTACATTGTGCAGCTCTTGTTAGTGTCCTGCTAATTCTAACAGTTGCCCACCTCTTCCCTCCCTCTGATCTATATTATAGTAAGTCTTGTTTTAAAAGGGAATTCAACAGTTTTCAAAATGTCTGCATAATTCAGTTGTTGAGATCTAATAATTCTGCATATTTTAGTCATTACACATTGTATGACTGTAAAATTGTGAACCAGTTCAGATTTCTTTACTGTGGTGGTGATAGGAACCAGAGGTCACAATGACTACATACATATAGCCATTTTATTTACTATCTCAAACAACTAGTGAGCCTTGTTTCTTCTGAGTGTATATATGTAATAACAATAATGATGAAATAGCGTCAAATCTGAAAAAGTGCATTTTCTTCAGGGACTGTCATGCCTTATAACACCCTTCATGTTTCTTTCTGTCATGAATGGATTTGAAAAATATGTGTAAGGGCAAGACCATATCAAAACTATCAGACATCAGGTAACATGTTCATAACAATTTTGTGTAATAACCTTCTGTGAGGGAGGTTTTAGAGGCTTCAGACGTCTGGTTCCTATCACCACCACTGTCAACAATTCTGATTTGGTCCATTTCTCTAGAACAGATAATTTCTCATCAAACCACTTGAATGACTGTTTACATCTCAACGATTTAATTGTGCAGAATAAATTTTGAAACACAGGTGAAACTGTCCTTTAAAAAACACATGTATCTATATTTTGTAGGAAGTTGATAGCAGAATGCTGTGACCCGAAGAGGATGTTTGCAGTCACCAAGGAGAACTCACCAATAGGGAAGGTTCTGTGGTACGATGGCGAGTTCTACCACTATCACACAGTCAACAACGAGACCTATCAGTTCTTCATACAGGTACAGTTAGTTCTTCTCCATGAAATATAATATTTATCATGTGCAGTCAAAATAATGATCATGCCAGGTAATTTTAGTCATCTGTTCAGCGATCATGGCAGATGTTTTGTTTCACCATACTCATAAACTTAAGAGAAGTTTACAGTTGTCTGACATCTGTTTGCTTCTGTTTTGGTAAACTGTTCTTACCCATTTGTTTTTAAAAATACATTTTTTATACTGTTTTATGAGCAAAATACAAGTATGCAGTGTATATGCAATATTTGGTATTTGGTGACGTATCTGTTGTACCCTGAGAGCAGAATGTTAGGCTACCTTATAGACATAAAACTTATATTTCTTAATAATGTTAATTGAGGTAGATCCCAGTTTTTTCAGATTTTATAAATGTTTATAAACACTATCAGAAGAAAGTGACAAGAGAGTTACCACCACAGTGACAGATCAGTACCTTTTTTTTCTGAGAATGTATTAGCATCACCAGATATGTAGGGATATCAGCATCAGCTAACAATCTTCATTTCGGTGCATCCCTACAAAGTACTTTTATATAGAAGTGGCCTGAAAAGTTTCCATTTTAGAGATATAAGAGTCACTCTGGCAGTGACTGGGTGTCAAGTTCAGTACTCTTATGTAGAGATGGCACAATACCACATTTCCTTTTCTGATACTGATACTAATATTGAAACCTTAAGTATCAGCCAATACTAATCTGATATTTCCGTATATACAGATCTGAAGCTTTAAAATGAACTAATGATGCACTAATATATGCAAAACCCAGAATAGCACAATTGAATGCTGTTGTTTTAAAAGAGCAACACTTTGTTTATCTTTTCGTTCATCCACCTCATTTGTTCCATTTCATGTATTTTGGTTTAATTAAATGATATGTTAAAGCATCATTACCCCGTTGTCTGAGCAGATCATGTGTCTTGGGAATAAATGACTTCCTTTGGGAAAAGCTCCTCCTAGCTGCCTGCTTCTCTGACTTGGGGTCAGGTTCATCTCTTTTATAGCTCACCAAATGTTGTGCTTATTACTGTAAGAGTCTCGTATGATCACTTTTAGAGCTTGGTGCCAACACAGAATCTTTAGGAACACTGTCCAAGCCTCTGTTACTTGCTTCAATGGTAGTAAAACCCCCGACCAGATTATGACACACCCCCTCTGGGCCTCATATGGTGGTCCTCATCAAGAACAAATAGAGACTGCAGATTGGGTCACTTCTCTACATAGTGGATGTGATATCAGAATCTTGTATTTCTTTTTTTTTACTCAGTTTGAAAACACCATCTGTCATTTTCTTTTTATAATAAACTTTGCATTTCAGAGATTCAAGATGTTGTTATGATAGCGATGGGCTTTAAATCCTGCCCTTCACTGCTCCCATTCTTGAGGCATTGATGTCTGGATCTGGTGTGGCTTCACTGTGAAATTAAATAGATATTGACTGTGTAGTTTGTACATCATGATGAAAGCTTGACCTTCATGTTGAAAGTCTTAGTATGTTAGATCTCTGTGACTGTTTTATCTGCTTAATGATACAAAAAATGCATTACAACATGCTCCAGTGTCCCTGAGAGCTTCAGCAGTGCAGAAGGTACAGATGAAAAAGGCTTTTATTTGGAAATCTTGATCGCTGGGTGGGATGCTAACCCAAGTGTTTACATCTTTGACTCCACTGTCGGTTACACTTTACAGTAAGTATTGACAATATTAAGTGATGCATTTGTTAATGTAACCCATGAGGTACTACATTAACAATGGTCAGATAATATTAGGTAATTAAGTCACAACAACATTATGTTTTTACCTGAAGTGTTGACTAAATTTAAAAACACATGAAATATTGCATTAATAAGGGTTAGCTAGTATCAAGTAAGCAAATAACAAATCCATTCATTCATGTTTTTCATTGCTTTCATCATATAGCGCATAGATAGATTAAGATTCAGTAAGCATTGTTAATTGTCTGTAATAACTTTAACTTTTTACACGGTCAGTCTGAACTTTCCTTTTTGCTGGTGTCAAATAGAAAGACAGAAATGGTCCTTCTCTAACATAAGAGGACAGTGTTGACTAACTAATTACTAATGCATTTCTTAACATGAACAACACATAAGGTTAACTATTCATTATGCTTAACTAATATTAAACAAACACTTAACAAGTAACAATAGCATTAATTGACATTGTATTGACTTATTCGTTGTGCATTAGTGCATATATAAATTGTGATTAAATAAGAAATGAAGCCTAATAGTTTGCTTAGCTGTAATAAATGCTTAAATACTAAGGTGATTGTGTAAGTTCATGTAAATCGGCATTACATAGCAGAAATGTAGGACTTATGTAATCAGATAATCATAAATAATTATTGCATACTCGGAAATTACATGTTTACCCTAAAAAACTCCCAACAGGATATCACACACTTTAAATGAAAACTAATCATATCTTAGCAATACCACCTATTAAACAGAACTAAACATCAATAAGAATTTGTTCAATACATTTAATATACCTGATGAAAAGTGAAACTTAATCTTGTTTTAATAATTAATTGATATTTGTTTACATTTGTTACATAGCTAACCATTATTAACATAGTATCTCATGAGTTTTTAATGTTAACAAATACATTAGTTAAAGTTAGTAAACAATTTAGGTGAAAACAACTAATTAAGTAATGTACCTGTTGCTTGTTTACTTAATAATCAATAACCATTATTTATGTCCCTGCTGAAAAAAAAAAACAGCACAGACAAACGTGACTTCCATGCTGGGCTGAGCTGGTATATGCTGGTCTGGTGCTGGTTTAGCTGGTCACTCAGCATTGTCATGCTGGGATATGCTAGTTTTTCTTGCATTACTTAATATTAGTTAGTCAACACGTGTTGTACCACACTGTCTAAGAATGAATTGCTCCAACAGTTAAAAACAGTCATGGTGAAAAATGTTTTCAGTTTGAGGATAATGTCACAGCAGAGATGGTGACTTGAGTCAGTGGTGACTGAGCCACTTGCAGTTTGACTCGAGACTAATGACTTGTGAAATATCAAGACTGATTAGATTAGGAGGGCCAAGCTCAATGTGTTAAATGAATAAAATTGTTCTTTGCTTGTCATTTTAGCGGTCATACGCAGTCATTACTGCAGTGCCAGATTTGATACGGCTTCAAAAATCAGTTCATTTCCTTCAGTCTGATGGACTGAACAAAGCGCTATACATGCAAAGGGAAAGAAGCAAAGCAACTTGAAATAGTTAGCTAACGTATTTTGGATAGCAATGCTAGCTAGTGCCCTAGTTAATTTAACAGAAGTTCCTAATCCAGCTGCAGTTTTCATTGTTTACAGGTCACATTGCTTTAAAACATATTAAAACTTCAGCTGGATTATCTTGCCAGCTAGCAAATGACATGCTACACAAACGACAGGCTAACCAACCGTTTCAATTTACCTCTTTTCCTGTGAAGACCACATTTATTCTGTGAAGCCCTTCAGTTCTGTGCTTCAAACTGAAGCTTTTTGTATACAAGGTTCATTTGAAGCTGTGTCAAATCAGACATGTTCTTAGTAGGGTTTTACTTTTGTGCAGTGCAGTACTGCTAATGCTAAAGACTCGGCTCGCACTCACACCCCAGAGAATCAAGACTTGACTTAAGCCCTATTGCTGGATTCATTTTACCAGAGGAGGTCCAGTAATGTAATTTGTAATTGATTAGACTAGCTGATTCATACAGGATAAAGGATCTGTGTAATTTTCCCAAATTACCCCAGACAGCCTTGAAACATGACCCAGGCATTAAAGTCAGCATTGTGCAACAGGCGCCATACTTAAATATAGCAACAAAAAATAAATATATAAACAAAATGCGACACTGGATAGAAAAGGAGACTTCAGATCTCTTTTCAGTGTGAGGTGGCGTCCGTTCAATTCGAAATAATGATGCATAATCACAGCATATGGGAGTGAATGTACAGCAAATTGTTTTTGATTTTAGTACTCTTGTCATGAACTTGAGGACGAAGGAATTGGGTCAAATTAAGCTCCATTTAGCTGACAGTCTTGTCTTCAGGTCGCAGAAAAAGAAAAAATGGTGCCATTTTTGTTTTCCCGGTTTTGTTATTATATTACAGTGATGTTAATTCGAACAGGCCTGCTATTACTGAGGGAGCATTAGGGGAGTTTGGAGTATTATAGAGGGTAACTCACTCACTATTACTTTCAGAATTTTAAAAACTACAGACATGGTAGATTTGTACTGGATTAAAATCAAGGATCTCGTTGGTGATCACTGAAATTACAGCACCTCCCCAGGTAAAACTAATCCAGCTCCAGTAGAGCTTTAGACTCACATGAATTAAAATACATTGAGTTGCATTAAAATAAGTAAGAAACTGTCCTGCAACGTCTACATACACAACTATGCTAACGCTAACCTCCTCAAAATCTGTGTGATAATGAGATTTTTTTCTAATTTAAAATGACAGTTGTGAGATGTCACCACTTCCTTTATCTATCTATTTATAATTCATATTAGTACTTTCTTTTTTTCCCCCAGATAACGCAACATTAGTGATAGCATGATTTATATAAATTACATTAGAGCAATTTAATATGCAATTTATTGGCTAATTGAAAATTTTATCTAGCCAATCCAATGCAGTGTTGATGGTTTATTTATTTTAGATTTTTGGATGGACTGGTACTTTCCTGTGCTCAGTCAACCTTAACATTATTTAGAGAACTCACATGACTGGCCATAAACCAACTACAGTATCTCTGCCGTGTCTTAGCAAGAGAAAAACAAGAGTTCTGTTCAGGACATGCGGTTATAGTTCACCAGTTCCGTAGAAAACTAACATCAATCATAAGCTATGAAGATCAAGATTATAAAGAAGACAGGCAAACCCTATCTGAGAAATTGATCATGTCTTGATGGTGTGTTTTTTTTTGAACTAACAGTGAAAAAGTGTTTAACACTGTTTGAATGTGACTGAATAATTAAAACCCATAAATGATTTTACGATTCTCACTGAAGCTGGGATTGTTCCTATCAGATATGTTCATTTGTAAGGTTGTTCTTTTAAATTTCTGATGCAGCCAAACTATGTAAGCTGTAGATCTATGCTGTAGGTACTAACATATGTGTGCGCGTGTTCACTTCCTCTCAAAGATTGTGGTTTGGCTCAGCCTTTTTTAAATTACTTTTAGAAACTATGGTGTTATGTTTCCAAAAGAAGTGTAAGCAGCAGTTATAAACAAAATGAGCAGTCCACCTTCTGCTACAGGCTTGCAGAAAAAAGTCTGATTTCAAATGAATGATGCATTTAAAATGTTTGAGACACAAAGATAAATAGCCAAAATGCTGTGGTCGTTTTCAAGTCCATCATTCAGCTTTATCACATGACAGTTTTACAAGTTTAGAATTACAACTTCACAATTTCATGGTTTTAATACAAAGATTTTTCTTGTTTTAAGTGATTCACAAGATATAATTTAACATAAACCTTTTTTTTTTAATCAGCTATGCATATATGCATATTTAGGTGATATATCGTCACCATCAGTTCTAAACCTTCCCCACTTTCTGGCCTTTACATCATGAGAACAATTCTTGACAAAAAGACCAACAGATATACAGTACTGTGCAAAAATCAGAGACGACCCTTCATTTATTTCATTTACAGTCAAAGACACCACTAAGTACAGGTTATTCATATTTCTGGAGCTATTTCTGAGGAGATTAGATATATGATTTTTTTTTCTAATACTGAAAAATGAATAACATGCACTTAATGGTCATTTTGAAATTAAATAGCCTAAAGAGTGGTCTCTGACTTTTGCAGTGCTGTGGCCTGGCATTTTAGAGAGACAAGGTTTTGTTCTGACAACGACTAGGGCTGGATGTAAGAATTCAGTACTGTTATACAGAGATGGCGTGTTACTATTTTTTTCTTTTCCAATACTGATATTGAGACCCTGAGTATCAAATGACATTGTTACTGATCCGATTTTGTTGTTCGAAAAGACTAAGCTTCAAAATGAGCAAATTGATGTGCTTCACTTAAAATGAGCATCTAAAAGTAACTCCTCAAACATTCCACTACCGAACAGGAAGAAAGACACAGCTAACACCACATAAAATGACACAGTGCTGTTTTAGGATAGATCTGCTACAGGATTCATTTTTTTCCCTTCGATATCTGATCCAGAATTTTAACAGGCAGATCTACTGAGACCTGTTGCCTTCATCAGTGAGCCAATAAGCACGCTTGTTTGAAAATCTTTGAAAATCAAACTGCTGATTGGCTAAATGATTGGTCTAAATGACATTCTGTATGCATATTAACATATGGTTCATCTGTGATGCGCTTCAGTCAGTAAATATGCCCACTTTTGGCACCTCACTTAGGTTTGTACCTTTAAAAGAAGTTAACAAAATAAGTAGGGATGCATGATGTCTGCACTTTTATTATAACCTTTACTGTAACCCTATAGAAATAAATGTTATATATTTCTGTAATAGCCTTCCAGGTACCTCTAGCCCCAAATTCTATATTTTTATAAAGGTTAATGTAGTAGTGGGCTTATTGTTCTGGGATGTCCCTTCACTTTTAGCAAGAACCATTTAACAACCAAAGTAAATAATTTATTGTGCAAAATAGCAAAAACAAAACCAAATAATACATATGAAAAAAAAACCTGTGTCAATGTTGTTTTCAAACACTACCCCCATGGATCCGGCGAAACAGTGCAAGATATTGTTTCGCATCTGAAATTCTACACGGCTGAAGTTGGCTTCCTATCGGCAAATTTTATGTTCCTCCTTAAATGTGGCTGCAGTTACATTCTGGTACATGTACAGGCTCCTGAATGTAACTGCTACACCATTTAAGGTGGAACTGAAATTTTGAGTAAGGCAGCTTCAGCTTTGTTGAATTTCTCAAGTCATTTGGAAAATATTACAGTTATACAGCTATCTGTAGCAGCAGGTCAATGGCTTGTTTTGCACCGAGACTGTGGGTCAGTTGGCTCCTCAGGCAGTATAAGAGGAAGTGTGGCAGTCACTGGAACAGACTAGACAGCAGTGCGATTAAAGGTCTGCTGCGTTTTCATGTACATTTGAAACATGCCTGAAACATCCCTGACCCAGTCACTCAGCTAAAGAAGTTAATGTTAGAGTGATTTGTAATGTTTGTATGTTGTGTTATATCAGTATAATGTTATGACAAAAACTCAAAACTCAAACCGTAGGAATAATATCAACTGTTGTACTGGATGAACCGGTATATCACCCACTACTATGTTTACGTATCGACATCGGCAGATGCATACATCAAAATATCAGAAATCAGCATCAGCCCACAATTCTCATATCGGTACATCCCTAGAAAGAAGTAGCAAGTTCATGAAAGTTATCGATACTGAGATCAGTACCGAAAAACTGTAAACGATACCCATCCCTAACACCTATAGTTAGTAGGTGTTACTTTAGTGACATTGTGTTAGCAGTTGCAGTTTTAGCACAGTTCCATCCACTTACTCAAGCAGTACGTAATGCATCCACACTCAGCCTGTTAATTTCACACAATGAAAGATAAAGAAAGAGGCTAGAAGGTGTATCATTATGTGGAGTCTCTTAGAGAAGCATGAGCACTACACTTATCAGGTGGTTGCTACGTGGGTGCATTTGTATGTGTGTGAGAAGAAAGAGAAGGATATGTAGAGGGGAAGATGGAAAAGAAGTGAGTGCTTCATGTCTGCGTCTCCACTCCCACTCTCCAGACGGTGCACTCTAGAGGACAGAGCGGCACTGTGCCTGCCAGAAATAAACAGGCAAGGAAAGGGACACCACAGGGGTCCTGTTCGCCCTGTACTGGGCATCGTGCCCACGTCTCACACTTACCGTTCCCACAGCTCTCGCTCAGTGTGCTCTTCTCATTAGTGATGAGCACAAAAACTACAGAATCTAATAATCACAGTCTCAGTACAGTCACAATCACAACACATCCTCAAAGCCAGATCAAAACCTTGCAACTCTTTTTAAGCCATTTGAAAACATGGACTCCCTTTACAATGGGTGAATATTTCATGATGAATGGACCAATAGAAATGGTCCAAAATGTCTTGTTATAAAGTCTCATATTAACGTACATGAAAGTGAAGGTTTTTGTTCATTAATAAAGGGACCGTTTCTGAGATTTTTTTTTACAGATTTGAAGTTTTTATGACCACAGCAGCTATATTTTTTGACTTGCCTCCATGTCTTGATACATTGGGGTGGGCAGTGTGGAAAGAACATTAAGACACTGCTAGCACAACACACACTATGCATCACAGCATTTTGTTTTTCTGAGGTTTCATAAGTTGAAACAGACCAAAAGGAACCAGTAGCTCGACATCAAAAAAGTACTGTCAAAAACTGTTAATAAAATAATTTTAATGTTTGACACTCAGTAGTGCACTAAATCCAGTTATATATACACACATGTAAAAGTCTTCTGCAAGACTATGCAGGTCTGTCAGTTACATACAAACACTTTTTTACGTACATGTTTAATTCATGTCCTGGTCTGTTTTAAGTGTGAATGATATATTTTTATACATAAGCTATATCCTTAAATAAAGGGATGGTCTGACCAGCTGCCTGCCCCAGTTCTTATTTTTATGAGTTCTATAAAAGATTTAGATCTGTTTCTGAGCTTTTTTGTTCCGGTAGGTCACACTACAGCCTACCAGCTGTTTTTATGACTGACAGAAGAAACCATAATCACCAGCAAAAGTGGTTAAACACAAGCTATACTCCAATACTCAAATATCAACTGCTGAAATGTCAAAAATGCTCTTCTCTAAGACAGAGTCATTTCTTCTGACTGTATTACAGTGAAGTTCCAGGTAACTTAATGACCACAAAGCACTTCTCTGTGAATTCGTACATCAGGGTACCTAAGCTATGAGTCTTTCTTCTTCCTTGTGCAGCTTTTTGAGAAGAAAAATTCTCAATACACATCTGTTAAGCAAATATTAGATGAATCTTTGATGTACCCTCATCTAGGCATTTTAAGAAAAAGTACATTCGGCCAGGCCAACTTTGCTAATTACGTGTAGTAGCTAGCTAACTTTATACAAGTGCTGCTCTTACTGCTTACTCTTTCACTGTCTTCTTCACTCTCTCTCGTGTTTCCGCCGCCCCTGCCTGAGCTGCATAGATCTAGTGGTCGAATGCAAAGCATGTTGTTTTTTCAAAATGGATTGATAAAAATGCTCAACATTATTTTAAATGGTTAAGTGTCCATTTACTTGGCTGCACTGCCAAAGTATAACCTATGTGTGGGAAACACTGATTTTCTGTTTTTGTATTTGTACTAAGTAGAAACTTTGTAATGGCTATATGCAGCATAAAGAGTCATTACTTAGGAACCAGTGCTCAGCACAATTATACTGTTATTGTGAAAATATATTATACAAAAAAGTTAAATGGGAGCCAGATTTTTAAAACTTCTACATAGTTAAGTGTTTGAGATGTAAACAAAGTCATTCAGAGTGGTTTGGTGTGAAATGCTCTGTTCTAAAGAAACTTGCAGTCAGAATTGTTCACAGTGGTGGTGAAAGGAACCAGCTGTCCACCTTTAAAAGCTCCCTCACAAAAAGTTATTGTATGAAATGGTTATGAATATGCTGCCAGATGTCTGAGACATTGTTTTACGATAATTTTGTGATTATGTTTTAGATTAATATGCATTTGAATCCATTTATTCTTAATCCAGTCATGGCTGAGGGATACAAACAGGTCATTGTGCGGCAAAATAATCCCCAAAAAAAACATATTTTTCCCAGATTTTCCGTTATTTTACTATTATCAATGTTACATATGTAAACTCAGAAGACACGTCTAGGTTTACTGGTGGTTTTGAATGGTAAATAAAATGGCTATGTTTGTGTTGTAGACATGACGACCCCTGGTTCCTATCGCCACCACTGTAAAGAAATCTGAGTCTCTACAATGAACCATTACACACCAAAACAATGAACGACTCTGTTCTCAAGGACTGAATTATTCAGAAATTTTGAAAAGTAGGTGGAGTTCCCCTTTTGTTGACCGATTATGTGCCATCAGAATTAACTGTTGTACAAGATGTAAATATATCTTATATGTAATCTATATACGTAAAAATATATTACCCACCTTATTTTTACACCCATACACAAAATGACCAAAACAAATAAAAAAGATTTAGCATATTTTTGGTGTATTTCATCAAGTTTTATTAAAGCTACTGCACAGGCGTCATATTTTGAGTTCATTAAACAAATAGTAAGTGAACCTAGCAGTCTGTATCTTATGTTATATTATTTGAACATGTTACAGCATATATTACTATATCATTGTTCTATTATTTGAATATGTTACAGCAGTCAGATATGTTCATCAAACAGTTTTACAGTATAGAAACCAAAGCTCATGTGGCAAATACTGGGTAATATGAATGTATGTTTAACAAAACAGCAGAAGGATTAACAAATTTAAATGTGACGTCTTTTGAATAATGAACTACTGTATCGTTATTCTCAAAAAATCCCATTTAGCAGAATATACAGAAGACAGTCAATACAGCAAATACCTGCATGTACCGTTGACTTTGTTTGCTCAAATGATGTAGACTCTAAAATCACCCTTGTTAAATCCAGAAGACTCTTCCTGGATATCACCTACCCTCTGGTATTTCTTCAGTAGTGGCAGTGTATGAGGCAGGAAGCAGGATATGTTTAGCAATGCAGGTCTGCATGTTTACATCACAGGCAGTGCGGAAAAGTGCTGCGTGGTTTCCTGGCAGACACAGATGACAGGTACAGTGACTCAGTGATAGACTGTGGATGTTGTCTGTACTAAGGTGACACTATTATTACTCTTTTTGAAGTCACTAAGAAGCACTTTTCTGTTGTCAGTTCAGGAGGGTTCTTAATCGTAAGCTTGAGAGCTACACACATCTACAAGGTTTGGTAAATAACCAAACCTTGTAATAATTTGGTAAAACTTTATCTAGTGGTCCTTTGTAGATGATTAATAAACTCTTAACAGATTATCAGTAACACATCAACTACATATCAGTGAAGTAGCAGCAGTGAAGCATCTGAATACACTGAAGTAAATATCTTGTAGATGTTCTGTTGATACATTACTTACATTAAGTAGATGTGTTGTTAATATGTCACTTCCATTAAGCAAAGCCTAACCTTTACCCAACCTTACCCAAAACCTAACCCTAACCCTGGCCCTAATCCTAACCCTAATCTTAACCTCAAATTTAAAACCTAATCCTAGCCCTCATGTGTTTTTGACCTGTTACTGAGAGTCTTTTGAGTGTTTGTTTCATCTAAAAAGGACCACTCAAAACTAACATTTAATATGTTATTTGATGCTATATAGTATTTTGTTGCGCAGAATCACGTCCCTCAGCCCCACTGCATTGACAGAATTCACAATTTTGCATCCTTTTTGTGTTTTGCGTCTATCAGTATTATCTCACTACAGTACCCAGCATGCATTATGCGTATACGTCATACAACCTTTGGAAATCCCCTCACGAAAATAAAGAAAACTTGACTATTGGCCACTGACATAAAAAAAAATTATGCAGCCCACTCTCGAGTATCTGGCCCCTTGTATTTATCTCACTCTAGAGTCTACTTTGTCAGCACCATAGAATGTCAGTTGGCATGTTTACAGTAGACGTAGCAATGGTCAACTTTTTTTATTTTGGCTGGAGTTTCCCTTTAAAGAAATACTCTAGTTGTATTCAGCCTAATCTGTCTGCTGCATTTGTATCACATGATCGATTACTGCAGACTCAGACAGGAGTTATTGCGTAATTGCAAAAGCACCTGCCCATTGGCTTCATTTATAAGGTTTTTCTTTTGAGTCAAGGAGTTTCCTTTTCTGTTAGTTAGTAATAAGCATGTGCCCCTGGTAAACAACCACATGATACCCACACAGTTGATAAAGACTAGGTGGAAATGTTGCAGTATGGCTTCATACAATTCAGTAATTGCACTGGCTGTTGTCATAACATTTGACTTAAACTCTCTCAGTGTGTCTGATGATGAACGGAGGGGAAAAGAGTGTACTTGGCGCTCTCTTTATGACAGGTCTCCTGTCTCCCCCCCACCCCCGCTATTTTTGTCCTCCGTCACCCTCTGTCTGTCTTCTTCCTCTTTTAGTCGGGTACAGTCAGTTCTCCTACTGCCCCTTCTCCTCATCTCTCTGCGTATCTCTCTGTTTTTCTCTTTTTCAACTCGAAATCTTTCTTCTGTACGTCTCCTGCTAAAGGAGTGTGCAATGCCTTGAATTTACCCGGTTTAAATGTGTGCCTCATTTCCACATGAATTAAATACGCTAAACACAGCTTCAGCCAAGGGTAAATAATCTGAAGGACAAAACTAATGTAATATACTTTAAATAAATGCTAAATGCTAATAAATGGTGTAATGTACTTTAAATAAATGCTAATGTAATATACTTTATTCATGTGGAAATGATGAAAACATCTGAAACAGATAAATTCAAGGCAGTTTCCAGTGAGGGTTTGCCGAGTACCTGTACAGAAAAGCTTACTCTTCTCAGTAGTCCATCAGTCCATTTCAACCCCCCCCCCACTGTATTGTTGAGAGTGAAGCTTCATTCAGAGCCCTGTGGTCCGAGTAAAAAGGAAAACAGACTGTGTGAGTAGGAGGGGGATGGGGGATCCCTCTGGAATAATGAGCCCAATTGTTTCTTCCGCGACATATTGAAGCTTTGCCCAGCTTCTTATCGAATTGACTACTCTTATTGTGTGAGTGTTTCTGTGTGACCACTCAATGTCCCACTTTGTTTTACAAAATGCAGCGATAGATAAACAAATTCTCATCTTTACAGTAAAAACCTGGTTTTAACTACATGAAACATATTGTTTACTGCATAGCAATCTGAGATAGAATCAGTAGCACACATTATAAATGGCTGTCCTGTTTTTAAAGGCTTAAGTTAATACATCTTCTGGTATGACCACATTGTAAATCTTGTTAGAAGAACTGCGTATTACATCCCAACTCCAGAGTAGAAGCTTCATTCATGAAACGGTTCAGATCGGTTTGTATTGTCTCATCATATCATATTACAACAATGGAAAGTGTTACGAGTGTGGAAACTGATTGCTCTTTTGATACATATATGGATCACTTTACACCTAAAGTGCTGTGTAGAAGTCAGAGACCACCCTTCATTTATTTAATTTCCAAAGAAAACAGCCATGAAGTACATGGTATTCAGCATCAAGAAAGAAGTAGCCTCACCAACTAAATATAACAAAATATAACTTTTTTAGTATTTATTACAGCTTCTGTTCTTTTCAGAAGACTTGCTTTTTCCAAGAAAGAAATGTTTTTTGGTTGCATTTTCTGCTTCTCATGATTCAAGTAATCCCAAACACATTCAGTGATGTTGAGATCTGGACTCTGGACTGTGTTGGTCAGTCCATTGTACTGAGAACACTAGCAGCTTCTTAGGTTGATCTGCAAGTTTTGTCTGTTTCCATTTCAGGAAATAGACAAAAGTAAAGGCTTCTTGACAGCTGCACATCCTTTCAGACTCATAGTGTTGAGTTGTCTTCTCACAGTGGACGGAAGGACAGAAACACCTGTGGATTTTTTCAGATCTGAAGCAAGAGTGAAGCTTGATTTTCTCCTCTCTCTCAAAGATGAAAACTTTAAGTGCTGTTGATCTGATGGGGACAGTTCTAGTGGTCTACCGAGTTCCATTTTCTCTGCATCATTTTTTAACTTCAGTTTTGGAAACTGCTGTTTTGCACTTATTTTTCTTTGATTTTCTCCTTCTTTATGCAAGAGGGTCATCTTACAGCTAATATCCTTAGCAATGTCTCTTGAAAATGAATAACTTGTACTTAATGGCTGTTTTGATTGAATATTAACTAAACAAAAAGCAATCTTTGACTTTTGCACAGTACTGTATAAACCTTTAAAGTATCAGCCTCTATCTGATGTTCTGAATGCATATGGTTATAAGTGCAAAGTGATTGCTTGGCTGTTTGGCAGCCTTGGGCGCATATATAAAATGTGTATGTGGTTTGCAAATAGCTGGACTTGAGAAAGGAAAGGCCACACAATTAGCAAAGTACTGCTCAGTCTCAGCTGTCACAGGCAGCCTATATATCTGGAGAAGGCACTGTTTCCAGTATGTTTAATGTTTACATTGTCAGTGTAAACTTGGCATAATGACAATAATATGATTATGACTGAACTAAAATTTGGATTTTGTTATGACTGTGTTATCTTACTTGTTCATCAAAAAAAACTTTAAATGGGTATGTGAGTTTGTGAGGGAAAAAGTGCGAGGACCCCTGGTAAAAGAACTGCTGACTGACCTCACTGCTTCCTGTCTTCTCTGGCATCCCCTCCTCACACACAATGGCGGTCTTTATTAATGTTTTCCATTCTATCCAGAATAGCCAAGTGAAAATAAGTCCACATCCCCTACAGGGAACCAACTTAAATGTGGCATTTTTTGGCAAATTTTACTGCATGATTCAGTTTACTTGCTTTACTTGTTTACTTGAGTTTAACAGATAAATCATACAATATAAAATAAGCATACAAGAGAATGTTTTATCATGTCAAAATGTGGTGCATTAATTGTTGACTATGAAGCTATGAAGCAATTATCAAAACAGTAAACATTACATGTATTTGGCATCTGTAGTACATGTTGATGAGCATATTCAGTAACAGCAGTGCATCCTGAGGTGAGGCATATAGTATTTTTTGGCATTACTAGAGGTAAAGTTTGTGCACCCCTGGTCAAAATAAGTGTTTTTTGTTGTTCATCTATCCTCTACTTCTGCACATTTGAATGCACATTTAATGTTTGTTTGCTGACTTTAACATTTTGGGGGCTAAAAAAAAAAACAATTTTTTTTTTAAATCATAAAATGTGGCTGTGGCATGCAGCCATCCCCTGGGCCCCGATGACGACCTTGAGAGTCGGCAGTGCACAAACCCTGAGTCCCGTCGTGGTGTGGTGGGGAGAGGAGAGCTACGAGTGAGTGGGGGCAACGTGCGCCACAGTGGCCTTTACATAAACACATTTTACATTTTGTGTTTATTTTTTACTAATATGTTAAACTAAGAAGAACTAAATACAACTATTAACTAAAGAAATACATAAATTGTACACCAAAGTTTGCAGAAAATAGATTTCCACCTAGAAAATTGCTAATTGCTGGCCAGGAAAAGCATTGCTAATAGAATAGAATGCTCTGGAACATAAGCCCAAGGTCACCATGCCCAATTTCACGCATCACCTAGATGGGCATAAAGCCCACCAGTATTGGGCTGTGGTGCAGCGGAACTGCATGAGAGGTGGAGCTCCATCAAATACTTTTGGGATGAGTTGGAGTGGCATTTGTGATTCAGAACTAGTCATCCAACATCTGTACCTGACATCACTAATGCTGTTGTGGCTGAATACAATCCAATACTCACTGCAGTGTTTCAACATCTAGTGTGAAGCCTTTCCAGAAGCGTAGAGGCTCCTGCTGCAGCAAAGAGAAACAAACTCATGAGAAATATCCTTGATTTCAGATGAAGTGCTGGATCAGCAGGTGTCTAGGTGTCTACAGTCATGTAGTGTGTGGAGGGTGAAGGCAGGCATGGTTGTGTGTGCCACTGTGTTTATGCTTGCTATGTGGAAATGTTTGAAAGCCTGTTGATTCAGTTGATAAGGAGCACTATATGAGCACAGCTCTACAAATGGACGTGTACTTTAGATGGACGTTCAGGCTGAGATGTGTGTGCGTGGCATGATTGTATGCGTATTGCTGTCTTCATTTCTGTGTCTTGGTTGTATAATGAGTGCTGTTTTTTGGTTGCCAGGATACTCCTCTGCAGCTGCCGCTGAAGAAGTGTTCAGTGGTGGGTAACGGAGGGGTTCTGAAGAACAGCGGCTGTGGAAGAGACATTGACCAGGCCGACTTTGTTATGAGGTAACGCTGTCTTTCTCGCTTTCTGACCATCTAAAACCACCGGATGAGCTGTCTTTGTTAAACACGAAAGAACACAATTGGGTCATTCTACAGAAAGTCCACTTTTCTATCTCTCCATAGGTGTCACTGGTGTTACCAATCATCATTGGTGTTACATATGAGAAAGGTAACACCAGAGACATTTTTGATAAAAAATGCAGTTTACAAAATGGCTGCTACAGAGCATCAAAGCACATGTTGTCAGTCATGGAATATCCACTAAAATATATAATTTAATCTATTTGTATTCTATTTTTTCAGAATGACCTAAGAATAAAGTAGGTCATACCAGTGACATCAACTAAAGGCTTCATATGAAATCATGAGCTAAATGAGAAAATTTCTGATAACTGAAAAGACACAGTGGATTTACCATTTCATAGATCCTCAGAAAATAGGTAAAAGAAAGTCAAGTGATGTCATCAGTGTGATTTTTTGTTATGCGGTAACAGCAGTGACACGACTCCTGGGGACAACAACTTTCATTATATATTTTATAATATTTATTTGTCATTTAATTAATATATGTCATAGTCATGTATAGATTATTGTAATTAAAATTTTGTAAAAAAAAATATGGCACTCACCCTTTACACATGGCTGTGGGGACGAGCACTTCTGTGGTGCTTGGAATTCTAGATAATTAATTTAAAAAACAATATTGCTAAATCCATGGCTGAAGAAAGTGTAATTGTTAAAATAACTCTTTATCATTGCTTTATTTTAAAATATTACTAAATTGTAATCCTAACATGTTTTTTAAGTGTAATATATCTCTAAACGCTAGGGACACAAAAATGGACGTTTCTGTAGAATGACCCAATTGATAAGTGCCCAAGTGCTGAATTGACCTATTCATGCTTCACCAATAAATGCATTCTTTTGTAGCAACTGTTGCTAGATTAGACATGCTGTACAGAACGTTGAAAAAATGCCCTTTAACATAATGAGAGACTGTAGCGCACAAATCAGTTTTTGTCAGAGAGTGTTTAGAGTGCATTGATAATCATGCTTCTGGTTCCGGGTTCAAGAAATGAAAACGAATACCAGACATAAGCAGTGTAATCATGCTTATCATGGAAAGCTGGATAGTTTGATAAGGTATCAGGGCTGTACATTCCCTTTTTCAGTATTTGTAAAAAGGCTTATACAAGCAAGTGTTGAAGCACGTAAATAAAAACAACATAATATTATTCTAAAAAGTATCTCAATATGTGTGAAAAACTGTGATAAAAACAGAAGCAGCATGCAAAAGATTTATACAGTATTTTAATGTTTATTTTAATATAATATACATAAAATTCATAAGGGGCACTATTAGTACTCAACTAGCATTTTTCAGCATTGATAAGTGCGAAGAAACTGATGTGGATGAGGAAATAACTGATGTTATTTAATGTATAGTTTCTAATTTAATCAGTTAATTTTAAAAAACAACAGACAAACAATAAAATCCTAAAATGCTTTAAATATGACATTACATCCTTAATCTAAACAATTTTTGGGCATTTTGTACATCGCGAAGTGCTTTGTTTACACACATCTTGATTATAGTCCGGACTTAACAGATGGAGCACAGCTACCATAAACACAAGAACTTAACCTCACTCAGCTCACTCAACATTACTGAGTTGGCTTGAGTAGCATAGATATGTTTCATATTGTACACACCTTGTAGAATAATTCACAAATAATTGACTATAAATAATTTACTACAACTTTCATCAGCACTTGGGCTTTATATATTTAATATATATATTATATATTTAAATCACACATGAGGGGCATAGGATTCATTTCTTCCAGCACATGCAACATGCATTATTGTCTCATTGTACAGCCCTGAGAATGTAAACATTGCTTCAAAACATACTGTTCATTCCCCAGTCCACATAGTACATACTTCATTGTTTTCGTGATGTCATCAATGCATTCACATATTCAGCTTACAGCAGTTTAGCTCCGCACATTTATTAAATATAATTAAAAAAAACAACAATAAGTAATATATAAAATCAGCTATAGTGTAGTGCACTTATTCAGCCTAATAAAAACTATTAAACATATATAGAAATAATAAATCAAAAAATTAAACCAAAATGATTAGATGAGTTTGGGTTTTTAGTGAGGGACATAAGTACACCGCTGTAAAGGCAAGGGGTGCGCTAGATTCATAACACAAGCCAAAACGAGAGCATTATGGTAATGCAGAACAATAATCATTTATTTTAATCTTTGGGAGCCAAAATCATTGAGTAGGTAAATCAAATTGAAAATGAAATTTGATTAATCACCCAGCCCTACAGGGCAGTAAATCAGAACAGAGTGCTTGTGAAAGCATCTGTTCTAAAAGCACATTAAAAGCAGCCTGTTGAATTTTAAGGGATTAAAAGGTTGAAGTTGGAAAAAGGTCATGAAAATGAATTATGCTCATTTGTAAACCTAATTAGAGTTTAGGTTGGGAATCATCTGCAGTATTCCTCTAACATTCTCAATGTCTGCAAAGAATGAATTAATTTCTTCCTACTCCTTGTTTCTCATTCTAGATGTAACCTGCCTCCACTGTCCAAAGAATACACTGATGATGTGGGTACAAAGACACAGCTGGTGACCGCCAATCCCAGTATTATAGAGAAGAGGTACGTGTGGCTGTATTTCTGTCCAGTGCCTAGCGGATGACTACACTCTGGACAATTTACCCACTAGAAACTGATTCACTAAGACCACTGAGAAAGTAATGTTCTATACAGAATTGGCCCCTACTAGTCTCCCTTTTGTCCTTGTATTAATATCCTTATTGATAAAGGATTATAATAATCAAGTAAGTGGCAGTACTCAGTTTCTCCCCAGTAAAGATATTCAATGAGCACCCAGTAGACCCAAGCACAGTTAATCAAGTAACTACAGCAATATACTCCTGGGACGGTCAGCACTGATTACCTGTTAACCCCTTTTTTGTTGCATTCTGTTGCAATGGAAACAACTACCGCTGGTATGTTGTGTAGGGAAAAGAATCTGAACTTTTAGGGATCTATAAGCAGGTCCAGACTTTCATCCCGCATTCTTGTAGCTACATAACTAACATAATTGTTCATAATATTTACTAAATAACTTTTAGGAAACCTCTTAAACGGCCAAAAAAAAATTTACACACCTGTATAACCCAAGAATAACTTAGCCAGTTTGCACTGTAGTCCATGTAGTTACTGAATATTATAAAATATTCAGATTTTATGTAAGATTTGCATTACAGTGATTTTATCACAGTTAAAGTGATAAATTTACCTGTGATAAAATCACTGTAACGCATGACCTCTCATGGCTTATTGCTTTAATCCCAAAATCTGATTGGGTGAGCTATGTTCAAAGCCATTGCAATACTCGATATTTGCACACATTAATGGCCAAATTGGCACTTAGTAACAAAGCAAGGCACTGTAAAACTGTCTGGAATCTTTGTGTGACTGGGTTTGGGTCGGGTTTGGGCTTCAGTTTCATGCCTGTTCAGACCTCTAATATTGGTTGCTACCTACTACTACAGGTAACTATTACAAAAATATGTGTCATGGGAATAGTCTTTACAGTTGCTTGTAATTTGCTTGCGTAGACTGTGGGTTTGCGATGCGGTCATGTTTTACCTGTGAATAACTCTTAACAAGAAGTTAAAATAGGTCATGGTGGAACATCTCAAGCACAGAGGAAGTTCAAGGTTCACTTTATCAGAAAATATTACATATATCAAATCAGAGCTTAATGGCTTGGGTGTCTGCTATATTAAGCCAGTCTTTCATTTCTTGGTTTATTGCGCACTACATACTCCACTGTTGAAGAGATGACATAAACCAGCATTCTTCACAACCTGCAGGAAGCCTTTTTTTGGAGCATTTTTTTAGAAGTTTACAGTGAGATGTAAATGTCTGCTACTTTCTACTACTGACCACAAGTGTGCACAAAATACACTCCTGTCACATTTTGCACGTTGCAACCAGTCATCCTATCATGGAAACATTCTTCTTTACTAACCACACCACTTCGGGTTTCAGACTGCACTTAGCAAAAACAGCACGCTCAAAACCGAGAGAAAACTAAAAATAAAACTGCATTTCAGCCTCTAGATTTGTAAGTCAAACTCTATAGAAGTGGAACAGATTCTCTTACAATGGCGTATAGCATGTAAGCAGTAAGACTTTAGTCTGACTATTAATAAAATGCTTCTGCTTTTTGGATATATTCTGAGCTACAACAAAATGAAAGTATTTAAAATTATGGTTATTATAATGGTTATTATAATTATTATCATTATGAAACCTGAATATAATCTCTTTTTTTGTTTGGGTGGGTAGGGCACACAGCTATATTAATGCCTGTTGCCTGTGGTTTATCACCCTGTCCTTGCATGGCTTTGAAGAAGAGAAAAACAAAGTAGTATATGTCCTCAAAGAGAGGTTGATGGTGTGGCCAAATGATATTGGTCAAAAAAAAAAAGGAAAATGAAAAAGAAAAGAAAGGAGCAGCTACTAGGCATGCAGTATGAGTTAATTATGAATAAGTGCAATATGAAATCATAGTATATTCATGACACTATCAAACTTCTATCAAATTCATATAAGTAGACCATATAAACTAAAATATGTACTACTACACATATATCAGAAATACAGTGATTTTACTGCAGAATATTAAAGTAACTGGTGTAGCCACATATCTTCAACATTAAACACACTATAAAATGATAATTAGAAAAATAATAAAAAAAAACATCAGTACAGAATGTCACAATATACACATACTAAAAATGTATTAATTTTACTGTAGTAGTCGTTGGCAGACTAGCATTATCTTACCTAAGTTATGTGGTGATTTTATTAATGAAAACACAATGATCAGAATGGTATCAATATTAAAGTACTCAGTTTGGGGCAAAAAAATGGATTTGGACATTTTAATCAAATCAGTATGAAAAAAGCAATAAGCCACAGCAGACCATGCTTTATTTTTGTGAGGGTTTAGGCACAGTGACATTTTTCTTTATTAAATGCTATAACATACACAAATGTTCAATTAATAATTTCATTTATTATTAATAATCATCATAATAAAACATTTTTTTGTGCCAAGCAGTGTACTTTGTTAACAGTAGGCTACAGTTGCCAAGAAGCATAAAAGTCATCAATTATTCCACGAACAGCACAACAGGCATTTTACTACAGCTCTGAAAGAGGTTCAAATCAGATTTGAAATCCATCCATTTTATAAGCAGTGTTTTTAACTTATTTCTAAATGAGACACTCATAGGAGGTTCCACAGTTGGTGTGCCTTTTGTCTCCCACTGATATTACCCTTACAAATATGTATGTAAAAGAAAAAGTAAAAAAAAAACAATTAAAAAGAAATGTCCAAACTGTCTATCTAAGATGTTTCAGATGCTTTAAGAAATTAAATAAAACTTATTTGCAGCACTTAGAACACAGCATTGTTGCAGTCCTAGCCTTTTATAGTACACTTTACCTTAAAATAACAATTAAAATACATCAAAAATCATATTATTGCTGCATGAAATACATACAAATGTCAGCCCAACAGCATTTACTACTATGAAATATAAAAAATATTTCACATAAGTCACATGTTCAACAGAAAGTTGCATCATTCAAATTTCCTGAAGATCATGTGAAGAAGAAAAGTTCACTCTCATTCTTCTTTCTTTATTTTCTATGATATTGCAGTACTGATTGACAAGCTCTTGTTGAAAGTTCAAACCTGTTAGCTAAAATATAGACTGAATGTGACTCCTTCTTTAAAAAAAACGTAAATCATGATATCCTACATTTACATTTTACATTTACATCATTTAGCAGACGCTCTTATCCAGAGCGACTTACAAAAAGTGCTTTGTCTATCCAGAGAAAGAATCTTCGCTAGCTACCGATAGGTTAGAGAGAAAGTCAGTCCTAAGCTCAGATACTGGTAGAATCAGATATTATAACATAGGATAACATATCCTATGTTCTTGTTACATTAGCAATAGTGCTAGTTAACTACATTTTGTGTATTTACTAATTCTGTACTAAACTGTCAACCCAGTTACTTTTAACCCTGTTAATTATTAAGTCATTGTCAGCAAAGAAATCTTGTAAAAAGTCTGAGATGGATGAAAGCTGTACACTCTGTACACTCAAAAATAAGTGTACAGTGTCCTCCTGCCTTTTTCCGCTATAACTAAACAGTATACACTGCTAAAGCTCTCCTCTGATAATCATCCAGTTTCACCAGTCACAATGTCACCATGGCAACGTTTGCGTGGCTTCATGCCACCGTTGGTCATGTACTATGAGGCATGGAATGCCACTATTTTCAGTGCAAACATGTGAACTCAGCAATAGAGTTACAGAGACATAATGGCACCCCAATCATAGAATAACCCTCATCTTTTTTTGCCCCTCCTCCCGCAGCTTTCAGAACCTCCTGTGGTCTCGGAAAGCCTTCGTGGAGAGCATGAAGGCCTACGGCTCCAGCTACATCTACATGCCTGCTTTTTCCATGAAGCCAGGGACTGACCCCTCCCTCAGGGCTTATCACGCCCTGGCTGACTCCGCCTCCAACCAGACCGTGCTGTTTGCCAACCCGGACTTTCTGAAGAACGTGGGCCGCTTCTGGAAGAGCCGTGGCGTGCACGGCAAGCGCCTGTCCACTGGTCTCTTCCTGGTCAGCCTTGCGCTGGGCCTGTGCGAGGAAGTCACGGTCTACGGCTTCTGGCCCTTTTCGGTGGGGCTGGATGAGCGGCCAGTCAGTCATCACTATTACGACAACATCCTGCCCTCGTCGGGCTTCCACGCCATGCCCGAGGAGTTCCTGCAGCTGTGGCACCTTCACAAGAGCGGTACACTGCGCATGCGCGTGGGCCGTTGTGCACAAGGAAAGGTCCAGTAAGAGGAGGAGTGGTTGCCCTGGGCAACCGTCTTAGAGTTTTTTCTGTTAGTGGCTCCGCCCCCCACCACCACAACCACCACAACCACCACCACCTTTTCTTCAGATTAGCATAAGAATAAGGAGTGAGAATAACCCCCCCCCAAACTGATATCACCCGTAGTCTCTGCTTGATTGCAGTAGAAAAAGACTCAATACCACCTCCTAACGCACACATCCCCACCCTCACACATGCACTCAGTCACACAAATACACACATTTTCTTTGCTGTTGCCAAGGGGATGTCATTTAGACCTGCATGGACGTCCATTTCCACAATTCACCAGGCAGCGTTTGAGGACTGAGGTGGGGGGATGCGGGGGCTGGTTAGGAGCCATAGGCTTACTGTTTGAATGCTATAGCCATAGCTGTGTTTTTTTATGGCAGCTGGGCTCTAGGACCCCCCGGGCCTTTTTTTTTTCTCTAAAGCCAGAACAAGAGGACGGGGCGTGTGGGGGTGGGTACTTAAAGATGTCTTGAATGGATTCAGATGAAGGAGAAGAAATAAGAAAAGCAGGCTCTTTGCCAAGGCAACAGAGTCGGAGAGGGGGGTTGGTTAGGGTGGGTAGATCTGGGCTAAAAATGGACAAGAGAAAAGAGAAACAAACTAGAAACACCGCAGCGTAAATTCTTACATTGTTTTGTTTTTTGGTTGTCACATCCTGAGGATGAAATTTTTCAAGCGGGGGAAATAACAGTGTGAAAAAGACTGACTTGAACTTTGTTTTGTCAAAATTCTGAGCGCAGATCCAACGTACAGACCAAGTTCTAGCCACCAAAAGGGAAACATGAACATTTGAAATGAAGTGAAATGAATGTACTGCAAATGCACTGCTGTTTGAACCACCATTTGAACATTCTTTCATCACACAACCGTCTATTCTAAGATGTACTTCTGTATATCCTGTGTTTGTGTACTGAGGTTGCAACCCATAGTTAAAAGGAAGGTAAAGGTGGAGCCTGTGACAAGGTTCACATTCCATCAGGGGTGGATGAACAATATATTATATTTGTTTTTTTGCCAGTGGAAGTGCTGTGACCGCCTTTAAAGTGAACTAATGTGAACTGCAGCCTTGCTTTGCGTGCGATTTGTCCTGCGAAAGGTAGCCGTGGTTGATGCAGGAGCAGATGTAGTCATGCTGTAGGTACCCTGGGAGCAGTAGTGCTGCTCCTGGCTGCTTTGGGTGCTGGACACCTTGTACTGGAACATATTTTGTACATACTCAGCATTACTTTGGTCAGTGTTTTAGTCAGCATTCTGATTCCTTTGAATGTAAAGGCAGCCAATGAAGTAATCTGCTACTGGAGTAGTTTATATCTGTACACCTTTTAGGTAGACAGTTTTTTTTTCTTAAAGGAATGCTCAAGTGTTTTCAGTCTCTGTATTGTACGGTCAGAACCACAGACAATAAATGTGATGCATTTTTATGTATTTAGTACAAAGACAGAAAAATTGTTGGGGGGTTCTAAAGGCCCAAAAAATGTGAGGCACATTACAGTCTTCATTTTCTTTAAGAACTTCACACTGTGTTTTTTTTAATAGTGCTTCTGGCAGCACGTCTGTTGCTTAGCAACAACAGCGTCAGTCAGCTGTGTTAGCGAGCTATCGTATCTACAGGCAGAAAGTTGAACAACTACTTAAGTAGCCTATGCCATGCTGCTAGCACAAAGATAAGGTAAAAAAAAACAGTTTTTTATTTATGTAATGATGTGATGTTGTGATAATCCCTCCTTCATTATAGTTGTTACTGAAGGTCCAACTTACCTTTGATCTGATTGGTCAGCACAGAAAAAATGCACAAGCCATAAGGTACTTGACCTCTTCCAGGTAAACGCTCTTCAGGTGAGGCAGGCCCTGCGTCAGGCAGACATCGCTAGCCGTGTGGTGTAAAAAGCTACATAAATTAACACAGTAGGGTTTGCATGCATCATTTCATATCAGCTGCATTTTAAGGATGCACTGCATGTTGAGGGAAGATTCATCAACAGACACATTTTCTAAATGGGTCAAGCTATGGTGAATGTGTTTGAATGCGTGGCTCCTCTGGACAGATCTACCAAGCTGTGGGATGTGTGAATACGCTGTGCTCCCCCCTGAACCTCTGTGGTTTCCGGCTGAGCCGCCTGTGATTAGATTCTGGCACTGGGCCCGAGCTCAGGGCGCCTGGAGCACTCCACACAAAAGATAAAACATGAGGCAACCAGAACACAGAACGCTGTGTCAATATACTTTTATGACCAAACGTATGTGGACATCTTACCATCACACCTATATGAGCTTATTGGACATCCTATCCCAAAATCATGGGGATTAATATGGAGTTGGCCCCACGTTTGCAGCTATAACAGCTTCCTTTCTTCTGGGAAGGCTTTCTAACAAAATTTTGGAGTGGGTCTGTGGGAATTTGTTCCCATACAATTCAAAGGGCATTTGTAAGGTCATGCCTGGCTCACAAGCAGCATTCCAATTAATTCCAAAAGTGTTCGGTGGGGTTGAGGTCAGGGTCCTGTACAGGCCACTGGACCACGCTTTGTGCACAGTCATGCTAGAATAAGAAAACGGCCTTTCCAAAACTGTTGTCGTATAGTTGGATGCATATAATTGTCTAAAATATCTTTGCTGTAACATTACCCTTCACTGGAACTAAGGGGCCAAGGTCCAACCCCAAAAAACAGCCCCGTCCATTATCCCTTCTCCAGTAAGTTTTACTGTTGGCACTATGCATTCTGGTAGCATTCTCCTGGCATCCACCAAACCCAGATTCGTCCATCAGACTACCAGATAGTGAAGCGGGATTCATAACTCCAGAGAACATGTTTCCACTGTCCAGTGGCGACGTGCTTTACACCACTCCAGCCGATTGTTGGCATTGCGCATAGTGAGCTTAGGCTTGTATTCAACTGCTCAGCCCTGGAAACCCATTTCACAAAGCCCCTGATGCACAGTTGTTGAGGTGATGTTGCTTCCAGAGGCAATTTGGAACCCTGTACTGAGTGATGCAACAGAGGGTAGGTAATTTTGTATGTGCTACACACTTCAGCACTCAGCAGCCCCGTTCTGTGAGTTTTCGTGGTCTACCATGTCATGGCTGTTGTTGCTCCCAGACATTTCACAGTAGTGGCACATATGGTTGACTGGTGCAGATTCGGCAGAGCAGAAATTTTACAAACCATCTTGTGGCCAAGGTGGCATCCTGTGACAGTGCCCCATTTAAAGTCACTGAGCTCTTTAGTATGACCCAATCTACTGCCAATGTTTGTCTATGGAGACTGCATGGCCATGTGCTTGATTTTAAACACCTGTTAGCAATAGGTGTGGCTGAAACCCCTGAACTGAATATCTAGTGGTGTTCACATACTATTGGTCATATGGTCTCCCATTGAAAACAATACATAAACGGCTCCTCAGCTCGCAAATATTTTACAGTGTGATCCTCCTTTAAAAGGTCTCCCTAGTGGTGCAGCTATCTAAGCTTGATCCCTAGCATCCATGGCTGGCTGTCCAAGAGAGCTGGCCAATGCGGATGCCTCTTAGCTAACATAACAAAATGCAATTCCTTACTCAAGTCCACTCGCTAGCTAGGTAGGTCTACTGGGTGGAATTGACTAGGTAGGTCTCCCACTTTCACACTATGCTACTAAGCTGGGAGGGTGAAGGCTAGCATGCATACATGTGCATTAGTGCACTATATGTGCACTAATGCACATATAGAGGAAAACACCATCTGCCAATTCTGTTACGTCAGCTAATAGACATCCTCTCTTGAACTCCATGGACCCACCTAGCTAGTGGGTGGAACTGACAATGACTACAAGTTGGATTAAAATCAGTAAAAAATATGTGCAGGTGCTAAAGCAAATTGGCTTCTACTGAAAGCATGTTTCAAGTCAACTGCTTTTCTGTACTTTTTCAAATGCATGGGAATGCATAAAATTATTGTCTGTGGTAAAGGAGCGTGTGTTATAAATGCTCTGGAGTATTCCTTTAATCTCTTAAAATAACATTCTGTCTGGCCTTTGGTCTCTTGGCAAACAAGGGTATACACTTACCATCTTGTAGGTGCTAGTTTTACTATGTCATAGCTGTCTCATTCATAGCCTCTGAAAACCCATATATGGTAGCTATGTTGGAACAGATTAAAAAGAGGCCTAAAGGTCAGATAAGTGTACAGCTGAGGTGAAGGATACAGCATAGAGCCGTATCATGTTGTTGGCATGCTCCAACACAAAGGCCACTGTGTTGAAAGTCATGAAGGAAACGATATCCACACACGCTCCAGCGTGCTTGGACCAGGTTTCTGAAATCCATCCTCACTGTCTGTATATCATCCATCCACATTCCTTGAAAGGTTGAGTGCCTTTTTTAACGTAAAAGAAAAAAAAACAAAGCTAAATAAGGATTTTTTTTTTTCTTTTTTGTAAATGACACTGAAAGCAGTATGTAAGGACTAAAGATTTGTCTTGCCTTCACTTTTTTGTTCCTTCCTGGGAGCTCTCCATATTTTTGATTTTGTATTAGGTAGTGTATCCAGTGGGATGATGGTGATTGCGTACAGTTTAGTGAGAAGCCTCAATGAAGTCCTATAACCAGCTGGTTGCAGAAGGACCAAGTTGAGTTTAATACATCTTAATGTCGCAAAGTTGCCAAATGAAGGCATTTCTTATAACTATATTTATGATGGAGGATATTGGTAAATGTTTAAAGAGACAGTAGTCATTTGAATTTGTGTTATTTGCACCTTTTTTTGTCTTATTCAGTGTTGTGAATGAGTGTGACCGTAGCTTGTATTGCAGCATGCATGACTGTGGTACATGTATTTGTTTAGTAAGCTAAATTTGAGTTGGAGACATTTTATTGCTCATTTTCATTTCTGCCCCCTTTTGATTTCTGAGCCACGTCAAGCTGTGTACCCAAAGTGTAGCAGCACTTACCTCAACTGTTTTCTCACTACTAACCCCTTCTACGAAATATGAAACATATATTTATTCAGCCCAGGAGAGTAGACCTCTTTGAGCTTACGACAAATCAAACTATTTGTACTGTTAAGTGTTGCTGAGCCTGGATGTTGAGGTAGGATTCTGTCCTCATGGCTGTGAGGGCAATGCTTGTATAACTGCTTGGTTAAGTTCACCGTAAATAGGTGTGCTGTAATTTGCCTTGCTTGAAAAGAGAACCTAACATGTATGTAATGTGGACGTGAGTGAAACTGAAAAAGCTGGAAGCAGTCACGTCTCAGATCAGGGTACTGAGCGTGAGCTTCTGTTTTTTTGAGCATGTCATACTGAACAATGGAAACGAACAGCTTGGTCTGAACGATGTTTTTCTGCCACCTGGGTTACGCCAATAAAAAAATGAACCAAGCAAATGAGGCATTTAAAATGAAGGAAAATATTGATATTGAATAATAAAGCAACCCAGTTTTAACTGTCCTGGTTTTGTGCACCACTGCCTTTCTTTTTACATAATAGTTTCAGTAGTGTGCAAAAGTCAGAGACCCCCCTTTTAATCAGCTCAATATTAAATAAATGAAGGGTGGTCTCTGACTTTTGCACAGTACAGTATGTTTTGTGGAATGTTCAAGTCTTTTCACTCCATCTTATTATGGCTAGTTTAGTGTTTGCTCTCAACAGAGTTCCGATATGAAAGTTTTATCAATGTTGATTTCACGCTCTAATATTTATGAGGCTAACGGATATTTTCATAATCGATGAATCACTTCATTGTGATTAGTTTTCCAATAATTAAACATAAATAATAAACAATGTTGTATTTAAAAATTCAGATGGCAGCACCACTTTACTTTTGGTCCAACTCCCTTTCTGAAAGTCCCAAAAGCTGCCAAATATAGCCTACTTTACTTAATCTGAGAAGCCACTTGGCGCTGACCAGGAAATTCGAATTACAGCCTCATGACCTCCCTAGACTGAGATAAACACACTGTGACCATCACAGAGAAACAAGAAAGACTCCACTCGTTTATGTTCAAAGTCTAATTTAATGTCTTCATTCTCTGAAATGCATTGTTCAAATGGAAGAACTAAAACAGTCATAAGAAATGTGTAAGCACATCAGCCACACCTTACCAAGTCATTACTTTTATAAACTAAGAAATAGTAAGTCATCTAATAATAACAAGGTAATTTAGAAGTCACCAGCTATAACAGATCATAGTGTAATTTCCTATTAATTCCTGTCCGTGTCTGTCCATTTCCCTTCCTTGCCTCCATCCCATCTTCTGTCTCATAACAATCTCCTGCCCTTGTGTCTGTCCCTCTCTATCTGGTCTCCTGTCCCTGTGCCTATCCTGTACTGTGTCACAGTATCTGTTTTGTCTTCTGCCCCTGTGTCCACCTTCTGGCCTTTTGCTTATCTCATTTTCTGTCCCTGTGGCCATCCCTTTCTTCTGTCTCAGTGTCCGTCCCTGTGTCTGTCCTATTTCCTGTCTCTATGTCCATTCTGTCTCCCGTCCCTTTGTCAGTCCTAGCTCTCATCCCTCTGTCCGACCCATCTCCTGTCCCTGTGTCCATCCTCTCTCCTGTCCTTGTGTCCATCCTCTCTCCTGTCTCTGTGTCTATTCTCTTGTTTCTGTCATTTCCTGTCACTTGTTCCCATCCTTATATGTCCCTGTCGCTGTCTCTATCCCATTTTTTGTTCCCCTCCCTAGCCCTTCTTATTTTCTAGCTCCTGCCATGTCTGCAGCTCTGTGTCTGCATCCTTTGCATTCACTCTTCTCTCTTCATCTCCATAGCTCCATGGCAATTAATGTCAAATTAACATTATTTCAGTTTATCAACATTATAAGCATAATAGAGTCTTCAGGAACTCTTAAGTGGTCCTCCATGTCGTTCTGTTTCACTGAAGTATAAATATGAGGTGACTCTTAGGTCAAACACACCGAGCTATGCAACGCCCTCCACAACTATTTGCACCCCTAGTAAAGATGACTAAAAAGGGTTATAAGAAATTTTGCTTTTGGTGAATTAGCTTAATCTCACACTCCAGAAATTCTTAGAAATAAAATGAAACTGAGGCCTTTTTTTCCATTTAGATTTTACTTTTTTAAGTTGATCAGAGTGTGAGAATTAAGAACTTTCAAGCAGTAATCCATGACTTCCTGTTTCACTAGGGTATATGTACAAGGTGACACAGAGGTCAAATTCCCTGTCCCCTTCAGCATAGGAGACAGGAGAACACACAGTTCAAATAAGAGAAAAGTGTGTTGACCTTCATAAATGAGGGAATGACTATAACAAATAGCTACTCACCTGGAAATGCCCATATCTACAGTTAGGGCAATAATTAAAAAGTTTCAATTGACTGGAACTGTGAAAAACTTGCCAGGACCAGGTTTGCCCCCACGCACAGTGAAGAGGCTGACAAGAGAGGTGAAAAATCCCCAGGGATCACTGGTGAAGAGTTGCAGAAACAAGTACCATCTTGATGTCACAAAGTCTCCAAAACAACCATCAGATGCCACCTCCATCCCAACAGATTATTTGGAAGGCATGGCAGGATAAAACCTTTACTATCATCTAATGACAAACCTAAGCACCTGGAGTTTTCTATATGCTAGGAGTTTGACTGGAACCATGTTTTGTGGTCAGATGAAACAAAAATGGAGCTTTTTGGCAACAAATACTCAAGGTGGGTTTGATGTAAAAAGAAGGATGACTACACTGAAAAGAACCTGATGCCCACTTTTTTTCTCCAGGGTGATGGAAAAGGGTTTTTGCAAATAAACAATGACTTATCATGCCATAAGTCACATAATACAGGGTATATACAGCGGTGAACTGTTGTTTCACTTCCACCAGACGTTTCACCTACTACTCTATACACTGCACAAGTGGCCAGCTTGTATAATGCAATGTTGATTCTGTTTTCAGCCGGACAGGTGGCCAGTGACTGGAAACGATTGACCCGATCATAGTGCATAGCTTTTCAAAGGTTGCTTTCAACATTCTGAAATGCTTAATTTAAAGCTCATATAAAAATGGCTCTGTACAATCCGCTCCCAGAATTGTCTGGTGTGTTTACGTTCCAGATGCAAGGTAGACGTCATCAGGGTGGCACAGAGATTTCAGCCCTCATTAAGTGGGCCATTCCTTGTCCTGCCCAGTGTCTCTGAGCTGCAAACAACATGGCCATAAAAAGATTGAAATGGCTGTAAAGATAATTCTACTTTAGTTAAATCTCTCCATCTCGCTCATTTCGATGCAGCCCCTAATCCTGGTAGCCTACGTCATCTAAAGTTTCTTCGTATAACTGTAGTGAATGGAAACATGACAATTTTGTCTGCCAAACTTTTGTAAATTTCGATGTCATAGGAGAAGACTAAGGGCTGTTTTAATTGGCAAAGGGATGTTGCACAAAGTTTTAAATGCAGGGGTTCCAATAATTGTTGCATGTGTGGTTGATGAGGGATTATTTTTTTCTCTGAATAAATGTAATTCAGTTAAAGGTTGGATTTTTCTCATTTTGTCATTGTGAGATTGGGGGTAATTCACCAAAAGGTAAACTTGTTATAACCGTTTTGTCTCATCTGTACCAGGGTTGTCAATAATTGTGGCAGAGACTATAGATCATCATGAAGAATATCAGAAAATGCACAAATGAAATGAGACAAACTTCATAAATCTGACTAAGGCTGTAAAAATATCTGAAAATGTCCATTATTAGGGCAATAATTAAGAAGCTTCAAACAAGCAGAGCTGCAGTGACTCTGCCTGGAACAGGATGCAAGACTGTTTTTTTCCCTGACAAGGTTTGAGAGGAAAACCTCCAGTCATCACAGTTGCACAGTTGCAGGAACTGGTTGCATTCTTTTGTCAGCAAGTTTGCAAAGCTACAATTAGACACATCCTCCACACCAACTCGGCAGCTATGAAGTTCCCTTATCAGCTTAACTTGTTGGTTTGGTAGATGGCACCAAAATAGAGTTTGGAAAGATCTTATTTTTATAATTTTATAATTTTTGGTATTTCCATTTGGAAGAACTCTATGTGTATGTAAGCCCACATACAAACAATGTGCTAAATGAGGTGCAAGACAAAACAAGCTGCAAAACAAGATGACATAAAAAACACCACATATGCTTTAAGTAATAACAGAGATGTTAAGGTGAAACATAATAATGCCAGTGTTCTTTAACTATAGCAGAGTAATGCAGTATAGTGTTGTGTTTAAATGCCTAAATTAGTAGAGCAGATGATTTTTTTTTTACATATTTTTCACTGATCTTTCTCTAACTCTTCACCCTAATTCTGAAGAGAACAGATCACAGAACTGACTATGCAATTTATATTCATGAGGGCACCACCCTCCCAGACCACAATGATACTAACATGTTTTAATTCTGCAATAAGTAGGGCTTTGGAGAAGGCAAAGCTGAGGGTAGTTGTTAGCTTTTTCAAAGCGTTGCTCTGCCCATGGCAGCTTGTATAATGCAATGGTGATTCTGTTTTCAGCCGGACAGGTGGCCAGTGACTGGAAATGATTGGCCCTACAGATGACCCGATCATAGTGCATAGCTTTTCAAAGGTTGCTTTCAACATTCTGAAATGCTTAATTCAAAGCTCATATAAAAATGGCTCTGTACAATCCGCTCCCAGAATTGTCTGGTGTGTTTACGTTCCAGATGCAAGGTAGACGTCATCAGGGTGTATAATTTATATTTATGAGGGCACCACCCTCCCAGACCACAATGACACTAACATGTTTTAATTCTGCAATAAGTAGGGCTTTGGAGAAGGCAAAGCTGAGGGTAGTTGTTAGCTTTTTCAAAGCGTTGCTCTGCCCATGGCAGCCCGTGTGGCTGCTTGTGTGGGTGGAGGCTGTGCAGAGCCTTTGAAACACTGAAAGAAACGCATGTTTTTGTTGCTCTTTCATTTGATCCTTTTGCGTTGTGTGAATAATTGATCATATGTAAATAGAGGTTGCTGTCAGACTTGGATTAGTGTACTTTAAAAATGTTCTGTTTCCTGCCCAATGCATTTTTATTGCCATGTCAGAGCAGAGCCACAGCTGTCTGCTTGGAGCCATAGAACTGTTTTTCATGATAAAAAACAACACTTGCAGGACTGGCAAATTGGGTTGTGAATTATATAATAACCCAGAATTCTGCATATTAATAAGAAGCTAATATTTAAAGATTAATTATTTGTATTTGCAATGCTACTCTTTGCTCTAGGCAGGGACATAGCACCAAAGTTTGGGTGCCAGGCACAGTAGTATGGCTAGACCTCCTCTCCCCCCTTACAATAACGTAAAAGAAAGGAAGACAAATATAATGTCTTTATTATGCCGTGTTTCTTTATTAGGTTGGTTGGTATGCATTTTAAGGGTTAAACAGCTAAAAATTAAGGTAAGTGTGCCTTAAATCATTAGTCTTGCTGCAGGTCAGTAACCTTCACTTTTCAGAACACCAATCTATGGTCATTTTTTGTTTTGGTTCTCCTGTAAAGCTGGTGAAATGTCACTTATACCTTTTTGGTTGTAAGCCCTCTGTGAGACGTCTGGCCATCTGCTCTGCTGCCAGGCCTTTCTTAGAACATTCCGGTGTGTTTTAATTCACAGTTAAAAACAGGGACATTTCTGGGGAAAGCCCAGCCAGAGAAAGGCCACCAAAAACGGGGACTTTCCCACTATTATTAGCTCGTTACAAATGACTACAAATATCGCAGTGATTGCTAGCTAGCTAACCTAGCTGACTTTAACTTGCATTGCTCCAACATATTTAATGTTTGGCACTTTAGACTCACCTGTTTTCTGATAGAAACAGGTCAGTATTCACCTGCCCTCTTTTTGTCTTCCCTCTGTCTCTCTCTGCTCCTTTAGTGTCTAAAATTCTGATTTTGTTTTCATTTTAACCAGGTCAGAACTGGTTGAACTGGAACCTTTTGTTTTTGAGGTGAACAACGGAAACAACAGGTAGAAAAGCAGAACTTAAAAGATGATCACGGAAAATGCTGTATTGTATTATTTGTTTGTATAATAACATAGAGTAGTGTCACCAAGTAGAAACCAAAATGAATTTATTTCTGAGGTATTTGGAGGTCCCCCTTTCAGGGAGAGCCCTGGTTAGTCATCTCCATCATTACCCATGATCCAACACTCCCCAGTGTAAGTGGTATTAGCAGTCGCTAAGCGTCCCTGAGATAGGAAGTCCCCTGAGTAGTCAGTCCAAAATGCTGTATATCCATCTCCAACAATTTTGAATTTAATGAGTTTTTGAAAAGAATAATAGCTGACATAAATAATGTTTTTATTTCTCTAATGGTGTAATGGCTCTAAAGGTGGTATTAATACCAAAGGATTAATGTAGTGATTTTAGAACAAAACACATATTCATTCATTCATTCATTCATTCATTCATTTATTCATTTATTTAAGGTTTATATCAAAAATGTAAATAGGATGTTCCTTAGGGCCTCCACATTTTTCAGAACTGACCTTGAGTATATGCTACAATACTGTTCAAACATTTGGAATCACCTGTCATATTAATAAATATTATTCAGTAATAATGTACACAGCGTAGATTAAAATATTACAAACTAGACACCAAAATGTGAAACAATGGTTTATTCACAATTCAAAATTAGTATTTTGGGAATGATAAACACTTTTTACAGTACAAAAATATAAAAAATGTTATTAAACAATAAGCTGTAATCATCCATTTATAGTGATTTCCTGTTATAGAATTATTAGTGATATTTACTCTGCAAAATTTGGTCACCACCTTTCAAATATGAAGTGTTCTGCAAATTAATTTTATTGTTAGTCCGTCATCGATGCTGTACAGCTTTCTCAGTTATTATGGGATCATCTACAGTTCTGTTCTTTATCAAAAATATCTCGATTTTTATTGCTTCCTTTAAACCTCGCATTAACTTAGCACCACATTATAAGAATTTACGCATGTATATCCACAAACATAGGTTTGATGGGAATGAAAACAGTAGTTCCAAACTTTTGATTGGTATGGTTTATTATAAGGCAGTTTGCTCAGTTTGTTAGTGGCAATTTGTGACCATTAACCGTGAAGATTTATGTATTTTTACATAAAAGTGTTAAACTTACGTATGTTGCACTCTTAGCAAAAATGGTCCTTGCTTAAAAGATTAATTACTTGTACCTTGACTATGATTTGTTTTTAATACTACATAGAACTATTAAATAAAAAAAAGATAAAAAAAAAATAAAAAAAAGATTTTTCACTGTACAGAACTATTTAACCACACAAAGAACCATATAAGTCTTCAAATGGCTATTTGAGGTGCCATAAAGAGCCTTCAACCACTGAAAACAACCACTTTTTAAGGGCGTACTACATTCAGTGTTAGAATATATGCTAGCAACATTTGTTTCTGTTTTATCACTAGCAACATTGCTACCTTGTTGCCCAGCAACACAGTACTTCCGATGATCTACTGATCACATTTGTGAGGTTATTTGTGATAAAGCGCTCGTTCTTGCATTATTATATACTCCCAGGGATTGCATTTTTTCCACATCTCATCATTTTCAATTCTGCGGATTTTTGTGGATTTTTTTAAATGTGTTGACTGATATCACATCTCCAAGCACTGGGAGTCATGGGTGGGGGTGGGGAGGTTGGTTGTTTATACCAGGGCACCTGAAATATGAATATTGTTGCATGTATTCAGAGGATATGCAGAGATCTGAGGAAAACGAGCTCGGTTCCTGCTAGCCGAGGTTATTTAACACGCCCACGCACAGCTGAGAGCAACTGAGTGTGTTGTCCCATGAAGCCTGCTGCTGCACGTACACATGTTATGAGACAGTAGCATTTAGTAAACCCTCTCTGCTAAGACTGCACATCAGCTGTGGCTACGGGTCGTTGTCCGGCACCGGTCTGTCTGAAGATGATTTGCACATTCCCTTGTCGCCCACTCGGTACTTAGTCACTGTTTTCAGTTTATCTAGAGGGAGTTATTCATTTCAGGGAGGGAATAGGACTCTTCATCAAGGACATACTGCACTGCAGCTAGGCTGACGATTGCTAATGGTCCTTGCTCTTTTATTTGTGGACTTTTCTTATCGAGAGTGGATGAGCAGTTGGCTTGAGAGGCACAACCTTTGGTATTATTTGTGTACTGCCAGATTAAGCCTTCAGTTGTGCCAAAACATAGTATGAGTTTGGAAATTCTTTAAAAAAAAGCCATGTTTAATACAGGTTAAGTCTTAGGCCTCGTTCACACATATCTGGTTTTTTTTTTCTCTCCATTTTCAAAAATCTCACCTTTCACGTAAGCACACAAAAACAGATAAAAACATAGCATGACCATGCCAGCCCAGTAGGGGTGATAATACCTCAAGAAGGACATAGTGAGCATGCCCACTGTGCAGAATATACTGCACGAAATATAGAGCTCGGCTTAATACTGAAGCAGTATTTTCTAACAGCGTCACAGCGGCGTTACAAAACAAAGTAGACTTTGAACTGCAGGCCGTCAGACCTGACCTGTTCGACATTTCACACAAATTCAGTCCGATTTTTACTTGAAAAAAAGCTTTACAAAGTGGAAGAAAATCAACCGCTTGCCGTGGGGTTATTTAGGTTGCCATGGCAAGTTTTTTTTATCTTTTCAATCTTTAGTATACCAGGTGGTTGCTAATGTGTTGCTAGGCCATTGCTATGGTATCCACAGAGGTTGCTAAGATGTTGCTACACTGTTGCCATGGTGTCCCTCAAAGTTGCTAAGGTGTTGCTCAGCTGTTGGTGTACTATTCCAGATGATTATTAAGAGGTTGATCAGCTGTTGGTATGTTATCACCGATGGTTGCTAAGGTGTCGCAAGACTGTTGAAGTGGTATCCCATGTGGTTGTCAAGGCGTTGCTATCCATTGTTATAGTATCCCAGCTGATTACTAATGTCTTGCTAAGCAGTTGCTAATAGTATTCACCATGGTTGTTAAAGTGCTGGTAGGCCATTGCTATAGTATCCCAGGTTGTTCTTAAAGTGTTGCTACACTCTCAAAAATAAAGGTTCTGTACTGTCACTGGGGCAGTACCCCTCTTGTCACTGGGGTGGTACCCTCAGGGGTACATCTCAGTACCTTTAGTCAGGGAAGATAATTGTATCATAATCCATTGAAACGATATTTTCTAAGTTGTACTGACTCCACACACCCCGTCTCGTCTCCAGGCTTTTTATCTTACTGTTCTGTTTTAAAACATTAGGTTATGAAAAGGTACAAATATGTACTTTTCTGTGTGTATAGAAGTGTTCTAATGCAATGTTTCTCAACCTTTTTTCAGTCACAGCATCCTTTAAAAGCGTTTCAAAATCTCAAGTCACCCCAGTCTAAAATGTATTTAAAAACACATATTCTGCATCTCTTGGCAGCCAATGCACACAGACAAACACACACACACAATAAGTGGTTATTGGGGTGGAGGCTAAATGTGACACACCATCAATGGGAAACCTATGTCTGGGACGATGCACACAACCTCCCTATTCTGGCAGGGATGGATGAAAGGTAGACATGGAGCTCCTGGTCCACAGCCCTCAGTCACTCTCTGTACAAGTTTTTGATGTAATTAAGGCTTAAAAAGCCCAGTTCGCACAAATACATACATAGAGAAGGGTAACAGAATTGCAATGGTGTATTGGGTATTCAGTCTCCAAAGATATCCAAAACTTGTCCAAAGCCATGTCTTGAAATTTTATTTTTAATGTGCAATCTTCCCTGATCTCTGCCAGTTGCTCCTGTGCCAGTAGTGGCAAGTCTGTTGAGCTTTCCAATGCACATTAACTCCAAGGGTCACAGAAAAAAGTCAAACTGCACAGAATACTACAGTGGAAAATACTGACTAAATCTCTCATCGAGAATTTTCAGTTGTTAAAGAATAGGTCAGAAAGTGTGCTATTGTTTGAATGTTCACTGCACAGGGCACATCTCAAGTCTGTTTCAGAAAGAAGTGCCACAGTGTGAGCTTAGATCTGAAGCCATGCAATTTGTTAGAAGAAGTGAGAAGATTTTCTTCTTTGCCTTGCATTTTAGCGTTCAGCCCACTGAGGTACCTAAAAGTGTCAGCCAAGTACGCAAGTTCAGGAATAGTCTGAGTTCTTCTTTTAACTCGTACAGTCAGCCTGAAGCCAGTGGACAGCCGTTTGTAGCAACAAGCTATGATGTTCTGCTCCCATTTCCTCTCACAGAATCAAAAACAGAAGGGTCTTTATGAAATTAACTGCGCCTTGTCCAGTACATCTGAAAGTTCTTTCAGCAGCATCTGTGCTTCCCTGTGAAGGAAGCAGTGAGTGTTTCACATGTTCGGCCTTTGATCGTTCGGTTTGCCTTAGATTTCTGCAGACATGTCATGATTCGACTTCCTGTTGTCTGGCAGTGGAACCTTTGCAATTTCTTTTACTGCATGTGGGCCTAGCATTTTGTTGACAATTACTGTGCAGGCTGGCAATATGAACATCTCGACAATCGTGTGTGGCTTCTTAGCCTTAGCTACTATTTCGGCCACTAGATAGCTAGCCTCCAGTGCTTCCTCTGACACTTTTGCACACTTCATCATGACTTGTTTTTGTCGGTTGTGTTGACTTTTCAAACGAATAAAATATTAAGCACCTTTGCTAGCTAATGGATAATTTGTTGTCAGGTATCTTTTAAGTTTGCTCGGAACCATTGCTTGGTTTGACAATTTCATACCACATACCAGGCACATAGGGAGAGGGCATGATGGATCGTCAGTAAAGATGAACCCATACGATAAGTAGCTGTCGTCGTACTGTCTTTTCTTTGTCTTGCTGCTGGAAATCTAGAAATCTCTTAAGCAGATGGGAAATGAACTAGAACTAGAGCTGTTTTTAAATGTGCACCATAAATACACCTTTACAAAGCAAATGCTTCTTTATTAATTCCTGCAATGAAATGTATGGGTGATGCATGTTCATATGACGAAAATGAATCACACAAAGTCTTAAGGCAACACTTCTAGCCAGATTGCTACAGAGAGTAAATCAGTGAATGGTTTACATTCTTGACTGTGGTTCCTGAGTTTAGCTGTAACTGCCAGGCTAGAAATGTTTAGCCTCTCAGGTTATAGCACTGCTTGCTGAGGCATCACTGACATGATATGTATATATATATATATATATATATATATATATATATATATATATATATATATATATACATGAATATATATTCATGTATATATACATATACATGAATATATATATATATATATATATATATATATATATATATATATATATAACTTTCATCCTTTTCAAGAGATTTGCTTTCATCTTGGATTATCTCATATTTAAGCTACTCAGAAATATCTCCTAAAAAATTAATAACTTAATGGCCACCTTGAGGGGAATGAATAAATGAATGAAGGGTGGTCTATGACTTTGGCAATGCACTGTATGTACGGTGTTTTGAATTCAAATGATTCAAATATATCAGTTGGCTGTGCATGATTAAAAGTGAGGTCAACAGTATTTCAGCCAGAATTGTGTTGATGTAACACGTTTTATACATGTGCAACATTTGAATCAAGTTAATTCAAAGCAGTTTTTCGCAGTGCTCAATTTTCTAAATGGGTTTTAAAACCCACAATCCACAACATGAGTTATGGGTTGTGGTTTGTGACTCATTTAAACATATAAACGTTTTTTACATCCTTGGTGATCCCTTGACTTCAATGTAGACATAATTTTCACATGAATAAAATATATGACATTAACAGAGTTTCCCCTTTCAGTTTCCAGTTTACTTTTGGCAGTTATTGTATTATGTAATACATTGTAATACAATGACTTTTTATCAGTGTCTTTCACCTCTTGTTCTGCAGAAGAAGAAAGTTGAAAGTCTAAAGGGTGAATGGAGGTTGGAGCTGGAAAAGAAGGCTTAGATGAGAACATTGATACTGTACCAATGAGAAGATGATGACCTCATGGTGACTGCAGAGTCTAATAGAGAAATGGCCTATTAATTTTCTTTCTTGGCATGATTCTGGTGACAGCAAAAGTCTTGGGAATCATTCAGGAAGTAAAAAGCATTTTAAATGACTAGTTCAGTCGAATATTCTAATTACTGCTATCCTTGAATAAAAGCAAATATCAATCAATTAGCCTTATGGAAATGACATTATGCTAACTACCGGCACTGAAAAAGTGCTGCATTGAATGTACTTAATTTAAATATGTACTTAATTTCAACATGAATAAAAATATATTACACCATCACAATGATTTTGTCTTTCAGTTTACTTTATTTGTGTATTGATGTACTATACTATAATCATATTGAAATGTTGTACACATTTGAATCAAGTAAATGTAACACAGCACTTTTTCAGTGCAGGATAACTTGAGGGAAGAAGTCCCCCAGGGTGAGATGTCCCTCTTAATTTTTTTGACAGCCAAATCTAATTTCAACACGTTTACTGAATGGCTAATCTATTAAATTCTGATATACATACAGACACAGACACACACACACACACACACACACACACACACACATATACACCTATCAGGCATAACATTATGACCACCTCCTTGTTTCTACACTCATTGTCCATTTTATCAGCTCCACTTACTATATAGGTGCACTTTGTAGTTCTACAGTTACAGACTGTAGTCCATCTGTTTCTCTGCATACTTTGTTAGCACCCTTTTACCCTGTTCTTCAGTGGTCCCCCATGGACCCTCACAGAGCAGGTACTATTTGGGTGGTGGATCATTCTCAGCACTGCAGTGATACTGATGTGGTGGTGATGTGTTAGTATGTGTTGTGCTGGTACGAGTGGATCAGACACAGCAGTGCTGCTGGAGTTTTTAAACTTTAAACACCTCAGTATCACTGCTGGACTGAGAATAGTGCACCATATATATATATATATATATATATATATATATATACATCATTTAATTAATTCATAATTAATTAATACTTCTTTAATTATTTAATAACAATATTCACGATTCAAATAGGGGAGACTAGAAATGATTTGGCATTCTGTAAAACCTGCATGTGTGATATAAAAACAAAACTGATTATTTTTCAGATTATTTCCCCTAACTGAGTGCAGGGTTGTGTATCATCCTGTACATGCTGAACTTCTTTACAGTAAATGGGCATTGCTTATAAGGGGCGGGGGTGCTTCTTCTAGTTTATGCCTACTAGCTTTTATTCACAGTTAGCCATGTTAGCATGTTTATTTGAGCTGATCCTTTAAATAAAATTCAACCCACAACCAAATTACAAACCCTTTATCAGTTTTATTCCTCACATTTGGCATACTTCACATTCTGCACATAATTAACTATATCTCCTAAAGATCTGGGGTGAAAAGAGGAGCCAGGGAGAAAAGCATACTTCAGTTCATTTTCACTCTGATTGCTCTTTCTCTCTTTCTCTTGGCATGCTTCAAATAATCATGTTAAATTGCTCCTTTATATGCCTCTGCACACTCAGTGTAGTCCTTCTACAGCCTGAAGGCATAACCTTAACAAAGAATGTCTGTCCAGGGCAAAAAGCCAGGAGTTTGCCGCAGAAACCCCATGATGGTTCTCTGATTCGAATGAGATTTTAAAGAGCTTTGCTTTCATGTTATGTCTTATAGAAGAAACTAAATAAGATTTAAAAAGACATAAGTAAGTTATTTAGATGTCTAGGGGAATAACTGGATCAGTTGGATTTGCAATAGCAGCAAATAATAAAAGAATTCTGATTGTGTGTGTGGGTGTGTGTTCAGCTTTTACTGTTCACTTTATTGCCACATCAGCCACCAGTTTGTCTAATGAGTGCTCTAAATGCAACATAAAATAAAATTATTAACACATTTATCCATAAGTCGAAAGAGAATACTATTAAAAGAATGGTAGTAAACATGGTGAAATTCAGTACATGTGAATAGAGTTTCAAAACATAGAAACACAGTAATGTACACAACACAAGGCAGGTGATGTTCCTTTTGACTGAAGGAAGAAGTTCTACCGTGTGTGTGTGTTCTTTGTAGGAATGAAAATGTGCTGCCTCTGAAGTAAAATCTGACTTAAGCATATAATTGTCCTTATACAAATTATCTTTGTGTGCTGTAGCATTAACATTACCTTTCACTGGAACTAAGGGGTCAAGCCCAAACCCTGAAAAACAGCCCCAGACCATTATCCCTCCTCCTCCAAACTTTACTGTAGGCACTATGCATTGCAGTCCTCCTGGCATCTGCCAAACCCAGATTCATCCAGTTTGCTCCAGGGTTTAGTGACGACATGCTTTACACCACCCCAGCCAACACTTGGCATTGTGCATTTTGATCTTAGGCTTGTGTGCAGCTCCTTGGCCATGGAAACCCATTTCCTGAAGCTCCTCACACACAGTTCTCTTGCTGATGTTCCTTCCAGGGGCATTTTGGAACTCTGTGGTGAGTGATGCCACAGAGGACAGGTGATTTATATACACTACGCCCTTCAGTCCTAGACTTCAGTCTACCACTTCATGGCTGAGCTGTTGTTTCTCCAATCAAACACTTCCAGTGCTACATTTAAAGTCACAGAGATCTTCAGTATGACCCATTCTACTGCCAAAGTGTGTTTATCGAGATTGCATGGCTATGTGCTTGATTTTATACACCTGCAGTGAGTGTGGCTGAAACACCTAAACTCAGTAATTAGGAGGGGATGTCAAACTTGTCAAAGACATGAGCAAATTCGATAAGTTCCAGATGATTATGGCCAGATGACAGGGTAGGGTCATCCTTGAAACAAGTCTTGTGTGGGGCTCCCACCCAGCAGTGATGAGTAACTGCCGAAAGTGGTCTGGGGAGGGACGAACCAAGAACTTGTGACCGAATGTTGGGTGCCCGAGGCTCAGCGATGCAGCAAAGAACAGATGATTTTTATGTGCTACACACTTCAGCACTCAGCAGTCCCGCTCTGTGACTCTGCCTTTTAATGGCTGAGCTGGGGCTGAGTAATCGTGTGTACAGTGACCATGCTGACCTCTGTCCACCATTAAAAGCACCTACAATGAGCACACAAGCCCATATATATACATACACACATCTATACTTATGTGAGTGTGTGTGCATGTCTGTCTCTCTCTGTTAGTGAACCCCTTCCACCTTCAAACTGCTATGTCCCATGACTGATGCTCAACACCAGAAAAAGTGTTTTTACAAAAAGTCAAGTACACTTAATATACTTGATTACTTAATGTACCAAATAAACTTCAAATAATGTGCATAGTTTCCACATGAATAAATATATTATACTGACACAATTACATGCATATAGTTGTGTAAATCATGGGAAAAGTTCAGTGCAGCACTTTTTTATAGAGAGCCCCTGACAAATCATGGGTAAGAATCATTTTCGTAAAAGAACAGAGAGTACAACCTTTTGCTCCAGCAGCTGCTGGGTTGGATGCACCTTAATCTCCTTATCATGCAATTATTGTCATTAACTAAGACTATAATTAGCCACTTCAGGTGCAGTGTTCCATGGCTGAAATAAAAAAGTAGGCTAGTCCTCTAGCAGCACCTTAAAAGACAAATCACAGTCCCAGGCATGGAACGGCTGGGATTCTTATTTAAATTCATCATCACTCTTTTTAAAGGGAACTAACTGGGATTTCTTTCTCCTTCTACCTATTTTTGTTTTTAATAAAAGCTCCGATTATGTGATGGTGTCTAGAGCGAGAAGGCTTTGTTACAGCCCCCCTGGGAGAATCTTAAGGTTTGATTGCTGAGCTTCAAGATGCTCCATCTGTGACTCTGCAGCTGTCATTATCAGTTGGTGACCAGAAAATCACAGCTCAGTACAAAGGGCTGCATTGAATTTACTTGATTCAGTTGAGGACATAATTTCCTCCTGAACAAAAATATATTTCATCAATATTGGCACCCCTGGTAAACATTGTTTATTGCTTATCCTTTTAACCTTTCATTCAAAATATTAACAAAAATATTAACTTTATTTGAAAAAAATCCTAAATGTTACCCTGAAAAGAATATTGGCACCCCTTCATTTTATACTATATGAAGTATTCCTTTGCAAAGATAACAGCTCTGTGTCTTTTCCTACTATGCTTAATGAGACTGGAGAACACATGGCAAGGGATCTGAGAACATTCCTCCATACAGAACCGCTCCAGATTTTTCAGAGGTGGACACTTGTGGACTCTCCTTTTCAGCTCATCATATGGGGTTTAGGTCAGCGGACTGGGATGGTCATGGAAACCTTAATTCTGTGGTTAGTGAGCCATTTTTCTGCTGCTTTGGAGGTGTGCTTTGGATTATTGTCCTGCTGGAAGCCCACAGCCCAGTTTAATCTTTCTGGCTCCGGAATTTTGGGTTTATTTTAATACCTGCTGGTATTTGATTCCGTGATACTGTGTATCCAAATAAGTTGTCTATCCAGATCCACCACCATATTTCACAGTAAGGATGAGGAACTTCTTCTGCATGGCTACTTTTGTGTCTACATCAGACCCACCTCTGGTGTTTGTTGCCACAAACCTTTATTGTGGTCTCATTTGACCACAGAACAGATCCAGTAACATCTGGCAAATTGTAGGTGCTTGAGTTTGTTGGTCTTTGATAGCAGAGGCTTTTTGGAAAAAACATTCTGACCCAATGACCTAACCACTGTCTGCAATTCCCCATCTGCAATCACTGGAGATTCTTTGGCCTCCTCACTGAGCATGGGGTCAGTATAGACATACATCTTCTTCCTCTGAGATTCTTAACATCTCCAGTTGCTTTAAACTCTTTAATTATTGCACCAATAGAGGAAATTTGTATTTTCACAAGTACACTATAAGAAAAAGTGATTTTCTTGTAGCCATTTACTGATTTGTGCAGCTTAACAATTCATCATTGCCGTATTCATTGCTTTTGCTGTAAGTCAAGTCAAGAAGTGTTCCTAATTGCTCAGATGAACTTTAAAACATACAATAAGAATGGAAAAATACTTTAGTAACAATGGTGGCACACATGGATTTGAGAAAAAAATATTTATTGATAATATGATAAAATTTATTTTTTTTCTTTCATTCATTGACATACTTCAAATAAAGGTAAAATGTTTGTTAGTATTTTGAATGTAAGAACAAAAGGATAAACCATAAAGATTTTTTCACCATTTTGCTGATCACCTGTCCCTTCCACCTGACCTGATGGTGCTCTCCTGCTTGTCAGTCTGCATGACTAGAATTATCACAGTGGAGCCTCCAGAATCTGGCACTGATCATGAACTCTATCTCTAATTTTGACAGAGAGCCTATGAGATGGTTCTAACTTTACATTACCTCGTCCTGGATTAATCAGAATATTTCTGAAAGATGTTCAAGCACTAAGCTTCTTTGTTGTATCCTGTCATAAAATCTCATTAGCTATGTCATTCATCTGTTCATCTGGGGTCGACCAGAGGAGGATGGGTTCCTCCCCTGAGCCTTGGTTCCTCTCGAGGTTTCTTCCTCTTACTCCAAGGGAGTTTTTCCTTGCCACTGTGACCTCTGGCTTGCTCATGGGTGGCTTATACCTGGATTCAGTTCTTTACATCTATACATGGACTCTTTTTTATTTTTTTTCTTTTATTTTCTTTTTCTTTTCTTTTTTTTATTCTTTTGATCCCTCCATAAACTGCTTTTCTGTAAAGCTGCTTTGAGACAACACTAGTTGTAAAAAGTGCTATATAAATAAATGTTGTTGTTGTAGCATTATGCTGTTGCAACCATATAATTGTATAACATAATTATGTTCGTGTTTATTCTGTTTAAGGTTAACAAATTGCTCAGTGCCCCAAAATGGAAGATTTTTCTCATCACTCTGCCTTGGTCACAGCAGTTTCGCAAGGTGACATGAACTGCAAAAGTCAATTGTGATGGCAGCTTTAAAAGTCACATTTATCACTGGCAATAACCAAAGACTAAACAAACAAATTGTGTTAATTATTTCTCTCTTGTACCTTGAACAGTGGCTTTTGAACAAGTAGAGAAATGCTGTAGAAAGTGCGGATTCTAAATTTTTGGCAGTGTCGAGCCTCAACTCATTCTTGCTCATAAAGGACTAGGCCTTTCCTGAATGCTCCCTTTATACCCAAGCATGATTGCATCACCTGTCACAATGTTTCTGGTCTTAAATTGCTTTTGTTGGAATGTGTTACAGTTCAGAATGAGCACATATTTAAAAACAAACAATGAAGTTGATAAAGTAAAACATTACATATCTTGTCTTTGCACTGTTTCATTCAATTACAGGTCAAAGTAGATTCATAAAACACTGCTTTCTGTTTTTATCTGCATTCCACATACTGTGCCAAAGTTTTGGGAACTGGGTTTGTAATTATAAAATGAAAATTCAACGTATAGCAAACTGTTATAACTGTAGACTTCTAATGGGTAATTTCTTTAGCTTTTCTGTATATTATTCCTGCTGCTTAAATAAATAGCATTGATCATAGTTGTTCTAATCTAAATATCTTTGTAGGCCAAGATTCGGCTAAGAAAGCTTAGAGAAAGACCTGGTTCAAAAAGCTGTCCTCATTTTGTGCACCAGAGTTCATGGCCTGGTTGGAGACTTGCTCTAATTGATTATACTCAAGGGATGCTTGATTTTAAAATATTAGACACAAAACTGATGATATCTTTAGCAGGGTCATTAATACAGCACCAAGTAGGCTACGCGCTGTCTAATGAACTGCGGCCTGCGTTCACTGTTTTTACCATTTATTATGATGGATAGATTTTTCGTACAGCATGACCCATTTCTGTTCTGGCAGCCCAGCTACTTCTCCTCCACCGGAAGAAGGAAATAAAACTGTCTCATTCTTACCCTTCCTCCTTCCCTACCTCCCTCTATTTTTCATACACAGTCATTCATTTTTAATCCGGATAGTTGATGAGATGACTCTTGCTGTGGCTCAGCTGTGGGATTACATCAGTTTGAGTGGGGGGCTAAGGTAACACAAGCTACCAGCTTCATTGTCTGGGGCCTTCCTGGGTTTTGATTAGCAGCAGCTGAGGGCCCTCAGGGCCAATTACAAGCCAGAGATGACCTCTAAATGGTACTGTGACTGGCTGGGTCAGCTTTAGCCCCACGTTTTGTGGTAGCTGCATGTGATTTATGGTATATCGTGAATATATATGAATATATGGTATATAGCAATATAGTATGTCATATACTGTGCAAAACATCTGAGACCACTCTTCATTTATTTAATTTCCAGTCAAAATGGGCATTAAGTACAACAACTTGTTCATTTTTCAGAAGATGTTTCTGAGGTGATTAGATATAACATAATCTACTTGTATAAGGAAAAGGAAAGTCAAAAGGAGATAAGCAAACAAAATGAGCTTCCAAAAATTTTACTTAAAGATAAAGAGAAAATGGAACTCCTGACAGCAGACCTGGCAGACCACCAAAACTGTCCCCATGAAGGGTGGTCTATGACTTTTGCACAGATGCTTGTTACTGATTTCAAGTAAGTTACCCCCTTACTGGGCTGCTACACACCCATCTGTTTGACATGCTTAATCCAAAGACAAAAGAGGGGGGGTGGGGTAATATTGATTTATTTGGATCTCAGTTGGCTGTGCCAAAGACAATAGCTGTTTCACCTGGAATCTAGATGAACGGAAAATGCTTCTGTACAAAATATTACATAATTTTAGAGATTAGTGTTCAATAATAGAACTGTTTAACTACACTCCATATAATATAAACCAATAAAAAAATCACAAAAAAATCAATCAATCAGGGGTGGATCCAGGGGTGGGGCCAGAAGAAATCTTACTGGCCCCTTAAGTGCCCCCCTCCAGTGACTTGCCTCCAAGCATGTCATTGATTGAAGTACAGACACGTCAATACAAACTTTTCAGTGAAATTTGCTCCATTAAGGCATCAATTTTCAGTAACGTTAGCTAAGTTAAAATGATCTAGCAGCACTCCTTTAATCTACACAGTTAAAAGAGCTCAAGGAGTGCTGCTGGATAATATTAACTTGGCTAAAGGTCCTGAAAATCAATGACTAAATGGTACTTCTAAACGGAACCTTAGTGGAACAGAAGTTCTTGAGCAGTTGATTTCATTTTCATATATATATCTTTCTTCAATAGCTTTAGAATGATGGTACCATCAAAACAATCAGGTACCACTTTGCTTTTGCTTGAAACTGATGTATAATGTGAGGCAATATGTCTGCTCATCTGCCATGTTGGAGCGGTCAGGATCCGCTTGTGAACAAATGCACTTGCATTGAGAAATGATGAGTCTCAGGATTAAATTAGCAACAACTTCCTTATTCCTCAACCAATTTTCACCAAGTTTGTTTTGTTATAATCCTCAGACATCGGCAGCTTTTATTTCTTTAATAACTGATCATGCTAATTAGCCGTCCGGACCACCAAAAATTATTCAGTCTGCACCTGACATTTAAAACTGACTTTAGCGTGAGCTCTGGTAGAAACACAATCACACACACATCAGCAAATCCATCAGTGTGTGAATCACCTCTAATCTTAATGCACATAAAAATAAAATAAACCCCCAAAACACAGTAAGAAGGATGAAGCTCAAGTTGGATTTCTATTCGCCAGCTTCTTGTTCAAATTTTCCCGTTCCACCTTAAATGATGCAGCTTCAGGCACCAGAAAGTGACTGCTGCACCATTTAAGGTGGAGCGGGAAAATTCAAACAAGCAGGCAAATAAGATGTTGACTTCAGCTTTGTGTAAGAAGGTGCTAACATTAATATATTATGAGTACCTACATGGATTAAGGAATGCTATAACTTACCTTGCTACAAAGCATTAACCATCATTGTATCATTGAATAGACTACTAAATGAAACCAGAGGAAAAACAATCACATCAACAGGTTCTCTGTGCATCACCAACCACACGGCCATATCTACACATAAACATCACACAATAAATTCGCAAACATGAGTGTGGATCACTGCGTTCCCTCCGTTATATAATCCTATGCCACTTTCTGAGTGCAATATTCTTGAAATAGTATAATTTGGGACAGTATCTTTCTCACACTGCCGGACTGTAATGGTACTGAATGCAGTCCAGCAGCGATGTTGACTGCCCCAAAATGGCGGCGCACTTGACCTGCCTGGCTAGACCCAACACAGCATCTAGGTAAGTATATCTATGTGTCAGGGCCTTGTGTTCATTTCAGGATGCCTGCTTTTCATGATCCAATCAAATCCCAAAGAAAAAAGTCATGTCGCACCCACCATGTCTAAGTTTCCTGTTTCCCTTGGTCTGATTTCTGTTTCACGTTGACTTTAAATGACAGGATGCATTGTGCTTAATATGACCAGGGACATGAACTAACAAGTTAAAACAGGAAGCACTCTTTGATCTAGTAATACCAAACTGATTTTCTATTGCATGCATGCCTACACTAAAGGCTGCTTTCACACCTATCGAACATTTTTTATTCGTTGTGGTCCGTTTTGCCAGGTGTGAGCAGGCCTGAATCATCCTTTGGGTTTTATGGGCATCCAGTGGCCTGAGCTGCAACCATTTATGACAAAATCTAAATAGCTGTTCTGACTCGTGTTGGAAGCTTTATTAGCGGCCCACCAAAAAATTTCAAACTTGTCGTTGTGTTATAAACAGTCATAATTTATTAATGACTTTTTTACATTTTAATGATTGAATTAAAATGTAAACATGCATAAAACAGCATGTCATAGAAAAGGTGAGCTATATACAGTTCTCTGTAGCCTCCTTGCAGCTTAACCCTGTCACACATACAAACACACACAGCGCTGCAGGCTCTGGTGTGCATTTTCCCTTCTCTAAGCAGGTCATGCGTGTTGTAATGGTAGATTACTGCAGAGGCAGGAAAGATGCTGATGTGTGCAGTGGTTTTTTGTATGTTCCAAAGTGGTTTAGTGGTCACCTGAACAATGTTAAATAACAAACCAACTTCACAGTTTAGCTGGAATATGTCCTTCGCCTAATTTAGATTTTATGTTGTTATATACTGTGGTACATTTTTCTTGTGCTCTGACTTTGAACACCAGTTTGTGCTACAACTGCTGGAAATTTGTCCAAGTAAGGAACAGTAATCAAACAGGAGAGGACAGGAGGAAAAGCGTAATAGCGGAGGATTACCCTGTTTGAAGAGGAGAGCAGACCGTGGGAGATGAAAGACAGAAACTTTGTCAAATATGGCCAGTTCTCATCTGTCTTTCCCACTTTCGCTCTTTGTATTCTTCTCTCTCTCCCTGTGCCCTTGCTCTCTATGTATATCTCTTTTTGCCTCTCTTTCTTTCTCACTCTTTCAACTCCCCCTCTCTTTTCCTCTTTCCTTTCCTTCTCCTCTTTCTCCCTCTCTTTCTCTTTTGTCTCTTTCTTTCTCTCTCATTCTTTCTCCCTCTCTGAGGTCCCCTCTCTCTCTCGCTTTCTCTTTTTCTTTCTATTGTTGTCTGACTGACGATCTCTCTTTATTGTATTTCTTTCTTTCTCACTCTCTCATTTTCTCTCTCTTTCTTTCTTCCTCTTTTTTATTTATCTCCTTATCTTTCTTTCCCTTCCTCTCTCTTGTCCCTCTGTCCCCTCTTTCCCTCTCCCCGCTTACTGTTCCTTTATCTCTCTCTCTCTCTCTCTCTCTCTCTCTACTGAGGAAACCACCTGGTTCCATCTTTAGCAGCTCACTCAGTATTCTATTATGCGTCTGAGCGTGAAGGTCAAACAGTGTGTGTGTGTGTGTGCGTGTGGCTCCTTTAGACTGTCTTTAGATACTGTGGAAACCCCACCTTGAACTTTACAGTAACATATTTCTGAAAGTGGCCTAACAACCTTTTATTATTATATTACACACAAACACACACACACACAGACAGGCATACACAGATTTCATCCTGTCTTATAAGCAGCTCTAATTTAATACAGCTTTCTGACCTCAGTAACACTGAATGAAAAACCTCTCTTCATGAATCCACCAGTTATGCCTTCTCAAACAGAACATTCGTCTAGCATCTTTAGCCAAATAATTCAGTTATATAACGGATAACTTCTTGTTATCTAATGAATGAGCTACAGAGGTCTGCTTGTACTAATTGGGCCAGCTAATGAGTTTAGGTCAGCAGTCACAGTAAAGAGTACTACTAAACTGGCCAAACAACGTTTAACAGAGACACAGACCAGCTGCTGAAACAGGGAAGTGAGAAGGCATTTCAAGTTGGCCATGCAGTGTATACAATACTGTACAAAAGTCTTTGGCAGCAATAAAACTTTAAAAACATTTTATCTTGGCAGTAAGTGTGTTTTTGCCAGTAAAAAAAAATCCATATTGCAGATAAACTTTAGATGGTAACCATAAATAATGGATTTCCTTGAGTAGAGATTAGGAATAAACTAACACTGACACACAACAAATCACAATGTATTGTTTAGAGTTTTTAGAAAAATCAGTGTTCAGTACTGTATGTGACCCAATGACATCATACTAAATGCTACGGCAAATTTACAATGGACATAGTTCGGATAGCATCAATTTTATTTCAATGAGCTCTTGAAATCTTCAAATTCCTTGAATTGCAACTTCATGAAATGTGATTGGTGGAGGCTGCAAATTCCACTTCAACTTCAACAGATAAAACAATATAATAAAAATACAAATTCAACCCCACAAAATGCCCCCAGAGTGGACTGGGAAATATTAATCTATGGATCTAACATCATATTTATCATGTGTTGAGTTTAAAAGTTTAGAGTTATTGTTATTTTGCTCAGGCCCAGTGCTTACAAGGCCACACCAAGCATGTAGACCTATAGCACTCCCAATGATCAACTGAAATTTCACAGAACTTGGATCCATCAATTAACATTGATGGCATAGTAAGCATGTTTGTCATGAGATTTTTTCTTTCAGAAGACTTGATCTATGAAGAAGGCTATTGAATGGTAAAATGTGTTTGTTTGCATTAACATTTATGCATTTAGCAAAGAATCTCTCTTAACTAGTACGAATAGTTTAGTCCAAACTACCTTTGAGCTAAGACACTACCAGAAAGCCAGTGCTGATAACAAGAAAGATACAAAAATACCAGTGATGATATCTAGAAAGAAGGACACAAAATGCATAACTAGGACATTATGCAATATGCAATACAATGCATTTCAATAAGTGCTAGATTAGTGCTCACTTAAGTGCTTTACAAAGAGACAGGCTTTAAGTTTGCTTTTGAAAACAGCAAGGGACTCTGTTGTTCAGACAGCCAGTACAAGGGATTGAGGCATGGAGCGGGTTTTGACCATTGCCATTAGGGAAGAAGGAGCTTGTTCATTTTGGCTTTGTAGGTATCAGGGTTTTATATCTAATCCAGGCAGCTACAGGAAGCATGTGAAGGGAACGCACCAGTGGAGTGACATGAGTGAACTTAGGAAGATTGAAGACAAGCCGATAAGCATTCTACAGACTTGAAGACAAATCTGTAATCATTAGTCTTGCAGTCCTAATTACTTTTTACAGCTGAGTACATGTGTGAGTTGAATTATGTAGGCTAGATTCTATACGACAAGTCTAGTGCCAAATTGAAAACGTTTGCACTAATGCTAAGCAGGTTAGTCTGTTAACCTAATAACACTTGAATGGCCAGCCTTTCACTAGGTGAAGATAGTTGCACACCCGTGTGGTAATGTACTTTTCTCCCTCGCCTAATTCATCTTGTTGCCAGGCCTAATTATGCTGCTTACTCAATTTACAGTGTATGATGTAATTACATCACTGTAAAATTAATTACATAGTTATATATTAATTATATTTAATTACATTGCATTCCTTTTTGACAGATTCTAGTTTGTTATTCTGTTTGTTTTGATGCCACAAAATGTCAAAACATTTTTTCTTTCTGCCAAACCTCATTTTCATCTATTCTCTTTGGTATGGCATGAAATCAATGCATCACTGTTGCTGGTGCCATTTGCTCTTGCCGTCTGTGACACTTTTCAGTGGACTGTATGCTGGCACATTGATTACTTTCATTTATTCAAACAACAATTACTGTACAAACAACAATTACTTTTAATTAAACTCAAATTATGATAAAAGAGCTCCTCACACAGATGTGGCAAGGATTGAAAGTTTAGAATCTGAACTTTGGACAGAATGTCTCTGGTCATGTATTATAAATGGGACTTTTAAGGGTTTACATAATGTGTAGCATAGTCCCCCTCCCTCCCTCATTTCAGTCCATTTTCTGCTGCCTCAAGCATTAGGGAGAGTGAGTGGTTACAGGCTACAGAGCTCATTTGGAGAAGAACCATTAACCATTAGCCTTGATGGGGAAAACCTGGCTTTGGCACTTTTACCACCCAGCCCCACCCCCTCACTTTCTTCCCCCATCGCTTTCAACTATGCACCACAGTAATCGCTGCTGGCTTGATTTTTATTCACACGCAATTTGTGGGCCCTTTCATTTCCTTTCATATTAATTGATCACATTAAGCAGACCACAAATGACTAGAGGGGTGAATAGGATGAATAAATGAAAGTAATCAATGTGCCAGCATACGGTCCACTGAAAAGTGTCACAGACGGCAAGAGCAAATGGCACCAGCAACAGTGATACATTCATTTCATGCCATACCAAAGAGAATAGATGAAAACATATTGCTAACTGACATGGAAAGTTAAGAACGGTTTTCAGGACTTAACTTTACTGTGAAATGAAGTCAATGGAACCAGACTTTATTTCACATAATTTTGGGCCATTTCTTTTGGTACTTTCATCATGAAATTTACCCACAATGTAAAGGGCAACAGGTACTTTCAAAATAAAACTGAAAAATTACAAAAATGGAGATACAAGGTTTTACTCCCCCAGCAGCGATACAGTATGTATATAGATGGGAAGAAACACTGGATGAGCAACAAATTTTTAGACATGCAAAGTGGAATATATAATACATACGGGACATAGTATTATTATTTATAGATACTTACATGTATATAATACACATGGAACATATGTTTGATCTTAACATTTTGATACTGAATAAAAACTAGTGGGTGTATGTCTGTATGTCACATGCATGCTAAGAGGCCATATGAGGACCACACTAGAAGAACCTAACAGTCTGATCATCCTTCTCTTCTCTCTGTCCAGTCATCTGACCTGTAAAAGCTGTCTGAGGCACCTCTTATCAGGCACTGAATGTCCTCTCTGTCTGTCTCTCTCTCTCTCTTTCTCTCTCCCTCTCTCTCCCCAGTCTCTCCACTAGGACACAAAATAATGTGTTGTCTGAAGTTTCACCAATCACAACCCCTTCTCTTAAAGTCCTCCACCAATCAAGATCAGCCTGAAGTGGAGCTGTGCCAAAAAGCTCACAAAGGGGGGCTGGCTGTCCACCAAGGGGAGTAGAGAGCATAAATGGATTGAGTTGTGACCTTCCGAGGGCAGCGCTTGCAGAAATCAATCCACTTTAATGCCTCAGCAAGTGGTAGGCCAGCATGACAAAGTGTTCCAGCGCACAAGTAAATCAACTGATTCAATCTTTGGTGGCCTAGCAGGAATCAATGCTGGCTTGGTATTTTATATATATGATGCAGCCAATAGATTCATCACTTAAAAGCTGTAGTCAGAGCAGCTGGCAGTCTCCAATTAGCATGATGGTTGTAATGCATGGTGTTGGGCTGGCCCTACACAGTGAATCTTTAGCTGTAAATTACACTAAACAAAATTTCACTTGTGAAACAAAACCTCCTGCAACTCACTTGTTTGTAATGCCATTATCTCAATATTAAACGATGCCATTTCATCTAACTGACTCCAATAATGAAAAAGAATGGTTCTTTGCATCATGATACGGTTCCTCAAATTGATGGAGAATGTGCTGTAGATGGTTCTGTATAGAACCTTTTTGAAAAGCATTCTATTTAGCACCAAAAAGGGGTCTTCTATTGTAACAAGCCTGACATTGTAAAATTAGAAGAACTCTTTTTGGTGCTATATAGAATGCTACAGGAATTTCTACTAGATTCTTAGAGTAAATGACAATTCAGAAAATTGCTATGATTTACTTTATGGTACTGCATGCATATCATGAAAAACTGTCCATGAATTTCCAGTGACATCACATCTTAGCGATTACCTCCGTGATGTTATTGCTAATTTCCACCAGTGTCTCTATGGGAGTAGAATGCTACAAATTGTTCAATTTCAGGGTTATAGGACTCTCTCCATTCAAAGAGATAGGAGCCTAGGGCATGAGGAGAACGAGTAAGAACCGCCACCATGCACTAGGTAATTGGTATTTATAAAAAGATAACAAATAATGAAGAATCCTACACAGTTTTGCTCATGCATGACCATTTACCGTAAACCGTCTGTGATCTGCAATGGATTTTTGTGAGATTTTCTATAGTACAGTATTATAAAAGTGTAGTTCACTATCTAGGCTAGCAGTATTTGCTAAAAAGGCTAACTGCACCTACAATGCCAGTCGGTGAGTTAAATCTGCTAATGGCTAAGTGAAACAATCATTTGTAAACTGAACATGGGATTCAAATAACTAGAAGAACAGGCACTTAAGCCACACACCAACTGAGAAAAAAATCTGAGAATGACAAGTGACATAACTTGGGCATATCCAGATCATTACTCTCATTACTTTGTTTGAGAGTTTGTATGGATCCACACTCTCAGTAAGACTAACGTTGTTAGGAATCCCTAATCTCTAATTAAGTCTGAAAATAAAATACAGTAATGCAGCAATCTCTTAAAACACTCACAGTGAGTGTTAGGCCCAGTTTCATTTCACCCCTTGCCCCCACCACTTAGCCCTACCCCTCCCCACACTCCAAACGTGTTACGAGAAAAAAAGAAAACCGGCAAGATGGCTGCACAAGCAACTAAAGAAACCCACAATTGTGAGTATTTTCTCCATTAAAAATTACAATAACTATTGTATGGTCTTAGTTTAAAGTTAGTGTATTGGTTGTTTTCTTCATAACATTCTTCATAAGCTAAATTTCCCGTTTCACCTTAAATGCTGCAGCAGTAATGATGCCTGAAGGATATTGTCGCAGCCTCAGTAGCCTTGGACTTGACTCCGTGAGCTGTGAGGAGTTCTGTCGTGCCTGGGGAGAAGGACACAGCACTCTGCCTCTCCGATCTGGCGCGCTGAGGGAAAGGTCGTGGCCCCAAATGAGGACTGGGGACATGTGTGGCTGAGGAGCATTGATGTTGTCCATGATGGCAGACATTTCCATACCCCTTCTGTGGAGAGACCGAGGGGGATTGGTGGTTTGGAGGCTGGTGGCTTGCTAGGACAGCTGTCCTTGGATGGGGGTTGGGCTATGTCCCACCAGGCATGGCTATGCAAAGTATTTTTATATAGATATATACTGATGTATTTAAGGACACACAAACCTGATTCAGACATAAATCATTGGGTTTTTTTTTCTTTTTTATGGCCACAGCTGCAGCGTGGGTTATTGGCTGTTCTACCACAGCAACACATTTTATTACGCTAACACTGGAAATACACAACAGCTGACTCAGTGTAATAGAAGATTCTACTGTCATTTACTTACTCAGTGCAGCTGGTATTTGGAAGAGAAAAGGATGCTAATTGTTCTGGTTTATAAGGTACAATAAGACTTGCTGTGCTGTTGGTAGTTTCTCTGCCTCTAAGAGCCTCTTTACACCTTGTATTAACAAGGGCTTCATGTCTGGATCGTATGTGGAAAAAGTCTGGCTGAACTCCATTTACACTTTTCACAAAAATGCACCCACAGCGTGAACAGATGAGATCCCATTGTACTCTTCCTGTGTAAAAAGCACATCAATACATATCTTTCAGTTTTACTTTTGTTGACTCTATTTCCCATTGCAGAACAACTGGCTTGGCCAAGCTTGGCTTGGACGCTTTCATCAGCGTGGAGTGCATGACGGCTCTGTGTCCTGGGCTAACTTCAACCCTGCGTATCCTCCTCTTTCATTTCATTGTTTATTCTCTCACCTGCTAGCCAGCACTCACCTTACTGCTCACCTAATTGGAAATAGATAATGAAAATGGATCTTGTTTGCACTTATGTTCAATATGGTCAGGGTCCATCTCTGACCATCTCCAAATGTGGTTTGAGCGATCCCATTGCAATCCAAACACAATGTGTCCTGAAGGTGTTCACATCTATATTTTCATGTGGTCAAGTGAAATCTTACCAAAAAGGCATGTCAATGCAAGGTGTAACAGGCTCTTTCTGAAGTGCTGACAGTAAAAGACAACCAGATTATAGGTTATATGTTATAAATTAGGTACTGGTTGGCAGTTTGTGACTTGTGGCTTTTGGAACTAACCTGGTAAACTCTCTGGGGTCTAAGGACATTTTCTCAAATTTTGCATATCTTTTTTAAATTGGCCCTTAAAGGCATCTGCATATAGCATGATAAAAAAAGTTCCCTGTAGAGATGTGTTTCCTAAAGTTTGAACTGTATTTAAAGAGATGTTTGAACTGTATTTCTGCACTGTAGTATCACAAAGATAGAAAAATATATATAGAAACATTGAATTTGGATGTTCATGGTTCATTCAGAATGAATGAGTTGCTTAAAAGCTGTCACAAACATTCGCAAACAGTTTAAAGATCTAATTAAAGCCAAAATAAGTCGTTATTATTTCTTTATTATAATTGCAATGGCATGTTCCTCCCTTCATGTGGTTGTCGTTGTTTATGAGCATGTTACTAGGTGGTCTGGAACATGCCAGAAGCTGCAACAGTAGTATCTTTAAATATTCAAATTGACATTTTCTATGTTCAAATGCACATTTTTCATTGGATTGCACAAATATTTGAATGTCAGATTTATTTTTTGTGCCTGTACACTGCCTGACTTTGATGTGGACAACAGATTGTGTATGTAAATCACTCACTGTGCTTGTGTATGTATGAGAGAGGAAAAGTACTTCTCTGAATGAAAGGCTGGTGGCTACATTTGTGGTGTAAATTCATCCCAACAAAATAATTTTCCCGTTTCTTGGTGGAGATCTGCAAATGTTCATTTTGATTTGTATTGATTTGTAAAAACTGTAAAACTGTATTTGCATTTCTCTCTATCTATACTTTTAATACTTAATACTACTAGTAATTACTACTAATAATACTAGTAATACTTTTTGAATGAAGCCAATTAGAACAGAATTAATTTACATATATCAGTCTTAAAGGCACACATAAACAGGCTGTTTAATTCTAGGGGATAAATAAGTTAGAATTATGGAATACACACATAAACTCACACAAATAACATGAGTGGATAATAAAATGCACTTAAACACTTAAAGGGCCCATATGATGGGAAATTGAATTCTTCTTACTCCACAATCCATACAGTCCACACATGTAAACTAAGCTGCAAAAACAGTCCGTTTTGAATTCACTGTTTTTGTGTTGTCCCAAGAACCAATGCAGTATCCACTTTCAGCCTACAGGACTTTATCCCCGCCCATTCACACTGAAGATAAGGAGTGTTTTAGCTTGGAGTGCTGTGCAGGACAACCAGTCAGAACAGAGAGCATTTACATATACAATCGTATGCAAAAGTTTGGGTACCCCTGCCAAATGGCATTTTGTTGAAGTGAAAATAAGTGAACACATCCTCTACGGAGAACACACTTATGCATATTTTAATGAACAATTACTGTGTATTTGCTAAAGTGAATTAATAATAAAACATGTGGCATGTGTACAAGTTAAGGTTTTATGCTTAATTTTTTCTAAAATGTTAGACTTAGAAAATAAATAGAAATTGTTCTTTAAAATTTGCAGGAAAATGACAAGTTCCCTGGAGAAAATGTGAGAAGTTATTTTCACATGGAAAATCTACAGAACATTTCATCTGAGCAGGGGTGTTTAAACATTTACATACAATTGTAGTATCTACAGTAAAAAGCACAGTAACAAAAACAGCATGCATAATTCTGAGGGAAGAAATGAAGTTGAAAAAATGGACATGTAAGAATAAAATGATGTCTGTTTTTTGTACATAAAGCCACACCAATGTCATTTCTAGACCTCAGAGAAAAATTACATGCACAGATGAGCTTATTTAAAGTGAAAATAGAAAAGAAAATAGGAGCGTGAGTGACTAACACTACAGCAGCCTGGCTGAAACAAAAGAACAGACTTCCCTCCTCATGTACGAGACTAATAACACCCTGGCCTAGTTAACGCCTTTCGGTTCTGCTGTCTTGCATACTCGTGGTTTCCCTTAGAGTCTCTTTTTCATGAAATTAGAACTCTTTCCTGCCACTGTCAAACTCAACAATGCTTATTAAGGACCTAAACTGAAATTATATGAATCTCCCCAACAGGTGTTTCATTTGATTAAAAACTGTGAGCCACATCTTTGGCTCATATTAAATTAGGCACAATGGTGAATCAATAAACCAATCAGAAATCTTTCCACTGTGATCTCTAGGGGAAACTTAAAATTGTCCTGGTTCCCAGACCTTCAGTGTCTCAGCAGCATACCTTTGCAGTTAACATGAAGTAATGCTATCATTATGGATTGACAGTTTGATTAATCTGATTTGGAGTTAAGTGGATGTGCTCCGAGCTCTCCAAGGTACTCTAGTTGGCCCTTGTACATCAGCACTATGTGCCTAAGTGCATTGTGAGCATTTAGTGTACTAACTACGTAGCAAGCAGTACTGTGAGAGGCAAAGTTTCTTTTTGCCTCTGTGGAAACAACATTTTCTACACTCAAACATACTCATTGCATAAAGATCTATGCAAGTAACACATCAGCACAGTCCCAACTATCTGCACTGACTTCATTCTTATTGAAAAGCCACTTCTTTTTGAATTGAAAGGTAAGGAGCAGCTGTATGATCGAGTCATAGATTGGCTCTGGTGGGTTTAACTGTTTCTGTGTTTATTGCTGGCATTGCAACAGAACTGCTAGATGCATTATAATATTAAATTCCATAAGATTGTCGAGCTATTATTGATTTGTTGACACTCGTGAAAGTGCTTCGCTCTTTGAGTGTAACTTAACATTGTAAATGATGTGGCATTTGGTCTTTGGTTGTAGGTTGCACATATTACGCGCGAGTCCAGTTACAATTGTATGCAAGTCTCTTTATATTAAAGTGATTTTAATTTGCTCAATGTCCAAAGAAAGCCAAATAAGTACAGGCCACCACTGATACATACTGCTCCACCCACTCACACTGAAGTTATAAGGAGCATTTCTTCCAGTAATACTTTTTGAATGAGACACAAGACAGGACAGCCAATCATAACTTACTTAATTTACAGATAGTCTTAAAGATGCAGTAACAAAAACAGCCTGTTTAATTCTAAGGGATAAATATGTTAGAATTATGGAATACATACATTCACATAAAGTGAATCTTAACAGAAAAGAAAATAGGAGAGTGAGTGACTAACACTACAGCAGTCTGGCTGAAACAAAAGAACAGACGTCCTTCCTCATGTACCAAACTAATAACACCCTGCCCTAGTTAACGCCTTTCGGTTCTGCTGTCTTGCATACTCCATCTTTTAAATCATGGTTTCCCTCAGTAAGAACTCTTTCCTGCCACTGTGAAACCCAACAATGCTCATTAAGGAGTTTTCTCATCAGAAAAACTGAATGGAATGTCTTTATTACATAGGAACAAATGAAGTAATAGAAGCTAAAAAAATCCAGTACTTTATATTATCTAGCAAAGAAAAATCACAGACAGTATAAATGTTACTCTGCCTGATCTGCGATGTTTGGCCACATGTTCTCATCTATATCACACTTAATGTTCTCTGTTGCTTACACACATACAAATAAGGCCTTGATGGATTGTCCTTTGTGAGCAAAAAGGCTTCAGAAGTGATTCCTTTTTATAGATGATCAACACCTGGGTAGGACCAGCTCAGATGTGCATCGGTTGTGACTGTCATACGTTCAATCAGCAGTTTGTGTCTATAATCATTCAAATTACCTGAGCTTTGATTGTTGTCTGTATTTGCTGTAGAGTGTTTGTAATTGAGTAAATTGATATGCAGTTTATATTAATGTTAGATTCTGGAGAACAGTGTAACAGTTACGTAATGGTGTACGCAAGCATTTGCAGTTAGAGCTAGAGAAATTAACGGTTTTGTTAAAGGTGGAGACTGAATGAAAAGAGAATTAAAGAACTTTAGAATCACTAAATGACTATGATCACTAAATTGTATTGAAGCAAGGAAAAACTGTTCATGTTTTAGTCCAAACAGAGTGTTGCTGTATTAAGTATAGCGTAAAAATTTAAAAAAGAGAGCTCAGTACTGAAAATGCTTATAATTAGATTTTAGATTACTTACTTTTGGCAGTAATTCTGCAATCGTAAAATATTGTAAGTCAAGCACAAATTGAAAAAGGTTCTAATTACCACCATGTTTCGTTGACCCTTATAGTTCTTCTGAGCATTTCCCTTGGAGAAATGGTTTGGATGTGGTACGTGTGTGTGTGTGTGTGTGTGTGTGTGCATGTGTGCCTGTCTGTATGTGTGTGTGTGTATATATGTGTGTGTGTATGTGTTTGTATGCGCAAGTGTGTCTGTGTGCAAGTGTGTCTGTCTGCGTGTGTCTGTCTGCGTGTGTCTGTGTGTGTATACGTGTGTGTGTGTATGTGCGAGTGTGTCTGGAGTGTGTGTGTGTTTGTGTGTGTGGAGGGAGGGTGTGTGTGCATGTCTGTCTGTTTGTGTGTATGTGCATGTGTGTGAACATATGTATGTGTGTGCCTGCGTGTGTGCCTGTGTGTGTGTGTCTGTGTGTGTGTCTGTGTGTGTGTTTGTGCATGTGTACGTGCAAGTGTATCTGTCTTGGTGTGTGTGTGTGTATGTGTATGTATGTGCGAGTGTGTCTGTTTGCGTGTGTATGTGTGTGTGTCTGTGTGCGAATATGTGTGTGTGTGTGTGTGTGTGAATATGTGTATGTGAGGGTCTGCGTGTGTGTCTGTGTGTGTGTGGGTGTGTGTGTGTGCATACGTGCATGTCTGTCTGTGTGTATATATGTGAGCGTGTGAATTTGTGTACATGTGCCTGAGTGTGTTTGTGTGTATGTGCGAGTGTGTCTGTCTGTGTGTGTTTGTGTCTGTGTACGTGTGTGCATGTGTGTGAATATGTGTATGTGTGTGCCTGCGTGTTAGCCTGTTTTGTGTGGTAACTTTATGAAGATTCCACATGGAAAAGGGATAGTAGCCCCTGACCGCCGCCCAATACGCTCTGAATCTCTCCTTCTGTCACTGAACATGATTGTAAATATTGATTCTGCATACTGCACTTAATTTACTTGATTAAAATGTGGACATAATTTTGTCAACAAAATTAGATTTTAGCTTACTTACTTTTGGCAGTAATTCTGTTACTGCAATATATTCTTAACATGGACATGATAGACACATCAAATCAAGTAAATTCAGTAGCATTGCAATGCACGTCTAGGTCTCAAGTAAGACTAAGGCCAGTGCAATAAACATTCAAGTGTTCTTTCCTTCTCGGAGTGGCATAATTACATCCATAGCGTGTCTAAGCTTCAGTCACTCAGTGCTTCACAGCGGAAAATTCCCCACACTGAATAATTCACTGGCCTTCATGAGGGCAATGGTGCTTATGTAAGACTCATACAGACTGCCTCAAATGCAAACACCACTGACCTCTATCGCAGAGATGAACATTTTGTGAGAGGACTAAGAAAAAGTGTGTGTGATGGGGGGAGACAAATCAGAGTGCTGAAAGAAATCAGTGTCTGGGGTGTGTGTGTGTGTGTGTGTGTGTGTGTGTGTGTGTGTGTGTGTGTGTGTGTGTGTGTGTGTGTGTGTGTTGAGAGGGGGAGGTTGGCGGTTCTAAACCAGGCAAAGAAACTTCTTCATTATTGGTTGCAAGTCTTGAGTGTGTTGAACCCCAAACCCACATTTTGAGGAAGTGAGCTGGTTTTGACTGTGGGAAAATCAGATAATTTAAAAGTGGTGGAAAGTGGTGTTGGTCCCAGAGAGTAAAATGAGAGTAAACATTCAGTGTAAAATTGTAAAAAATGGTTTGCATATTGAATGTCATTATAAAGCAGTGCTTGGCAGGCTGAAGATTCTACACAAGGGAGAGTTATCAGCACTCAAGTCACTTTTGTGAGCATTACTGAATGAGAAGAAACCCACACCAGCAGGATCTCAGGAACGCATGTATGTATGTAGTCACAAATTGCATATGTATTAAGTAAATGTAAATGTGAACTAAAAGGTTTTGTTTGATTAGTTTTAGGCTGAGAACAGTTAAGCATGCTAGGCTAACAGGCTACTCCAATAACATTTAGCTTTTACTGGAGGATTCATTGTTAAACTGTAATGTACAAAGTAAAGGATATGGCATGAATGTGTGTTACAAGCTTGAAATGCTTTAAATGTACATATGTAAGTACAGTTGGCCTATGTGGTATTAAACCTAGTGTGGGAAAGTGAATGTATGCCATCAAGTGTCTTTGATAATAGACCAAAAAACCTACATCCAAATTTAAACTTGGGTCCTCAAAATAGGATCAAAATAGGATACAACCCTTTTAGCAAGTTGCACTACACAGATAGGTGGGTGTACCGCTGAGGGATATACTGTTACATACATGGAACAGCTCTGTAGCTAGTGTACATAGTGTAAAATTCATACTCAAGTACAAGTATTGTTGCTTGGTTCACCCTTTCAGTGGATAGTTACTTAGGAAAGAAGCGGAGGTGATCAGTAAGTCATGTTCCACCTGGACAACTCCAGCCCTCCAAGTGTGAAATGGCCCATGTCATGAAGAACCTAATTTCTTGTGTTTTTTTCATTAAACATACTACAGAGTTTGATGTAGTATGTATACATTGCTAAGGTTTCAAAATGTACCATTGTTCCCCAGTCTATACATTCTATACATGGAATCTAAGCTGCAAAAACAATCCATAAAAATCACTGTTTCACTGAAATCACTGTTTCACAGTAAAATCACAGTTCAGTGACATTCACTACATCTTATCTTGCCTACCTCTGGTTTTTGCTTCCATAACATCCAGCAATCTCCATGGACCTACTTCAGGGAGAGAAGTTGTAGTCATCTAATTGTCACTCACCACAGCTTTGCTGCAGTGGATGCTGGTCAGTGTACACTATAAGGTGGCACCCCATAGGTAGTGCTTACACTTTAACGCTTTACGCTTTACACTTTCTCTCCATTAAAGTCTGTTTTAGCTTGAATGCACTCACAGTTATTTTTCTCAGTGTCATAAAGGCTTCAGTTAGCGCATGTTTCAGATAACATCCTTTCACTCTTCTTGTTCTGAGTCAGGATTTCTCCTGATCCATGAAGACTGCAATGTAGAGACAGAAAGGAAAAAGAAAGACAAGAAGGCCAGAGTAAACAAGGAAGGGAGCTTGCATTTAAATTAGGTAAAGGCAATAATGTAAAAATAAGATCTTGGCAAAAGAAGCCATTTGAATCTAATCAAAACATCCAATATTTCTTATTTTGAGAGTGTTGTAAGCCTATGTCTACACCTTTTTACTTGTTCTTTACTTTAATCTAGTACAACTGTCTTATTTCATTGCTACATAATTTTGCTTGATTTAAGCATTATTTCTTGAAACACTAAAAAAGAAAGTTTTCAAAACTTTAAAAATGATTAAAAGACACAGAGAGGTTTAAAAATTATTAAAAGATACAGAGAAATGGGACTCCTAACAACCAAGCGAGATCTCATAGACCACCTAAACTGAACTTTAGGAGAAAACATCCCTACAGATATTTGTAGCTTTAAGGCAAAATGGGTGGAAACATTAAATGCTAAAACTATTATATTATACTTAGTTGTTGAGGCTTCTGTGTAAATTTTTGTTAAAGATATGTTTTTTTCCTGACACTGAAAAATAAATAACTTGGCCATATTGACTGGAAATTAAAGCAACATTATCTAACAACTTCACCTTAAAATAACTGCTTCAAAATCATTTTGATGGTATATTGGCTTATAGTAGAGAGAATGGCATCTCTGTCTTTGCCACTGTGGTTTGCATGTCACACATTAACAACTGTGGGTCTTCAGCTAGCTACAAGAAGCTACCCAGCAAACTCACAACATTGTCACAATGTTGTCTACTTTCTTGCAAAGTTGCTACAACATTGTCAAAAGGTGGTGCTGTTTACATTGTCTGAACAAACTTCATTATTAAGTAACGATGCTGTATGGTGTTATGACCACCTGTTCACAACTTAGCAGCATTCCATGGAGTTCCACACACAACATAATGGAACCTATATGGATTCTAGGAGGTTTTGACAGTGTACTGACAATGTTGGCAGTACAATTTCATTTCAGTTTTCAGATAACGTTGTCACAACTTTCTGAGGAATTAAATTTCAGTGTTGTGGCAACGTTGTGTGCACCAAAACAATAGGCTGTTATAATGTAACTGTGTTTGCTGGGTAGCTCAGTATTCCCAGTATGAACGTCATGGCAGAGACTCCAAAGAGACAGAAAAAGATGTCACAGAGGAAAAGAAAAAGAGAGTGACCAAGCAAGAGACCAGACAAAAGTACATCTCGGACTGGCTTTTACTCGTTGCCAAGAGCTAAAAGAGATCAAATAAAGCAAGCCAGTCTCACAGCTAACAATAAAACAATGAAAATCCAACAGCAGAGTGTACATCACTGCCAGTGTTATTCTTGAAAGATTGCAACGCAGGCTGTAACCTAATCTGTTTTCTCGAATGCCAAAAGTCATCTGACCTCAGGCGTGTTTTAGGCTAGCGTGCACATCTCACGGCAAAAAGTTTGGTCAGTCTTTGTCAATGTCACACCAAATTAGCCTTGAAAGTTTGCAACTTCATGTAATACAATCTTGTAATATTACTCTACCTTGTAAGTCGACATGGTTCTTTCTCTTCATATGTTTCTTGCAGGTGTTGTACCGAATTCTGTCTCCCTGGCAGAATCTGACTCTTCTTCGTGTGCACGCTACAGATTGCACTCATGATTTTGGTTGCTTACAGAAAAAGAACAGAAATTGCGAGTGTAATCTGTAGCTAGCATCCATACGCCTGCATGGCGAGCGTGCACATAAAGGAGAGTCAGATCCTTCCACTCATCAACAAATGCGTGTGTACATGAGGGGAGCTCACAGCACAGTTTGTATTTACGACAGTGGTGTAAAAGTGAAATACACACTGAAACTGTAGGGGGCGCCCAAGAGCACAATTCTCACGCAATTCTGTTTTAAATAAGTGAAGGATGGTCTCTGACTTTTGCACAGTATTGTATATTGGCTAGAATTAAGATCATTTTATGTCCAATACGGCCGAGATATCATTACTTTTTGTCAGTGCAGCTTTAACTTCATCTTCTGCACCCTGGCAGAATAGCTCTGTCTCCTTGCAGCTCAGTCTGCACTGGAACAAGCTGATGAAGTTCTAGAATTAGCTGAGCTTTCAGCAGCTCTTTGTGAGCAGTGCTGGCTCTGCCTGTTAAGCCACAAAAGTTGCTACTTAGGGACCCATGGCCACCAGGGGGCCCCCTAACAACTTTCGAATTATTACTGTACTATTATGTCGTCTAGCAGGCAGTGGAGCATGTGCCCCCTTGCCCCTTAATGACTAACAATTTAACTCAAGAACGGTGGTAAAATAATGTGGATCAAATTTTATTACATTAAATATATTCACTCATTTCATTCATGATTCCTGCATGCATGTTCATGTCTTTGACCAACTGCTCTCAAGCCCCGCCTCATTTTCTTGGCCCTCCAATTACTGCTTAGCAACCACTTCTATCTGCCATTTGTTCAATTAAGCCTTCAGTTGAGGCAGTGTGCCAGATTTAAAAGTAAAACTCCAGATATGGTGATAAAATGTGCCTGTGCCAGATAGCCTGGCAGACTAAAGTTTTTTTTTAGTCAATTCCAAAGACAGAAATAAAAAAACATCTTTAAATTAATCTGTGTGGTAAATATCAGCTGTACTTGCATATCAATGACAGTGTCTGCTCAAAGATGAGTTGTTTCATTTGCTGGTTAGTTGATAATATGAGCTAGTTTGACTGAATGATAATCTGTGGGTACGAAAATACTCCTGCAAAAAGTTTGTCGCAGATATAGAACCCCGAAGTAATTTTAGCTGGCATGCTAAAAAAAAGTTAGTCTTCGCTAAACCATTCAAATTGTTGTCCACTTGAAATGGTTAATAACGTAACATACAGGGTGATACAAAAAAAGATTCATCCGATTTAAAAGCGCCATATTTTTACAACTGCAAGGCACCTAGGAACCAATCACATACCAATTGAAAGAGGGGGTCATAGAGTTTCTGACTGTCACTGGAAGATGGCTCCCTTCAGTCTGCGAGGAGATGGAGACCCCTGAGCAGAAAGCGTTTTGCGTTCTCCGCTTCAATAAGAGTGAATCATAACTGTGCAATGTGATTTTCGTTGGCAGTGAACCTCCAGCAGCTCAGAGCATTCGGCGTTGGTTCCACAACACTAGATAATCTCCAAAATCACATTGAAAGAGCCGTACAGTACAGTGACACCCGATATGCTCAATCAAGTATGGGATGAATTTGACTATGGCGTTGATGTTGTCTGTACAGCTGGAGGAGGTCATGTTGAACACTTGTAAAACTACATAATAAACTTTATGCTCATTTATACCATTTACAGTTCACTGCATTGTTCTGTAATGATTTACAGGTGAAATAAATCATTTTGAAATCAGATGAATCTTTTTGAATCACCCTGTATTAATGGCTTTTACAACGCTGACTGTGACGTTACAAACACAAGCCTAGTAGACCAGCAGAACTGATGTCCTTGTTAGCTCTCATTTTTTAAGTTGAGAGCAGAGTATTATATGGATTTTTTCTCATCATCCGTTTTATTTAACCTCTTACAATCCCAGGCTTATTACATACTAAAGCTCATTATTCAGTAATGGGGACCTCAATGCAAACTGGTTGAGATATTCTTAAGTTAAAGAAGTATGTAATAAAACTCTGGCCATTTAAGGCATTAAATTAAATTAGCCAGGTGTAAACTTACATAATTTAGTCAGTTTGTAGTAGTCATTATTACTAGTTAGCCTTTAATTTCACAATAAATCAGCTAGCAAGATGAGGTGCTTCCCAAAAAATCCTGCTTAGGGCCCCCAAAGGCTAGAGCCAGCCCTGTTTTGAGACTCTGCTATGGGCTTCCTACTTCACCATAGGCAGGAACTCAGAAGATTCAAAATGAATTCCTCCAAACCCAAACCCTCACCTAACTGCTGATATAAAAACAAATACTTTGTGCTTATGCCACTTTAACACGTTCCTCCAAAAATGAGGTCTGTTTAGAGTAGCAGATTGTGGTTTGGTCAACAGTGACATAGCTTTAAAACCATAACACACACGCCACCAGTTTCCATAAAAGTTCAGCAGACACAGTCCACTGCAATCAGCTCTGGGTGTCTTGCTGACTCAGTGTAATGTGCAGCGAGTAAGTCAGCAACACCCAAATTAGAAGGAGTACTTTAAACAGTGACTCCTCCACATTTCCCTATTAGGTTGGTGCATGTCCACCACGCAAAAGAAAATTAAGTTTAAAATGCAGCAGATGGCACGGGCGCTCGCCTGACTGGCCAGCAAAACAAATTCTAAATCAGCGTAGACTCTGTTCACACCACCTCCCAGGCGACTTGGCCACCATCCTTCAAAGGCAGCCAAATTCCATAAGATCCTCGTTGCCAGTCCATTGCTGTTCACCGTTTCTCACACACTTGACAACGTCCGTCATCAACATCCTTCATCAGATCTGAAAAACACAGCTGAGAAACAAACAGCAGTACTAAGCCACCATCTACATCTGAATAAAAGCCAAGGGTGGGTGACACGAATTCAAATTTATATCACAGTATTTTTCACTAAACTGTAACAGTAGGAAAACACTACATACAGAAAAAAGCATTATTATTATTATTGTTATTATCATTAGTAGCAGTAGTTGTACTATTACAAAAGTAGAAGTTCAAAAAACTACTGCAAAAGCAGCTTTATAGAAAAAAAATCTGGGTCTGAGCCCCCATGAGCGTCGCCAGTGGCGACAGTGGCAAGGAAAAACCTAAGAGCAAGAGGAAGAAAAACCTTGAGAGGAACTAAGACTCAAAAGGGGAACCCATCCTCCTCTGGTTGACACCAAATAGCAAACAATAACAGCAGAGAAGTTTTGATGTAAGATACGGAAAAGCAGGGGAAGCAATGGCTACAAATAAATAGTTCGAGTCTGTGCAGCAGCAGTATTATCAGGAGGGTCAGTTCATGCAGGTGAAGTTAGCACAGCATTGTACAGCAGAAGTTCCATGGTGGTCAAACTGGTCCAAAAGGCTGGTGCACAGTGGGCACCCGATCAAGGCAGATAAAGCAACAGCATCAGACTGTACAGGATGGGCAGCTATTCAACTCGGCAAAGAAACACACAGGCAGTAAATTCTGTTAAGAGAGACTGATTACAGTACACAGTGTTAATGGAGTGCAGCTGCACGAGCTATTACAGTCTAACTAAAAGGGAGAGCCAGCAGGTAACAGACAAGTGTTTTCTGAGATGTCAGCGCCCCTCCGCTCCACTGTCAAAAAATTTGATGAAAGCATGGGAGCGGCAGGACAACAGCACCAACAGTCCCAGTTTACCATAATACTCTATGTCCAATATAGAACCCAAGTATCTACAATTCATTATTTAACATTTTAATAAATATTCATTTATAATTAATTTAATCTCATTGTTAGTTTTATAGATTACCACAATGCATCTCCATACATTACCTACAAACATTACTAAGACATATATAGTGAAATTATATATACTTGCATCCAAAATGCCATTGTACACTTCTGAGTTCATGATTCCATCAATGAATACAAGCCCCCTAACAGCACTGTAAAACATCCCAAGCTTTACAGTAGCCTTTAGTGCAGAAGGAATTCTTCCTCAGACTTTCACCACAAAAGAGTCTACCATCAGTTTGATGGTGAGCCCACCTCATGCACCTGACCCAAAGCAGTAGCACAGAGCCTATCAAACTTCAACTCCTATGCTGATAGAGATGCTGGATGTACTTAGAAGTTCCACGGCTGTTCTTTAGAGAACACAGTGTTTTTGGAGCATCTGCTTAATCATGCTAATGGTTCTTTGAGTGTTCATGGTTCTATATAGAACCACTGTCTTTACTAAAGAACCCTTGAAGAACCATCTTTTTAAAAGTGTAGTTGTTTATTTGGAAATGTACTTTTACGTTTACTAAACTCAATATTTCAGAGTGGTAATAATACTTGAGTATGTGTCAGGCTACTCTCACCTCTTACTACAGCAAACCTTTTTTTTAAATATGATTTTCCTTTATGTTGGCATTTTTAATATATTGACATGACTTTGATAGTCATACAGACTTTGTCCACTAGATGGCATCCTCGTTTCAGTAAAGGAATATACATCTCTGTCTCCACCAAGCGGTAGGTTAGCTCAACAGTTCCTTTCAGAAGCACTGTACTGCCTCACATATCATCATAAAACATACATATGTGTAATACACAAACATACAGCTTGGTTGCAGTATGGCCAGTATTGTGTACTATGGATTTATTTTCAACAACTTTGTGGAAAGCAAAAAATACAAAGAAGAAATTTGTTCAGAATGTGTCCATTATTATATATTAATATCTGGAATGTTTCATAGTTGCAAACTTTCCTGATGCTGAAAATTTAAAGAGAAATGACTATAAACAGATGGTTGATTCCATGACTGGGGTGCCATTCAGCTTAACTCTCAAAGATTAACCCCTTAAATGGCCAGGGCACATCAGTAGGCCAAAGTTTTATGACACACTTCTATAAACTAAGAATAGCTCAACCAGTTTGCATCGAAGTCCCTGTAGTTACAGAATAATAAGCCTTAGTATGTACTAAGCCTAGGGTTTGAAGGAGTTAAACTTTATTTACTATGATTTTTCAGTATTAAATCTAGGAAAACGTACATTTAAAAATTCAAAAATATGTGACTCATCTCAGGAATACTATCTCATTTTTACATGGTTGCTTTACAGGCTATTGCTTATATAACTGGGGAGAAAGTAACTGGGTTGAGTTTGTAGCACAGAATTAGCAATATGAGTACATTCTAATGATGGTCATTCTAATGATTTACTGGTTAGGTAACAGGTTTAAACTTTCAAAGTGTCCTCATCAGTGAAAATCACACTATTACTGTAAACAAAGAAAAATACTGAAAGAAATTTCTTCTCTCCTTCCATCATCTTCAGAAAATGGTTCAGCATTCTGTTGAACATGTGACTTACTATGTAATAATTGAATAACTGTGTAATTTCACATTTTTCAAAACTAATAATGATAATGTAATATTTGAATACATTTATAATAAATATAAAGTCTCATAAGCAGACAATGTGAATAGATTTGCAGACTAATGCAACATTTTTTTTCAATGTAAAGTACTTGTAGAGGGCTGGGACAGGCAAAAACACTGTTTTATACGTGCTGTAGACAGGTTGTGTTGATGATTTAAGTTATTTATTTGTACCTAGGTTGTAATGAAAGACAGTTCACAGTTTATTGTACTATCTACATATGATTTATGAAGTGATTTTACTGTAGCATTTTTATATAATGGGCAATCCCCACAATTGTCTGTGTATTTTAATAATTAGTAAAACCAAACATATTATGAAATGGTAATTTCTAATACATAGCCCATAAAACCAACAGATATTAGTTTAGAACTTTCCATACTATCTACATGTGCATTACAAAGTGATTCTACCTTAGAATCTTTACATAATTGGCAGCAGAAATCCCCACAATTGTCAATGTACTTCAATAAGAAGTAAAACTAACATGTTATAAAATGGTCATTTATACAAAGTAGTCCATAAAACCAACATATAGTGCACTATTCCTCCACTATCAAGAGGTCAGTCTGCATGATTGATTGCAAGAAGTCAAAGAGATAATTGACTCAGTCATCCATTTCAGTAGCAGGAGAGGGCTCAGAGCTACCAAACCAGCAGATTACCCAAGACTCTGTGCGTGGTTTTGAATACTTCTATAAAGAATCTTAGATCTACTTACTTGATAAGTTTGATTTATTAAAATGCTTATTTGTTTAAATAAAAAGTTAAATTGTATCCAGTGGATTGGTGTTGGTAAAACAGTGTGATTTGATATTTCATATTGTTGTCTGTTATCCTTACTATAGGTATTGCCAGTAAGTGCAGTTCTAATTTCCTGAATTGTTAATGTTAATTGTAAATTAATGTAGAGAATCTGTATGCTTAAAAACTGTAATGTCAGTCTTTAATATTATTGTTTCACACTCTTAGCAATTTAAGATTAATACATGTCCAACACATGCAATAAATCATATTTCATGTTTCTCTGATGATTTTCTAATGAAACAAAGTTTTAATTATTTCCTGTCTTTGGTTTAAGCAATTTGAAGTTGGAAGACTGCATACATAAATGCACACCAGATAAGTACCTGTTGCACAGTATCGTTATAAGATTGTGGAAACTTGATTTCATGTATGCAATTTAAATTTACTCATATAATATTTCCTAAACAATAGGAGATTATTTGTACATTTTGCATGTTCAGTGAACCTCACTCTTAAAAAGATGGTTCTTCAAGGTTTCTTTACTAAAGACAGTGATTCTCTATAGTGCTCAAAAGGGTTTTGCTATTGCTACAAGCTTGACATTGTACCAATAGAAGAACCTTTTTAGGGCTAAATAGAACCATTTTCAAAAAGGTTCAACACATTCTCCATCAATATGAAGAACGATTTCACCAAGCAAAGAACCATTTAAACATGCAAATGTGTTTTTTATAGAACCATATACAAATATTCTATCTAATCTACTCTTATTTCGTGTTATTAATCTGTTTTTACACTGTCCTTCAGAATTATTGACACCTTTAGTAAAAAGGAGCAGGTAGTCCATAAAACAAGGACACAAATAATCTCTTAAAACTTTCATACTTATTTATCTCTCTAATATACATGCGTCCTTGTTTTTGGCACCCTTGCATTTCATGACACTGGGTTGAGTTTTGCTTCTACTTGCTTAAAAATGCTCTAGTAAAATCACTTTATAGTTGGTAAGTCAATAGTATAGTAGAGTCTGACCTGATATCTGCTGGATTTATAGACTATTTCTTGAAAATGATCTTTTCATAATGTGTTTAATTTGACTTATGATCCAGTTACACTACCAAATGTTAAGCATTTTACTATTACTTTTTTTACTGACAGTAAGTCTACAGTACAATCACTCTGTTTCATATTTAGATTGCAGTACAGTCTTAATAAAACTTGTTGATTTTATGAACTACTTTGTGGAAATAGTGTTGAATTTTATTTATGCATCGAGTTATATCAGCCAGTGTGAGGATTTTGCCCACCAATTACTCAAAAATGCTACAATAAACTCACCTCATATCTCATACATACATAGTATCATAGACTCTTAACTGATAATATGATAAACTCTAAACTGATATCTGATGGTTTTATGGACTTCTTATTAGAAATGACCGTTTTAAGAAGCAGGGAATTGACCTCTGGGCTTCTGTTTCTCAGGTCAGTGTGTGCTGGGACTCCTACCGCTGAGTGTGTAGTAGCCGCGCACGCAAATGTTACGTGCATTTACGGTTAGTTTAACCGTGATTTGGCGAAAGGCGCCCGGTTCAACCGCCATTAGACTATAGGATTACACAAGATTCCAAAGTTAGTAGTACTGAAATCCAGATTACAGGCGTCGAGTGCGATTTATCGAGGAGCTTCTATCACATATCGTTATGTTAGACTGTATGACCCAAATACTAGAGGCGTGTAAGGCTGACAGTGATGTCAATAAGTTAAACAGAAATTGAAACTATGAGGCTTCCTTTCAGATCCAAACATGGCTTCGTACTATGAAGAAGCAGGAGGTGAGTCTTGCGTGCTGTCATTTTCTATCAGGGACTGGGCTGATAAATAATGAAACAGCGAAGTTTAGAGAGTTTCAGCTACTTAGCTATGAGTCTGTTTACTGTTTCAGTGTTCACTCAGCTGACTGCTGAGAGAACTTGGAAATATTTATTATTTATTTATCTTATTGCTCCTTTATTTCTTCTTCTTAATTTTTATTATTATTATCATGAGTAGTAGTAGTGGCTATAGTAGTAGCACTCTATGCAGATTTCCATATGCATTTCCTCCTAAAACGCTCTATTTCCATTGACATGGGGCTTCTAATTTGACACTTTTCAAGCTAAACCCTCCTAACCTGTTTGTGGGTGGGAATGGGGAGGTGGTTGCTGAGTACGGCTGGCATATGTGTCGTCTGCTTTTCACACCCTTTCCCCACTCGTTTTCTCCTCCTGTTCATAACTTGCTTTCATTCCATAGAGTTCAATTCATATTCCAAGCCCAATTGGTTCCAACTATTTATCAGACAAAATAAAAGTTGGTGTACATAGTAAAGTTCTTCTAATTAAATGTGTTTTAATTAAAATGTGTATGTATTTTTATCCTTTGTTCATTTATCTTTTTCATCCCTCATTAAATCAATAGGAGCATGTTGATTTTGATGCTCCTTGAATTTTCAAGCTAGACTGAGCCACCTTGGTGTAAAGATTCAGCTGTGTGACAGATCAGCTGAAACAGCTGCAGATGTGTGTTCAGGTCTTTGTGGGTTATTATTTCCTTTACTTTGTATAGCTGCTCCTAACCCAACCCTAATTATAACCTCGGAAACCAAAAGGAAATCTTGGGGCTCTTTTACTTTTGGTTCCTCGGAAAGGAAAGCCAGATGTCCTCAGAACGTCAGCACTTTCATGTTTCCTGCCAGGTCCTAACAAAGATGTATTGCTGCAGTACAATTGTACAGACCTGCATTGCCGCAAGGAATGCTAGAACCTATTCTCAAGAACTTGTGAAAAGAAATATTTTATCTCTTTTACTTTTCTTCAATGTGAATTGCATAGTCTGAAGTGTGTGCATTCCACTTCAATAGACAGTGTGATGTTGGCATTCCAGGAATGAGTCCCACAGTAAGATATGATTTCATTACTTGACCCACGTTACCTTATAACTGTGATATTTAAAAACTTGTGATATGCCAGGTATAACAATATGAAGGACATAGTGTGATACATTCAGTGAAAATTATTTTAAATTTGTTTTTTTTTTATTTTTTAATTATTTTGATCTGATTTAATTTATGATTTGTTCATCCCATTTTAATATTTTTATTGAAGTCAATCAGAACTGCGAAGTAGACAAATCAACATTTAAACAAGACTTTGCTTTTTTGTACATTTCCATATTTAGCAGATGTGTTTATTTGCGAAGTAGACAAACATCATTCAAAACAGGCTTTATTTTTACATATTTAACAATTTTTTTTTATCCAAAGCTTTTCACTTTCGTGGGTGAATGTAATGCGAACGGTGTTGCCCAATGCAGTGACTTATTGGTATACCAGTGTTTCTGATTCCTGGCTGAATGAGAATTGAACCCTATGCTCCCAGTTGCAGCCAAGCATTTTATCCACAGCGCTATCTTAACCATTCCATACAAAACTCCACTGACGGAAGCCTTAATTTCACCAAAAACAAATGGTGCCTTCTTGGGAATTAATAAAGAAATGCATCTTGGTAATCTATTAGTCACAAATGGGTGTAATACCTGTAAATGTTAACAGTTAAATAACAAAATATCAGTAAAAATCAGTAATTTAATGTATATCAATGCTGTTTTTAAGTCTAAAATATTGCAATAGTGTACCACACTTTTAGGCACTCCATATTTTCAAATGCAGCAGCATAATTATAATTAATCCTGAGCATTAGCCTGTCCAGATTTTTTAAATAAATGTTAACTGCTCTGGCGGCTGCACAGTTGCATGTGCGCTGACATAGTGTTAACTAAAAGATACTTTATTTTTATTTTCCTGATCAGAAGTGAGTGCAGTGAGCGAATTCCAACAGATTAAAAATCAGCATGTTAAAATGCAGCTGGAAGTGAAACAGGACCTATTGGTTTATTGGGTGTTGTGATCATAGTCCAAGGTTCAGATTCAGTACAAACACAGTAAGCCTGTACTCACTTCAAAACAGCTGCATCTAAATATGACTTCCTTTTCTAGAGGAGAGCTTCTCCGACTTCAGTGATACAGACACAGACGCCCCCTCAGACTCCCAGTCCAGCTCAGACTCTGACCCGGCTCCATCAGGAACCCAGGTCAGTTCTTTTACGCTGTTGTTCATCAAATAAGATGTTTGTGTAGTGTAGAAAATTGTAATATTTGTAGGTTTAAGAGGAGCCCATATGACCATATCAAATGAACCAGCATTTTTCATCCTAGTCTCTATCTTCTGTATCTGTAGGATTATCACAAATAGTCATTTTCCTGCCTTTGCTCAAACTTAGAAAAAGTTTTTAAAACAGGCATTAAATATGAGTCTCAATTATAAAAAAAGTTGGGACACACACACACACACACACACACACACACACATTTTCTAAGCCGGTTATCCTTCTGGGTCATTGGGCAGAAGGCAGGAAACACCCTGGACAGGTCGCCAGTCCATCACAGGGCAAAAATTTGGGACAGTATGTTGCAAATAAAAGCAGAAGAAAGTGATTTGTTCTACTGTGACCTGTATTTAAACAAAAACAGTACAAAGACACAATATTTGATGTTGTACCATATCAACTTCATTTTTATATTATATTCTTATTCTGAAATTGATGCCCACAACATGTTCCAAAAATGTTGTGTATGCAAGGAGCATCCAGGACAGGCCTAGTCCTTTATAAGGGAAGATGGATTGAGACTTGCCACTTTGCATCAGTGAATAATCCAACAGTGTTACAACAGAGTTCCCCAACAAGATTTCAGGTATTTCACCCTCTGTGATGCATTATATCACCAAAAGATTTAGGGAATCTGGAGAAATCTAAAGAGCAACGCTGATAACCACAAGTTTCAATCTCTCAGATGGCACTTCTTTAAAAACCTGCATGCTGTCACAACGGATGGATATCACCACATGGGCTCAGGAATACTTTGAAAAACCGTTGTCAGTAAACATTGCTGCATCTACAAATGCAAGTTAAGACTGCTTATGCACAGCGAAAGCCATATGTCATCAACATCCAGAAACACAGTTCATCTTATCTGGGCTAAAGCTCATCTCAAAATGGAATGATGCACAGTGAAGCGTGTATTGTGGTCTGACAAGTCAGGCTTTCAGATTGTTTATGGAAATAATGGACATCATGTTCTCCAGGAAAAATAGGAACAGGTTCGTCCAAATTGTTACCAGCGTAAAGTTCAAAAGCCAGTGTGTGTTATGATATGGGGGGGTATTAGTGCCCATGGCATGGGTAACTTGCACAACTGTGAAGGCCTCATTTTGCTGAGAGCTTATTTTCTGTGTTGCTCCAGTTTTGGAAGATTATATAAAACTTCAGAACAGCATTGCTAAGACACTCTCTCATGTCTCTCTCTTGTGAATTTTTATTTTATGGTCATATATTTCAAACATTTATTCATGGAATTCAGCAACAATCACCTTATAAAAGTGAGTTATCAAAAAGTGAGTCAGCAGATTTTCATCTCTTTTCTAAGTGCAGGGAAACATTTTGAAATGACTCTCCATGGTTATGATCTATGATTCTAACTGTTATGAACAGAGACCAGGTATCTCCATTTGGGTTAATCTGAGGCTACAGTTGGTGCTAAAAGTGGACAACAGGAATTTATTTCTGTTCTCAGTAATTATGATTCATAACCTATATAATTGTCATCACACTGCTATTTGTTATTAAAAGTGTTAATGTATTATCTTTGGTCCAGCAGCAAGTCTGCCAGTACTACAATGATGGCCACTGCCGCTATGGGAGAAAGTGTCGTGACCTGCACGTGTGCAAGTATTCCCTAAAAGGCACCTGTCGCTATGGCGCTGCCTGTCGCCTCAAACATATCCGAGGCTCTGATTTGTCCGCTGGGAACAATGAGCGAGGGAGGAAGAGCCATGGCAAGAAGAGGCGGGGTCACAGGAAACGGAGCAGCAGCTCCTCATCTGATGGTAGGCCTGTGTGGTGAATGCTTACATGTTTATATTTTGAAGATATAATGGACTATAATAGGTTGATAAACGTAAAGTATATGCAACAATAGTTTACTGATTCTTATTATTATTGCAGTCGTACTCATATTCACCCAATTTCCCTATTCAGATACTCCTGTGTGATTGATTAACAGTTTAATCAGGAGTTTGTATAATTAAAAACAGCTGAATGTAAGGAACTGTTATCAACAAAAAGTGTGAAAAAGGTTTTTGGCATAAAATGCTAGATAAAGAGTACAGTAAACCAATGGAATAGAACTTAAACTTAGTGTTATTAAACATTTTACGTTGTATTGGTTGTCAACAAACTGACTTAACTGTAAAATATTTTTTACACCTACCATACTTTTGGCCTGTAGTGTATGTGTGTGATATGTGTTACTGTGATTGTTTAACATGTTTAACACAATACAGATAGTGGAGGGTGGAGTGGCAAGCCCTACAGATGGCAGTTGGATCTGGGCAATGGCTGGGAGGATGTAGCTCATGACCATATCCTGGAGGCTCAGTACTCTCGCCCCAACACCAAAGGCATCAGGATCTACAATACACCCTGTGGGTAAGTTTTCCAATCCTATGGCGCTCTGGAACAGCAGATTACTCTGTAATGTATAAGTTAGAATAGAGGTTCCTTAAGGACCCATAACAAGGCCATTTTAGTTTTGCCCCAGATCAAATACAGATAATGGTGAAATGATAAAATGATTTCAAGGGGCTGGTGGGTTCAAACAACAACTTGGCCCAAGGCATCTAAGGCAACTCAAATACATAAAGCATAACAGCATTAATCCAAAGCAGATGGAGATTGCCAGTGTCATTTTTCAGAAGGCATAATTTTTGTCTTTTTTTCTGGCTTGGGCAAAGGCATCCCCTCAACTTTCCCTGCCTCAAATCAAGCCCTGGATACACATAAGCTTGTTAATCCAGGGCTAACTAGCTTTTATTATAAAATATATTCTTATGTATTGAGAATATACATAAAATATAAATATTATTTCAATATACTGCTTTTTATGAGATGTAGAATGCTAATTACCTGGCTCAAATAATTTAGGAGCTGGATCAGAACAAAAATATGTCTGGGCTGACAGTCCTTGATGAATAAGTTGAGAATCTCTGACGTAAAAAGTTTCTTTTCTATAAAAAATTGCATAAAAAAATATTGTTGTGCTGATGATAAACATATGTTACATTCCCATGTGTAGAGCTCTGTCTATTGACTTCACTAAAATGCGCATTCTGAAGAAGACTAACCTGCGAGTCCGACGCAAAGGTTCCCGACAGACTGAGTGGCTGTGGCATTACCGTGGCAACCAAGGCTGGCATCAGTATGGGGAGAAGGTAAGTCACTCCAGCACAAAGACAACTGGCATCTAAAGCCTAAAGCCAAAATATTCACTTTGAATTATCTGAGGTTAAAATCAGCATGTCAAAATGACAGAGCAGTGGTTCCCAACCCTGATCGCATTAGCTAATTGGCTAATCTTGACCACAGTTCCCCTTAACTGCCATTTATTAATGTTATTCCAGACAGTGAAAATTGTGACCTGGAACTGCTTTGATATCTTTTTATAGCCTTCATCTGTTTTGTAGGCATCTAGTAACTTCATTTCCAGCTGTTCAGGGGTTATTGCCTATTGTTGTTGTTAGCACAAGGTTTGAAGAGTCAGAGTATTTATAACGCTCTGGAATTGTCATTAGCTGGCAATTCCTAATAACAACTCTTGACCTGCCTAACCAGTCCTAACAAGTCAGAGAAGTCCTAAGTTAATTAAGTTCTGAGACTCTACAACAGGAAGGGTGTCCAAACTTTCGTACATATCACAATTACTATTTTATTTTTTTCTATTTTTTTAAGCTAATCGAATATTTTTGGCACTATCATTTGCAGAAAAATGTTATTTTTTAAAATAGTTTGCAAGCTTTTGCATACAGCTATATTTTTTGAATATATCTGCAGGATTCACAAGGGAAAGCCAGTCCAGTCAGTAGCTCCACGCTAGAGAAAGAGTTCCAGAAGAACCGGCAAGGAGTCGTCCAGTTCAGCATCGACTCCACCAACTATGAGATTAGATTTAAAGGTGTGTCTGATGGAAGTGGACAGAAAAGAAAGCAAAAGTAAAGTGCTTGGAAGTCTCTATAATCTGTTAATCATGTGTGTTCTCCTGGGTGTGTCATTTTCCCAGACATGTGCCAGAAAAACTTGTCCACCGGCCACAGAAGGCGGATCAGGAGGCGTCCGAAATATGAATCTCCGTCTGGCAGAGGGTGGGTCAGAAAAACAGTCATTAGCTATAGTGAGACAGTCTGAGAACAAAGATATGTTTCCATAAGATCTGTCATATGATCAAATCTGGTATTGTATTTATTTCAGATAAAAAAAAGAAAAAGATGTACATAATTTACAATCACTGACTTCCTGCAATGCATCAGGAAAGTAAGCAGACTGGTTTGTCTGATTGCCTCGCATGCTCTCTCAACAGAATCAAAACACTGACAAAGGCTTTTACGAACTTGACATCATCTCTCCAAAGAAGGCACCACTGTGGCAGTATGGTGGTCAGAGTGGGCGCTGGCACAGTTTCACACATCGAGTAAGGCTTCTTTTCACATACACTCATGCATACATATACAGTCATATGCAAAGGTTTGGGCAGCACTGGTCGGATTACATGGTTTGTTGCTTTTGTGAAAATAAGTTAACACATCCTCTACAGAGAACACACATTATAATGCATATTTATTGTTTATTTATTGAATTTAACAAAAAGCTATTCTATAAAATGTGACCTGTCCACAATTTTTTATGTACATTTTATATTTTATGTTTTATTCTTTCCAACATGGTAAACACAAATAAATCAAAATTGTGCACTTAAATTAGTATAAAAGTGTTATATTTAAGTTCCCTGTAGAGGAAGTGTTTACTTATTTTCATTTAGAATATCAACAAAACATGATTTGACTGAGGGTGTTCAAACTTTTGCATACGACTGTATAACACAGATACACTACTACTCAAAAGTTACATAAACATCGATGTACATAAAAATGAAGCAATGTTATGTGTGTAGAATGATGAGCAGAGATGTAGAAGATTTATAAATGACTGAGAAAGCTGAGCATCATAGAGAATTAAGTTATATTATTGCTATTATAAAATAAAATCCAGAATTCATCAAATATATCAAAAGTAGAGGTCAAATATTAAAGCAGATATTTATGCAAACTAAAAATTGCAGTGTATTATTGATCAGGCATGTTCTGACATAAATTTTTTATGTCATGAGAATTAGCTAATGTTTGATCACAGTTTACAATATTGTATTAAAAAATAAACACTACACCATAAGATAATGTCCGTGTCCATATATGTAGTGCTCTGTTTGTCATTTTTAATAGCAGTAACATGTTGGCAGGTTATACATTTTGGAGATTTCTATTGCTGGAAAAGCGTCCCTGATAGCTTTCTGTATAAAGGCACCACAGTCCTCATGCATTTCTGTATTATACCAGTCTTAATGGGCACCATGTCTTTCTCTTCCCCTTTGATTTTTTGAGGGTCGGATGGTCGACCTTTGGTACTCTAGTTTAGTACAGTGAATGTGAAAGTCAACATATACAGCATACAATCAGCAGACAAACCGGTCTGTCTTAAGCATAGGTTCAGAATGTGGCAGTGTAGTGGGAGCTTGTGAAACTCGGCATATTTTTAAAAATCTCAAGTGAAACTGCAACCTGTAAAATGCAGTTTGGTAAATAGTTTGTAATATTTAAAACCACACTATAATTGTATATAAAATAACAAATTGTTAATATGGCAAGTGATTTCAAACTTCTAAATGCTAATACACCGCTCTGATGAATTGTGACGGTGCACATAGTACAGAAGCTTATTCTGTCCCAGAGGTGTCTGTCTATCTTTACAAAAACATTAGAAACATGAAAGATCCTACTTTTTTCTCTTCCTATATGTACAGCATAAATGATATGCTGTGCTAAGACATCACATATAAAAATTACATATATTAAAGTATATTTTGGGTATGAGGAAATATATGAACAAGGACTTTTCTTTGGTATGAGGTGTCTACATTTTTCTCCTTAGATGCTGTTTACGCTTTCGGTTACTGGCTGTAAGGGAAGAACTATGTTGCACAGCCTGTTTAGCACTTGCAAAGCCAGCACATAACCACTCGCACACATTCTCCAATCTCTCTCTCTCTCTCTCTCTCTCTCTCTCTCTCTCTCTCTCCCTTTCTATGTCTATCTCTCTCTCTCTCTCTCCCTTTCTACGTCTCTCTCTCTCTCTCTCTTTCTGTCTCTCTCTCTCTCTCTCTCTCTCTCTCTCTGTCTCTTTCTCTCTCTCTCTCTCTTTAGGGTGCCTGTTCAGTATCCAGTGCAGACATCGAGGCAGCATACCAGTGTAATCCGCAGGGTTCAATCAACTTCACTGTAAATGGAGATCCGTACACTATTGACTTCTCAAGTATGTCAAAGAAAGTATATTCAGAATATATTGAAATAATAATATTTACAACAGTCCAACATGTTCATTTTTTATGAAAACAATATTATATTTTTATATATTATTAGTATACAGTACTGTGCAAGTCAGAGACTACTCTTTTATTTATTTAATATCCAGTCAAAACGTATCCAGCCATTGGGTACAGAAATCAGAAACCATATTTAACAGACAGTTACACAGAAGTCGCAACAACTAAATATAATAACAATTTTTCCAGTGTAGCTTGTTCAGCCTTTACCACTATTACAGCTTCTGTTCTTTTTGGGACACTTGCTTTCAGATTTTGAAGAAATCTACAGGGATATTTTTTCATACCTCCAATGTTCAGTTTTAGAAGTTGGTTGTGTGTTTTGTTTCTTACAATTCAAGTAATCCCAGTTACAAATTTAGACTCATCAGTTGTAAAATCTTAGATGTCCAGTTTTAGTGTTCTTGAAGCAAGAGTGGAGCTTGATTTTATCTTAGCTCTCAAAGATGACCAAGTTCTGTTTATCTGATGGTGACAGTTTTGGTGGTCTATCTTGGTGGGTTATTGTATAACTAGTCTCCTCAGAAATATCTCCTTAAGCCATTAGATGCATATGAGAAAGAAACTTGCCGGTAGCAGATATGTGCTGTGTTTGTCTAGTTGCTTGTGTGAATGTCGGTCTCTCTTTGAACAGGAGCATAATATCAGTGATATCTTTGGGAGCAGCTTTTGTTGGGAGGACACAGCTGGAACTGGTTGGGTTTAAGATTGGAAGAATGGAAGAGTAAAAGTGGCAGTAGGTGCACAAAAGTAAAGAGTGGACAAGGCTGTATTTAGAAAACCTGAAAGTTACTGCTTTTTATTACCAATCCTCCTCTTCTCCTCTGTGACTTGGAAACCGATTTCATGACACCATCTTACTGGCTGTCCACATACTGGAGGAGATGGAAGAAGTGGATAATACATGAGTGTACACTAAACAGAAAGCCTTTTACAGATTTTGAAGTGAGATCACTGCTTGAATGCAGTGAGAGAATGGATGTTCACAGAGCAAACTCTTTTGTTTGTGTTCATATATTGTTTATGTTGAGTATTTGGTGTACAAAAAAAAAACATGGAGTTGAAAGTCGCACAAATGTAAACCGGCTGTGTAGAAGCTGTGATTGGATTCAGGAGTATACAGGGTGTGCTTTCAAATTTAATGACGTTGAAAGGAAACAGCTGTCATGTTTACCTAATTGTGCTTGTTCTCGCCATTCCTCCTGCTCCTTTCCTCTGCTTGATTCCTCCACACTCTTCTAGGTTACAGGAGGAGCAGTAGGAAGGAAGGGGGACGACAGGAGTAGCAAAAGTTTCTGGATGCAGCCATATATTTGATATTTGATGACTCAGTGCTTAGCATTAGTTTCTGTTAAGTAGATGTTTCCTACTGTTTTTTCTGACATTGAAAAATGAACAATTTTTACTTTATGGCTGTTTTGACTGGAAATTAAATAATTCAAAGGTTGCTCTCTGACTTCTGCGGATTACTGTATGTGTCTAGATTAGTGTATGGTGAGGCACAAATCTGTAAGGGTTTTTCTTTTCTACTTGTTTTCTCTGTTTTTCTGTGATTTGGAGTGAATTTAATGACTTTTGGCCTTTATTTCCCAAATAGAGATGACCCAGACCAACCTGAAAACAAATACCACCCGCAAAGTCCAGCGTGTGTAGCAGTGATGACTCACTTCAGCTTGTGCCAAAGATGTTCACATATTCATGAAGAGGAGTCTTCTTCTTTATGAAACATATCGTGGTGGGCAATGTATTGCACTTACATAGTGATATAGATTTTAAGATTTAGCAGTATGGATAGATAAAAAGCATTATATTCATGTTAATGTTGTTTTATAAACAGTGATAGCTGTATTGCCACAAGATACTACTATATATTGTTCGACTTGGGTGGATTTTAAGACCAGAACAAAAGAGTGCAGTGAATACAAGCTGTGTGATGTCTGAAAGACATAGTAGCACTCAGGAAGATACAGAGATTCAGTGATATATTTGGACTGTTGGGGTGTGTGCGTTGATTTACTTTCCACCTGATTACATGCTGCCTTTTTTTTTTTTTAAACTGCCATTTATAAATAACCTCAGGCCTGTCTGTACTGTAAAGGCACATGTGCACACACACACACACACACACCCAAAGGCAAACCAGTGAATCTATATGATTGCTTAATGATTTTTGATAAATAGTTGTTTTTTAGGAAATGCGCTGCTTGGACGAAAATTGATAACTAAAAGGGCTGCACAATATATTGCTTGTTTATTGTTATCTCAATACTGGTCTTTGCAATCCTGATATCGCAGAAGGCAGTAACATGCAAATGATCACAATGTTTTCACTGTGTGCTGTGAGCATCCTGGCCAATCACAGTTCCAGATTTCTAGTTTTTGGTGAATCAAGATATTCATATAGTCCAACAGAAGTGCTCTAGATAAAATAATGGAGGCCAGTCTGTAACATTGTCAGGCAAATTAATTACCTTATTCCTGAGCCTTACATCATGGCCACATCTTTATTATCATCACTTAATTATCTCGTTCCTACTAAGGAATCTATTCCCTCTAAGGAATTTACTGCCTTACTAAGTTGTGGCTACAACTTAATTATCTAGGTTTTTGCACTTGACTAAATCATGTGTATGACTTAAATTATGCTGTTCCTGCACCTTACTAAGTCGTGGCTATGACTGATTTATCTCAATCCTACACAACACTGACTTGTGGCTATGACTTGATTATCTCATGTCTACGCCTTACTAAGTCGTGGTCACAACTTAATTAATTATCTCATTCCGGTGCCTTACTAAGTCATGGCCACAGCTTAATTATCTCATTGCTACACCTTACTGAGTTGTGGCTACAACTTAATTATCTAGGTTTTTGCACTTGACTAAATCATGTGTATGACTTAATTATGCTGTTCCTGCACCTTACTAAGTCGTGGCTATGACTGATTTATCTCAATCCTACACAACACTGACTTGTGGCTATGACTTGATTATCTCATGTCTACGCCTTACTAAGTCGTGGTCACAACTTAATTAATTATCTCATTCCAATGCCTTACTAAATTGTGGCCACAGCTTAATTATTTTAGCCGTACTAAGTCATGGCTGTGACTTAATTGTTTCGTTTGTACGTCTTACTAAGTTGTGGCTATGACTAAATTATCTCGTTTCTATGCCTCACTGCGGTGTGGCTATGACAAAATTATTTCGTCCATATGCCTTACTAAGTTGTGGCCACAACCTAATTATCTCGTTTCTGTGCCTTACAAAGTCGTGGCTGTGACTTAATTATCTCATACCGGTGCCTTACTAAGTCTTAGTTAAGACTTAATTATCTCGTTCCTGTGCCTTACTAAGTCATGGCCAGGAGTAAGACACATATGCCTGCATTCTGTTTGTTTTTATTCAGCATCATTTTAATTAAGAAGGAATGTCAACGGCAAGGCTCCATTTTGTTACATTACTAATTCACCAATTTGTTTTAGATCAATTGCAAGTCGTATCACAATATATTCATATCCATATTGTGCAGCCCTAATATGTAATAGTGCTTTATAATGTAATAATGTGATAACTGACTTTTGCTAAGTTACACTGCTAAACAGAAACAAATGAATTGTAGTCAGTTGATATGCTTGACATACCGAAGTTTACAGCATTTATTTAGTACTCAGCTAAACCGGGTGTAAAGACATGCTGATCTTTGTCCAGTATGATAAGTGAGTTATAACATGCAACAGTAAGATGGGAGAAGTGTTTTTTCAAATGCTTGAATAAAGTTAAGAATACTCTGATGGGAGATTAGTGCAATAAAATGAAAGAATTGTACTTTGTTGCACTGATTTAAATGGACAGAAATAAATGTCTATCAAATACTCTTTTGTTTTTACACACCTGATAAACTGGCTGTAAAAGACGTTCCCCGGAGCCTGTGTAGATACTGCAGTGTAGAGCATGAACTATGTATGTCTAAGGCAGACAGAACTTGTTTTGCTGTCACAACATGAACTCCTTTAGCACCAATCAGAACTCCTATACAGAGACAGAGTTCCAAATAGTAGTAACTACTTATATTTACTCAGCTGCATGTACTTAGGTAAAATCTTGATGGGCTCACAGTGGCGTAACTAGGATCTTTTCGACCGAAATGCAAAATAAGTAAATCAATAAATAAATAAAACGTGGGCCCAAATTGAAAATTGCTTTCAGTGAACACAAAAAGATGACAGGGTAATTTGCTATGCATACTCTCAAGCCCTGCAACTCTATCCACTAACCTAAATTTAAGATTTATCTATTTAAGATTATAAAATTATACATATTGAGTACATTATGAAGCAGGTTGTAAAGGATTTGTTTGAAAGCAGCTACAATTGAAGAGATGCATTAAAAAGGGGAGATCAGTAGACGTCAGGGCCGTCTGTGTAGTGTTGTTGAGAGCTAAAATATCTAAAGAAATCTTTCTGTGAGTCATGGCTCTGCAATTGTTTCAGCGTCTGTATGAGGGGCACCATAAAGATTGTGTCCACCCCACCTCTCAGCCCCCCAAAACACACACACACACACACACAGTTATACCACTGAGGACTCATATATCGCAGAATATTTTATGTATATTGGTGAAAAAATGAATTTTTTGCTCAGTTCCACTTTAGCCATCTACACCAAACTCCTTATTCTCTTTTTTGTGGTTTAATTTCATTCTGTTCTATTGATTTGGGTGTCGGTGCTCCTTCTTTACCACAATGTTTAATTTAAACAATAGGTACCCTGTAGGTCAGAGGTGTTCCTGGAGGGCTGGAGTCCAGCGCAGTTTGATGGTTTCCTTGCACATGCACACCTGATTTCACTCATCAGCCAGTTCCCAGGTTCAGTAGGTGTGTTAAAGCAGGGAAGTCACCTGGACTCTGGACACTCCAGCCTCTGACTTGGCCAACTCAGAGACAATAAAAGGAATGAAAACCTTTAGTAAACCAAGGCATTAAAAGGGTCTTCTGTAAAAGGGTGTTGTTTGTGTGTGGAACAAAAAAAGTCAAGAAAGGAAGTTAAAAAAATTATGAAGAAGCAACTTTTATTTCTTTTTTTTTTCAAATTTTATTTATTTAATTTATTTTAGCATGAAACCTCTACTGAGACTAGTGCTTCATTTCCAGGGACAGCCCTGCAGGCAACAGCAAAAATGACAGACACATGAAACAAAGAAAAAAACTGAATGGCAGTGATAACCAGTCATTTGGAAATGAAAGATAAATTAACATATACAGTCCAAAGTAAATAAAGGGAAAAAGGCAGAACGAAGCTGAGAAAACAAATCAGTTATTAGTTTATTCAGTAGTATTAAAGAACACAGTCATAGATGATGATGATGTTAATGATGATGATCAAGCAAGTCTATCAACTTCATTTGCATATTCAGATTTCTTTCTTCAATAGCTTTTAAACGGCCCATGTGGAGCCCTGCTGGTGACATTCAATATAAATAAAAACAATGTGTAGCCATGACTTAGTAAGGCACGGGAATGACACAATTAATAATTAAGGCCACAACTTATCTCGTTCCCACACCTTACTAAGTTGTGGCCATGTGTTATTTTTATTTATACAGGATGTCACCAGCAGGGCTCCACAGGTATATGCAATTTTTAATGCTTGCAAATTATCGTTGTTGGCACCCAAGACAGGCAGCTACAACTCTGTTTATGTCTGAAATGTTTGTCTTCTAAAAACCACAGAACACATTACTTTCTACCAGCTGCCACAACATCCAGAGAGGTAAGGGGCTGCCTAAAAATTACACTACACACTTAAAAAAGATGGTTCTTCAAGGGTTGTTCAGTAAAGAAAATGGTTCTATACAGAACCATGAACACTCAAAGAACCCTTTGCATGATTAAAAGGTTCTTTGCATCATGAAAGAGTTCTTCAGATAGATTAAAAAAATGTTACTTATGGTTCTCCATAGAAACTTTTTGAAAAGGGTTCTGTATAGCACCAAAACAGGTTCTTGTAATTATATCAAGCTTATAAGAACAGAAAAACCCTTTTTGGAGCTATAGAGATTATATAGAACCATCTACAGCACATTGTCCATCAGTGTGAAGAACGCTTTCAAGCAAAAAAAACCTTTAATCATGCAAAGCATTCTGTGTGTTCATGGTTCTATATAGAACCATTTTCTTTACTAAAGAACCTTGAAAAACCATATTTTTAGAGCGTACTGTAAAGACACTAGCTGGGAAAAAAACACTTTGCGCTTTATTTTTATGAGCCACTACACAGTAGGCCTTCAAACAGATCACAAATTATGAGCAGTTAGATATTTTATAAAAAGCTGTATTTTTAATTATTGCTCTGTTAACAAAAACTCGCTTGACTCACTTGAATGAATCATCAAAATCAAAGTCAAAATCTGGGTCAAATCTGGCAAGACGCATCCCTCAACACGACATATGGCCATATGCAAAAGTTTGGGCGTCCCCGATTGCAATAGCTTTTCAACAACTTGATAAAGTGCAACTTGCACAATGTACTACAACTCTTACATAAGCAAACGTAACTTCTGAATTCTGTTGTGAAGTTTTATAGAAATACTTTCAGTAGATTATAAATGGTTCACCATGTTGCTCCAAAATCACTTGTACTTAATTACGTGTAATCCACCTGAGGCACTATGACCTCTTATATTGGTAACTTTACCCTCTGCTGGCCTGTGGCGAAAGGTTTTTGTATATTAATTTTTGTGTTTTTTGTGAAATATCGTCGTGTGCAAGAGCTCATGCTTAGCCAGTATATATTTAATTCTTAAAACAGTAGGCAGTAAAGGTTTACATTTGCATTTTCAAGTATGTGATATTAATGTTAACAGGTTATGTGAACTGTGGAACAGTTTGGATGGGTACTGTGTTTGGGGAATGTTAGCCACCCTCGTCCAGGTTTGGGATTCTGTTGCCACAGCCGTGTTAGAGGTACATTTTCTCTCTCTGGAAATAAGAACAATATTTTTCTGTCCTGTGCTCTGGCTGCTGAGTGAATTCTAGAGCAATGATAATAAAAACAGCTTTTTTAACCCTTGTGTGGTGTTCGGGTCTGTGGGACCCGTTTTCAATGTTTACCAAAAGAAAAATGATGCAATTTATTACTATTTTAACCTCAAACTTCTTGACTTCTTTGCTCATTTTCTGTGAAGAACATATAAACGAATACATTTTCATTGACTTCACACTGTACACCCCCCTAAGCATTTATGGCATTTATATTACACATGTGGGGTTCAGGTCCACTGGACCCGCAGGTAATAAAAGTGTGAAGGCACTGTGTCCCTTCACTCTGTCCTCCTCCTATATGGCTTGCTGGTAAGACCTAAAATCCAGAGAAGACAATGTATCCTAAGAAGCCCAGCTTCTGCAGCCATCCTAAGCATGATTCAGGAGGAGGAGGAGGCTGGTGTCCCTTCAGCCCACAGACCCACAGAACAACCATCTGCAGATGTTGTGTGAGATGCTGTTGTATATGTTATGTCTGACTTTCTTACCTTGACCAACTATGTGTGTGTGTGTGTGTGTGTGTGTGTGTGAGTGTGTGTGTGTGTGTGTGAGTGTGTGTGTGTGAGAGAGAGAGAGAGAGAGAGAGAGAGAGACAAAGATAGAGAAAGACAGAGAGAGAGGGAAAGATGAAAGAAAAATTCCTAATCAAAGTATTTTCATCATTCTAGGTTGCGGCCAGTAGCAACAAAAAGAAGCTCTGCGAGGTGTGTGGACCCAAGATGGACAGATGGACACAGCATACGTGCATCACGTGCGAGAAACACATATGCAACACACACACAGTAAAACTCTGCCCCTCGTGTTGTATAGGCTGGCATGAGTAGACTGTGTTCAGTGGGGCTGGTGTCTTGTGTGGACTGATGTGGACACTGTATCTGTTCAATGGTGCTGACGTTTTTCAGACTAATATAAATGTGTTTATTTTCTTAGCATTGTTTCATTTAGATTTGTTCAAAATAAACATCTTGATACTGATATTTCCTTTTTTGCGTTTTATCACAAAAAAATGGAGAGCACTATTATTTATAGTTATGATCTAACAGAGGAAGATGGTAAATATTAACCATATATGCTATCTTTATTGCTTGTAATTGGGATAAAGTAAGCATCTGGTATTTTCACATAAATGGTTATGGCTGTGTTGATTTAAAACCTAATAATGCGGTGAGTCCACCAGACCCGCAAACACTGGCTGAGTAACAAAAACACGAACACCCCACAAGGGATAAAAACCTCTAAATGCTCATCATTATGATCTGATAAAAGCCCTACTGTAGCTCATAAGGCACAATTTTTATAAAAAATATAGCGCGAAGTGCTTTTCCCCGCTGTCCGTCACTTGCGTCTTTACAGTTGTGTAATTTGTAGACGGCCCCGTAGTTCTCGCGGATGTCGCGGCAGAGTTTGGCCAGAGCTGGTCTGGCTGCAAACATGCACTATCAGCCAGATGCACGCTCAGCCGCAGCGGCGTCACATCCACTCACTGCCAGCACAGCGGCACGTTAACATTTGGCTGCTGCAGCTCAGCGACATTATCTCTTAATACATTTTCGTACATAACACAGCTAGAGAACTCAATTTAATGATCCTCCCTGCTGAAAAAAACATAGAACCCATTAAAAGTTTCTGCTGGTTCCTGATGGTGTCCAAAAGTCACTAATAATAATTAGTGTTTTCGTGATAGGTTGATATCACAGTGTAAACACGAATCATTTAACGGTGCCTGCAAAAGGTTACCAATCAAAACTATAGAGGAAATAAATCCAAATATGCGAGTATGAAACCAACTTTAGAGCGGTTTTTAACACCCACCAATTGCTGAAATGGCAATTACAGTGTCTGTAATCTTCATTTAAAACGAAGATTTCTTTGCCTAAAGCTAATATCATGGCTAACTGGCTGGTTTCCCACACAGTGAGCTTCAGAACCATTTTAACTGTTAAACTGGTCTGATGTCTTATCCTGTCTGACGGCGTGGCACTTTGAGGAAGTGCCCACAGCTTTTTTATTTAGCGTTTTATTAGAATAGAAAGCGAAAGTAAAACTCGGCTCACACTTCTACAGCTGATCTGATCTGTGCTGGCTGCTGTTCACTGCCTCTCACAAGTAAGTGGTCTGATCTTTTCTACTGTAATCAATGTTTAAACAAGAGTATTTTGCTAACGAGCTCACGTAGCTCAGTTTACAGAGTTTAGCTACCCTCGTGTCCTGTGACCTGACTAAATCAAAATGAGTGAGAATGCTTGTGTACCGGTCGAGAAGGCTTCCTCCTTACATGCTGTGTTTCTTTACAGTGTTCAGATTCAGCTCGTGGGTAAGTGGTCTATTATTGTGTACATAGCTGACCCCCCTTAGCCTATAGCAGCCTAACACTTATATATGGAATTAGAAACAGAGGAATTCAGCTGTACATGCATGAGACTATAAAGGAAACATTATGAATGATTAAAATCTCTCACAGGAAGATGAGGAAGATGATGACTCCACTTCAACAACAGGTCAAGTGAATGCTTCAGGTAAGATTATGCTTTGAAATTAATATTTTTTATTCTTAACCCTTCAATGTCCTCACCAAGAAAAAAGCAACAGAATTCTTTTTTTGTTGTATTTTATATTTGTTTGGGGCAATAACAATTGGTGTTTTTATTTTTTCGTTGACCCCACAGTTATTAAAATATTCATGTCTACCAAACGGTCGAGATGGCACTTTGTGGCATGTATAGTGACTCAAAATGTGCTCTACCAAATGAACATTACAGGGTTAAACAACTACAGTGTACAGCAATCGGCCACTTTATTACACTCATTCTCCGTGTTATCAGGTCCACTTACTATATAGGTGCACTTTGTAGTTCTACAATTACAGACTGTAGTCCATCTGTTTCTCTGCATACTTTGTTAGCCCCCTTTCACCCTGTTCTTAAATGGTCAGCACCCCCACAGGACCACCACAGAGCAGGTATTATTTGGTTGGTGGATCATTCTCAGCACTGTAGTGACTCTGATATGGTGGTGGTGTGTTAGTGTGTGTTGCGCTGGTCTGAGTGGATCAGAGACAGCAGTGCTGCTGGAGTTTTTAAACACCTCAGTGTCACGGCTGGGTGAGAATAGTCCACTAAAAATGTCCAGCCAACAGCGTCCTGTGGGCAGCGTTCTGTGACCACTGATGAAGGACTAAAGGGTGACCAACACAAACTGTGTGGAAAGAGATCAGCTTCTGTCTCTGACTTTAAATCTACAAGGTGGACTGACAAGGAAGGGGTGTCTAATAGAGTGGACAGTAAGTGGACACATTGTTTAAAACCTAGCAGCACTGCTGTGTCTGATCCACTCATACCAGCACAACACACACTAACACACCACCACTACATCAAAGTCACTGCAGTGCTGAGAATGATCCACCACCCAAATAATACCTGCTCTATGGTGGTCCTGCGGGGGGTCCTGACCATTTAAGAACAGGGTAGAAGAGGGACAACAAAGTATGCAGAGAAGGTTTAGGTAGGACAGACAAGTGATGGGCAGCCACCTGTCCAGAATGTCCCTCAGTATTCTAGGTTTTATTTGCCTGTCCTGTAAAAAACTATTTCCATTCCTGGATACAAAATACAAAAAAACCCTGCAGGACTACCACAGAGCAGGTATTATTGGGGTGTTGGATCATTCTCAGTACAACAGTGACACTGACGTGGTGGTGGTGTGTTAGTGTGTGTTGCGCTGATATGAGTGGATCAGTGTAGGCACAGTTATTTAGGAAAAGTGCACTGCTGGTGACGTGCTCCAGTGGAGTAACTGAGAAGATTAAGTTCTGTAGCTTCACCGACATCTGTCTGCCTTTGACTGCATTGTAAGCACAACTACCCGTCTGCTGAATTTAGTAAAAAAACAAGCCACTAATCGAGTGGCCAGGATGAGTTGGCACTATGCCAATCAGATACAAGTATATTTATTTATAAAATAAAAGTCTCCAGATGTCCATAAGGTACCAGATGTCCTGATGGAACTGAAAGAGCTGGTACCCAGACTATCATATATACAGTCCTATGCAAAAATCTGGATGCCCTGGTCAAATTAACTGTTTTGTTTATTGAAGTGCAAGTAAATTAACACATCCTATACAGAGCACACATGTCTGCCCATTTTAATGCAAAATTGTTGTTTATTTGCTGAATTTAACACAATAAAACATAAAATGTGGCCTGTGCAAAAGTTATTTTAGATTTTGTTTTTCACACAGCAAATAAATCAAAATTGTGCATAAAAATTGTTCTCTGTAGAGGATGTGTTAACTTTTTTCACTTAGAAAATGAATAAAGCATGTAATTTGACTCAGGGTGTTTAAACCTTTGCATACAACTGTAGATGAAGTTGGTCAGACTCATTTGGTGGTTTGGCCAGTATTAAAGTTTGCACAATAGGCTATTTTCTGACAATGTATGACATATTGTTATCTATTAAAATAGACAAAAGTATGGACAAAATTCTGGCTTTAAAATTGCAATTTTCATGTTTGTTCATTTCATGTATTTTAATTTATTGTCATCAATTTATTGATTCACAAGAATGTGTGAATTTTTATTTTCCTACTACATTGGTTCACAGGAAACCACTATCAGTGGCAGTTGTTTGCTGGACAGCAGTGGTCTCAGATTTGTAATGACCATATAATCGAGTCTCACTATTGCCAGCCAGGAGCAAGAGGGATGACCATCTATACCAGCTTGGGGTAATTTTGTATTTGTATTAGTCCCAGATATTTACTTTCTACATGGTCGTATGGAGTTTTTATTGATTTTATCATGTCTTCTCCACTTTTCACATCAATTTCACAGGTCTCTTCACATAGACTTTGATGATATGACAGTAATGGGGCCTTTCGCTGGACTTAGTGTGCGACGACAAACATTTCTATCATCTAACCAGAGTCAAGAAGTAGGATGGTACTATAAAGACAATACATACTGGTGTGAATATGGATCACAGGTGAGCTATTTGTGCATTAAAGGTAAAAACCATACAGAGTTGTCTTAGTGCAGAGAGGTTCAGAAAACAGATTAATTAATCTAAGATGTGATACATTGACATACACTGTAAAACATGCTTAACCAGTTGAAAATATGGTAGTAACTAGGGGTGCATAATTTAGACAAAAGACTGTTGTTGTTATTATATTGCCATGTATTGCAGTTGTAATACGCCTTACTATATATTTAAAATGCACAGGTGAATCACCAATGTGGCATGGTTTAAGATTGGCCTGCGTTATTTTGACCAAAACAATTTACCGTTGATAAATTATGTGAATGCCTTGATTCTTCAGAACACCACAGAAACTCATCTGAAACTATGATTGGTCAGGATGAGCACACAGTAGAAACACTGTGATTAGTTAGAGGGCTCATCTGCATATTGCAGCCTTCAGAGAAAGACTAATATCACAGTAACAATTACCAGACAATATATTGGGCAGCTCTAGTAGTAACTTATAGTGAAATTCCACAGATTTGTAATTGGAACTTTGAACTTTCTGCATAATTTAATTGGTGCAATGTAAACAGTTAGGTGGTTTGATGTGAAATGGTTCATTGTAGAGAAACTTACTGACTCAGATTTTTTTACAGTGGTGCTGATAGGAACCAGGGGTTGCCATCTTTCCAACACAAATATAGCCATTTTATTTACCATCCAAAACCACTAGTAAACCTACACATCTCCTGAGTTTTAATATGTAATGTTGATAATGGTAACTCAGTAGTAAATCTGAAAATAAAGGGTTTTTTTGGGGACTGTTTTGCCTTACAACACCTCCATGTGCCTCTCCACCATTAATGGATAAAAAAAACACATTATAGGCCTGAACCTTCTCAAAACTATCTTGAAACAATGTCTCAGGTGTTAGGCAGTACATTCACTACCATTTCATGTTATGGATTTCTGTGAGGGAGCTTTTAAAGTCATTAAATACCACACAGGCATCTGGTTCCTGTCACCACTATTAAGAACAAGTCTGACTTGGTAAGTTTCCCTAGAACAGAACATTTTACATCAAACCGCTCAAAAAGACTTAATTTACATATTATCCATTTAGTTAAGCAGAAAATAAAATTAGTGTAATTCCTCTTTAAGAAAAGAAAATCATTATAATAAGGTACTATGCTCTAAAATTATTGGGGAGCAAATTGTTCTACAGTGTGGTTTTCCAGGCACGCTTTAGAGGATCTTGAATAGATTTTTTTTTAATAAACAGATTAATAAACAGGGCATGGCTAAATCTGTCTCAGGGAAATCCCTATTGAAAGTCCCATCCTTGGCCACTTCCACAGGGATCTTCAGTAAACAGCCATGACCTGGAGCAGCAATACAACTCCAACCCCAGAGGCTCCTTTCAGTTTAAAGTAGGATCCACTGCCTACAAATTGGACTTCTCTGGTAACTACCTCAAGGACAAGTACAGTCACATGCAAATATTTAAAGATCTTAGCCAAATTACATGTTAATTAAAAATAAGTTAACTCATCCTCTATATGAACAAATGATTTATTTATTTGCTGATTTTAACATACTGGGAAAAAAATAAAACATCAAAAATAAAATCTGCCGTGACTTGTGCAGATGGACTGAGAGTCACACCCCAAGTTTCAGCTGGGGGGTGGGGCTTTTTCCAAAACAGTAAAACTTATGTGAGTTCATGTGCAGTAAGAGGATCTGCAGCTCACTAATCTGGTAAACATGTTTTTACTGCAATACACAAACTAATTCACTGGGCTAATAAACCAACTGCATGTTTTTGCCCCACCACTACTGGAGGTGTGGTGCAAGGCCCTAGATGTGTTATTTTCACTTAGATAATCAACAGCAACATGTAATTTGACCAGGAGCACTCAGACTATTGCATACAACTGTATTATTTGCTAGAAAGTCGTCTAGAGATTAATTATGATTTACTGTTTTCTGTTTTTTATTTGTTGATTTATAGCCATGACCCAAACCAACCTGTCCACTTCGATGATCAGGAAAGTGCGGAGGCGGCCAAAGTTTAACTCTATAGTCTCTGCAAACAGCAGGTACTGTATATTTTAAGATTGGAAAGAATTTTGAATTATTAGCAACAGCAGGATAATTCGCTTTTGTGTCATGTGGTGAAAATGTCAGAAGTATCTTGATTTTTGTCAAGTAAAAAATGCAAAACAACGCAGATCTTTTCAGTGACAAAAATGGAGAAAATGGAGGGAAAGTTGCAAGATTGGGGAAAAAAATCTAAAGTCTTATATCTCTGTGTCTGTGTGCAGTTCTGTGGCTTTTGCATCATCTTCACTGTCCACACTGTCCCTTAATCCACCCACTGCTGTCACTTGGGAGTTTATTGGTGATGAAGGTGTCTGGACAGAATATCAGAAACCTGTGAGTGACATCCATCCAAATTACTACAGCAACAAAATACACACAGTTTTCAAATGCATGTCTCTTATTAACTACTCAAACTATTGTTCATCTTAAGGCTTCTTATTTAGTAACTAAAAGGAATGAGATTTGCTACAAGCCCCAGGGTATGATGCTATTATGTTACTTGAGCCATGGTACGATTTTACTGTGCTATTTAAAGATATGCTCTGTGTTGCAGTTTGACACTTTGAGATATCTTGGGATTTACTTCTTTTGACTTCAAATTATACCTCCAAAAGAGGACTTTTATTTAATGAAGTGTAAACTGTCTTCATCTCACTTCAGTTGTTTTATTGAAGAAAAAACAGAATTGTAAACAAATCAACACTCAATATGAGCTTCATCCTTAGGAAAGCATTTAACAGTGGCTGGTGAATGTGATAATGAGATTGCTTTATTGGACTCTTATTGGTATAAAATGTTTCTGATTCCTGTGTAGATGGAAACTGAGCACCATTTATATGTGTACAGGGCATTGGTCCCAATCTATTAGCATTTAACAGTGGGCTTAATACAAGGGGTGGGCATTGTGGAAAAATATGTCACAATACTTGAAGCCATTTTCACAAATACTTGACAGTTTCACAATATGTAGTTTTCCTGAGGTTTGATAAATTTGAACAGATAAAATGCACCAGTTGTGCCCATTAAAAAAATAATATCTAAAAATATGAGTAAAGTGATATACACACCACACTAAAACCAAATAAACAGGACTAATTGTGCTCTCTTTGTAAAGAAACATGCAGGTGGTCAGTGTTCTTTAAGTACTATCAAAATGTAATTTATCATGCTGGTCAAATATCATCATATTGATCCTGCACTTAGTACACTTTAGAAATATTAATAATTAATTGATAATAAAATATCCATACTTAAGTGACGTAAGTGATGCAGCAGTGACTCTACAGTTCACACGACAACCATTTATAGACAGAATCTGCACTGCAGAACTGTTCAACAGACTTACATGCTGGAAATTCTCAACAAAGGAATGTTTTACTAGTTTTTCAGTTAAAAATGGGCAGAAATTACATAGTTAATGGAATAGAGTGCATAGTGTCTTGTCCATACATTTAAAACTGGAGTTTCTCTGATGAGTGAGCGAGGAGGGGGAAATAGAAAACCCAGAGCGGAACTGGAGCAGAGTGATTACAGAAAGCTTTGAGCGAGGAGGGGAATTGTTTAACGCTCCACTCCACTCGCATGCTCTGCAGGCAAGGAAAAAAATGTAAAGAATGAAACCAATGAAAATTTAAGGGGTTGATAGTATGTAGAAAATATTTTCAGATGTAAATGTTGTTTCCTAGAGTGTTCATTAGATTCTTCATGTTTTTCTGCAGGGTTCTTCTCTGGACAGTATGGACATAGAGAAGCATTATCAGCTCAACCCACAGGGCCAGCTGAATTTTACAGCTGGCCGATACACGTACACCCTCTATTTCAGTGGTGAGTTTTACACACTCGCACCAAATAACCTTCAACACAATGAAATATGTAAAGTATTGAATTGACTTTCAAATATTTACATGAGCTTCTCGGGAATAAATTATATTACAGCAAAAACAGTTTTTTTCTTTCAGTTCACTTTTGGCAGTGATGTCATACATTAATGTCCAAATGATGTTCTCATTTCAATCAAGTCAATGCATTATTGTTTTTCAGTACAGTTCATCAGTTACAGTAGCATGTTTTCCCACAGGAATGTATCAGATCAATAATACCTTTGGAACAAAGCGGCACATCAGGAGGACAGGTGGTGGAAATCAGCCCAATAACAGGTTTGAATCCACCAGTGCTGCAAGAACAGTAATAAATAATAGCACAAAAAGTTCCTCTGGAATAAAACTGTTGTGTTGCTGTTATTGAGTGAGGTTGTAAATGAGTGTATCACTTGCTGAGATTCATTCAACACCTGCAAATGGTTATCTCTTTTGTTGATGGTCACTGCACTGTTGTCTCCCCAGCGCTCTGTCTCAAGCTCGCTGGCAGTTCAAAGACATGGACGGCTGCTGGAAAGACTATGTTAAAGTGAGAGAAATGTCTTTTCTTGACAAGTTTCTGCAAGTATTCATGTTAACATATCCGAGTAACCTAAGTAAACTTAAGAAAGTCATTTTTATAATATGCTATCAAATAATATGTGCAAATTATTTAGTAAAAGAATTACGGTTGTAACAAAATGTTACATGATATGATATCGCTATAGCATGTTTAATAAATGTTAACTGTTAACTAGCTTGGCTGAGCTAGCTTGGGAATAACTTATTGGATTGTGGCTGGCACATTACATCGGATTACTATAAAGTTTTTGTTTAGTATTTCTATGTGAATCTTAGGGCCTTTTCAGGTCATGTTTGAGTTTTACAGAGAAAAAAAAACATGAAGTTCTGAAGACATACACATTAAGGCTGTTGCTTTAGTAGTTTGCTTGCTCATTGCATTGCTCACTCATCGTGTAGCATGTGAAGCAGAGCATTGAACTCCATCACACATACACAGGGCTGCTGCAGAACTTTGGAAGAGTTCCTCATGCAGCTTGTGACTTTTTTTAGAAAATTGGGCTGTTACCCAGTGTGTGTGTCTTTGAGTCACACCAGCTTAAAAAAATGATAACTTCACAATCATTACTATTCAGTGAGTCCATTCCACCCTTTCTGTGTCTTCTTCCCACATTCTCAGGCTTAATTAAAAAGTGTGATGGATTTGATGTGAAGGTTTCAGTGCATTGAAACTGTAAATATCGACTTGGAGTGAAGACACCACAGTATCGAATTAGATTATGAATTTTGTGAATATTCACACCCCTAAAATGAACTGTAATGTCTAGACCACAGCTGGCACTGAATTCACATCATTCAAAGCTGAAATAGAATAAAGAATGACATATCAGTAAAAGACAGTAGTTGTCAACAACATTAAGGCAGACAGCGACGGAAACAGTCGGTAGTTTATTCCATGTGTTCCAGAGTTGTATTTACATTTACAGTGTGAATGTAAAATTTTCTGTTCAACTGAATTGAAGTAGCTACTCATTAAATACTAAATAACTATAACTGGTTGTTTATCTTCTGTGAAACGCCTTTAGTTGATGCTGTAATGAAAGAGTGCTATATACATTAAATATATTATTATTATTATTATTATTATTATTATTATTATGTAAGGTTATTGGATAGTAACTATGCATCTGTTGGTTTGTCCCTGATTGGTTGGGTGTAGGGCAGTAGTCGGGGCAGCTGCACTGTCTCCAGTCAGGACATTGAGGCTCAATACCAGCAGAACAGCACAGGCACTATGAGCTTCAGCACAGGAAAGTTCAGTTATCAACTCGACTTCTCAGGTATGTGAACAAGAGCAGGTGCATATAAACTGCTCTATAGCCAGTGTTTTTCTGCCCAATTTTCTCATCTGGACAACATATACACGTGTAAATTACCCCCTTGCATATTATGTACATTTTTATCAGATTTTGAAAACCCAATATCCCTTTTCATTTCAATGGATCGTTTGAACTCCAAAATTTCCTGATATAAAATCTTTACATTACTGTATTTTAAATCTAAAAACATTTCTTCCTTCTCCTGTAAAGTTATCATTTTGGAGGTTTTCTGTATATTATGTATATATGTTAATATTCACTTGCTATCAAGTGCAGATTGTGAAGCCTTAGTTGTATAAGTCTAATGTAAGCTTATTTTTTTGTTTATTTGTCATAGCTTCTCCTAATGTACAGTACCATTCAAATGTTTGGACATTCCTGACTTTATGATTTTCATAAGTCTTTGATCTAAAGATTTGTGCTTTGTTCATATGTTCAAATGTTCATATATATGCCTATCCATGGACTTGTGTCCAAAACAACAACATTTTTTTTAAAACCTGTAGTTTTCCATTTAGGACACTGGGCGGAAAATGTACAGCTGAAACCACAATCATTGTACATCATATGGCCAAAAGTATGTGGACACCCCTCCTAATGACTGAGTTGAAATGTTTTGGTCACACTCATTGCTAACTGGTATATAAAATCAAGCACATCACCACCGTGTCCACCGAGACAAACATTGGCAGTACAATGGGTTGTACTGAAGAGCTCAAGTGTGGCACTGTCATAGGATGGCACCTCTGCCACATGTCAAATTGTGACATTTTTGCCCTGCTAGATCTGCCCCAATCAACTGTAAGCGCTTTTATTGTGAAATTATTAAATATTTTTTGTTAAAAATTCATTAGTTTAGAGTCACTACTATTCTAAAATGTGGAAAACAGTAAAAAGAAAAAGAAATAAAGAAAAACATGTTCTATGAGGAGGTATATCCAAAATCTGAAATGGTATTATATGTATCTGTGTACTTTGCAGTATTTTTTGTTCTTGCCATCCAATCTATCTGTCTACAGCACTGTGCAAACATCAGAGAGCAATTTGCAGTCAAAACGGCCATTAAGTACAAGTTATTCATTATCACAAAAAGTAGGAAGCTCATGTAATAGAAAATAGCACAGAATAAGCATAAAATAGAAGCATAATTAAATTTTTCCACTCATTACTTTTGTGCAGCTACTGCCACTTTCACACTTCCATCCTTCCAATTTTAAAACCAACCAGTTCCAGCTGTGTCTTCCCAACAAAAGCTGCTCCTAAAGCTCTCACTAACGTTATGTACCACTTCAGGCACTAACATTCACACAAGTAACTACCCAATTTTACCTTAGCTGCCTGCAAATTTCTTTCTCATGTGCATCTAAAACAGTTAAGGGAGATATTTCTGAGATTAGATATGAGATAATTCACTAAGGTAGAACAACAAAACTCTCACTGTCAGATAAATATAACTTAAACCTTTGAGAGAAAGGAGAAAATCAAGCTCCACTGAAAAACTCCATAGGTGTTTCTGTTCATCCTTCCACTGTAAGAAGGATTTTTTTAAGTTTTACGGAGTCTAATTTTGTATTTGGGATTACTTGGATTGCCAGAAGCAGAAAATGCAACTGACGTCAAAGACTGAATTTAGCAGTTGTGTAAAAATATCTTCCAGATTTCTTTGAAAAACTAAAAAAATGGAAGCTGTAATTAAGGCCAGACAATATCTAAATACTAAGCAATTTTCTGTTAAATATATGTTTTCTGCATTTTTCCTGATGCTGAAACATAAATAACTTGTACTCAACAGCTGTTTTGACTGAATTAAATAAATAAAAGGTGGACTTTTAACAGTACTGTATCTGTCTATCTAATCAGAGTTTATGTACTACTTATGTTCTACTGTATTTTAGTAGAAAAAAACACTATTAAGATCATTGCTGTTTCTATGAGCTGCAGCATTATTGTTTGTAAAGTATAATTGTATTTTTATTGTAGCCATGGTCCAGACAAACCTTTCCACTAATACAAGGAGGCTAGTCCGTCGCCTGTGACGCTGTGCTGGCCAGTCCGACACTGTGAGCAGTTACAGCTGAAGAGCACATGTGAAATCTCTCAGGAACAGTGGAGTTTACTGTTCTATCTGACATCAGTTTACTTGCATCTTCTAAACGCTTGTGTCTTTCAAATGTCTCTACCACATCACTGCCTTATGTTGCTCAGTACCTCTTACTAACTCGGACTGCCCAGACATCCAGCATTCACTTTCAATTTCTGCTCTTTTTCTCTTTACAAGTACTGTTTCAAGAAAAAAAAAGAGTCTGGCATATTTGTGTTGACTGGGTTGCTGGAATTAGGTGACCACTGCCATTTTGCTGGTATTTTAAGAGGAGCATCAATTCAGATGATTGATGAAGGTAGCATTTCCCAGACTACTGGAGAAAGTCACTTACCCTTCTATAGCACTGCATTCTTCATGGAGATTTTGTTTTCTTTTTCTTCTATCGTGGGCCAAATGGTTTGCTTTCTTTCATCGCTTTGTTTTCTTTTTCTTCATTCATGGGCCAAATGTACATTTTAAATGTACTTAGCTGTGATATTCCATTTTTTCAAAGCCATTTTACAATGCACTTTATATGTATTCCTAATAGGAACCTTGAAGAATAAAATTATTTTCTCTTATGTCTCGTATGTCACTGGATACATCATAAGGCAGGTTTGGACATTGCAGCGGGACATTCTTGTCCCCGGAAAAATGACAACTTTGGCACAGTGCAAGGCACAGTTCACATCAGTTTATGTGAGCACCTAACAGAACATGTGCTTTAATAAAGAATATTTTCACTCCCTCCAATCTACATATAGTTGTTCAAATTTCTCAAGGACATGGAGCTACTTACATTCTGCACCATGTTTCATATGTGCTTTGATACGTTAAGCTAACAAAACTGGTGTCAGAGCTTAAGCAGCCCATGAAGCTGACTTCATAAAAATAGTATTTGTGATTGATTAGTCAAATTAGCTAGGTAGTGTCAAGATGCAGCAATACATTAGCCTGAGCAAGTGAAAAATTAGACTTTACTTGAACCCTGCTGCATAACACTGATAGAACAACTCCATAAACATATCATGATAAATGTCATATGTTGTTCAGTAATATAACAGTGTCATGTTACCATTACTAGTTGTCATGACATCAAACACTGACATCTGTCATGATGGCCAACTAGAGTAGACAGCAAAAATTAGCTGTTGACATGAAAAACTGACGTCTGACATGATAATCAGCAGTAATAGTAACATACACTGTTATATGACAATTAATGACAGCACATGACATCTGCCATGACATCTTCATGGCATGGTTATATCAATGCAACTTAGCAGGATTCAAGTAAAGTGTTAGAAAAATTTCTTATTTTCTTCTATTGGAATGCGTTGGCACCCAAACAGAAAAGGGGTATAAAAGGTATGAGTGGAATAGATACTGGTGCAAACTGGAGATGATTTGCTGGTTCAAATTTTTGGTGCCATCTTCATCTTCTTACATACCAGCTGCTTCACAGGCTCCACGACGTCTTTCCCCAGATGTCTTCCCAGACAATAATATTCATAGGTTTAGCAAAAAATAAAAATGTGAATTTTTAGAAATCTAGTACTGCCTATAATACACTATGCATGTATCTGAGAATTTCATACATCAGTTTAATCTCCACAAAAAATAGCAATTTCTTCATTGTTTCCCATTACTCGAAGAGCTTTATTCAAACCTTCAAACTATTCATCAGATCTATTCTTTCTGACCAAAACTATACAATGCAATTAGAAATGTACACAATCGGTCTGTTCGATGAAGTGATCAAAAGGCATTAAAGAGAATGTCAACATGTGTATTTTGATAAATATTTACAGATTTTCATGAAAACTCTCAACTTCAGACAATACAACCTCGTAACACAATACAAAGTTCACAAAGATGCCACGTTGTACACATATTACATTGGTAGAATATAAAGGTTCTGATAGAAGAATAAGCTTTCATTTGTTTTGTTTCCATTCATTTAGGTGTCAAACTGGTTGCACTGGCAATCAGAACTGGGCCATTTGACTGGAGATAAAGTCCAGTTTTCCATAAAGAAATTTCTGAATTACAAATATGTGGTATGGTTGCACCAAAGGTTTTCTTACATTAACTCTTAACTACCTCATAATTCAATGGAACTGCTTTATGTTGTATTTTCAAATTGCTGTAGTGATGATAACCCAGTGTGTCATTTATTTATTGAAACTAAAGCCCAGATACTGCCCATATATGAAAACTGTATGTGCTAAAACACTCATTCACAGCAAGCCTTTTACAAAACCCCTTCAAAAGACCTATTATTGCACACCTCTCTTCATAAGGCTTATTTTCTCCATTCATACACTCATAGAGGTCCCCTTTGAGAAAGTGATCTGAAGATAATATATTAAAAAAATCCTAACTGATATCAAATTAATCTCAATATATTATACACTTCATTCAATATGATATGTAAATACTATACACAGTTCTAGAAGAGTGGCTCGCCATGTTGCAGCTATTTCTATTTGGTCATGATGAGGAATTAAAGGTTAAGTTGGTGTTTTTTTTTTCTTTTTTAACCCTCTACCCACTCTGTCCCGATGCTACTGTCACACGGGCTCCTGTGCAGGTATGATCAGTAACATGCAACCAAAGAACAAAACATACGTTACATACAAAGAGGACACCAGTTGGACAAACATGGGTACTAACAGAACGTATACTGCTGTTCTAATGAAGCTTTTAAAGGCCAGTAAAGCACGACTAAATTCCTAATCAAACACTATCAATGGCAGTTAACTTTATTCCTTTAAGGATTTATTAGATTTATATGCAACTTTATTGGCATTTAAGGGCTTCTATTTAATTATTAAAATAACCAAAACAATCTCCAGTATGGTCTGTGCACCATCAATGCACTTTCATCAAACTGCAAGTTTGATTTAAAAAAAAAAAAAATTCTGCACCGTTCCTCAAACTGCAGATTATACTCCAGTGTGCAACTCATATCGACTCTCCAACAAAGAAAACTCTCACTCTCCCTCTTTCCTTAACCACAACTACACAGTAGGGTAAAAATTTATATTTGAGTTTAAACAGATTACTAGGGCTGACCCGAACTCGGATATTTGTTTGTTGTATTGGTATCAGTTTTTTTTATTCAGTCTTTGAAAGCATCAACATTTTTAAGACACAAAAAAATGAAAAAAATCAGCCAAAACTACAACAGATACTTCTTATCAACAGAAGTGTTTGTGTAAAACAGTGCTTGTTTTACACATATATATGTATGTGAGTGTGTGTGTGTATGTGTGTGTATGTATGTATGTATGTATGTATGTATATGATTGAGGCCGCTGAAGCTAAAAGAGTAGAGGCGCCTCAGAAAGACATCACAATTTAAATAAACAGACAATTAAAAGAATGCTCTGTGCAAAAGTTGCAGTAAGTGGCTGGTATACAATGGAGGCACAACAGGTTTGATGAATCATCCACTTGATAGGCTACATGCCTTACATACTAGGTTTAGTTTGAACTGCAGTGATGTACATTCTTAAGATTTAATTATGTAGTAATTATGAAATGCAAAAATTGTTTTCAAAGTTTCATTGGTTTTGAGAACGGATTTTCGAAACATGCTGTAAAATGCTGTTCGGGTCAGCCCTACATACTACTGATGTGTTCAGTTGCTGAAATAAATGCATCTTTAGGTGAATATGGTTCAAACCACATCTTAAAAGACTAGATGTGAATGATTAGTGCAAGGAAAAGATTAGCTAAATGACAAAAAGCATATATAGCCTAATTTGACAGCCTGTATAAACAAAGCCAAAGGACTGTCATCTCAAATCTTCTCAGTGGTGGAATAGTATGATGCTGTCTCCTGGATGGACAGCAATTAATAAAATATTTCTGTGTTTTTTTTAACCTGATCTAGGTCTGCTGCATCTGTAGCACACAGTTGACTACCACAGACAATTTCCCTGTACTCAAAAAAGAAAACCAACTGACTCATAGTACACTTATAACAGAAGCCAAAAGTAGGTGCTGAAACCAAGTGGGTTCCAAGAGAGAGAACTAGGGATGCACAATAATATTGGAATGATATTGGTATCAGGAGATATTTGCATAAATATCTAAATATTACCTAAATACTAAATATATTAAATATCTAAATATTAAACATCAGACTGATGTTTCCATTTAGCCAATATTTCAAACGATATTTGACGATGTATTTGCTGTACACCAGAAGAGCAGAGCATTTAGGTCATAGGTAGATACATACATGAAAAATATCAGATTGCACTGACCTACAACTTCCATATCAGTTCATCCCTATAAAGACCATGTTGAAATTACTTCCCCTGGTAATCACCTGCACACTACAGATGAAGCAGACAGAGATTAGACTGAAAAAAGCTGGAGTATTCCTCTAATTCTTTAAGAGGTTTTCCAATAAAAAGCCTTTAAGAGGTTTTCAAATAAGTAGGTAGCTCAGAGTGAGTGAATGTGGAGGAGAGGGAAAAAAAAAGTGCAAAGAGAAACTGAGGAATGAGTAAGACAGAACCTGTACTTACTAAGGCCTGGGAATGTGATGTCATGACGTAGTGTCTTATGGGGATCCGCCATTGTGGCAGGGTTAGTCAGTCTAGGGTGGTTCTGAATATTTGAATGAATCTTTATGTCTGACCTGCTTTCCTTGATTTTGACTGATCTGAAGCCCATAGACTCAGTATATAGGTTTGCCGAGCTGACTAGCATGTGGATCTTGATGAGTACCAGATAAAATATGAGAGCAACAGAGAGCAGCAGTTTCATTTAACTGTCTGGACGCAGCTCTTGTTAAACTGCACATGGGAAACATCACAGTGTGGATAAACATCAAACTCTTGCTCATTTTATTGATCTAATCATATAGATATAATGAAATAAAACCTTCAACATCATTTAGCAGATTTATCACATTTGGTATTGGCTATCTAACTCAAACTCACTGTTTCCCAGCTAAAAAGATACAAGGTGAATTAAGTTATGATGAACCTATTCTAGTAACATTAGCTGATGTGTTAGGTGATTAGCATTTGGCTGTTTCTCTTCAAGACTTTATATTGACTGTTGTTAGTTTGCTAACAATCTAGGCAGTGTTTGCTAAAAGTCTGCCTATACATTCAGCGTCTGAGTGAAATATGCCAAAAACTGGGTGAAATCTGCCAGTAACTAGAGAAATAGGGCAGTGGCTGACTAAAATCAAAGGTTGTATAAATCCTTTCTAGTAAAATATGGCAGTGACTAAGTGAAACATGCCAATAAGTGAGTTAAATATTTTAAAGATTAAGTGAAATATGAGAAGGAAAACATCTGCAAGTTAAATCTGCCAGTGGCTGAAGGGGAATACCCATTCATAAACTGTACATGGACTTAATTCATTTCACTTTGGGAGTTTGTATGGATCCACACCGTCAGCAAGGTTAATTCTATCCATATAAGATTTGTTCAGCATCACTCTGGAGTGGGTTAAGATGCACCATCTTTTCATTTGATTCACTTTTATGCAGGACACGTCTGAAAAACCACAATAAAATAGCAATCTCTATGACTATCACAGTGAGTATGAGTATCTGTAGGATGTACACAAAGAACGAACCCCACCAATATAGCGGAACGATCCCATAATACAGCACAATGTGACATTGTTTCCCAAGCCCTATAGAGAAGGGAATTAATACTCTCTTCCTCACTGAAGGATGCTTTTTTGTTCCACACCTTGCCTTTTGACTCCTCATTTTGGATAATTCCAGCCCAGATGCTAGCGTATGTGAAGAGTGATCAAACCAAAACAACACATTCACATCCAGTATGCAGTATTGAGGCAGGATATCAGTAAGACAAGTGTGACCTGTAGAAATACACATGACCCTGCCTGTTTAAGGCTGGTGGCCATCTTCTGATTGACTGCGGCTCAACAAAAAAGGTCCACCACGAGAAATACATGACTCAAAATAGACCAGATGCAAAACAAAATGAAACAATGGTCCGTTAAGATGGACTATATTGACCTTCTTCACCGTTATATCTCTGTTATCGCCGACACTGTTGATATTGTTTCGTTTAGAGCTCTCTTTGCTAGGCAAATGGAAACAAGAACGACAGTCAGACTTTTTTTTTTTTTTATCCAAAGAGATCTTTCAGATCAGTGTTGACTGATGTGCTCTGTTTCAGCATCCCTGTGTTCATGGTGGGGGCAGTGGCAGGTTGTGAGAAGTTCTGTGGGTTAAAGAAAGGGTTAGCCTGCATTCCAAACCCACCTTGCACCCCCGGCATCCCCATTGGTGCTGCCTGCATGCCTGCAGTCTGCGTGGGATGACCTGTACCGAACTGGTTGAGCCAGGGGGACGGTGCTGCGGCACCTGTGGCAGGCTTGGAGGCCATTTGGTTCAAGCTGACTTTGGGTTTGTTAGCAGAGAAGAGAGAATCCAGGGCCGACATGTCTGGAGGCTTGCTGGGCTGATTCTGGTTCTGTGTGAGGGTGCTGAAATTCGGGGTGCTGGTGGTGGTGGCCATACCCCCATATAGGCCAGGGGTGGCCGGCCGCATGCCCATACCCACGCCTCCTGTTTGGAAGCCCATGGTGGAGTTGAAGCCATTACTGATGGCGCCCATGGTGGCCATGCCGCTCATGGCGGATCCACTAGAGAAACCAGAAGAGAGTGTACCAGTCTGCATGGGCGTTGTCCGAGGACCAGAGTTCAGGGATAAGCTGTTGAGTGAGGTCATGTTGTTCAGTAGACTGCTGGTCAAGTCCTTTGCCTGGGAAAGAAATCAATACAGTATGACTACACAAACACCCAAGTGTTTCATTCAAAATGCAAAATGGTCTGAAATGTTTAATAATCTAGGAAATGTCAATGATCTGTAATATTTTACAAAAATAGTTTTATAGCTATATCACACTTGAAATATACAGTCATATTCATAAGTGTAAACCCCTACGGTCAAATTACAGGTTTGCATATTGGAGGAGAAAAAATTAGCAGAAAATATAAAATGTGTCATAACTTTTGCACATTATTTTCCCAATATGTTAAATTCAATATGTAAATAAACAGTAACTGCGTTAAAATTGACGTGGAAGTTATATGCACACAATACAAATGAAAAAATTAATGGTTTTAATGGTTCTTTCCATGCTTAAATGGTTCTTCTCTCATTTTCATTTTATATCTTGAAAAATGTGTATAAAAGTCACATAAAGCAAGATAATGATATTAAACATAAAATTTATGTTTAAATTTCATGTTCGCTGCTCATAAAGTGAACACTATTCTCTCCAAACTGAGTCTCCAAAATGAGAATGAGTGTGCACATGCATGTGAGAAAGATAGAGTAAGGAACCTGTGTAGTAGTTGTGGCAGGTTTGACGCTCTGTGGTGCCAAAGGTTGCTGGCTCCTTAGTTTTGCTGCCTGCTCCTGCTCCTTAGCCAAACGCTGCTTCTCTTCCAGAGTCAGAGAAACCTTTAAACATACATACACACAAAGTTAATGGAATCTAAATTCAAAAGTAACAGGACAATCTTAACTCCTTAAACTCTAGAGGTCTGTATGTGGGTCTGCACTTCGATTCTTTACTCTTATACCTACATAATTTACAGATTATAGCTTCATAGTTACCAAATCATTTATAACAGTTGATGAATAATACATTTTCAGATTAATAATAGAGTAATAAAAAACACATACACATTATATAGTAAATGGAAGTAAGTTATTTTAAGGAGTATACAGCACCGTTATTAATCTTCATATTAAATAAATAATTGTTATTTAGTTACAACGTACAACATGGTGTAATGGCCTATTCACAAGAATTTTTCAGACACAACGCAAATTTTAAACGTAGTGGAACCTTCACACCAAGTCCCACAGGAACTTGGGAGTAAGTTGGAAAAAGAAGGAAAATCGTGTGCAAAAAGGTCTTAAATTGAAATCAAAATGTGAGTTAATTGTCTATCAACATAAAATATTTTGGGAACTAAGAAAAGTAATTATCTATTTATCGCCATTTCTTGTCATACAATTACTGTAAATAGCTATTTTATTTTTGAGCAGCACTTTTTGAATTTGGGACATTCTCGATACGTTCTCAGTCACTATGGAATCATCACAAACCGGTTTTATATTTATGAAAACAGTGATTCCAGACTTTTTAAAATCATGAGTATACATGAGTCCTTGATGTGTTATGAAGTATACTATTTACTATAATGGTCTGCTTACATATTTTAATTTACAGTTGTAAAATGTTGCAGATATATGCCATCTGTTTTTTTGCTGTCTCTGTGTTATGGATATGCCAGATGGGGACTTACTCTAGAGGGTTGAGAGACGGTAGAGGAGGAGCCGTTTTCTTTTCCATTCACACCTGCACTCACTGAGCTCCCGCCAAAGATCTCGTCAATCTGAAAAGAAAAGGTCATTTCTTTACAGTGTCAAATGTCAAACACACACATTACATGGTTTAGTAATTTTAGGCCAAACAGTGAAGCCAGAATAGAACTCACATCTCGAACTTGACTAGCTGGATTAGGGTTGTTCTTTGCCTCATCTGAAGTGTTCATTTGGTTGGAGAGGTTCAGGCTTCTAAGAGACATAATATTTGCTTCAACAATTTAGCACAACACAGTTCTTCGCAAAGACGGGGTGGGCAATAAGACAATATCATTGTTATCTCAACAAATTACATTACAATATACTTTCCATACACAACTGCATTATTTTGTTGCAAGGCTGTTCAGCTTTTAAAGAACATTGGCAAAAGTAAACACTGTGATCTGTAACCTGTGATCATAAGTGTGTTTTTTTCTTCATTCTTTGTAATTGTAACTACACGTGTGTTCATTTACCATGTCTACTGTGATTTTGCAGTCTATTTTGAGTAGTAGGATTTCAGGAAAAAAAGTTTTAAAGAGTTTAAAAAAAATAAATTAAAAAAATAAAAGCCTTCAAAATCTTTCAAGTACTCATACAGCATTTATTATAGTGGTTTGTTTATCGTCACTGTCAGAACAAAAGGTTGCATCTCCGAAATGGTAACTTTTCAGGGGAAAGAAAAAACTCTGAATGAAAGTTAATGGAACAAGATTATTTTCCAAACAATCTGGAGCATTTCTATTAGCCTGACCATCATGAAAGTTTAACATAGTGTAAATGGCAGTTGACATGTTAAAAATATGTTTAAAAAACATAATAATAAAAAAAATGGAGCTACATTCATTCGGACAGCACTGTTATGCTACTAACATTGGCAAATTATAATTTACAACAGTACTTATTACAATCTGTATTTATGCAGATACACACACGTGTATAATCTTGAATACATTTGATTTTCTCTTTGAAGTGCTTTGTTAACTACCACGATAGTCAGAATGGAGCCCTGTCCTTGAGCCTGTGTTTTCTATCTCTCTCTCTCTCTCTCTCACTCTCAAAAAGAAAGAAAAGCCAAGCCTAGCAGGGTCTGCATTGAGCTTCATGGATCAAGCTCAAACAGCATAATGCAGTCAGGCATTCACCACTTTATTCCTCTTTGGACTGAAGACCTTATAAGACAAAGTCTGCAACTCAAATAAAGCATAACAGACAATTTTACAAGTGCTGATTTTCATCCTCATGCACACTCCAGCACTGTTTACTACAGAACCTATTTATTTTAAAAATAAATAAATAAAATGAACGATCACAGTCCTATCCAGAATGAAAGCATTGTTGGAATGCCTGGGGGGGAACGGCTGATTCAAGGATGTTGCCATGGCAACAGCTCTGGCTACTTTTCTAACTTTGAGGAATGAAGCCTGAGAGAGTTCACTCCTCACCATCAGAGCCTTTCAAAGACAGAATTGTGCCACTGTGCTTTTATTTGTTAGGGGTCAATTTATGAAGCTCGAAATAGTTCCCAAACTTTACCCTTTAATTTTATTGCAATCCTCATTTGTTATAAATGTCTACTTCTTTGACTACATTAATTAGTCAAATAAATAATAATTATATTAGTTTTACATAACAGAATTTTACACATTTAAGTGAGAAATTATTTGGCTGATTTTAGCTGGTAACTTGTAGTTAATGTTTGTTCACATACATGTCTACACAGCAGGAAGGAAATTATGAAGCGATTACCAATCTAGCAGTTTCCATTTAACGATATAACAGCCAAATTAACAATTGTTCATATTTTATTTGGACTGAAAACTTGTTCACTAAAATGATACATGAAGTCCAATTCTTTAGCATTCAACAGTGAGGAATCATATGTTGTATTAGAACTTCCAACTGCTGTTATTTTATTCGATTATAAACGTGTAGGTTGAAATACAGTAAGCTAGACACCAGAAAGTGTTTTAAGACGTTTCATTCAATATGTCAGTTTTTTAAACAATAAATAATATACAACAAATAAATATTATTAAAAATATTAACTTTGCCTACAACGGTAACTGAAACCAAGCTGTAAAGTAGTAGCATCCTAACAAAATGTTTTGTACATGCCTCTTCAACAAACTGGTTTTATATTGTTGAAAGTGACTGCAGTGACTTTTTAATGGTGATTAGTTAGCCAGATAAAATTACTGTGACTATGATACGACTATGGTCACCAGCCATTTCTTTGACAGTAAATGTAAGAGCATGTGTTTCTGCCCCAAGGTCGTAATTAATACGACCGGAAAAATATTATCCTAATTTAAAGGCAATAACCGGCTCACACGGCAACTGCTGACTCTTTCCCTCACTGATGGACAGTTACGGTAGGGAATCAGTAAAACGCAGAATATGAAGGGGTACAGTATAATGCCAGCCAATGCAAATACTCACAAACAAATAGGGAAATTTTAATGGTCAGTGCAGGATGGCGATGTGTGAACAGAAGCTGGTACATCACAGGGACAGCTGAGTAATGTATTGGCTTCTGTTGTTTTTAGAGTCAAGTATTCTGTTGCTATGAGAGACAAATAACACTGTAGTGTATTACTATAGAGGCATACCGCTTGAAAAAGGTTGCTGGCAAAAGGCAACATTTCTGTGACTATTTAGTTTTTACAGTCAAGTTTTCAGGTTTCACGTGGGGGGTAAAGTGGGAGAATTTGGTACATTATTCAGAAATCATTTTAATAGGACTTTCAAGGCAAATGCGAATGAGTGCATCGTGGTAAAATACCATTTAAGTGCTGTATGTCGTCACTGTTGCGACCAAACCTTGTGTCTTAATTTTTTACGTTTTTCTTTTTTTGACATCCTGTGTCTTGGAACGGTCCTGTACATTGTGTCATAATTTCATGATAAATGGACCAAAAAATGCTCCAAACTGACTTGTAATAAATAATTTCTCAATTAATTTACTTTGAGTTAAGAACTTTTTTCCCTTCTCCTGTAAAGTTACCTGTGAATATACAAAATGTTGTTCTGACACTGACAATATGTGACTGATGCAAAGCACCCACTGAATATTTAAGGTGAAGGCATGCCAGTAATGTACTGGGCACTGAGTGTGAAAAGTGCTTAAGTAAGCTGCAGACTGCTGCAACATTTTATGCAGGATAGGAGAATTATGAATAAGGCAGGATGATTTCTAAAGATGATAGAGGATGATGAGAAGTGAGAAGAGAATTGGCAGGCACCTCTGCTGTTCCTGCATGCTGTGGAGCTGCTCCAGTTTGGTCTTATGCTCCGCTTCCATTCGACTCAGCATCTCTCTGATCACAGCCATGAAAGAATTAAACTGAAACACAGTCAATCGGAGAATCAGTCAAAGAGCCTAAAACAAGTGCACTGGTGAATGTATGTGCTTTTATACATTTTATAAATTATACATATTTTATGAGTGTTTACCTGATTGAGGTTAAGGTTGTTGTCAATACTAAGAGAAACTAAATGAGGCAGACTTTTCCCTGCAAGGTGCTCTTTTGGGATGCCTAGTTTCTTATGGGTAAAAGTGCACTTGTAGATGCCTGAAAACCTTAATTGGTGTCATTGCAGTTCTGCTCACAACTAAATGAAATTAGCAAATTCCACTGATTTCACCGAAGTCATTCAGAGTGGTTTGATGAGAAATGCGTCACTGTAAAGAAACCCGACTACTCAAGATTTTCTTTACAGAGGTGGTGATAGGAACCAGGGGTCACAATGTCTACAATGCAAATATCCATTTTTGTGTGAACTTCTTAGTTTTTAAATGTAATGCTGATGATGTCAAATAGTGGCAAATGTGAAAAAATTTCTTTTTCTTTGCCTGCTGTGTACCGCCACTATGTATTTTGCAGAACCGCCATGTGGCAGAGTTGCCATGAATTGCCATGTATTTAAAAAAAAAAAAAAAAAACACGCACAGGTCAAAACTATAGTAAAAAAATGTCTCACGTATCAAGCCGCATATTCATAATTTCACGTAATAGCTTTCTGTGATGTAGCTTTTAGAGGCATTAAACTGTTCAGGCGTCTGGTTCCTATCACCACCACTGTGAACATTTCTGACACGGTAAGTTTCTCTAGAACTGCTACTGCTACTACTACTACTACTACTACTAATAATAATAATAATAATAATAACAATAATAGTAATCATAACAACAACAACAACAACAACAACAACAATAATAATAACAATAATAATAACAATTATTATTACAATTATAATAATTATAAAGTAAAGGTATAGTAAAGGTATAAAATTATACCCAGAATGCCCATGAGTACAGCTGGCTCTCGGGAAGGTATCTGCTGTAAGAAGGGCAGGATTTCATCAATGACAAACCATTTATCCAGATACTCCAGAATCTTCCCCAGGCACACCAAAGAGTTTACTCTCACCTACAAGCACAGAGACATCCAGAACATCAAGAACACAGATTTCACAGACGACATAAATGTTGTGAGACAGTCAATGTCGATAATGTATAAATATGTAGACTTTTTTAACATGACCATCATCAATTGTGCTACGTTCTAAATGATGCAAGTCTGATGTGTGGTAGCGTTCAGAATAAGGCTGAATATCAAAAGAAAGCATGCATGACTCACAGCCAATGAGGAGGTCTGTAAACACGCTGATTTAATGCGAGGGATAAGTGCGTTCTTCATGGATGGATAGTCAATCAGATTAGCAAAGGTGGGAATGATATTCAGGCACAGTTCCTGTGAACAAAACATATAATTATTTAAACATATTAACCGTTTTGTACTGTCTGACCAAAAGGTTGTAAAGATAGCTCATGTTATCGTTAAGTTGATTTAGCAAATTAACGCTACTGTAGGAAAAAAGTTACAGTTAAACTGTAAAATGTCATGAAGCAACAAACGAACGAATGAAAGTGGTTACTTAATCAATTTGCTGTTGCACCTAAATAAAACCAGGGAAATTAAAACCTGCTTCAAATCTTCAGAAGGATGTTGCAGTCATTATTTTAGGTTTAAATAGTTTAGAAAAATAAAACATTTGGGGGAATATTATTTATAAAATAATTGTTTATTTTTTAAAACAACGGCTCTCGCCGAAAGGCATTGAGCTTTGTAGTATGTTTAATATTGCTTATTGTATGGCTACCTGGATCTGAGTTGAGGGAGCCTCCAGTGCTCTGTAGACCATTGGGAGCACGCAGTTCTTGATGTCTTCAGGGGGTGTTTTGGTCAGAAGCAGGTCCATCTTTTGTAAGAATATCAGTAAGATCTGAACACATAAAAAGAGAGCAAGGGAAGAGGGGGATGAGAGGCGGGGGGATGCACAATTCGCAAACACAGATTCCCATGAAAGAACAGCAAAAGAAATAAAGAGTAAATGTGCTATAAAGGCACCTACTGTTAGGGTGGATTTTCATTAGGGCAGCAACAATTAGTCAACAATCACAGATTAAAATTTTTATTTAAATTTGAACAAAAAGTGGTCTATAAAGTTGATATGACACACAGGGTCATTTACACAAAGTGCAATACAATAAATGAAATGTAGCAGGGCAATGTAGCTTCCATTGCTTAAATGCATTATAAAATTGTCTGCCATCGCTCAACGGAAATTTGAAGGATGGTGAGGCTGTGACGGGACAAAATGAGAGGATGGCAGAAGGCATAATGATTCAATTAGCCAATTTGTTAAATAATAGTTGATAGGTGAATTGACATTAGTTGCATCCCTAATCTGCAGTAATAATCAATATTCAACTGAGAGGGAATACTATAAGGTACTGCTACATAATCTTCTTAGTTAAGTAATACTGTAATTATTGGAAGCTACTGGCAGGGCACTGAATTAACTGCAGCAAAGTTATGGGAACTATCAGAACAGGCTGAACGACATGTTCATAAAGGCCACTCACCATGTTGCTGGCCTGAGAGCATGAAAGAAAGAAGTAAAGAGACAAGCTCAGAGGAAGCGATACAGATTTTGGAACAAACAGGGCATCGATGAGTGAGTGTGTTTGTGTGTGTGTGTGTGTGAGAACGTCAGCGTATACTATGAACACATTGGTAATTACCAATGGAAGTGTTTTGGAAACACTACATGGTTTTATGGCAAAACCATTTATTTTTGGTTGCTCAGGTCAGGTTAACGTACTTTAAAATACAGCACTGGGCAAAAGCCTTTTATCTCAGCAGTAAAAATTCATTTGGTCAAAAAAACACTAATATTATTAATACTAGTATTTATTCAATAAACCGCAATATTTTATGTATATTAATGTGTTCATTTAACCCTTAACAACTTAATTTTCAACAGCCCAGTATTACTTGTAATCATGATCCAATACCAATTTGGCTAATATGTGCTTGATTAATTAAAGTCAGGTGGGCTGCTGATGTTTAACAAACCCATGTGATGGCTACTGCAGAAGAACAATAAAATATTTTACTTTTTGCTGCATTATGCATTTATTTTAATGTTACATAGGGTTTTAGTGCCAAAAACTCACTTACTGTCCACATAAACAGTTTTAAACCATTTGTGTATAAGTGTATAAGACTTTTACACAGTACTGTACATAACATATGGGACATTATTATTGTATATCATTATTACTTACATACATAACACATTTGGGACATATTACACATAGATACATATATAACAAATATGGGACATCTAATTGCATATAGATCAGCCTGACACAGCATAAAAACAAACATGTCTGTGTGTTCCCTGAAATACCTGAATGGGCTCCTGTTGTTTGAACACTGGGGTGAGGTCTGGTAAAATCAGACGAACATATTCCTCCTTTGTACACTCTTCCGCTATTAAAAGCACGTTGGGCAGCACGAACGGCACCATATCAGGGTTCACAAATTCTGAGGTCAGTGCTGGCAAGATCCGGTACACCACCACCCTCTACAGAGCAGAAAACCTCCAGCAGTCAGATTATGGTCTTACAAAAGATGAAACACAAATATTGAAGCACAGCCATATATGTTTCTTTTAAAAGAATGTGGGTAAAAGGTAATGATAATTCACTTGAGAGCCAATGTGGTGTTCTCTATATTGAAGCATATTATATGGTAAAATGTATTTATGTGCTATCAGATATCCAAAAAAATTAAAATGTCAGCCAATAACTGAACCAAAAAAAATATAATTATCAGACTTGTACTGTAATAGTTGCATACAAGAACAAAAAAGGTAAAATATGTTCATTTTCAGGTATCAATATTGGCCCAGAAATTCCATTTCGGTGCATAATTAGCATTCACAAACAAATTACAGCAAAATTATCAAAAAATAGATCACTAAAGGACCAGTTCCTAGACACTGATTAAGCCTAAGCCTAGAATAAAAAGAACTTCCAATTGTGATTCACCATTGGCAGTGCAGTTTAGTCCAAGACTAGACTTAATCCGTATCAAGGAAAATGACTCTAAATGATGAAGCACGAAAACCAGCACAATGTGTCCAGCTAGACACAGTCACTCCTCCTTGCCTTGGGAAGCTTGGGCAGAACTTTGGGGAGGCCTTTGTAGAACTGTGACTTCTGTAAATTGTCTCTCTGGAAGAGGGAGTCGAAATACTGCAGAGTCACGGCTCCAACATCGTCAAAGAAAGGGATCTGAAAAGAACGCAAACACAGACGTGTGAAATCTGCAAAAGAGTCATAACACTTCTATTCCTGGTGCAATTATGTGATGCAGAGATTGCATTTTCCCTTCTGCAACAGACCTGATTCCACTCATAAGCTTTAGCAAGACCTTCCTATGTTGAATTAGTGGTGTTACAGCAGGGCCCTAAAGCATCTAAGAGACTGAGATAGATAGATGGCTAGACAGATATACTCTATTTGTCCTCAAGGCCAAATTTGGGACCTCCAGTAGCAAAAAACATGGGACATTATATGCATATCATAAATAGACAAAATTCCATATGCATTTACATACACACATACTACATGAAGACATCAATGCATAAACAGGACAGAGTACAGAAAATGGACAGAAACATTCAAATTCAGTTCCACACCAGTGACAACACTGCTGCAACAGCCTCATGCCAAGAGAAAAAGCACTCACCTTTGTCATCTGGTCGGCATCTGGTCTCACATTGGCCGTGACACTCAGCAGCATCTTGACATGCTCTCGCACCTCCTCCGGGATCTGGCTCAGCACTCCCGGACTCAGACGACTCAACTAAAACAAGATCAAAAAAGATTTTAATTTCAAAGTTATAATTACACTTATAATTCAGCTTTTCCTAAAACTAGTGGGACGTTCACAGGCTTCGTTGGCACAGCAGGGCAAATAAGATCTGTCATGTAAATATAATTTTTGGAGTTCAGTGTTCAGATTTAAAGTTGCAAGCGACCAAATCCGATCTGTATGGCCAGACTGTAGTCACAATCATCTGCATATCCAGGTTGCTTGTTATAACAATGACTCACGTGAGTACATTTGAAACCACATAAAAATTACGACTGGAAATACAATACAATTCCATATAGCTTCTTGCCCTTCAGACTGAAAAAAGTCTTGCTTAAATCAGATATACCAAAAAAGATTAGATTTGAGTTGTTTATCTAATCAAAGCCATAGTAAAACAAAGATCAAAACTTGGTGGAAACAAGAAAACAAGGGAGCAAACCAAAGCTGACTGATCAAGGCAGGCACAGAAGGCTGAGAGACATTCAAAAAGGCCAATTTTATTAAAGGAATACCACTTGAAACATACCAAATTCCCTGACATGTATAAGCAACTTATTTAACACAATGGCACCAGCTGATACCCAGTAACAATTGGGTCAAAACTGTCAAAAAGGGTGTATAAAAATAAATATTCTGCTCTGATTCTGTAAAAGGGTCTTTTAAGAGCATAATGAATACCAGTGAGTTGTCAAAAAGCAGTTTAGTAATAGGGATGTGCACAGATACTCAAATACTCGGCTAACTGTTTGAGGCGCCAGAATGGGAATACTGAACTCACTCTTTGGGTATTTGTTATGTTTTATCAGAAGAAGACAAAGAAAAGATATAGGCCAACAGTGAAACATGACTGTTTCTCAACAACTCAGACAACTAACATGTTGACACATCGTCCACAGAGGAGAAAATATCACCTGTAAGAAGCTGACCAGTCCTCATCAGCACTAAAAGTGACACTGGCAAGGCACCTAACCCCGAACTGCTCCCTGGGCCCTGGGCCCTGCGGATAGGGCTGCCCACCGCTTCGGGTAAGTGTGCTCACTGTCCCCCTAGTGTGTGTGTTCACCAGTGTGGTGTTTCACTGCACGGATGGGTTAAATGTGGAAGTGAAATTTCCCCATTGTGGGACTAATAAGGGTCACTTGATCTTAATCTTAATTAATAAGACAATTAACAATTATCTTTTGTGATGAAAAGGCCCTGTGCCACATTTTGTACTCACTCACCTGGTCTAGTTGTCTGCTGAAGCTCTTGAAGATGTCCTGCTTGTTGACCTGAAAGACTGGCTTCCCCTCATTGAACACTGCATGCACGATCACTCCCAGTGAGTACATGTCAGAGGCGGAGTCACAGCTGACGGATAGGATGTATTCCGGGGCCACATACTCGGGGTTAGGCAGGCAAAGAGGGGGCAGATTGGGGTCCCACTCTTTACATACATACTTAGGCTATAAGACACAGGAAAAGGATCACATGAATTACTCACCCAGCATTGTTCTGAAAGCTTACAGTGCACAGTACACCATGTTATCATGTTAAGCGGACAATAACTTCCTCCACAGCTGGTAGCTTTATTAGAAACCTTCCACAATTATCAGCTTCTGTCGGCTGTCCATCTGATCCTACCGAGTTAGATATTATGACCAAGCTCTTAGAGGATAATTTTCGATCTACTCTAGATAGTGTGGCCCCATTAAAAAGTAAAATAATAAGGCAGAAAAAACTCGCTTTGGTATAATGATCATACTCGGGCTTTAAAACAGACTGCCGGACAACTAGAGCGAAAATGGCGCCTGACTAAGCTAGAAGTGTTCCAGTCTGCCTGGAAGGAGAGCCTTATAGACTATAGAAGAGCACTTGCTACAGCACGCTCAGCCTACCTCTAGATTACTTTTCAGCACAATCTCCAAAATAACAGAGAAGAAAACAGTTAGTGAACCCCAGATGCCATTAGCCTATAGCAGCAATGATTTTAATGAACTTCTTTAGTGATATAATTAGGCAGAAAATTCAGAATGCACAGTTAAAATCTACAAACCTGCTTCCCCATAATGCCAGGCTCAACCTTGAGAATATTATGATCCCTTTAGAGAGGCTGGAATCATTTACCTTACTTCAAGAAAATGAACTAGTTAAAATCGTTTCTTCCGCAAAATCATCTACTTGTATGTTAGATCCGATTCCTACAGGTTTACTCAAGGAGATTTTGCCAGAAATAACCAAGCCTATTCTCTCAATAATAAACTCCTCTCTTAGCCTTGGATACACCCCAAAATTTCTTAAACTAGCAGTAATTAGACCACTAATTAAGAAAGCTATCTTCAAACTATCAAATTATAGACCCATCTCGAATCTCCTCTTTATATCTAAGATCTTGGAAAAAGTTGTAGCAAAACAATTAAGCTCCTATTTGCATAGGAATCAAATACACTCTCGTGTCTCTGTTAGTCCTCCTCGATCTTAGTGCGGCATTTGACACAATAGACCACGCTCTTATTAGATAGACTAGAAAACCTTGTAGGAGTAACAGGAATAGCTCTTTGCTGGTTCAGGTCCTACCTCACTGATCGCTATCAGTCTGTTAATATAAACGGTGAATCATCTGCCCTTGCAAAAGTAAAGTATGGTGTTCCACAAGGCTCTGTTTTAGGACCTGTATTATTCACACTATATATGCTACCACTGGGCACCATTATCAGTAAACACGGCATAAATTTCCACTGCTATGCCGATGACACTCAGTTATATTTAGCAAGCGAACCGGATGATAAAATTAAACTTGGCAAGATTGAGGACTGTATAAAAGACCTGTGTAAAAGACTGGAGGTTGAGTAACTTTCTCCTTCTTAACTCGGATAAAACAGAGGTTCTACTTCTTGGTCCAAAAGCAGCTAGAAACAAACTGTCTAATTTTACACTTAAACTTAACAATTTCTCAGTTGCATCAAGCTCACCTGTAAAAAATCTTGGTGTCATGATAGACCCTGATCTGTCCTTCAACACACATATAACTAATATTACTAAAACAGCCTTCCTGCATCTCCGCAATATTGCTAAATTGAGAAATGCATTATCTCTACAGGATGCAGAAAAGCTAGTTCATGCATTTATTACTTCAAGACTAGATTACTGTAATGCCCTGCTGGCTGGATGTTCGAGCAAAAGCCTTAACAAGCTTCAGCTAGTCCAGAATGCTGCAGCCAGAGCTCTTACTAGAACCAGAAAGTTTGACCAGATCAGCCCAGTTTTATCAACCTTACACTGGTTACCAGTTAAATTTCGCATTGATTATAAAATTCTCTTACTGACTTACAAAGCTCTGAACGGACTCGCCCCTCAGTACCTGAGTGAACTTCTCTCTCACTATGAACCATCACGCCTACTTAGATCACAAGGCGCTGCTCACTATTAGTACCTAAAATTAATAAAGTTACGTCAGGGGGGAGAGCCTTCTCATACCAAGCCCCCCAGCTTTGGAATAGTCTTCCTGTTAATGTTCAGGACTCAGACACAGCCTCAGTGTTTAAGTCTAAGCTAAAAACTTACTTGTATAGTCAAGTCTTTGGAATTAGTCAGTTCTATACCTGCCAGTCTCCGCTGCTCTGCTAACACTTTGATCTGTGATCAGTCACCCATTACAGAACTGACTCTCTGTGCGTTCTGATGCTGTTGCCTCTTCTGCCTTGATCGGGTGCCACTGCTGCCAGCCCTCGGGACCAGCGTGACCACCATTGAGCTTCACGCTGTACAATGCCGTGCAAACCTCACCCTCACATCCTGACCCCACTGATGCTGCTGCATAAACTAAACTAATCAAATTAATCATTTGCTCCACCTGTTTTCCCCATTTTTGTACTAACAATGTTTACTATCCGGTGTCGACCAGAGGAGGATGGGTTCCCCTTCTGAGTCTTGGTTCCTCTCAAAGGTTTTTTCCTGTCTCTTAGGGAGTTTTTCCTTGCCACTGTCGCCACTGGCGATGCTCATGGGGGTTTGGACCCGGATTTCTTTTTGTAATGCTGATTTTTTGTTTTGTAAAGCTGCTTTGTGACAACACCTGTTGTAAAAAGCACTATATAAATAAACTTTGCTTGCTTGCTACACTTTTTGTTATTTATGAAAGTGTTCATTAGTATATTGTGATAATTAACCAACAATCTATATTTTGCAGACACGCTACACATTCTTTTTTCTCTTCTACCTCATATTATTCCTAGCTTCATAGCTGCACATTTGCCTGTAAATGACACTAGGGGGCAGCATGAGCTGTTTCTGACCTCAGCGTCAGATGGATTGCTGGAGGAAATGCTGAAATCGAAGCCCATGATCTTCCAGGCTCCACTCTTATTCAGGATGATGTTCTCTGGACACAGGTTACCATGTACCATCTTTACTCCACTGTGCAGAAAGGAAAGGCCCTCAGAGATCTGTGGAGATGGAAAGAGGGAGAAGACAAGAGACCAGCTATAAGCTTCATCTTCTGCTGAGAAACAAGTCTGAAAGGCTACTTTGCGTATACTCAGTACAAACAAACACAACCCGTCATTGTATGTGGTATATTGAGTCTTCGCTATCTATTCAGAATAGGGAGCATAATGTATCATAATTTCAATGTTTTTTAATACTATACTGTGGTAAACAGTGTAACTAACATTTCATATCAAACCACTCTTGACTTTGTATATCAACAATTGAAATATGCAGAAATTTTGTAAAATTGGTGAAGTTCCCTTTTAAAGCTGGTAGGTTTTAGGATCTTTTAGACTATCAAATTATTCTACCAATAGTTTTATACAGAGAAGTACTTATAAATATGTGCTTTGGTAGAACAATTTGATGCAGCTTTTCCACTAACTAGGCTACTCTTGTTGATGTTGGCTAGATCCAGCAACAGTGAACATGTATTTCATTGACAATGTAACATGTTGGCACATCATCCCTGAGAAGAAAAGACTTTGTGTAGGAGCCGTGGAGTCTTCAACAGCAGTCAACGCTGTAAGATAGTGTTCTCATTAGCTCTTCTGAAGGGGCAGCTTCTGGTACTGAGACACAAAACCTACTGATTTCCTTTGGAATGAAAAAAACATGTTTTCAAACTGTAACCACCAGTACTATCATCTAAAAACTAAGCCTACAGCTAATTTTGGCCAAAGTCTGTTTTCTCTCCTTTTGCTTGTTGCTTTTCTTTCCCTGTGGTTAACCAGGAACGCAAATCAGTGTCATTATGTTGTACAGCCCCGTTTCCAAAAAAGTGGCGATGCTGTGAAAAATGTAAATAAAACCAAAATGCAATGATGTGCAAATCAGCAAATCATTTAAACCCAATATTTCATTAAAAATGCTTCAAAGACAACATATCAAATGTTGAAACTGAGAAATTTTATTGTTTCCTGAAAAATATATGCCCATTTTGAATTTGATGCCAGCAACACGTTCCAAAAAAGTTGGGACGGGGGCAACAAAAGGCTGGTAAAGTTGTGTAATGCTTAAAAACCTCCTGGTGGTTAATTGGCAACAGGTCAGTAACATGACTGGGTATAAAAAAGCATCCCAGAGAGGCTGAGTCTTTCAGAAGTAAAGATGGAGGAGTTCATCACACTGCACAGGCAAAGAGTGCAACAATTCAAGAATAACGTTTCTCAACATAAAATAGCAAAAAACTTTTGCTTTTCATCATCTATGGTACATAATAACATTAAAAGATTTAGAGAATTTGGAGAAATCTCTGTATGCAAGGGACAAAGCCAAAAAAACAGTATTTGCTGGCCATGATCTTTGGGCCCTCAGACGGCACTGTCTCACGAAATCAACAACTGAATTTTTTTTTGGAAATCATGGACACTGTGTCCTCCGGGCTAAAGACCACTCAGCTTGTTATCAGTGCACAGTTGAATAATGCTGAATGGCAAAATAGGCTGCCATCCAGACGAAGGCCTTGCTTATTTCAGCAAGATAATGTCAAACCACATTCTGCATGTATTACAACAGCATTGCTCTGTATTAAAAGAGTCTGGGTGCTAAACTGGCCTGCTTGCAGTCCAGGCCTGTCACCCCTGAAAAACATTTGGCACATTATGAAATGATAAATATGACAAAGGAGACTGTTGAGCAGCTAAAATCCTATGTTAAGCAAAAATGGGAAAATATTTCACTTTCAAAAGTACAGCAGTCGGTCTCCTCAGTTCCCAAACGCTTACAGAGTGTTGTTAAAAGAAGAGGAGATGAAACACAGTGGTAAACATGCCCCCGTCCCAACTTTTTTGTTGGCATCAAATTCAAAATGGGCATATATTTTTTAAATGATTTGCACATCATTGCATTTTGTTTTTTATTTACAATTTTCACAGCGCCCCAACTTTTTTGGAAACGGGGTTGTAGAATAATTGTGCAAGACTCATTGTGCTAAAGAGACACCTTTTACTTTTGATGTAGTACTTAACTGGATTTCATGTTACAGAATTCAGCAACAGATTTTAAATTTTAGAATTCAAAATGCCAATTTGGCCCATTAAAGAGCAAATAATGTTCTTTATATTCACAGAGAATAGTGGAAATGAGCTAATGTGTACACATTGCACTTGGGGTACAGACAGACAGCCAGACAGCCAGACAGACAGCCAGACAGCCAGACAGACAGACAGCCAGCCAGACAGCCAGACAGGACTGTATTCCTAAATAACCTTGAAGGAAATCCAGTAGGTTTTAGCAAGATTTATAACTACATCTCACCTGCAGTAAGCCATACTTGGTCTCCACATCATAGAGTTTGTACTCTTTAATATCTGTGGGAACAGGGCTAGGCAGATTGTCCCACTGGCCCAGCACATTAGCCAGGCTAGCGAACACGGGCTCTGTGCAGAACGCCAGGCAGTCCCTGAGAGAGACAAAGAGAGGGAAAGAAAATGTGTCAAAAAGAGACGAAGTCCAGTGACAGAATATACACAGAAACAACAGCAGTACCAGTAGATACTGGGCAGAAATAAACAGATACAAACAGTAGGGGAAGAATCCATGAAGCCTACAAACAGATACATGTTTTTACAAACTGAATTTGAATCGATGGGGTGGGTGGGGGACAAAAAGTTGAATGAGTAAATCTCATCTTTGCTCCCTATTCCATCTTTTGCTGCTTCATCTATGCATTATTCATAGCCTCTTCCCCAGAGCTCGGCCGACTCTTTTGATCCAATACTGAGGCTCAACACAGCAGTCCAACAGCACTTATGTTGAAAGCAAGAGATCCAACAGAGCTCTGCCTCAAATACCCTCTTCTCTCTCACTGTGAGTGAGAGTAGCTGTTCTGCTTTCTGCTCTGTAGTGCTGTGTTGAGTCTTCTATGTTTATTTTTTTAAATGAAAACTATGTTATACACTGTTTATACAAAAGTTCAGAATCACCATTTGGTTTGGAAATGTTTGGAATCAAGAATTTGAATAATACAAAGCCAGTTTTGTTGCATGTAAATGTATGAAATTATTCTAATGTATTACTATTATGGAGAATCACGGTGAAAAATTAAACAGAAGCTTGGAAGCTGTAAAAAACAATGTTAGATGTATCCAGAACGAGGAGCAGAGTTGTAGCTGATTCCTTAATGACTAGCTGTAGAACACTGAGAATGAAGTTCATCACAAAATTAATATCCAGAAAATCTTATATTTAAAAAAGTGAAATAAATTGAAAAGCAGGCAACTCACAAAAAATACTGTAAATAGATAACTGTAGTATCGTGTTTATCATCATAAAATGGGCAGTTCCCTCACTGAAATCTGACTGGCTGAGCTGTATTTGAAGCCGTTGTAAAATACCCAATATACAAACACCTAAGACCGCTTTACAACAGTCTTTGAATTTGTGATGATGCTCGCTCTGACCGAGTGCACTGATGAAGTAAGAACCAGGTTTCATTTAAATTGAGACACTGACAACTTTTTTTCTTAACTAGAACCAGGCTGATCAGCTATCTAACAGGCTAAAAGATAACAGGCTAAACAACTCCTCCACTAACATCACAGGCTTAGAATTTGAAAGTAATAAGTACCTATTAAATGATCACTGACAACATCATCACTGTAAAACTACAATTAAAAAAGTAAAGAATAGGTCACTTGTCTTGCATGCTTCGGTGTTTTAGTTAAATCTGCCGTATGTAGCATTATACTCAGGGTGAATCTCAAACGATCATTTGAGATTCAGCTCCAGCATGGGGAAAAAGGACCTATAACACTGCCAGCATGGTGCTAAATAGCACTGGAAATAGCACGCTAACGGAAAACAGTCATTATGGTGGTAATTTGGCAAGCAAAAACTACTAATTTTGTAAGCAAAAACTACAAATACTCTGCTTTGTGCCATGCTTAATAACATGTAAATAAATTACCCATGATGAAATCACTGTAATGTAAACCTCCTGCGGCTTATTGCTTTATTTAATAACTTCTTGTTGTTCCCCCAACGTTGAACAAACATTCTAAAAATACATCTACTTCACAATATTTAAATACATAATTCACTTGATTACATAATAATAATAATAATAATAATAATAATACTACTAATACAAGTGATTCCAAACTTTGGAGTGGTATTGTATTTCTAAATAGATGAAGAAAAACTCTTATGTATTTCATGTATATGTGTGTCTCACCTTGACTCCTCCAAAGGATGCTGAACTGTAAGAAGGCGTGGGTGTCGTAAGCGAGTTAGCTGCTGAACTCCTCTTTTAAGTGAATCAATGATCTGGTCCTTCTCAAACTTCTGATATCTGTCAATTATCTTCTTATCAAATACAAAAACTGCTACTTCCTGTAAAACAAAAGGATTTTACAACAATGCTGAATTTCTAGAATAAATGTATAAGTTTCAAAGCTTAATTATTTAAAAAAGTTACTTTTTTTTTTAACTGTAAAGCAGGATTCTTTATTATCAAGGAAACAGTGTTGCATCCTGTGTTACTGCAGTTTATCTCACTTCAACAGCCATCATTCTATTCTTTACCAGCTAATATTATCCATTACTCAAGTTAATCCACTTTCATAAAGTGAAGGGGGGGGGGGACGGAACTAAAGCTGCAACATCATTAACTGTTTCATCATTTCTGTAAAAAACTGCCAAATACTGTTGCCTCCTTTACTTCCCCATCTGCAAATTACATGCCCTTCATAGCCAACAAAAAGAACATTGCAGGGGTGGGTAATATCACAATATTTACTTTTTGTGTGATAAAGTAATGCCATAATATGCTTTTCTGATCATATCTGGATTACCATCAGTAGGGATGCATGATGAAATCTGAATTATCTGTTTCGGCAGATATTGGCTTTAAAAAAAATAAACTGATGAGGTAATTATTGTACTCAAATTGTTTTGTCACTGCTGGGCTACTGTACAAAATTTCTGTATTTTTTTCATTTACTGCATTGTAACACTATACAAGGAAGTGCTACATTTCTCTGTAATGTTAATCCAGGTGGATCTAGTCCCTATTTCTACACAATTTTCACATCAGTGCATCTAAATCATTAGTACTAAAAGAACACTGACCAACTGCATGTTTCCTTACAAAGAAAGCAAAATTAGTCCTGTTTAACTGAATTTAATGAAGAGTCATATGTAAAATGTTAAATAGAAAATCAGTGCATTCAGTTTTTAATACTTTTTTATTGTGGCATTAGTGGTTCTGTTTGTCTGTTCCAACTTACCAAAGCTCAGAAAACCGAAATATCGTAAATTGTGAAAATGTCTTGAAATATTATGAGTATTATATGTTATATTTTTCCCCATATCACCCACCCCTAGCCAGCATCCATATCTGTACTAACAAGCACCAACAGTTAAACATACAGTAACTCAACTATTTGAGACACTCCAAGACATGCTAACAGAGTTAGCATGAAAAAAGCCCAAGTTACTGAAAATTCTCTGAACATTATTCTGAGAAATAGTATCTCACCTGTTTTGTGGACTTCTTAGTACCATTGTAAATCCTCCAGCACATCCCCGGTCCCCCACTGGCAATATGGCGGCCAACTTCAAACTCCCGGGTCACCGGGTTTCCCATGACAGCGCTGGTCACATCAGCCGTCACCTTGGTGACGGTGCTTTTTAGCTTATTGAGCATGGACTCCATGATGTAGTCAGCTGTCAACCTATGGCGATCAGATAAAACAAACAAAAAAAAAAATTACAAACACAAAATAAAAACAAGCAAAAACATTTATTTTTTTGTGTCAAGAAAAAAAGTTGAAAACACTTATATTTAACAAAAAATTACACAAACGCCTCAACAACTACATATTTTTTCAGTATTTAATGTGTCCACATTTTGCCTTTTTTAAAGCTTCCATTTTGTTGAGGAGACTTGCGGTTTTTAAAGAAAGAGATATTTTTCCACACCTCCAAAGTTCAGTCTGAGAAGTTGGTTGTTTTCTGCTTTTCACAATTTAGGCAATCTCCAACACATTCAGTGTTGCTGAGGTCTGGACTCTGGGGTGGTCAGTTCATTATTCTGAGAACACCAGCAACATCTTTGTCTGATTTGCATATTTTCTTTTTAGTTTATTTCCTTTTCTCAGTAACAGCTCGTTGACAGCAACACATCCTTTCAGTGTTGAGTTGTGTTCTCACTGTGGAAGGATGGACAGAAACACCTGCTGATGTTTTCAGATCTGACGCAAGAGTGGAGCTGGATTTTCTCTTTTCTCTCAAATATAAAAACTTTTAAGCACTGTTGATGTGATGGTGACAGTTTTGGTGGTCTACCAGGTCTTGCACAGTTGTTAGGTACCCCTTTTTCTCTGTATTATTAAATAATTTTGGAACTCCAGTTTTGGAAACTCCTGTTTTCTAATCTCCTCATAAATATCTCCTGAAAAATGAATTATGTGTACTTTATGGCTGTTTTGACTAGAAATTAAATAACTGAAGACGGTCTCTGACTTCTGCACAGTACTGCAGGACACCTACTTGCATTGTTACGTGCATACTAAGTAGGAATGCAAATATCTGGCCTAACAACAACAACTCAATTTAACTGCCATTCCTTAGGAAAAAATTCAAAGCATCAAAGATTTTCAAATTTCACTATGTTACAATTTGATCTTATTTTGGTATGATTCAGAATCATTACACATATATGCATTTTTACAACCTTAGTACTAGATAATACACTATTTTCGAAACACGCCTGTGAATGCAAAGTCAGCTAAGAAACAAAGCGGTATGCAGCAGGCTTTTATAAACAAACTTCTTTTTACAGCCAGCTACCTCATCCTCACTTAGTTAACATCTCTCTCGCACTAACACACAGAGCATCTGTTTTCTCTCTCACACTCTTCCCAGTCGCCTTTTTCACATGTCAAAGATGGACAAAGAATGAAGAAATAACAGCAGCATAAATCACTGAGCTTACTCCCTGCCTATGAATTTAAGCCCTGCAAGTCTTCCAAAAAGAACTTTAAGAATAAAAAAGGGAGAAAAGATGACAGATTCAGAGCAACATCTCAGAGATTGAGGAAAATGAAATCTTTAAAACACAACTTATTTTACTTCAATGAGAGCTCAATGAGTGTTCAGCATGGATCAGAGGAAATGAGGGTAATGGAGGCAAAAGGTGGGGACACAGCAGAGACACACTATATGGCCAAAAGTATGCCAACAGGTGTATAAAATCAAGCACATGCCATGCAACCTCCATAGACAAACACTGGCAGAAGAATAGGTCATACTGAAGAGCTCAGGGATTTTAAACATGGCACAGTCATAGGATTCCACCTTTCTCACAATTCATGAAATTTCTGCCAGACTGCCTTTGGAGACAACATCAACACAAAATCTGTGTGACAGGAGCTTCATGAAATAGGCTTCCATGGCTGTGCAACTGCACACAAACCTAAGATCCCTGTGAGCAGTGTCAAGCAGTGCCAATTGAAACTCCTTCAGAGTTCAGAGGAGGCGTGGTTTACACATCTCCAGGTGATGCTTTCATCACTCTCTGGAGTAATGAATCACGCTTCACTACACTATCGTGCAGTCTGATGGAGAAATTTAGTACAAATGCCAGGAGAAAAACAACCAGAATGCATAGGGCCAACAAGTTTGGTGGAGGAGGGATAATCGTCTGTTTTCAGGGTTGGGGCTCAGCCCCTTTGTTCTAGTCAAAGATAATGTTGATATTACAACATACAAAGAAATTTTAGACAATTCTATGCTTCTATTTTTGTGGCAGCAGTTTGGGAAGGCCCTTTCCTGTTCCAGCATGGCTGGGCCACTATGCACAAAAGGAAGTTTATAAATGCATGGTTTGACAAGTCTGATGTGGAGGAACTCCAGCGTCCAGCGTCAGATCCCTGACCTCAACCCCACTGAACAGTGTAACGTCAACTGCGAGCCAGGGCTTCTTGTCTCAACATCAGTACACAACCTCACAAATGCCCTTTTGATTGAATGGGCACAATTTCCAACAGACATGCTCCAAAAATCTTGTGGAAACCCCCCAAAAGAGAGGAGGCTGTTTTAGCCACAAAGGAGGGACACAGTTAAGCAATGTAGTTTATTCATTTTAAATACTTACATAACCCACTAAAATCATGACATCCCAATTATTGTCCACCCACCAATTCACTTTTTTCCACCCACTCAACCTACTCTCTAACCCTAAGCCTAACCCTAGATATTTTTGCAGACAAAGCTGGCCACAACCATCAGGATTTTGTCAGTTGCATTCTGACTGGCTATCTGCACGTCTGTGTATACGGGCTTGCATGCAGCATTTTTATCATGCAAACATGGAAACATAGTTTTGTTTTTCCAAGTAAATTCTGCTCAGCAACAGCAAACAGTTGCCAGCACTGGACATCATAACCATAACCAAAAATGACATTATATCAGAGCATTATATCAGATTTCCACAGTTGCCTCCTCATCACACCAAAACAGATGGCTGTAACTGGTCATTCAGCATGTCAAATGGACCCTTCCTGACAAGACAGGCAGTTTTCAGCCACAGTATACAGTGAAAAGAACCATAAGCTCTGCTGGTAGGCAGAAGTCTGGCTTGCGACAGTGCTCCCAACCCAACCAATATCTGCACAAATGGACAGAAAACCACTCAATCTGGCAACACTGTCTGCTGTACTACAGCACTTTTCTGTATATCCATATCCACCAAAAGTAATTTTTACAATTTCAAATATTTCACAATTTGATTCCAGCAACAAGCTGTCCAGCAGAACAGTAATTTGTCATTATGAGTGCTCTTTTTGTTTCCTTAGCTGTATAGTAAGTTGCTGATCTGAACGATGAAGCACTTAGGCAGTTATATATGTGGAAATGGTAGTAATTACCAAATACAGACTGACATCCCTTGTACAAAGGACTGTCTTGAAGGCACAGTGACTAAGAAAACCTGTCAGCAGAAATTAACATCAGAATCCCACACTTGCTTGAAATAATTCAGGCTATTACACCAATATGATGTTATTATTGTAATAAATTACAGCATAAAATGCTTTTCTGAGTATATCATGGGTACAACACCACTTCTAGAACATGGAACAACTGCAGGGATCACTTAAAAGGATTTAGACCAATTAGAGAGAACTTTTAAATAAAACAACCACTAGTGCAATAACTGCATAAACTGCATCATAAGTTGCTGAATGAATGTCAGCCTGTTTTGCCATTTTCTTGTTTTAATAATTTATTTTTTCATTTGCTTGAGTTTTTTTCTAACTGCTCCTTCTTAAATTCTGTTCTTAAACAGACCAAATAAACGTGAATAAATGTTATTATTTTATTAATATCAATTCAGTTCTATTCCTGAAGAATGCAAAAAGATATTATTTAAGAAGGAACAAACAGCAAATCAACATTTTGCTCATAGTTTTTATAGTCTTTTTTTTTAATGCAACACTACTGCTTTGCTGATGTGTTTTCACCATCCCAACATCTTCACAAGACAATCCTTTATAAGTCCCACAATGGGGAAATTCACAAATCTCAGAAAAAAAGACATCAAATATTGTGAAATAGTGCATGTCTACAAGTACTGTGATATAATATTTTTAGCATACCACCCACACTTACTGTGCACTTCAAGTCAAAAACACCCTAAAATGAAATCTCCAGTATAAACATCACTCTCCAGTAGCTGCAGCTTCTGCATCTCCCTAAATCATTCTCTTGCTTTCTCACACTGTGATCAGGTGTCACATGCGAACGAGATGCAACAGCCAAGATTCTGTGAACAGGGAAACAATTTTCAGCTGCTGAGAGTGCCAATTTGGTCATCTCAGTCCAGAGTTTCTCATTAAACTGCAACAACTTCTCACAAGCTAACACTTGAACTGCACCACAGACCAGCGCGTGAAACAGACACCTAAGAATCAGCACTTTGAGATCCCTTTTTAAATAAACAATCTGTGTTTTCAAACAACACTGCACATGAGGGTAAAGGGTTACACTTTTTCAAGGGCTAAAATATTTTTAGTACAAATAAATCTGTGGAAAAGAGAGGCTGTTAGAGGAAAAGGTGCTACTTTGAAAAGACAGTGGAATTATAATCTCCAAACACATCCCTCTCAAAATTCTGTCATGATTTTTAACTATGTCATCCGTTGCCTTTTTTTTTTATTCACTCCAGTTTTACATTCATATGCAACTCCGTATCTAAACTGATATTTAACATCCTGCACATGTCTGACACAATCAACAGTCAAACCTTTTTCCCCCGACAAACTTTTAACACTATCTGACTTGTCTATTTTCCCTCTGTGGATTCTCCTTTTGAGTTGTGGTTCCTCTAAGCGGTTCTTCTTCATGCTCTTATGGAGTTTTTCCTGACACTGTCACTCTCAGAGATGCTCATCAGGGTTTCTGAAAAGCTATTTTAAGAAAGCACTATGCACTATACATTATGTGCTTCCCTCCAGCTGACTGCATGACACTGATTGTGACTGTGAGCAGCAGGAGCACAGGACATGTAAACTCGGCAGACAATCTGTCAAAGCATCTAATCGCTCTAATTTGAAACTGAGGAACAGCTGTTTCTACTGGCCGGTTTCTAGGTTTTCAATCAGCGTCAACCAAACTCATCATTTTAATCACAACAGCTGGCTGTGTGATCAAAGCAGCGGCAGGCACAGTGATAGGCCTTTTAAATGTCTACTTGATTTGCTATTTCTTTTGAAATAAAGCACTAATATGACTTTTGGGTTTTCTCTAATACTTACCAGTTTACAAGAGTAACTCAGAAAAATTCAAAAACTGTTTATCCCTAGTGCAACTGCGCTGAGTAAGACAGATAAGGGAATGTTATCTTCTGTTTGTACATAGTCACATTCACTCTGTCTTGTTTTGTAGAATTTGTTTTTGTATTGTTTTGTTTTAGAACCTGTCTTGTACTTTTTGTACTGTATTTTTTAATTGATGAATACTGTAGATGGAATGAATGCAAGAATGACTGCTGGAAATCAATTTTTTTCTTCAGCGATAACAATAAAGACTGAAATAAACTGAATAATTAGATCACTTTTTCAGGAATAATTGAGTTAATCTCATTGCTGTTAAGTAATTTGTAATTAAAAAAACATAAAAAGTCACTGTGCGGTACCTCACATTACTGAATTGTGCCTAGGTTAGCAGTTAGCTTATGCCAGCTATTACATAATATGCCCAGTTACCTTTCCAACATTTTGAAATGTGTTGTGGATAATTCTATATACAACATTGAAAATGGTTTTATATAGCACCAAAAAGGCTTCTTCTATTGATTCAATGTCAATCAACAGAACCTTTTTTTATGCTGCATAGAACCATACACAACACATTCTCCATCAATCTGAAGAGCCATTTCACCATGCAAAGAACCATTGAAGCATGAAATGGTTGTATATAGAACCATTCCCTTTACTAAAGAACCCTTGAGGAACCATCACTTTTAAGAGTGTTGTATGAACAAGTTAAGGTGTATAAGGAAGAAGGCCACAGGTACTCAGAGCACCATGGTGAGAAAGGCCAGGTTGACAGCTGTGGGCAAGGGTAACCCGGGTCAACAGAGCTGACCAGGAGAAGTGTTTCATAAATTAAAAACGCCAACGTCCTCTTTCACGGTTGCTTGTGTACGTGACCTATGAGCAGGTGCTAACAGGTGAATCCTACCTGGTCACACCCAAATCTTCCAAAAAAACTCAGATTTGCTTGCGCTTCAAAAGCAGCTGCTTGACCCGAAACCATGATGAGAAATTATGTCTAAAAGCTTTTAAAACACCGCCGAGAAGTCACATGCTGGTGAGTTAATTATTGACACTTCTTCTTGCCAGGTTAGCTAAAACTAAGGAAGACACTTTCTCGTTAGCTAGCTAAGGTGAATGCTAGGCTAAAGTTTAAAGACATTTCAAAACAACGAAATAATAAACAGAGGCATTTCAAATACGTGCTCAGACTGTCTTATTATTCACACTGTTAGCCGACTCATCTAGCAGCCCAGGTCCAATAAGGTTTGCCTGAAATACAGCCACAGCTACGTGTTAGTTAGCTTAGCCTAGCTTAGTTGACATCGGATCATTAGCGTTATTGCAAAAACAACCGTTAAAGCTGATTTATGTAATTTAAACCTACTTAGAGTGTTTTAACCAGACGAATCCACTGTATAATCATAAACAAAACGTCTATATCACCTATACAAAAACGAATAATGACTTGTTTCCCCTCTCTTTCTCATTATTCTGTTCCCATTAAATATTACCCAGTTCTAGGCTGAAAATGAGAAACTATATAAAATACGCTGGTAACGTATATTAAAGCTGTTTAGAGGAAAACAGTTTTTAAAAAGACACTGAATTGATGCGGAGGAGCTAAGTTAGCTTAGCTTGTTCAAGACGTCACTCTTGAGATGTACGTTACGAGTCAGATCATTGAAATGTCGCTGAAGACGGACTGTTCCGTGTTGGTTCGTCAGCATATCGTTTCTTACCTTTACCCGCGATGAGGTGACAGCGAAATGTATTTCACCTTCACGTCAATTTTAGGGCTATTTAAACGTCAGTATAGCGCCAGCAGCCCACAGCCTGGAGCAGCTACATCAAAACACCTGTGAAGAGCCTCTCTGTGAAGCTAGGAACACACAGAGAGCGAACAGGACTACATTTCCGGGTGGAAGAACGCTTCAGTGACATAAAAGTCTCGGAGAGATTGTAAATAATTTAAATAAAAAAATAATAATTAGCTAACCTACTATTACACGGCCGGTTATGTTTATGGGGAGATTACTGATTTATAACATAGACATTTCATATTAGTGGTATTCCAAAAAACGTCTTATGGCAACAGGTCATAAGACGTTATGTCAACATAATTACCAAAATGTAATACAAATAAATCTTTGCTAGAATTACTACAACGTCAAAAGAAAAAAAAAACACTATTCAACACGCCAAGTAAATACTACGGGTAGATTACTGATTTATAACACCTATATTTCATATCAGTAGTGTTCCCAAAGAGCTTATGTGAACATTGCAATCTGCTGCAATATAACTCTTCACTTTATATTTTTTTTGTATTTTAAGAAAAGGTATGGAAATAGTGTTGTCCAGAAATCAGTACTGAAATTAAGGTATTGGCATCAGTAGTGAACAATGCCCAGCCCTATTAATAAACTAAATGAAGTGTTACATTCAATCAAAACAATGTCAAAGTAAACAAATAAAAGAAGGTATGAGGAAGTATCGTTCAATTCAATTACAACCATGTCAAAAAAAAAAAATAAAATTAAAACAGAGTATGGATGAATTATCGATCAGGAAACAGTAGTGAAGTCAAGGGACTGCTAAGGGGGAAAAATAACACAGCCCTAGTAACATCCACATTTTATGTCAGAAGTATACAAGGTTTCAAGATCTTTTAGCAATAGTATTTCAAAAAAGTAATAAAGAACAAACAAACAATACTTTAGCAACAACTCAATTTACTTCAGCAACAGGTCAAAATAGTGCATTGGTACAGCTACAAAAACACCAGCACAGAAATCCTAAAATGCAGGCACAAAGACAGTGGTGACTCACTTTTTATAACAGTATTAGATATCCAAACATAAAGTGCTTCTAAATGAGCAGGAAATAAAAATGTTATGACACAACTTTACCATTATAGTACCACCAACAGAATTTCTTACTTTATCTGTGATGATTTGTACACCTCTCAATAAGTACTACAATATTTTAAAAACCTATAATCATAGGTAATCCAGTTCATGTTAAGCACTACAACACATTCATTTTTTTCATTCAAAACTATAAAATTATTTTGTTAAATTTTCAAAACACTAGTGTTCTAAACAGGTAAATTAAATTATTTGTTATTATTGTGCTACATTTCATAATAGACATCCATTTCTATGTTAGGAATTATCATACATTTCCCCAAAAACTGCACAGATCATAAGAGATCATTAGTTTCAAGTCATATTCAGCATCCAGTGGATCTACGACCATCTAATAGAACCTGAGTCGACTACATTAATGAAACATAGCAAAACAAACTGAATTTCAGTAACACCCCTGACTACCTGTATTTATACAAATTACTTCAAGTAATTCTCAGCTGAGCCTGAAAATTGAAAACAATTGAAAATGTACATGAAATCAGATTAAGTGAAGTAGACAAATTATCATGGTTCGGCTGATGAACTTCTGAACAAGCCATTAAAACAGAACTACTGTGTCACTGTAAATGTCACTCACACACAGTCACTGTTGTAACAAAATCTCTTATCTTTGAAATGGCAAACTCACATGCATGAAGAAGTTATTTTGGACCATTTCTATTGGTCAACTTATAAAAAAAATGTAAAGAAAGCTATTACTTCCAAATGGTATAAACAAAAAAAAAGGGTTTATCAGATGTTGATATGACAGCGTTGATATGCAAACTATCAATGAATCATTTAGTGTCACAAGGCTATATTGTTTGTTAATTTCGCTTTGTCAGCCCTTACCTTTACCTGCAAGTGCATTCAGCAGCTCAAAATGTATAAAGTACCTGCACATTACATACTTCTAACACCTACAGCTTCAGTTCTGACAAGCACAAATACAAAAATATCTACTGTCCTGTCAAAGAATTTTTGGGGCACCCCTAGTTGAATTATGTGTTCTGCTGATTTTAAAATAAGCACACATCCTCCACAGAGCACAAACTTCTGCACATTAATGCACAAATAGTGTTTCTTTGCTGAATTTGACATATTGGGGAAAAAAAATAAAGATCATGGCACATTTTATATTTTAATTTTAATTTTTCCAATATGTTAAACCCAGCAAATAAATAAAATGTGCAGAAAATTGTCATGTTTAAGTGTGTCATCTGTAAAGAAAATGTTCACTAATTTTCACTTAGAAAATCAACAAAACATGTCATTTAATATATTTTTGAATATAACTGTACGTTTTCTAATGGAAAAAGTACCCGGCTGTGTCTGTGCTTCTCTCTAGAAGGTGGAGGAGAAATGCTGGAGAAACACTGCTGGGTGGTGTTTCTGGAACTCCTTGATGAGTCGCCTCCTCTCTTTGGCAGACAGGTCGTTACTGAGGGTGATATTGTCAATAAGCTCCTTTAAGCTGTCAAAGGTGGCCTTCTCTCTCTGCTCCTCATACTGCTTCATTGACACCTGCTGACAGAACACGAACACTACAAGGCAACGGAGGCATATGTTTCAGTATGCATGAACACATTAGAATTAGGGATATAAAAAAAGCATCAGTCTACAAGTGGAGATTCAACTGCATTAGTGTTAGAATGAATTACAATTGATTGTAACAACATTCACTGATGTATACATTCTTTTTGGTTCAAAATAAAATTCTTGGGCTATTTTCCCACTTTCCCTATTTTCCTAATTATTAGGGCTTCACAGTATGGACAATAAAATGCAATATCTATTAAAGGACTATTGCCCTACTGTCTATATTCCACTAGTTCCTCCAGTTACATTTGCATATTGAATATGAAAAACAGAATTGAAATTTGAGACAGTGTTATGTTGAATTATTTCCTAAAGAACTGACTGGTTGCAAAATTCATAGTCCTGCCTCCCTTTTTACTGTTGCTATGTCCAGCAAACTATCAGCTGAGGCCATCTGTTAGCATCCATAGCACTTGTACAATTTCTAACAAACACAAAGCACAAAGGAAATTTACATCTTATTAATTTAGATGTTGCACGGTTGTTAAGAGTAGCATTTTCTATAACTCTGGAAACCTTTGTTTTTTCACTTATTTTCCCTTGACTTTCCCATTCCTTATGCAAGTGCATTATCTTATATCTAAATATCATAATATTTGCTGAAAAATGAGTAACTTTTACTTAATGGCTGTTTTGACAAGAAATAAAAAAAAATAAACCAGGCGTTCTTAACCTTTTTCACAGCGCGACCCTTTTTTGTATTTAAGTATGTAAGTATTTCATGACCCCTTCTTTGTCAACCTGAACATTCTGGACGGTTCTGGACGGTTGAGACTGGCTAAGAGGTGTTTCAATTCATAGTATATATTTATAATAGTTTTTAGAGTATATTTTATAGCACATCTTGCATACTATCAGACGTTCATATCTGCATATGTACAGACATCCACAAATCTTATATGTACATCTCCTAAACTCCTTTTACATTGGCTGTTCTTTTATTATTATTCTTTATTCTACATCTACATTTATTGCAATATATTGTACTTCTCCCCTTGCTCAGTACTTCTTAATAGTCTGTGCGCTGTCTGGTCATATCATACATATGTGCACTCACCAAGACAAATTCCTTGTATGTGTAACATACTTGGCGAAATAAAGCGATTCTGATTCTGAATTAATTTTGTGTACGTGAATCATATAATTGTGAGGTCAAAGATTTAATAACTAATAAGAACACATTTATGCAACATGTAATAATGTAAACTTACGGGCTACGTTATCTGGATCCCTCCCTTGCTGCAAGGTTTGAAGGGCCTTCCTCACCGCTTCAATCAGGGACACTGGTGTCTAGTTTTACCAAATCAAAATAGAAAAATGAATGGACAGTCCTCAAGGTACCATAAGTTTTGTCAGACAATAGAACAGGAAATAAAAGTAAAAATGCCAGTATATCTTTTCTGGGTTATGTTACCTTGAACAGGTCTACATGGTTGTCCATGAGAAACAATAACAGCTGCTCACACTGTGCACGACCAACATCTTTACTCTGAAGCACAGCCTTCACAAACATCCTGTTGACCAAGGCCCTGTTCTCTATCTGCTCTCAAACAAGAAAAAACAAAGCCGACATACCTGATATTAGCTTTTCATAGCTTTTTTCTCTCATTTTTTTCATTTGGCCCAAACAATAGGGGATCATATCTAAAAAACATAACTATCACTTACAATTCCACGAGAATGGTACCAAATGAAAAACATAATTAGTACATTTTTCATTTCAATGACAGCTTTCTCCTCCATAATTTTAATTACCTGCTGCTATGACCACAGAGAAGTATAACCCCATCATACTGAACTGGTGGTGGACATGAATGTGATGGGCTGGAATATTATGATGAAAAACTGGCTCCCTGTTAGCAAGGTTAGACCTTCTAACATCAGATTTTCAAAAACAAATGACAAGTTTTCTGTGAGTATTAAAAACTGTTTTCTGTCTGTCTGTGTGACATGGTGCTCATGTTATGATTGGCAGTCCCTGGAGAAAACAACATTATCAGGTTGTTATCAAGGATGAATAAAGCCAAAATTTACCAGCTTTTAACTTCTCTAAAGCCTTAAATGACATCACTTCCTCTTAATTACTTAATGTGACAATACATTTTTTAATCAGTAAATAAGTTGGTTTCACAGTGGTGAAAGCAAAACCACAGACAGGTATATTATATTTTTAGTTACATGTAATGTTTATTTATGTCTTATGTATTATATATGCATTATTAATGTGGAAAATTGCAATGACAAGACTAAAACTAATGGAAGCAGATAGAGCTATTAGCATTCCTGTACACTGTAAAAAGTGGCTCGTCAGATCTACTTAAAAAAATACTTCAAACTTAAAAAACTACATTGAATGAAAGAATTGTTCTTTCAAAGTATTTATTTAGATTGAATAAAACTAGTTAATTTACTCTGATGAGCCACTTTTTACAGTGTAGGCTGAACAATGACTGCTATTGCTAATTTACAGTCATATGCAAAAGTTTGAATATCCCTGGTCAAATCATATGTTTTGTTGATTTTCTGAGTTAAAATAATGCATCCTGTACAGGGTTATGATACTTAAATATGGCATATTATATGCAAATGCTAATGCATAATTTCTATTTATTTGGTGTGTTTAACGTAAAACAAAGTATAAAATGTGCCATAAATTTGCACAGCCCACATTTTACTATTTTTTTCTTCAATATGTTGAATTCAGCAAATTAACAGTAATCATGCACTAAAATGTGCAGAAGTGGGGTCATATTTCTACATGCAACTGTAACATTTAATTTTGATTTGCTGGTTGTGGTTGATACCTGTTTGTGCAGTTTGAAGGCCTTGGAGTCTGCAGCTTCAGCCATGAAGGTTAGCAGTCTGCGCAGCTCATCTCTAGAGCTGGTGTCCAACAGACGCAGACAGAGCTGGGATGCTCTCAGAGCATCCTCACTCCTCCCACAGTCTAACACACAAACAAACAAGCGCATAAACAAATAGATAGATTTAGACAGACAGTCAAAAACACACAGATAGACAAAAATACACAAAAAGAACATTTTTCTGTAAAACTTTGTCTTATATGTCGTGCATGTAATTCAATTTTTTATGAAATTAAGAAAACAATATGACAAGTTCAGCATAACAAATAAAATATACAGCACAAAATATACACAGCCCACATTTTATTATTACAACAAGTATAACAACAAAACAAGTTTAGGAACAACAGGTAATATCCCCGTTTTGAATCCTCTGTACTCTCAATGAGAGCAATAGAAATAGGTGCTCAAGCATGAAAGGGCAAAGAACAAACTAAAATACTAAATCATCTATTCTTAGCACTACACTAACACACCACTTTTACCTAACAGTTTAAGGATGCCTGTGTGGATGTCCATGTAACGTCCAGCCAATAAGGGCATTCTCTCCTGACTGCTGTAGTACTTAGCTATGGTGTCAAACAGTAGCTTCTTCTGGACTCCCAGCCTCTCTTCACCCTCTATACCACCTTCTTGGAGCAGCTGCTCTCCTGTTGCCACTATCAGTTGATCTGGGAACAGCTCCAGACAGTCCGCAGCTGCCATCAGCCATGAGTCCATTCTACAAAGATGAACAGGAGATGTGATGATGCTGGGCAAACCAAAATCAACCCAATAAAGACAAAATAAACATATAACTAGAACAAATTTAACCCTTAAAAGCTGCAGTTAGAGAATTAATTAGAAAACGATGGGATCATTTGATTTATTATTTACAGTTGTATGCAAACGTTTAAATATCCCTGGTGAAATTACATGTTTTGTTGGTTTTTTAAGTGAAAATAAATTATAAATAACACATCCTCTATAGAGAACCTACTTAAATATGACATTTTATGCAAATTTTAGTGCACAACCTTTTTGTTGAGTTTAACATACTGGAAAAATTAAACATAAAATATGAAATTTGCCATAAACCGTCATTGTGTACCAAAATGTGTACAAGGGTGTTCTTTGTCGAGGACATGTACTTATTTTCACTTCATCAATCAATAAAACATTCTGACTAGGGGTGCTCAAAATTTGGATACGACTGTATGTCTCACACATAGCTTATTGAGAGAAGTGGAAAGATATGTCAGGACTGTAGACTGTAATATTTCAACCAATACTACATTTGTATTTGTAAGCAGAAAATATATTATATTAAGATATTATATCAAGAATTTAATTTCATGACAAGAACTTATCGTAAACATAACTAGAAAGCAGCCATTTTGGCAACTTTAGGCTTACACTTTAATTGTTGTAAACAATGAAAAGGAAAATACAATTAAATCATTAATTGCAATTATTCATATGACAATCATCAGCAAAAAAATTCATGATCTTGACAGCCCTAATGTGAATACATAATGTAAACATAATGCATTACCATACTACTACATTATTAATTATGTAATTACATTTGAATAACGCAGATATCTAAGCGTTAAGTTTGAAAGACGTGGTATTCACACAACAGGTCCAAGTATCTTAAAACCTAGTAACGAAGAAACGGCTAGTGATTGTTTCAAGGAACCATGCAAACTGAACACTCACTCTGGCAGGTTGAGGACCTGAGACACCTCCCGGTCCACACAGGTGTTGGAGATGACCAAGTCTTCGTGGTTACGATGCAAGGGCATGCGAAGCAGCTCAGGTTTTGCTGGTGAGGTCAGAATGCAGTCCAGCATGGGCAACTCCACCAACTGTAGCAGCTGGAGGAGAGTCTGCTGTTTCCACACTTCCTGCACCACTGCAAAATATAACATTGTATCAAACCTCAAACATTCAAATTACTATTAAATAAATGTATGTACTACATCCTTGGTAGCTGTTCAGAGGCAAGAAGTGGTGAAGGTGCTGAAAGAAAATCAGACAGCACTAACAGAATAAACATAAACAAAAGCCCATATCGTAAATTTTTCTTACTTTCTTTTCTCCCTGTGGTCCAAAAAACAGTCAGAATTCATTTTTACATAAGCATTTTCCAACCTGTCTTACTGTGCCTTTAAGGCTGATATATGTAAATTATCTCTTTTTTGATTGGTTGACCTGTATTGGGCCTCATTTAAAAAGCAGTCCAGGCTTAAACACTCCTTATAACTTCAGCGTGAGTAAGCAGGTCTAAGCTGGTGTAGGCTGAATAGATAGATATATGTAAATGTGTTGGCTTTCATGACATCACAAAAACAATTAATTCAAAACTGGCTGCTTTTGCAGCTTAGTTTCCATATGGAGACTATATGGACTGGGGAGCAAATGGTACAGTTTTAAAATGTAACAATGTTTACATACATCAAACTCTTTTTATAAAAATAAAGAAAATCTATCTATGAAAGGGGCCTTTAAATGTTCATTTAATGGTCTCATGACAGCATAGGACATTTAAGAAGCTAACAGGCTAGGTCATGTATTTATAAATAACCACAATATGTATGTTCTGATTTGAGTAAAGTGATTTTGAATAATGGGCTTTTAGGGTCTGACACTTAAACGTTTTCTCAAGTGCTTCATGTCCACCTGTCTCACCTTTCTTTGAGAGGTAAGTGGAGGATAAGCCAGCATGATTTAGACCAGAGGGCATGGATGGCTGGAGGTTAATTGTCCGCAGTATTCTCTCCACCCTTCTGTCTGAGGATCCATGTGCCAAGGGGTTAGAGATGGTTCTCACACCATCAAACCTTCAAGTAAACATGTATCAGGAGTAGCAGTGGTCAATAAAGTGATGTTATCCGTATCACATTAAATTACATCAAAGTCTCTATTCTGAGTATATCATGGGTATCGTCAGTACTCCTAGAAGACTAAACAATTGCATGTGTAAAAAAGACAGATTTAGACCAAGGTCACACCAAGCAGGATTTATGCCTCAACTAGCTGATTTTAAGCTTAGTTCAATCTAACCCTGGATTTTCTGTCTCAGTGATACATTACTGGAATACATTGACATGGCAACTTATGCTGCATGCGTAATGGGAACTCCACTGATATTGCTAAATTTCTGCATAATTAAATCGATGAGTTGTAAACAAAGTGTCTTCAGACTTGTTTGATTCAAAATGTTTTTTTTGTGGAGAAACTTTGGAGTTTTTGAGTGGTGGTGATGGGAACTGTTTTATTTACTATCCATGTTTATATGTAATGTTAACCATACAGATAGTGGTAAATCTGAAAAAAATATAATAATTTGACTTTACAACACCCTGTATTTCTCTGCCTTGAACAGTTTCAAAAAAGACATTTTCAGCCAAAAGCTTGTTTTGTAGAACAACGTCTCAGACATCAGGCAGCATACTCCTAAACAATCGATGTAAAAACTTTCTGCGATGTAGCTTTTCTCATCAAATTATTATGACATCTGGTTCCTATCAGTGATGCTGTGAACGATTCCAACTCGATAGGTTTTTCTTGAACTGAATTTCTTATTAAACCACTGTCAACAACTTTGTTTACATCTCAACCATTGAATTATACCGAAATGTACTCAGCAGAATTCCCCTTTATATGCAGGATTTCAGATTATAAACAGCCCTTGAACCAATGAATTTGAGTTTCTGACCATTTAGGGACGATGGGGGTGGATCCCTCTGGTGACTTTTTTTTTGTGATGAATATATATTCAGCAGAGGAAGCAAATAATACTACAAACATATTCATACAAGATTATGAAGCAATTTTTACTTCAAAAAAAGCAACAGTATTGCTTTTTACTGTTATACATTCTTTACTTTCCGCATATTTATTCACAGATTTATTTTCCCTTCTTCGAAAAAAAGCTCCTTGAATCCTCATGTTTCTTGTGATTGGCTGTTCCTCATAAACGTCATGTTTTCATTTTTTCTTTTTTTTCTCCTCCTTCTTCTTAATTAAAGAATTTAAAAGAATCATAGTACACAGCTTTTTTATTGCCTTTTTTAACGTGGCACTACTGATTTGCTGGTGCATTTTGACTGTTAAAATATGTTCGCAAAATATCAGCAAATATCTGCAAAAGTATCTGCGAACGAAAAGTATAGATCATGAACATCACTAAAAATGTACAAAAGTCTGAGCATCATGATGTTATGTTTTTGTCATATCGGCAACCCTTAATCCGGAGCAAATCAATTTAGAAAAAAAACTTGACAGAGATTCAAAGTAGGGATGTGAACTGACATCGGAAACAGAACAGAAGCTTTGATTTGACCAAGATTTCAAACCAATATTTGATGACACAATTATTACGTGGGCAGAACAGATGGCACTGATGGGCTGCTTCACTTAAATACCTACATTTTATTAATTTTACTGCATTTGTATTAATTTTACTGCATTTGTGACCCTACACAAATACTTTTCTCTGTGATGCAAACCTAGGAGGATATAGTTGCAATTTCTACATTTTATAAATGTTTATATTTAGGCATCGAAGAATATGTACATGGAAAAATATTGGATATCTCCATCTGCTCTGAACTCCCATATCAGTGCATTCCTAGTTCTAAGGTTATGATAGCGTAATTGAATCATTCACTGACCTGGACCCCTTCTTTTTCTTTCCATTTTCTTTCACTGGTGTTTCGTTCTCCACATTGCCACCACCCTTGGCTGATCCAGGAAGGGCGTCACAATCCAGAAAGTGGTACAGGCTGCAGCTGGAGTCCTCAAAGGCCATCTCCTTCTCCCTGCGAAAGAGCTTCATTCCAACAGGTTCGAACACTCGTGCGTCCATGAGAGCCTGACAAAGCCTTGCAGCCTTGAGGCGGGACACCTCACTGGAGCAGAAATAGATGTTCTGCATGAGATGGCTGAGCACCACATCGACAGCATCAGAACCAGTGAAGCACTCTCTGTGCACTCGCAAGTGCTGGCGGCGACGCTTGACCTCAACCTGTGTCTGTAAGGCCCCAATAATGTTTCGCCAAAGCTGTGTTGCCCTGAATGGCCCCGTCACACCTGAGTGGAAGAGCATGGGAAAAGATGTAGTCAGGGTGTGGGCTATGAAATAAGTTTCTGGCTGGATTACTTACAGTCAGAAATCAAGAAACTCGTTCAAGAAGGTACTTGAGTCATTTTACGAAACAGGTGCCATTTGGGTCCACAACGTTTGATGAGATGCACAAGGTACAAAAATGGGTCAAAGTGTGTTTCCAAAGCTTAAAGCTGTTAATTTAAGTGTTCTTGTTAACATGATATATGAGAAAATACTATTCCTAAAAAGTAACATTGCTATTTTTAATCATATTTCATTAGTACATGGCTATTTTCACATGTCTGTATTGACCAACATCACATTTGCATCTAAAATATCACCAAATAAATGTTGCGTTCTTATCAAATTTTTATTATTTTCAGGATTACTTTTGTGTCCCTGTTCATATAAGATATATTTACTCAAAATAAAAACATTGTTTTTGTAAAGATGTAGGAAAATCACTTTATTTTCTGTTAACCCTGTTTGGTTCACTCACTCACTATTTCTTTCACTCACTCATTCACTCACTATCATTCACTCACTTACTCACTCACTCACTCACTCACTGATTCACTCACTCACTCACTATCTATATCTATATGCATATATGAATTATTTGAGCTGTTGTTTATTTTATAGTATAGATCATTAAGAGTACTTTTAATCAGTGTTCTTTTAATCAAATTACTGAATGTTGTACATTACTGATGGTTTTATTTACATTTTGAATGGCCAGTTTGTTTAGTTTAATACAAGCATATATTTTGTACTTTTTTCTAGGAAGCTGTTATATTAATAAAGTCTAATTTTGATATATATTTTGGATTTTGTATTATTAAGTCATGCCTACATTTATATTCAGAATGAACAGGAGTTTCTAATGTTAGATGAAGGCTAAAACCAACAGATCATATAGACAGATAGTTTGAACCACACTGTCACATTAGTTGCCACTCCATCACAAGGTCATTTTGTTAAAAAATGATGTGAAATGCTCCATGAATTAACGCTAAATAATATTCTTGATTTGTGGACTAATCAAATAAATGTACCTTTTATTCGAAATTTTCCAGTGAATTGGTATTTTTTTGCACTACTATTCAAATGGTGTACATATTGTCCGTGACAGGGTGGTACCAGAATGGCTTCCTGGTCAGAATAAAAAGGATAATATTAATGTATATTAATGTATTGTATGGCTGACATAGAAAAATATGTTTTTGGAGGATTCCTATATCTTTCATGTAGTGGATTAAAAAAAGTTTTAGATGAAAACTTTGAAAATTGCAAATTGGAAATGGCACCTGCTTCGTAGAATGACCCAATTACTGCCTTGTGCTGTTCACAACATCTTCCCTTGTTTGTACTGATACAAAACAACATAGCTAAAAAATACTGACATTGCAGCTGATGTTGATGAATTGGAAATTATAATATCTAAGGAGCCAATTATTTGTTGTGTAAAGAACACTATATGGCCAAAGGTATGTGGTCACCTAACCATCACACCTACATGAGCTTATTGGACATCCCATTCCAAAACTATGAGCATTAATATGCAGTTGCCCCCCTCTTTGTGGCTATGACAGCCTCCACTCTACTGAGAAAGCTTCCAGTGTCTGAGAATTTGTGCCTATTCAGTCAAAAGTGTGCTTGAGAAGATGAGAAGGCTTGGCTCACAGTCAATGTTCCAATTCATCCAAAAGGTGTTCAGTGGAGTTGAGGTCAGGGTTCTGAGCAGGCCATTACAGTTCCTTCACACCAAAATCATCAAACCATGTCTTTATAGACCTTACTTTGTACACAGGGACACAATCATGCTAGAATAAAAGGCCTTCCCGAACTGTTGGCAGCAATTGTCTGAAATATCTTTGTATGCTGTGGCATTACCATTACCCTTCACTGGAACTAAGAGGCCGAGCCAAAACCCTGAAAAACAGCCACAGACCATTATCCCTCCTCTGCTATACTTTACTGTTGGCACTATGCATTCTTGTGGGTAGCTTTCTCCTGGCATCTGCCAAACCCAGATGCATTCACCAGACTGCCAGATAGTAAAGCGTGGTTCATCACTCCAGAGAGTACGTTTCCACTGCTCCAGAGTCCAGTGGCGGCGTGCTTTACGCCATACCAGCCAACGCTTGGCATTGTGCATAGTGATTTTAGGCTTGTGTGCAGCTGCTTTTTAATGAATCCATTTCACCATTTCACACAGTTCATAGTGCTGATGTTGCTTCGAGAGGCAGTTTGAAACTCTGTAGTGAGCGATGCAGCAGATGATAAAACGATTTTTGTGTTACACGTTTCAGCGCTTAGTGGCCCCGCTCTGTGAGTTTTAGGTTGTACCGCTTTATGAGTGAGCAGTTATTGCTCCTAGACACTTCCATTTCACAATACTAGCACTTCCAGTTCACCAGGGCGGATCTAGCAGAGCAGAAATTACATAAATTGACGTGTGGCAAAGGTGGCACTCAAGACGCTTTCTACTGCCAATATTAATCATTGATATTGCATTAGTATGTGCTTGATTTTATACAACTGTTAGCAATGGGTGTGGCTGAAACACCTGAACTCAGTTGTCAGGAGGGGTGTACACTTTTGGCCATATAGTGTAGTTTCATGCAAAAATGTTGATATTTCACTGTGTTCAGAAATACTGCACTCAGAAAAAGTATTTGTAGAGGGAAAACATTGATGAATACTTAGAGATAACTTTTTCCATTCAGTGATAGTGTGGCATAAAAAAAAATGTATTGCCATTATTATTGCCACATTTGTACAAGAGCTAACCAAAGACTGTACTAACTCAAGAAAACTGAAAAAGTCTGGGCTCAGTATAGACACCTTAGAGTCCTGTCAAGAGTCTCTGTCAGTCTAGTAGAAAGCATTCTTGTTTCTAATATTACTGTATGGTGTGTAAATCGTGGCTCCAACTGCAAGAAGCAGTTAGCAAGAACTGTTAAAACAGCTGGAAAAACAATAGGTAAACAGCAAAGGCAACTGTCTGACGTGTATGAGAAAGCTAGGTACAGAAAGACGGTGGCTTTACTGAGTGATGCCTTCCACTTTTTATAGAGTTTGAGCCTCTTCCCTTTGACTTACATTTTAGAAAACCTGTAGCCAAAAGATCCTTTACAGCAGAGGCAGTCAGTCAGCTTAGAGGGCAAACATCCTCCATGTTTCATGAGTTTTTTTTTCTTCTATGAGTTCCACAACATTTGTGTGGGTTTAAACTCTTTATCCCTTAGAATTAAACAAGCTGTGCCCTTTATGACTAATTCAGGTAAATATATGTAAACAACCTCAAAAAGCAGTGCATGCTGAAACACTGCTTCTATATTCAGTGTGAATGGGCAGGGCTACTGTTATCGACTGAATAGGCGGATATATACAAATAATCTGTTTTTTCATTAAATCTCAAAAACTATGACTTCAAAATGGCATATTTTTACACAGCTTAGCTTTCCATATGTGGACTGCATGGACTGGTGAGTTAACAGTACAGTAAACCTTTAACAGTACTTCCATACTACATCAAACTCTTTTACTACAAAAAGGGGATGTTTTAGATGATATGGGCCTTTAAAAAAGTGATCAGCATCAGATATTTGTTTAGATTTGACTGACAACTGGTAATGTACTTATTGTATTCCCGAAGATCATAATGTTTGGAAGACACTGGGCTACTATTACTGTAATTCTACATTTTATTCATTTGACTGCATTAGAAACCCTATTGAAATACACTCTCAGGTAGATTTAGTTCCAATTTCACATTTTATAAATGTTTATGTATTGGCAAGTAAGAACATGAAAAATATCAGATATCAACATTGGCTCACAGTGCCCATATTGGCATATCTCTAGTTTTTATGCTTAAATGTGAATGTATATATTTTTGTTGTTGTTATTTGTTTGGTTTTTGTTTTTCATAGGACCAACTGTGTGAACTTGTTTTATGTTTTAGCCTTCGTTGAACAATAAAGGTTATTTTACACTATGTGGGGAAAGAAATTACTTAAACACGTAGGTGCGTCGGTCTGCTTCTTTCGCCCTCTGGATAAACACAGAAACCAAACCCACGTTGTTCAGTGAAAGGAATCCATTTAACAACGTTATGCATTTACAGAAACTTACTTCATAACATACTTAACATTTAGGTCCATGTGTGGATAAACCTCTTATTGTTCAGCATTTAACAACGAATATTTTAGCTGGTAAAGGCTGATAATAATAATAAGCTATACCACGCTAGCTATATTATCAGTTATATTAGAGTCTGACAGACTGCTGTCGACCAAAGCCAGTAACGTTGGCTGTAAATGTGTAATTACATCCGACTATAACGCTACAATTACAAGTTACCTTGCTCTATGTATATCCGAACGCATTATCAGCAACCAGCAATGTGTGTACACATTAAATCTTACTCATATTACCTGTTTGGTGTTTGTTTTCTCTAAAACATCTGGTTTGGCTGTTCAGCCTCCTGAACCTCGGAGTCAAATCCACCGCCATCACGAACCCGGAAATGACGGTACCACTCTGGAGCGGTTGATAGGACAACGGATGGAAAATGCTTTTAAAATTCAACTTGCATGTCTCTGAGTATCTTGATGTGGGTTTGTTTTTGTTGCTTGTATTTTAACTGACAGATAGAAACATATAAGAGACTGTCCTGAAATGCTGGTCTGGCTCCGTTATATTGATTTCTTTGATTAAAATTGAGGGCCGGCAAAATCTGATCCAAATACTTAAACCAATGTAGAATCAGCACTGCTTCAAAAAGCCTATGTTCAAAATAAAAGTCCGTCTAACACCGCCGACATTTGAGTAAGGCCAATGTGTTTGTTCAGATACTAAGCGATTGAAAATATTGGCCAAACGGAAATGCATTTTCACTGAGCGAAATTTTTAATGTACTGTAATGTGGACAGGTTATGTGCATATTAAAATTTGTCATGCTTTTTATTCACTTATTTTGTTTTACTTTACTTTCTACTCCATTAATATTTATTTAATTTATTTAAAATAGCAATATTCGTAACGATTATTATTTTATCTAAATTGTTTAATTTAATTTTTAATTGCTGCTGTTTGAAAACCCTATTCAGTGGAAATAACTGTTATATAGAGTGTGAGAGCAATGGACAGTGGCTTGCTTCTTGCAAACATTAGTTAATATAATGGTTTGTGATAATCTACATGGATGTCCATTAAGTATTTTTTGGTGATTACACTGCATATTTCATCAGAAACTGTTTGATTTGAAGCCGGCGGGTAGACACTGAGCTTGGTAGTGGTGTAAGCGGGCGGGAAAAACTGCATTGTTTACTAACACGAAAATAGTCGTCTGATGCCAGGAACACACCCGCACCCTCGCTCATGTAGCTACAGTACTCTAATTCTGTGACATACGAATGTCTGAAACGCGTCGTTTGCGCCAGAGTTAATGTTAAAGCAGCATTATCTCCTTGGACTTCGTTTGAAAAGGAGACCTTCCCCTACGCTTCACAGAAAGGCTGCGCTCCAATACCCCTCATTGTGTTCTAAGACACTTCGATCGTCATGCCTAGTATGCATCATGGCTAGTGACTAACTATTCCAGTTCCTGTACTTAACGATTTTGTACTAAACACTAATGAGCTTATAAGTTTGCACTAGCCGAAGTTTTTACTAGTGTAACAGTATGTAGAATGTATTTGACTGTACTGAATAGTGAGTTAGCATACTTGCTAGTATACAGAACGGTTCTGACTGTACTGAGTACTGGAAGACGGTTTACTTCACCCTGTGATCTTAGTAATGTAATAGCATTCAGAAACCTTTTAAGTGTTCTGCATGCTGGCAGTTAAGTACAATTGAAGGAGTTTATACAAGTGTACTAGTACTCTCTTGTGTACTAGTATAGCTAATGTACACCGATGTAAACTATTTAACTGTACTGAGCACAGGTAGGCAGAACTGGGAAGTACCACTGCTTTAAGTAGCGAAGCTTTTAGTTTAACTCCACTTCCCAGTGTAGTCTGATATTAGATAATGTCCTTACTAAGTGTACAGGAATGCAGTGGACAAGCACGCCGATTGGAACACAGCCGAAAACATGGAGGTCCTTGTCGACGTAATGCCGACGTCATCTCAAGCGTAATGTCGCACAGAGGGAACACCACGCGACAACTGTAGACAAGATGGCGACTGCGGTTTGTACCCGATGTGTAGCTTAGGTGAAGACACCGCTAGTAGAAAAAAAACACAACAGGTATGTACAATTCTGTATGTCCAACCTACAGATAACATCAGTCGGAACGTTAAGGCGGCTCCAGTGAGCTGCTGTCGGCGGTGGATCTCGGGTTAATTTACAGTGAGCGTCTGTGATCAGCTCGTAGATTTTAATCCCAGCCTGGCCAATCAGACTGAGCTGGCTAATGTTAGCGCACAGCGTTGTTATCTGCTGAGCAGATCAGTGTGGCTGCTGCTGTAGCTCTGGCTAACTTTACTGCCATTCAGGCTGGCACTTTTTATCAAATATAGTTAGCCGTCCAGCTAAACTGTCTGAATACCCCTTACTGACCTGGGTTTGGTTTCCTCAAGGTCCTGAACATCACCGTTCACCTCAGCTGTGCCGTTATATTGCAGTCGGTGTCTTGTGAAGTTAACTTAAATTTGTGTTGTTAGTTTTTCAATCATTTGGAGTTATTTTTCTACGTAGTGATGCATTTTTGGTGTTGCTGACTCCCTATTAAGTAAATCATTTTAGATTTAAAAATAAATACATTGTTGGAGACAGCTACGAGGTTTCTGTGGTACACTGACAATATGTCAGTGCCAGTATCGCTCCAGTCCTGTTTAGGATTGTCGTTTAAAATCAAATCAAGCTTTATTGGTCAGACACGCACATACACAATATAATGTGCAATGAAATGCTTATACGACTGTCCGTTACAAAGAAAAACAGTAAACACAATAGAAAAATGTAAGATAATTATATAAACGAGGGAAGAAGAATATGAAATATTAAACTATATGGCTATAATAAAATACAAGTATATGTGTAATGTAAAGTGGAAATGAGCAGTATGTAGTAGTAGTGAAGGGGTTAATAAATAGTATAAATATTCATCAGTGTATCAGTGTGTGCTGTGTATGTAGGGTGTATGGGTGTTGTGCAGTTAGTGAGCTTTTTTCTGGGCGCCTCTGGAAACGCATCCCTCGCTAAGATGGGTTGCCAGCCGGTTTCTTAGCCCAGTATTTCTAAATCCTGGTCCTGGATCCCCCTCTGGACTACATATGATTTTAATGTTTCTTTGCTCTAACACATCGGACTCAACCGATCAGCTCACTACCGTGAGCTCTCATGAGTTTACAATGGGTGTGTTAAAGCAGGAAAACAAAATGTGTAGTGAATGGCGCCCAGGAGCAGGACTGGGAAGAACTGGCTTCATCATATCAGGTGTGGAAAGAAGGGTAGAGAGGAGGTTGAAACTGTTGAGTTGGAGCAAAATAATAATAATAAAAAAACACTAAAAGGTGCTGTAAAGATCAGGGGTAAACTGAGCCTTCACTTCTCTTTACCCTTCTCTCCACGGTTGATACCTTAAGGCGGTGTTGTCCAGTTGTTCGGATTTTCCCGTTCCACCTTAAATGGTGCAACAGTTCTAACATTCATATTCTGGCGCCGGAGCCCAGAATGTAACTGCTGCACCACTTAAGGTGGAACTGACTTCAGCTTCGTCATGTACAGCACATTTGAGCCCGTTCCCGCTCTACACACCCATCGTAAATTCACGAAGGGCTTGGTAATGGCCTGATGGGCTGAGTCAGGTATATTGGTAGCAGGAAAAGAATAATAAAATGTGCTGTGCATGATTGAGATACGCTGGATCTAAATGGCGCAACTGAGCTTGCTAACGTTGGCCAGAGCTAGCGGCTAACTTTAGCGCACACTAACGTTATCGCACCAAAGAATACCGAGTTTTCAAAGACTCACACCGAGCTTTACCTCACTCATTTGGAAGTGTTTATTCACATGGTGGTCCTGTTACAATTAGGTAATTGTCAGTGTAGCTAATATAATTAACAAATGTAGAATAAATAGCTAATTAGCCGAATTGCTAACATCATTTCTGACTCGTTATCCGGCCGGCTATTTTCCAAATTAATGTCAGGTAAAGTTGCTAGCTAAAAGATACAAGGAGCTAACTTAAGATGAACTGGAATAGCAGAACTCCAGGAAAAGGTTATTTAGTTAAGCTAACGTTACATATCTTGGTTATTAGCTAGTAATAAGGCTATCTAGCTAGCGGGCTATCGCTGTAACTTCATGGTAAAAACTCTTAATCTAGCTGGCTGCCTTGATAGTTATACTGTGTCGTCAACAGAAAGACATTTTGTTCCTCAAAATAACGCTGTTCTGTGCCATTAAAAAAAAAAAAGAGAGAGAGACCTTTAAAAGTAAGTTGCTGTAGTACGTCAACAACCAAGCCGGCCAGCAGTGAACTTAGCTGAGCTAAGTTGTTTACAACCTCAGCCAGATGAGTTAGTTACTGCATACACGCCTCTAGTGGTCGGCCGTGTGTACCTTGGAGGTACAACTGCAACTGTTTCATGTTTACTATGTGTTGTCTTACAGTAGGAGTGCTGCCTCTGATTTGCCTGTACATGACTTGTTGACGCAAAAACAGGTCAGACACAGTAGTCATGGTTTTTACCTGGTTACTATCAGGTGTTATATTGCTGTGATAAACCCAGATAAATAGGAATTGCTTAGTCAGAGTTTACAGGTTGACTGTAGTGGTGAAGCTGGCTGTGTACTTTGCAGGGTGAGGGAATGGCCTGTTGGAAGGGGCTCCTGTTTAGAAGTCTTCTAAAAACAGGAGTGCTGGTTTTCTTTTTATAGACCTTTAACCACTGAGATTTAAAAACCCTGACACTGAAAGGGCGCACCAACACTCTGGGCTGGTTTCCCAGACCCAGATTAAGCTTAATCCTAGACTAAATGGGATTTTTTATGATGACACCATTGGCATTGCAAATTAGTTTAAATGTAGGCTTATTCCAAGTCCATGAGTGTTTATAGTGCTTTTGGTTCATGTGATTAGAATCAGCTTTTCTGAGCATATTGTGGATATCATCAGCACTTAAATAACGCTGACTAACTACATGTTTCATTACAAAGCGAGCCTAATTAGTCCTGTTTATTTAAAAAAAAAAAGAGCTATATGGATTTTTTTTTCCATATAGCTCAAAGTAATAAAGCCTCACCTCTCAAAAAATAGTGTTTCACGAAAAAAAAAAAAAAAGTAGTGAGAATAGAAGATTTGAATTTCCACAGTTTTCCCCCTTTCACTGATGTACTGTTTCCATGTACCTCTCCAGATTAACCATGCCCTGGGAGGAGGTAGTTGTACCACTGGCTGCCTTCACCATGGTGATGTGAAGTGGTTGTGACTGACTGTGATGGACAGGTGTAAGCACGTAGGTCGCTTGAGGCTTGCGCGGGACCACTCCATCTTGAACCCGCAGAAATGGCACTGCGTGGACTGCAATACCACCGAGTCTGTGTGGGCGTGCCTCAGCTGTTCGCATGTGGCTTGCGGGCGCTACATAGAGGAGCATGCACTGCAGCACTTCCAGGTATGAGTATGTGCTTATCTGTGGTTGGTCGTTTTTTCTCTCTCTGTACGATTTTGAGAGTATTGTTTGCTTTAGTTAACTCAGTAATAGGGGGTAAATTTATCACCTCATTTTGGTGTGATTAGTAAACAGTTCAGTGCATTACAAAATCCTAGATTTCACCACAATTAGATTCTATATGATTTTTGTGGAATAATTTAAAAAATATGCTGAATACACAAATGCAGTAGTTGGAAGGCAGTGGTATACAGACAATAAAGCAATACATTTTTGGAATTAAACAGACATAAATTCAACACAAAAAAATCCAGTAGTTTTTCCTAGAAACGTGTCGCACTGCTACAGATAAAATGGTGGTCACACCAGGTATTAATGTGGGAATTCTGTTTCATAATTCACCCTGTTTTTTGTGGGATTTCAGTAAAATCTTTTCACTTTAGTGTTGCATTTATGTTTTTGTTCAGCGTATTAAAGCATTTGAAATTGAAAACATTGCAAATTGGTAACAGTTGATGCAGTTGAATTGCTACTTGACCAGTGTGTTTTTTTACACCCCTATTCCATAGCAGGAATGTCTGTCCTGGGTTTCTTATGGAGAATTTTTATGATTTGCGCTATAGTACTGCCATTTATCCGTGCTTTGTCTGTTATTAATTAGCTTATCCTGTTTATCCTGCAGGAACAGCGCCACCCTTTGGCCTTGGAGGTGAATGAGCTGTATGTCTTCTGCTACCTGTGTGACGACTATGTGCTGAATGATAACGCCACCGGTGATCTGAAGTTGCTGCGCAGCACTCTCAGCGCCATAAAGAGCCAGCGCTATGAGGTCACCACAAGAAGCGGGCGCACACTACGCTCTGCTGCCACGCCCTTGGAGCAGCCAGCACATGGCAACACACGGGAGCTGCAGTTGCGGGACGAGGACCGCATGTTCACAGCACTGTGGCACCGCCGCCGGGCGCTAATGGGTCGCATCTTCCGTGTCTGGTTTGAGCAGACGGAGTGCGGGAGGAGGCGCCTGGAGGAGGCACGGCAGCAGGAAGAGGAGGAGGAGAGGAAAAGGGAGGCGCGAGAGAGGAGGCGCAAACTCAAACGGCAGCTCAGGGAGGAGCTTGAGAGCGCTCCGCCCCGGAAGAGCAGCCGCATCCGGAGGCAGAGCCAGAAAGCAGCTGCTGCTGCTTCCCCAGCAACCGGCAAGCCAGTTAAATCCACCAAACATAAGCCGGTTCCGCCTCCTGCCACACGGACTTCTAAGGGCAAAATGCCTCAGCAAAGGCCACGGCCCCCAGGCCAAGGCCAAACAGACTCGAGCTCCGCCCCCCAAACCGACAGGTGACTCCCCTGTCAAAAGGCGGCCCACTGTCACACCAGGTGTGACGGGGTTGCGTAACCTTGGTAACACGTGCTACATGAACTCCATACTGCAGGTTTTGAGTCACTTGCACGTGTTTAGGGAATGCTTCTTGAGACTGGATCTGAATCAGGCCCTGGAGCTGCTGGCCTCTGCAGTCAGCCGCAAGCTAGGGCTCTCAGCTCAGCAAGGCACCCAGCCCAAAGCCTCCGGACAGGGCTCAGGGCTCAGCGGGGGAGCGTCCCGCTCACGGAGTATGGAGCTCATCCAGCCCAAAGAGCCCAGCTCTAAACACATCTCCCTCTGTCACGAGTTACACACTTTGTTCCAGGTATATGATTCTTTATATATAGGCAAACAACACGTAAGAGACAACAGGCTATTAGGGGGCAATTCAGCTGATTTTGGAATGTTACAATCGCTGTAAAAATATTCAGTGAATTATGTAAATTCCCCCCCAAGAATAAATTTGTTGGGCTATTTTTAAGTGCAAAAAATAATAAAACAAAAGTAGCTTGATGTATTGTTTATAATGGCTCTATTCCAGTACAAATAATTCCTCCAGTCACATTTATGTATTTAGTGAGGGTTTTTTTTTTTAAAAAGAATGAAGAATTGATTTAAAAATGATCAAAGTGTAGTTAAATTTGAGCTTTCATAATGCGTTGAACTGTTTCTTCTAACAGTTATAACCAATTGGATATAAAACTGTATATAACAGTTACGTAACAGAATGTAGTATGAAACAACAGGGTGATGTATCTGAACAACAGGGGCACACAGTGTCAGGTTTCCATCCATCCGGGCAAATTGCAAGTGATAAAATGAAAATACAATTTTTGGTGCCCAGCAGCTTGTTACCTTAAAATTCACTTTTAGAGATTAAAATGCTTTAACTAATGATGCGACTTTCAGCAAAAGTTTTTGTTTATCGATATAAATAGTCAATTTTGACATGCTTCCATCTGTAATTTGACATTTCACAACTTTTGTCGTTTTGGCTTCCCTGACTTCCCCATAACCTACTGAAAAAGAAATTTATTTGATTTTATTTATTCACTCTTCCACCTCACTGGAACCATTATGCAAGAGATCACGTTTTTCTGCCATATGGACTTGTTTGAGCAAAGCTGTGCTTTTTTTCTGAGCATCCCTTTCTGGAAAAAAATAAATAAATAAATCTCGTCTTCTCCTCAATGCAGCTCTACCTCTCCAGCGTATTATCCGTACCATTTGTATTTATTTGGAATTCCTGGAAGAGGCATGTTGGGGTGGAGGTTTAATGTCACATCAAATTTATGTGTAAATGTGTTCACTTTCTCAAAAAAAAGTTTCCAGTGAGGTATTCATGTCATAAATAAACAAAAAAGATAAACAGAAAAGGTTTTATCAGCATTCATAATATGTTACCGACAGTTTCTGTTTCCATAGCCTATAGCAAGAAACATTTTTTAAGCATTACACCGTTTGGTTGGAAAGGTAGCTATTGATGCGATGCACCAAACGCTTTGTGAATAATAGCTCCTCTTTGTGGAGCATCTTCAACCTGCTAAACCAGAGTGAGTTATGAGCTTTGTATCTTAAAATGTATGCTCCTGCATACAAAGATCCAAGATGAGAGAAGGGCAGGAGGATACTAACCTTGAATCCTCCTTGTAAATTACATGCAAATATGATTGTTGTACACAATGCTGCGCAGCCTAATCAGGATGTGTTTGTGTTTGTAGGTGATGTGGTCAGGGAAATGGGCTCTGGTGTCTCCCTTCGCCATGCTGCACTCAGTGTGGCAGCTGATCCCAGCGTTCCGAGGCTATGCGCAACAGGATGCACAGGAGTTCTTGTGTGAGCTCCTGGACAAGGTCCAGCATGAGCTGGAACGAACTGGAACGCTAACGCCTGCCACTGTGCCAGCCAATCAGAGACGACTTATCAAACAGGTGCTCAGTGTGGTCAACACCATCTTTCATGGCCAGCTGTTGAGTCAGGTGAGGAGTGCTGGATCACATGCATATTTTCACAAATATACAAACGCCAAAACATCATTCTAAAATGAAAAGGTATATTACACAAATATGTTAGAAATATGCATATTCTAATCTGTATATTCTTTCTAGGTGAGGTGTTTGGCTTGTGATTACCGCTCCAACACGGTGGAGCCGTTCTGGGATCTGTCATTAGAGTTTCCCGAGCGTTATCATAGCAACAGTAAGGATGCTGCACAGGTTCCGTGTGGACTGACGGAGATGCTGGCCAAGTTTACAGAGACAGAGGCTTTGGAAGGAGCCATTTATGCCTGTGACCACTGCAACAGTGAGCCGCTCTTACATAGACACATTACAAACTTAGCTTATAGAGGCACTGGAACATGAGTAGTTGTAATTATTGCAACTGGGTCACATATCTTGGGTTACACATCACTTTAGTAAAAGCTTAGAACTTCAGAGACTTCCTAAGCTGATTAATTTCCATTAATAACAATATGGATTTAGCTATAAATTAGGGCTGCAACAAATATTTGATGAAATTTGATAATTAAAACATTGAAAAATGGAAAGCAATTAGAATAACTGATACCTTTATGACTTTTATGAAAGCACACGCTTCTGACGCAGTTTTTATTTGTTTTGTTTTTTTTCTTCTGACCAGGAACAAGGTTTTGTCTATGATGCTAAATGCGAGCGAGTCACCAGTAGCGTGCAGTAGCAGTACTGTATCTAAAGAGAGCAAAAGAACCTGCCTGCGCATCATGCATAAACGCTGATTTATGATTAGTCTTTTTGTTTTTCATGTCAAACAGTCCTTTCCTATGAAGGCTGCAGTGATATCTCGGCAGTAGTCAGAGGCTGGGCTGTCCAGACTCCTAACTGCTTGTATTAGAGCTGTATTTGAGGGGATAATGTCTGTTTTAATTGCCCAGTGTGATCCAGCTGCTCTGGATTGCTAGCATGCTCTGAAGTGTATGATGATAATTAAGTGTGCAGGCTAGCAAGCTGGCTGTCCAGAGCAGAAAGAAACTTAAAATTAAAATTGTAAAGGGGAAGGGGAATACCACCAATTTTTCAAAATTTCTGCAGAACTCAAAGATTGAGATGTAGAAGTCATTCACACTGGTTTGATGTGGAATGGTTATTTGTACAGAAACTCATTGGGGGTTGTGACATCTACAACACAGATATAGCTATTTTATTTACTATCCAAAACCACCAGTGAACCTACATGTGTCCTCTGAGTTTCTGTGTATAATGGTGACAATAGTAAATCTGAAAAAAAAGTTTCCTTTGAGAACTATTTTGCCTTACAACACCCTACATGCATTTTTCCACCGTGAATGGATTAAAAAATTGAATAAACGCACATTTTAGGCCAACGCTTTCTCAAACCTATCATAAAACAATGTCTCGGTCTTCAGACAGCATATTTCAGCTGGAATAGCATTTTATGGTACTTGTCGTAACTATAATTGTTTATCAGTGTTGTTTTCTCATTATCTTTATAGCATTTTAAGCTTCGTTAATAAATAATGCTAAATAAATAATGATAATGTTTACATAATAATAATTATAACAATAGCAATAAATTATGATGTTTTTTTTTTTAAATCATTATAGTAAGACATATCTTGAGCTTTCCTTATTCTTATAGAATAATTTAGGATTAATAATAATATGCAATAGAATATTTAAAGATGAAAATATTCAGTGGCCCCACTACAAGATATGGCAGCAGAGTATTCGTTGTATTATTTTGTTCATTTTTCTCTCCTTATTAAATAAATAAATAATTTTTTTATTCTCAGATAAACGACGGCGTTTCTGCTCTAAGCAAGTGGTTCTCACAGAAGCTCAGAAGCAGCTAATGGTCTACAAACTGCCTCATGTCCTGCGACTGCACCTCAAGCGCTTCAGGTAAACGCAACCACAGATGCCCACTCCTGTGAGAATGTCCTGCGGATGTTCATGTTCGTTTAATGTCGTTTTCTTTCTTGTGCTTGTGTAGGTGGTCTGGTCGCAACCACAGGGAGAAAATTGGTGTTCATGTGGAGTTTGAGCAGGAGTTGAACATGGAGCCATACTGCTGCAAAGACTCTAACACGTCACCACGGCCTCAACACTTCCTCTACCAGCTCTCTGCTGTCGTGATGCATCATGGGAAGGGTTTCGGCTCTGGCCATTACACTGCTTTCTGTTACAACACAGAAGGAGGTAAGAAACTGCCTTTAAGTGCATAAAATGCTATGGATAAAGACATTTGTTAAATATGCAAGGACAAAGCCTGTTTTAAATGTTTGTTTACTTTATAAATAAAAGCTTTTGCTGAATATGTTTTTTAAAAAAAGTTTTTTTTTATGTTTATTTGTCTACTACTACAGTTCTGCTTCTGCAAAAAAAATAGAACTGAACAAGATGTAAACTGCAATGGATAAAACAGTTTTCTTTTGGAGGAAAAATCTGCAGTCAGAAGTAATAAATTAATAGAAATATTACTAAAGTAAGCATAATTATACAAAATAAGATTAAATAAGGTGTGTGAGCAGTGCTGCAAGTCACCCTGTAAAGCCTGAAATAATGATTTAAAAGTCAGAAGCGCCAGGTTGGATTTAGCGGGTGTTTTTTAGACCATGTCTTCAACAGATAAACATATAAACATTATACTAATGAAAATATGATGACAGTACATAATTCACTTACATTCTCAGAAGACACATCCTTCACTGAGTTTCTCACTCAGTTCTCTCTCAATACTCTTTCAACGTGTTAATAATCACAGTCATTTGTTTGGAGGGGTCTGACATTGTGTACATTGTGTGCAATTACATATTTCCACCAGAGAGGTCTCCAAAACATACACAGTGTAGCTTTAACACACACTGCTCTATCTAAAGGCTTTTGCTGATTAAAAAAAAGGATAAAAAACACAATATTTATAAATAATAGGTAGAGAACTTAAATATCTACATAACGAACAAATACTTGGGTATTTGAAATATTTTGACCATCCACACTGTAAATTGTGACCTATTAAACTGATAGGTGTGTGAATCTGCCAATTTAATAGATTCACAGTCTAACGATCTCTCCATCTCTCCCAACCCTCCCCCCCTCAGGATTTTGGGTGCACTGTAATGACTCGAAGCTGAGTGTGTGCGCGGTGGAGGAGGTGTGTAAGGCGCAGGCCTACATTCTCTTCTACACCCAGAGAAGCTCTCAGGACAAAGGCAAGGCCAGCGACCTCTGACCCCTGGTAGCAGCCAATCAGCCACAGAGACATTATGTTGTACATTCTGTTGATATGATTTTAAGACAGTTTGTGTGTGTGTCTGTGTATTTGTAGTAGGGTTCAGCGGTTCTGAAGACGGTGTATTCTGTCATGCTCTTAATGCCTTACACAAATCTTTGGCAGTAGGCACTCTGCAGTGATTGTAGCTGTGTGTGTGTGTGTGTGTGTGTGTAAGAGAGTCAAAATGTCAGTCCCAGACAGAAGCATTACTGCAGCGTTGTGTGTGTGCACGTGAGAGACTGAGTGTAGAGAGTCTTTGATGTTAATGTTTTTACTTCAGTGTGGATGAAAGTTTGCCGAATACTGCCCAAAAACCAAAGTGTAAAAAAAAAAGGCCTAACATTGAATGTCGACTGTTTCCTGATTTTCTTCAGGCCCTCTTCACAAAAGGGGCAGATTAGCAAATAACCATATCACAGGTGTGTGTGTCTGAGTGTGAAACTGACAATATTCCCCACATGTCCTCTCAAAGTGCCCTGTCATGTTTTAGACCACTACTTTAAAGTGTAATTACATTGATTTTTTTTTCCCCTTTTCAAAATGTCTGCATAATTCAGTCGCTGAAATGTAAAGTCATTCACAGCGGTCTCGTTTGGAGTGATTCAGTGTAGAGACACTTATTGTTCACAGTGGTGGTGATAGGAACCAGGGGTTGTGATGTCTACACCATAATATAGCCATGTTATTTATTATCCAAAATGAACCTGTGTAAGAGAGTCAAAATATCAGTCCCAACCAGAAGCATTACTGCACCTTTGTGTGTGTGCACGAGTGAGAGACTGAGTGTAGAGGGTCTCTGTAATGTTAATTGTAGCAGTAAATATGAAAAAGTAGGTTTTCATTGGGGTCTATTATGCCTCAAAACTCCCTGCGTCTACTTCTCTGCCAGGAATGTACTTTTTGAAAAAAATACATGGTTTAAGAAATAAGTTTTGCGCCAAAATGTTCTCTTAAACCTACATAAGACAATGTCTCAGACATCAGGCAGTGTGTTCTTAACCACTTTGGATGTTTGGTTCCCATCACAGCCTCTGTTAACAGTTCTGACTCTAGAACGGGATTTCACATCAAAGCACCCTGAATGACTTTTAACATTTTTTTTACGTTATTAATATCTTAATGATTCAACTGTGCAGAAATTCTGAAAATTTGTGCAAGTTCCCCTTTAAGGCTGTACTGGTGTTATCAGCTCCTTTCGAGCATTCAGAACATGATTTTAAACGATTCAGGATTTTTGTTTTACTGTTTAGACTCTCCAGAATGTACTTTTATATACTCAGTACTTGGGTAAACAAGATTTTTTTATTTTTCTAAAAAAAAACAAAACAAAAAGAAAGCGATTTAGAATATACAAAAAGCTGTAATGTTCCCACCAGCGAAGACACAAAATGTATGCTGTATGTACAGTAAGTGAGTGTGTATGTATGAGAGAGTATGCGTTTTTTGTAGCTGACTGGATTTGTTCTGTGACTGTTGTGGTTAGCGCGCTCTCTGTGTAGGTGTGTGTTTTCTGTTGAAGTGTGAGAACGGAGGTAATTCTTCTGTCGTAAATTCACACGCCCCTCAGAGTCGGCCTCTTTTTTCCGGTTCTTTTAAGTCCACGTTGCTCCACTCTTCAGCAGGTATAGATGTAAAACTATGCAAATTGTTACCTCAATTTATAGAGAAATTTACCTCAATAAAAAGGAAAATATTTTTGCATTTTTCTAGAAAAAATGACTTCCAATATGTGTGCCTTGTTGTTGCTTTTAAAGATGTTTCAGCTTCCTCTGTTTGCTTTCAAGCACACACACTTTCAAACACTAGATGCTAAAGCTGCAGTACTGGGCAAAAGTCAGAGACCACCCTTTATTTATTCAGTTGTAGTCAAAACAGCCATTAAGCACAAATTGTTCATTGTTTGGGAGATATTTCTCTTGAGTTTTCAAGAGGTGTTTCTGTCCATCCTTCAACTGTGAGAAGATAACACTATGAAAGGATGTGTAGCTGTGAAGAACCTGTTACTGAGAAAAGGAAATAGACAAAAAAAGGCAACGTTGGCAAATCAAACGAAGAAGCTGCTGACCTTAACATTACTGAAGGTGTTTGGGATTACTTTGATCAAAATAAGAGGAAAATGCAACCAACTTCTAAGACTGAACTTTGGAAATGGAAAATATCCTTGTAGGTGTCTTTGAAAGATGGTAATAAAGGCAAAGGATGGAGACACTAAATACTGAGGGAAAAAAAAACTTTTTTTCCTTTTCTGCTGTTGAGGCTTCTGTGTAATTTTCTTTACTACCTTGTACTTAATGGCTGTTGTGACAGAAAATTATATAAATGAAGCATGGTTTCTGACTTCACAGTTCTGTACAACTCTGTACACTCATTTCTTCTTTCAGATGCACACAGCTCAGTGAATTCCAACCCAAGGACAATTTATAGTCATGAAGATTAGAACCAAAACAAAAGATAAACAGTGCCAATAATCACGGATCACGTTGCTATATCTGCAGATAACGTTTATTACTTGTGGAGGAAAGTAACATGTTAAACAAGCTTTGTGGGAAGTTAAAGGTATTTCTTCTTGTAGCCAATGGTACAGAGGTGTTCTGGTCACAGCCACTTGCTCTGCAACTAAACATATCAGTACATCATGATATTTAACTTTTGTCATTATTGTGCATAATATTGCTATCAATATTGTGGTTTTAAGGAATTATCTATCATTATCAATAATGATTTGGTAAAATTATTGTTTTGCATCCCTATACTGCAGTCCTCAGGCAATAGCACCATCACACCAGTATGAACATCTGCCCTGGGGCAAAGGCAGAGGGTATCAGTCCATTTACAAATCCATAATCTCTGTAGACTTTGTTTTCTGTAATACAGGCAAATCTGCTTACTCCACAAGCAACTACCTAACAGCAGAGACAGCAGTGACATCAAAACAATGGTTTGGCAGAAAGTCAAATTCTCCACAATTCTCCCCTTTACTCGGTTAGCCAAGACATGTTAGGTGTAAAAGTTTGCTCTTTTAGTTTTGCACTGGAGCTAAGGGTTTAATGTAGCTAACCTCTAGAACAAAAGTGTTAAATCCAGTTTCCAGTACTGGATTTTGCAGTCACTGGTAGTCACTGAGTGGCAAATTGAGCTGATGACAACAGTTAAATAAGTAAGTTAAATAAGTCCACAGTAGCATTACAGAGTCAGCAGGAAATAAACATGCTAAAATATGCTCTGTATGCGCTGCTACGATTCACCCTGTAAAACCTGAAATAATGTGAAAAAGGCATCAGGTTGGATTTCACAGGAGTTTTTTCAGACCTGTACATATTAAAATTACATGCACAGCCTCAAAAAGAAGGTACAGTTTGATGTTTAGGTCTCAAATGTAAAATCAACATTATACTAATGAAGACATGATGACAACAGTAGATAATTCGCTGTCATCTTCAGAGGACACGTGTTTCACCAAGGTTTGACTGAGTTCTCTTTGAATACTCTTTCAAATAGCTCACAATCATCAGATTCATCCACTCAGGGAAGGGGTCTGAAGCACAACCCATGCTACAAAATGTTCTTCTGCACATTGTGTGCAATTGCAAATTTCCACCAGAGAGGTCTCAGAATTATGTAATTTTTTCACAGTTTCTCACATTTTCGACTTTTCTAAGTTCAAGCTACAAAGTGGGGGAAAACCATGAACGTCTCCATGACAGTGAGTATTGTTAGCAACAAGCTAGCCAGCTAACATTAGTGGTATAAGTTATAACTTTAGCGTTAATGATGCATTCACCTTCTCAAGTTTTCAGTTACTCTCTCTGTATGTTGACCAGTTTGAGTTGAGAACATCATCTCATTACAGTCAGTCAGAATTCCCACATGAGGGGGAGTTTTCTTTGGAGGTGAGCTGGACATTATGCAGCTGAACGCAGCATAATGTCCAGTGATTACAAAATACAGAACTGGAAACTGGATACAAGGTCCAGATAAGAGCTGTGCAATATGACATTTATCATTATCATGATAAATTACATCACATGATGAAACAAAATACTTTTCTGAGCATTTCGTGGATACTGTCAGTACTTAAAAATCACTTCCCAACTGCATATTTGATTAAAAGAGGGCGTAATTAGTCCTGTTTAATTGGTTTTAGTTCAGAACAGTATGAAATGTTGAATACAAGTAGTTGGATTCACACTTTTTGATAGTATTTTTAAAATGTGGCACTACTTTGTCTGTTCAACTTATCAGATGTCAGAAAAAAATAAATATTGTGAAAAACTTCCTGAAGTATCATGATATTACATTTTGCCATATCGCCCACCTTTAGTCCAGATTTTTTTAGACCTCTGACACAAAATATGCACAGAATTTGTTGCATACCTAAGTCCATTTTTATGAAGTCTGTTTTCTGTTTCTACTGAATAGCTTGTCAGTTTAAGGAGAGTTTGTGGTGATTTCGGCATGCAGTTAGCACAGTGCTAATTGGTATAAGTGTCCTTTACTTGCTAACAACATTGGCCTCTTAGTTCAGTGGCAAACTTAGGAGGCAAACCTTGGACACTAAACATGTCTGAGTGACTTTTTGGATCAGGACAAAACTAAGTAAACTAGATTTACAGCCAATCCATTGTTGTAATATGTTTTCAACTCACCAGTCAAACATGAAGTTTTTTATTCTTAATTACATACAAACTGATTAGTGTCAACTAGGGCTGTTATGGTCATGAACTTTTATCTGAGGATTGTCATAAATAATTGCAATTAACAATTTAATTGTCTTGTTTATTGTCTGAAACTATTAAAATACAAGTGTAAAGTGGCCAAATTGGCTGCACAGCACCTCACTTGCTAGCTATGTTTACTGAGTAGCTAACACAGGTCATACTATCGAATCAAAGAATCGTGCATACACTGCACTTGCACAGGTCTACAGTAACACAAAATTAGGTATAAGGTTAAGCAAAGCTACACGTTTTTCACGGGAGTGAAAATCTAAGCTAAAAAATTACATTCTGCTAATATACATGTTAAAATATTAACACGTATATCTAACAACCAAACATAAGTGCTGCCATTTAAACACGTTTGAGCACCAGGTTACACTTCTTTTAGTGTTTTCATAAGCCTCATGATGTCTCAATGAATGCATTTACTGCTTTTATTCACATTTATTTTCCTAAACCCACCAAACTCAATTCATGTTTTGTTTGTTACAGCACAACATCACTGAAATGTAACAGCTGTAGATTTCAGTCAGCTTAAATAATTGTGACCACCTTAAATAATTACGATCAGGCAATTATATAATAATTGTGACAGGCCTAGTGCCAACTTGCTCAGTTTATATGCATCCAAAACACAGGTGTACTGTAAAAACAGTTCAAAATTGATTCTTGGTTAAATATTGACATGCTGGAAATTGAATCTGTTCAAAATGAACAAGATTGAGATTAATGACTATAGGAAACCCAGGCTGTCTGGTCTGTGGCTCTAAATGGTTCTATGCTTGCTTTTGAGCTCCATAGGCTCCAGCTTAGACAGCAGGGAAAAAAAGCTTGAATCTTATGAGTTTACTACATTGATTTTCAGTCACCCTCATCATGCAATGCTCTGCTGATTTCTACACTGCAAAAAATGGTACCTTGGAAAGTAAAATGACCTTAAATCTAGTCGATGTATCTAATAATTCTCATTTCAAGATCATTGTAAGCTTATTATAAGATTATTTAACTTACTTCGTCATTTTCACTTGTTTTAAGTGATTTTAGTAAGTCTAATTATCTCACTGTATTGAAAGATAGTTTGATTTGTTTCAAGCATATTTCTTACAACAAGCAAAATTATCTGCCAATATAGCGAGAAAATTTGACTTAATAAAATCACTTAGGAAAAAAAAATGTCTAGACATAAGTTAAATAATCTTATAATAAGGCTACAACAATCTCAAACTAATAAGACATTTAAGGCTTATTGACTAACTTTAATTTCACTTGCCAAGATACCATTTTTGCAGTGTAGATAAATATCTTGAATGGAAACTGAAAAGATCTCTCTTTGTGGTGACTTTCTGCTGTAAAGGCAACAGGGAAAAATCCGATATGTGGTTTGATATTGCTGATATGTTGAAAACAGCTAAGTTAACCAGCTTTTAAACCGATGATTAACTTGGTTGCTTTCAAAAAGATTTGACCTAAAATGCGAACATTTTAGGTTGACACTAATTTTCCTCAACAAGCAAACTACTGCAAATGTCCATGATATATTTGTTTGATCGATGGCTACTAATCCATCATTCAAGCGGACAAGCACGCTATCAGTTTTGCAGATGACAGTATGACATATTTGACTGCCAAAGGAGAAAATGATGAAATCATGCACAGAGCTAGTAAATGCAGATAGGTATTTAATTCATTTGTATTATTATTTTACAAAGTTTAAAATGAATTAATGGATATTACAAGCATCTGTTTCAGAGATTCTATTATCAAAATACGATGCATTTCAGAAGCAGTGCATATCATTTTTGGTATTTTTATGTTTGCAAATATCCTCATGCTATGTGAAGTTAAGCAGCCATACTCTTACTTTTTAAAAATTGTTATTCATCTATAATCCCCCTTTGCTACGCACAGAGTAGAAATGAATACCAGCAGTGGTTCTCAATCGCAGTCTTTTTACGTTTTCTCTGCTGTAACACACCTGATTCAGTGAATCAAGTAACTGTCAAGCCCTTCAGAAGGTGAGTCAAGTACGTTAGAGTAAGAAAAACGGAAAAGGGAGGTTAGTCACTGGGACTGAGAGCCGCTGACTGCAAGCTTTTGTTTTTGTTTTATTATTCAGGTAAAAAGAGAGAGAACTAAGTGGGGCCTGGTTTCTCTGGATTGCTATAGCATTGTTAAAGGAATATTCCAGAATCTTTCAACATGAAATCTATCTGCTGTATGTGTTTCATACTGTGGATTACCATGGAAAATAATTCTGATGTGTTTCCCTGTACAGAAAATCTACTGACTTCTATAATAGGAGCCAATGGGCAGTTGCTGAATTCCATGAAAAAAAGCATAACATTTCACTGTTGTCGGAAGAAAACCTTGTATCTCCATTTTTGTCCTTTTACAGTTTTTGACATAATTTGAAAATGGCTGTTGTGAATTTCCTGATGAATGGATCAAAAGAAACGACCCAAAATGACTTGGAAAAAAAGTCTGGTTCCATTGACTTACATTAAAAGTAGAGTATGTTTTTTCCTTCTCCTGTAAAGTTACCATTTTGGAGACACAAGGTTTTCTTCCGACAACAGCGATTTGTAACTACAGAACACAAATTCACCTGTCCAGGGTGTATCCTGCCTTCCTCCCAGTGACTGCTGGGAAGGGTTCCAGCACCCTCGTGACCCAGAAGGATATGCGGTTTGGAAAATGTGTGTCTATCTGTGTGTGCGTGTGTGTGTGTGTGTGTGTGTGTGTGTGTGTGTGTGTGTGTGTGTGTGTGTGTGTGAGTGTGAGAACACAAAACTACAACTGTTACACTGTTACAGATCTTTGGATCAAACAGACATTAGAGAATGACTTACCAAACTGTACGAAAACTGATCAGACTCTTGACCAACGGAGCAATGAAATTAAAAAAGTAATTCCGTTATTTTTGCTTTCCTCTCAAAGTTTGCTGGGATCTATGTTGCTCAGGTGGAGCCTGTAAAAACTACACCCACACCTTTACACTAGTAATACATAACCACACATTCTACCACCTGGAAATCTAGTCCCATTCTTGAATGAATCACACAGAATTACAGCTTGAAACAGCTTCTTTAACAAATAACTGAATGAATAAAGAATTTGAGTAAAGTGTTCTACACAAAAATGTGTTTAGCATTCACATTTGCTGATGGAATTCAGCAGCTACCCACTGGATTTCATTCTCGGTGTTGTTGCGTGATAACTGACAGTACAAAGGTCTATTTGCACCAAGATTTTAATGGACATGAAAATGGACACATGCATATTATTGACATCTTTCTGAACTGCTTTTGAATCTGGCTTTTTAATCAGAGCCAGCTTGATTTTCTGCATTTTACAGATATTTAAAAATTAGGCAGTTTAAACCAAAGTGTGGTAAGATGGAAGCATAACAACTCATTTTGCTTGTGGCAGAGCACAAATGTTTATATGACAAGCAACAGATTTAATGAATTTTAATTTGAATTTTCTTTTTAATGAGAAGAGCTATGAGCAGAAGCAGAGCCTCAAATTCCCTCACTGCCATACAAAAATACCTTTGGAATTGTTCATTATACAGTTGCGATCATTACTACTAGAAGAATATATTTCTTCTACCTCTACAGTCTTTCGCCATGTTCTCAGAATGTTAAAAAAATGCATCAGACTTGGTGTGAAGGTTCCACTGCATCCTTTTTTTGTCAGAACTTAAGTTGAAAACTCTGGAATGTTCCTTTAAGATCAACCTATTTGTAAAGGAGTGTTCAAAGTATTTCCCACACTACAGCATATGTGGAGAAATCAGGCCCAGGACAGCAGCTAGAGAAGTTAGCCTATCCTCCTGCATAGTTAAAGAGTTCAAACAGCTTTCATGCAGAAAATTGCAGGAGCATGGAGCAATACTGTGGAACAGTGCAGCAGGGTCCAGTGCTCTCTGCTGAGAAACCAGCTGGTTTTAAGTTGGTTTGTACTTTCTTTTTTTCTTTCTTTTTGCGTCTGTACACTACCTGTAAAAGTTTGGGGACACTTTACATCTTTTTGAAAATATAATTTTCTTGCTATTACATTTCAATCAATAAGAAAAAAATGCCAATGTTTTGTTACCATAAAGCAGCTAAAGTCATATGCAAAAGTGAATATAGGTTAACACATCTAATATAACTATGTGCTAATCCTTTGTGTGTTTTTAGCTTCAGTGTTCAGCTTAATGTTCATCAAAGTGTCTTCCTCAGTATCAAGAGCAGATTTTACACAAATAATAACTTGAAAGTTTTTTTCCAAAATATTGTTAAAAGCACAAAGATTCAACCCAAATATGGTTTTAACACCTGAAAGGTTGGTGTGCTAATGAGTGCTGACATCACAACAAGAGGATAACATGGGCAGACTATTCCCAAGGTAACCATCATAATTACTAATATTTACACATGAAATGTTTTCTCTAAATAAACCTGAGTGGTCTTTAATATGTAAAGTTATTGCAAACTAACAAATTAAACAATTGAACCCCTTGTTATTCAGACTTCTTATTCAGTAACTACTCTACATTATTCTCTAACTACTATGAAACCATTATGCAAGTTATACAGTTATGCAAATAAGGAAATAATGTATGGGCCCTACATATGGACTCTTAGGATTTAAGGGGTTAAAGGCTAGGTGTCCCCAAACTGTTGACAGGCATTGTATACGCTCATTTGGAGTGTGATTCTCAATTTTTTTGTCTTTTTGTTTTATAGCACAATTTGTGTGTGGGAAACCTTGGGGGTATTTCACAAAGCAGCATTTCTTAGTTTAACTGGATAACTTGAGTCATAAACAAGCACCGTCCATAGGATTGTCTCGTAGCTCTTCTCTTCTTGAACAGGCTTGCCTTTGGCTTAAGAAATCTGGCTAATTGAAAAATCCTGCTATGTGAAATACCCCCTGGGGGGCCTCAGTAGTCGTCTCCTCGACTCACTACCTCTTTACAGGTGGGCCTGAGTAGGATGGTATGTTCATACTGTGCGGTGTAGGAGCCCTTGGTGTCGCAGAGTGGTGGGTAGGGGTCGATGATGCCCAAGTCACACAGGTTCTTCAGAGCCATCAGGTACTTACTCTCCCCGAGCCGGTCCAGCCAGCGGCGGCAAAACGCCAGCGTACCAAAATTCTCATTCACCACATTCAACAAGTGCTTAGCTCTCGGCAGCCTGGAGAAAGAAAAACAACTTTCAGCTTCCACTCATGTAATATATACACATGTAAATATCTACATGTAATATGTCCCATTATATATATATATATATATATATATATATATATATATATATATATATATATATATGTTTAAGTACCTATATGTAGTGATAATATGCCCCATATGCATTATTTATCTTTCATTATTTGAAAATGCTAGCTATTCTTTATACTGTGTCAAAAGTTGGTGTTGAATGAAACAACAGGAACAGTCCAAAACAACACAGAATAAAATTATATTACATTAACTAGTGTTACTGTAATATAATTTTATGTAACATTACATATGGTACAAGGTTTTGTTCTGACAGTGACAGTACACTGTATATGTAAGTACCTACATGTAATAATGATAATCTGTCCCATATGTATACGTATTTTTGCCTTTTTTTGTTGCCCTTTTTGATGTGTCAAATTCCATAATGAACAGACCAACAGAAATGGTACAAAATTACTTGGAAAAAATTATTTACTCATTTACTTTCATTAAAAGTTAAGACTGTTTTTCCTTGTCCTGTAAAGTTACATGTAAGTACCTATGTGTAATAATACTATGGACCAAATATATCTTGTTTTCTCTGGTTTTCAAAGTAAGGACATTTTTTGTCACAAAAATGTACAAAAAACAAACACACACTCTTACCTGATTGGTACATGTCCTACGTCAAAGTTCTTCATGTAATGTGAACAGTCCATATCATCATGTACCACTCCCTTCCCTGTGCTGCCAAACGTCTCAATAGCGTACGCCTCACCCTCCTGTACACACAAACACACAAAGCCTAACGTCATCAAGATGTACAAAGAGTCTACACATATTATTATACCACGCTGAAATATGTTGGACACAAACACGTGAAGGAAGAAAAGCTGCAACCCGCTATGAAATACATAATAAAAGATTGTGTCTATGACAGCCAAAAATGTATCAGTCCTCAAAACATTCTGGCCACAGTTGTATTATTACACTGGGTTTTGTGAAGTTATTATGCAGGTTTTATAACGAAGTGCGAGGAAATAACAGTATGTTCACACTGTAAGTATTAGATGGTTGGGAAGTAAGATGTTGGGATGATCTGGGTCAACACAGCAGTCCAAAAATAAACAAACACAACTGAATGTACACACTCCTAAACAGGCAAGCTCACATCCACTGAAAAAAACCTTCACAGCAAAGTAAAAGCTCAATGACTCTGTCTCTTTCTCTTTTGATCGAGTTTATGAATATGGTTGATGCAGCACACATACCTCCATCCTAGTGGCCTCACCACCCTTTACAATGGGCACTGTTTTGCCAGCATGTATCCGGTACTGACCAATGGAGTGGCCATTCAGATTGCGGATTGGTTTAACTGGAAGAAACAAAAATGTCATGTGAAAGTATGTATTCAACAGGCCCTCTACAAATAATCCAAGTAATACAAATAATTCACATGTACTCTTATTGAGATACATCTAGGACAGATCTGGATCTTATACTATGACAGTTAGAGAAAATAAATATAGACTATTTCTGGCATTAATGGAAGCAAACATAAAAGTAACAGAGCGTACGTATCGCCACCAAATTTCTGTCCAGTCAATGAACACCAACATGTATAATTTTGTGCACTTTGCAGTGTAAAAACCAACTGAAACAAATGAGTCACAAAAACCTAAACCCTGCTGCGGACTTCAGCAAACAAACTAGGTAAGAAAACAGACTAAATTGACTTGATTACTTCTTGTGTATAAAAAAGACAACAAGTCTACGGTATTTTTTCTGTGCAGGGTTAATGTGTTTGTTCCTACCTTGGTAAGTTTTCCCGTCTAACTCCACCTCGTACGACTCCATCACTTCCTGTATAGATTCTCCAATGTCACAGAGACGTACGTCTATCCCTGCACACTGCCGAGAGAACAGGCCAGAGTTACACACACAGTTCTCACAAACAGCCAGACATTATTATCTGCTACCAAACTTCCTACAATCACTGTTTTCAATTAAATAAAACCAATTTTTTGCAGATAAATGCATAAAGTTATTCTAATATGATGCCGGTACTGTGTAACTTCACTGGTTTCAAAGAATTAGGAGTAAGCTGTAAATAATGAAATGTCCAGAATGATGAAAAGAGCTCTAGATGACTTCTAATGACCAAGAAAGGTGTATAACATTTAAAATGAAGTTATGAAGAATGAATAAAATTAATATCCAATATTCCTCATATAAATCACAAGGCAGATAAATTATCAAGAAATCACTATAAATAAATAATTACAGTACATTATTTATCATTTCATAACATCTTGATGTTCCTAAAAATCTAGCATATAGCATGTCAATCTACACTGCATTGAAGGAATAAGCCATGAAAGCCACATGTAAGAGTGTTATTAGGCACGACACAATAATAAAATAAAACTCCCTTACAAAATCACTGTAATGTGTGGCCTCAAGTGGCTTACTGGTTTTACAAAACGATGAACGATAAAATATAAGTAGCAACTATGAACTGCTGAAAGAGGGCAAAAGCGTTCATTCTCCCATCACTGTGTACTGCCATCATTTCACAAACGTTTTAACTTTTTGTCATAAAATAATTATATCATAATACAGCACTGTAATGCAAAAAGCTTTACTTTATAAGCAGTTTTTGCTGCCCAGTTAACGTCTGAACAACAATGCTAATATCCATTTACTGCTCCTATGCAATTTCCAGTCTTATTTTTCACCAAGCTAACAATGTTCTATGTCCTTTTTCCCCTGCTAGGGCTGAATCTCAAACGGCTCCCTACTTAGTGCACCATGTAGGAATTAAAATACTGGTTCCTGGACCCAAATGCTGCATGATATGTCTGAGAAATACCTAATTGGGATCCAGCAATTCCAGACAAGTAGTGCATTATTTGGGTGTAGAAGCCAGAATTTTGTACATTAAACTTACACAGCACAGTTTATAAGAAGGAGGGAGTCATTTGAGATTCAGCCTGGATTTGACGTTTGAAGTATGTAAAACATTCAAGTGACACATTCTTTACTTTTTTTATGCAGGTTTACAGTGAGTCTTTCAGTAAGTACTTTAATTCAAAGCCTGTGATATTAATTTAACTGTTTAACCTGTTAGTTTCAGCTTGTTATCTAGCTTTTAGCTTGATATCTGGCTGCTTAGACTTGTTGTAGTTAAAGGGGAACTCCACTGATTTTTAAAATGTCTGCATAATTAAATAGTTACAATATAAAAGTAATTCTGAGTGGTTTGGTGTAAAATGCTTCATTTTAGAGACACTTAACGAGTCAGAATCGTTCAAAACAGTGGTGATAGGAACCAGACATCCACGTTTAAAAGCTCCCTCACAAGAAGTTATTACATAAAATGATTATGAATGCTTAACCTGATGTCTGGGACATTGCTCATGGTAGTTGGGTGATAAAATTTTGGCCTAAAATGTAATTGAATCAATTTATTCTAATCCATGAAGGGTATTCTAGGGCAAAATAGTCCCCAAAGAAAACTTTTTTATTTTCAGATTTATGACTATTTTTCCATCATCCATATATAAAAACTCAGAATACATGTGTAGGTTCACTGCCGGTTTTGGATAGTAAATGGAATGGCTACATTTGTGGTGTAGACATTGGAACCTTTTTCTACAAATGAATAATTTCACCTCAAACCACTCTGAATGGCTTTGTTTATATCTCAACCACTGAATTACACAGACATTTTGAAAAATTATTTGAAAAGGTATTGGTGGAGCTCCCCTTTAAGAAAATAAGCCATCAGAGCCCCAGTTAAAAAAAAAATATGTTCCTACTTCATCAATACACAGGTGAGCAGCATTACAGTCAAAGATTATTGCATGAACAGTACAATGGTCTTGGTCACTTGGCACAGTTATACTGAATTCAGGTGTTGTGAGGTGGTCAAAGGAGTGTGTATATCAAGTATTTTACAATGGTTTTGAATGCAGCTCAGCCAATCAGATTTTAGGACTGGTTCTATTTGTTTCATAAAAGTTATCACTGAACAAAATAACAACAATTATTAATATGACAAGTGACTCTAACACATCCACACACCTTGATTCCAGTGTTGGTGGCGTCTCTTACAGCTTCCAGCAGACGGTCATACTTTGGGTTAAAGGTGACGGTGAAGGCACAGTCAATAATCCTCCCTGAACACACACACACATCAATAAACAGGCGAAGCTGTGTGTGTGTGTGCGCGTGCGTGCAGGTGTGTGCGTCTGAATGAGTGTGCAGAATGGTCAGTGCCATAATGAAGTGTGACTCCTTTCATGACCTCTGTGCGACCTCTGTGCATGTGTGTGTGCATGTATGTGTTTACCATTGATGTGTGTGCCAAAGTCGATCTTGCACACGTCGTCGTACTGCAGCACGGTGGGGTCTCCAGCATTGGGGGTGTAATGAGCAGCACAGTTATTGAGAGAGCAGCCAGTGGGGAAGGCCAAACCTGCATTCAGCCCGTTTTCCTTAATCAACCTCCTACTGGATTCCTCCAAACGCTCACTGAGGCAGAGGGAGAGGGAGCGCGAGAGGCATAAGGATCAAGCCACTGCATTTTGTTTTGTACATACAGTACCAGTCTAAAGTTTGGACATGTCTAACTGAACTTCGAACACCTTCATTTAATTAATTTCCATGCAAAACGAAACGGCCATTACGTGCAAGTTATTCATTTTTCAAAGTCAGGAAAAAAAGAAAGCATATATTTAACAGAAAATTACACAAAGTCCTCAATTATGATCATTTTTCTCAGTGTTTAGTGTGTCCACTCTTTGTCTTTATTACAACTTCTGTTCTTTCCAGGAGACTTGCTTACAGTTTCTCCAAAGCAATCTGAAGGGATATTTTTCCAAAGTTCTCCAAAGTTCATTCTTAGACGTTCGTTGAAATTTCTGCTTCAAACACATCAATTATTTGGAAGTTTGGACTTTGGGGTGGTCAGTCTATTGTTCTGAGAACACCAGCAGCTTATTTATCTGATTCACATTTTTTTCCTTTTTTGTCTATTTCTCTTCCTCAGGCTTCTTGACAGCTACACATCCTTTCAGACTCACAGTGTTGAGTTGTCTCCTCATAGTGGACGGACGGACAGAAACACCTGTGGATTATTTCAGATCTGAGGCAAGAGTGTAGCTTAATTTTCTCCTCTCTCTTAAAGAGGAAAACTTTAAGTGCTGTTTATATGATGGGGACAGTTTTGGTGGTCTACAAGGTCTTACACATACAGAGCCCTGTTGGTGACATCCCTTTTTAATAAAAAATAATGTGTGGCGACAATTTAAGGCAAGGAATTGAAATAATTAACTTACAGCCCCGACTTAGCTGTATGCTGTGGCTACAAATTAATTATCATAACTTTATCTCATTCCCAAGCCTTAATAAGTCATAACCACAACTTAATTATTTTGTTGCCTTGTCTTACTAAGTCATGAATACGCATTAGGATCTCATTCCCTTGACCTTAGTCATTTGTGGTCATTTTATTTTTATTAAGGAGGGCTGTCACCAGAAGGACTCTGTATGCACAGATCTGTTTTCTTTTTATCTTTTCACATATATTTTTTAAATGTTTTTCATTTTATTTTCCTTTAACCTTCCTCTTCCTAATCTCCTCAGAAATATCTGTTGATAAATTAATAACTTGCATGTAATGGCTGTTTTGACTTAATTTAATAGTAATCTTGTACAACACTGTATGTTTTTCTTAACCTTAAAGATGTTTTACTCTGAAGGCTAATGTTTTTAATTTGATTCTGAGCCAAACATAACATAGTGAAGCTGATGTCTGTATGAATTTAATTCCAAAACAAAAAAAAAAAATCAAAAAAGTTTTTATTCAATTCAGTTCTTTTGTTCCCCATAAAAAGCAGTTTTAAGCAGTTAGCAAGGTCTCAGCACATGTGTATCTTCTTCGAGACTGCTGGAAAAGCATCCCAGGTGGTGCCTTATGAGGCTTTTTGAGAAATTGCTTAGGGTGTGAAAAACGGCATTAAAGCAAAGGGGGCTAATTTCTAGAAGAATCTAAAATAGTTTTTTTCCTTGTCAGGTTAAAGTCGTAGTTGCGTGATAGTTGTCTGACCCTCACCAGATCTCGATCATGCTCAGGCCTGGTTTGATCCAGCTTCTGACATACTGCCGCACCTGCCGATGAGCCTCAGCAGCCTGACGATAATCATTCCACACTTCTTCGCTGGCTTTATCCAGAACACGCTTCTCCTCGCTGCTCATCCGCCACGCTGCACTCCGTCTGGACACACATGCATATACACTGATTGACATGTTATGGACATCACATCACTTTTTTCAACTGACCAAACAGCAATTTACAGGCTTTAAATGTTTGCTGGTGTTTCCGAATGAGTACCTGAATACTCGTTCTCAAAACTACCCTTAAAAACAAATATATTTACATTTCATAATTAAACAAAATTTTAAGTATGTTTGTCACTACAGTCCAAACATATAAATATATATATGTTATATAAATGCCTATGACTGGTCATGATGGCAGCAACACAGGCCTGCTCCACCACTGCTAAAACTCACCACAACAAACAGGCTTGAAGTTCTGAGCTCTCCAGTTTTAGCACCACCTTATACTTACATATTTGAGACTGTTCATCAGACTTCTGTGCCTCTGTGGTATACCAACCGCCTATCGTATATTTTGAGCTGAACATTTTTCTTAATGTAAGTCTTTTGCTTCAATGGATACATAGAAAGCAGTACAGTTGGTTGCGCTCTGAGGTGAGGTGGTGAACGCCCAGCATGAATTGATGATATTACCAGCTATAATTTATGTATTTTCCACATTTTTAATATTTTAACAACTACTGACCTTTGCTTATTAAACATGCTGTAGTTTAAGCTACAACTTTGGTGGCCTGAAAAAAGACAAAGCTTCTGAATGCTAAACAGAGAATCAAATACCAATGTAACAAATAAATATTTAAGTATTAGAATAATTCAGGCCAGTCCCAGCACTCTCAGCTTCACAAAGGAGTAGAGGCAAACAGTAATTAACTGACTATACTTGTAATTGTCGCAGTTTGGTGCAAAAGATGTTTGAAGGTCATAATGTCACAAGAATTAAATTTGTTTCAGCAGCTAGAGCAGGACAAAAAAACGGGAGAAGATACAAGCCTACATATAAATGTACATGTGTACCTCACACTCCCCTTATTCACACTGTTTACTGTGGGACCACCTTAAACAGTACTAGAGAGCCAGTGACCTCTATGTCAGGTGCCTCAGCAAAAATATAATATAATATTACACAGAGCACAGGGTAATCTGAGGTAGAGCACATTTCAGATAGGACAAGGTGATCTGAAGAGATCAGAGGAGGACAAGGGATAAGTTAGAAGAGGAATAAAAAAAATAAATAAAATAAAAATAATATATATATATATATATATATATATATATATATATATATATATATATATACATATATATATATATATGTATATAATTATCACTATTTTAACACTACTTTGTGTTAAAACATTAGGCTTGTTGTAACTTTTATAATGTAAATTAGATTAGAAATTTAATTTAATTGATTTAACTGCTAATGAACGGAACTACAAGTACATTTATCAAGTTATTGAGTTTTTATTGTGATAGGTTGCATTTACTCAAAAAAAACAGCACACAGTACTGTTCAAAAGTCAGAAACCACCCTTCATTTGATCACAAGGTAAAATGGCCATTAAATGCAAGTTATTCATTTTTCAGCATAATAAAAATATATTTAACAGAAAATGACATCAAAATCTTTGCAACTACACATAATATTACATTTATCAGTATTCAGTAAATCCATTTTTTTCAGGATACTTGCTTTCGGTGTTCCAACGAAATCTGCAGGAATTTTTTCCACACCTCAAAAGTTCAGCTTTAGAAGTTGGTTGCACTTTCTGCTTCTTGCGATCCAAGCAACTTCAAATGTATTCACAATGATGTTAAGGTCTGGACTCTGAGGTGGTCAGTCCACTAACAGCTTCTTTATTTGAAAAAAATCTTTCTTTTAGTCTATTTCTTATTCTTGACAGCTACGCATCCTTTTAGACTCATAGTGTTGAGTTGTCTTCTCACAGTGGAAGGATGGACAGAAACACCTGTGGATGTTTTCAGATCTGAGGTAACAGTGGAGCTTAATTTCCTCCTCTCTCTCAAAGGCGAAAGCTTTCAGTGCTGTTTATATGATGGCGACAGTTTTGGTGGTTTTTGGCGGGTCTTGCTCAGTTGTTAGTCCCATTTTCTCTCTTAATCTTTTAACAATTTTATCAATTTATCACCTACATTTTTTTTTATTTATACTTAATGGCTGTTTTGACTGCAAATGAAATAAATAAAGGGGCAGTCTTCTGACTTTGACAGGTGTGTTCAAAGATGTTCTCAAAATCTGAGCACACTTCTTGTGTTAAATAAGACAACACTCTGTTGAAAATGAAAGGGAAATAAGGAGAGCGCTAGTCTCTTACCCATCCTGTGAGGGAGGATATTCACACTCCTGTCCAACAGGAAACACTCCATTGGGATAAAGCTCACAGATGGGCATAGACGGAGGATCAGTCTGTGTTTTAGCTGAAGAAAGACAAAAGTGTCAGTGGTACAAAATAATGGTAACCCCTTAAAGAACCCACAACATGAAATGAACAAAATGTCCTTGTTTTTTGAAAGGCTTAATATACTTAACACCATAAAGTTTCAAAACTCTTCACTCTCCAATCCACACACAATAAAAAAGTGGTGGTTCAAGGGTTTTTTTGGTAAAGGTGATTGTTATATATACAAAACTATGCTACGCTAAGAATGTACAGTCCGTATAAGGAAACTAGGCTGCAAAACTAGCCATGAATTCATCATGGCTGTGATGTCACAACCATGAATACATCAACACATGACCTCCCTTTCAGTCTACTGCAGTTTAGCCTTGCACATTCACACTGAAGTTATGCAAAGCGTTGTTCCTACAGTCTATAGCAGAGCTACTGGAGTGGAAAGTGATTAAACATTGTGCTGTTCCTGGCTGTCAGGAAAACAGTTTTCCAGTGGATCCACATATCCAAAAGGAGTGGATGAAGTTTATTTTTTCTCACAGCAGAATATTATATGATTGTCTTTGAGGATTTCAGTGTTAACTGAACAGGTTGTTCCACATTTCAGCATCAACCTCTTTTTGAACAAGGCACAATATAAAGCAGCCAATCAGTACAGAGATCATTTACATATATCAGTGTTTAAGGCAAAGTAACAATAACAGCCTGTTCAATTCTAAGGGAAAAAGACTGGTTGGAAAATAGTCATCTAAAAATGAATCATGAGTTTTTGTTATGTGTACATTTCAGTGTACCTTTTCTCTCTCTAATAACTATATAACACACATAATAGTACTGTAGTAGTTTTGGAGTAATTCATAGTAGTTACTAGATAATAAGCTGTGTGATTCATAACTAAATAATAAGCCTGGAGTTCAAGGGGTTAATGCAGGATCACAGGCTCTATGGAGAAGACTGTGGCACAAGAGTGAGACAGAGTGGAATTTGCACTGCAGGACTTTCCCAGGAGTAATGCAAACTGGCGCAGGGCCAGCCCACTGTATTGGTCTGCCAGGCGTGACATGAGCACAACCGCTTGCAGCGATAGCTGGTCCAGTGACAATAGAGAGAACTCAGCAGCACAGACTTACGGCCTTTCTTTTTCTTGGCCTTTTTCTTCTTCTTCTTCCCAGCAGAGTTCTCTCCCTCTTCTCCATCTGTGACAAAAGCAACACAGAAACATTTTACACACAAACCAATACGATGAATGGCAGGTAGTAGTTTGCCTACTCTTGAAGTGAATTTATGCGCATGGTATATTTCTTTGTCAGAGTACCTGAAAGTGGACAAGTCAATGGAATACGTCAGCATTTTTCAACCTAATGTCTGTCTCAGGGATCTCAAACTAGCAGCCCCCAGGCCACAGCATCATATGGCCCGTCACATACTTTCAATTTAATTTTCACTGCAGCTAAACAATAACATCTGACGGGTAGATTCGCCTCACCTGCCAGACACTGTGGTTGGTTATCCAACATAAGCTGAATAAATTCAGCTTAAGCTGATATGTACATTGTTAAAAGAAAAAACTGAGCACTGCATGAGTGCAAGAGGAAGCATTCACACAAAAACCTGATGCAGCATATACAATGCACACTGAGTGAGTATGGCTGTAATTTAGCTACAAACAACACAGCCATTATTCTAATTTAGACCAATAGAGTGTTAATGCGGATTCATTCATGACTTAGTGGAAAATACAGCGTGTCAGAATTAAGAAATGAATGGAATTCATTTCAACTGAGAATGCAGATTTAACCGCTTTGCGAACTTGTAGAAATGTAAATGCTGTCAAAGCAAGAGCCACATATAATATTCTGCTGTTAAATGTAAAACGTGTATTTATTCTAATACTAATACTGATATTAATATTAAAATACTACTACTGTAACTGATAAACTACTACTACTACTCATAATAATAATAATAATAACACACACACACACACACACATTTCCAAGCTGCTTATCCTTCTGGGTCGCAGGGGGAGCTGGAGCCTTTCCCAGCAGTCATTGGGCAGAAGGCATAATAATAATATTAATAATATACTTTTAGATGATTATCTTAAGTGAAATACATCAATTAAAAATAGCTTAATAGCTTTACAAAAAAGATCGGTATGAGTACTCAAGGTGGTATTGTGCCATCTGCACTGTTAGAAATACAAGTACTGTACACTTTCGTTCATCAAGGTACATACAGTGTAAATATACCCTCAAGGTACAACAATGGTTTTAAGGTCCAACTGTGTACCTTAAATGCATATGTAAATATACATATTCATACCTTTTTTATAACCCATTGTTTTAAAACAGGACAATATGGCCAAAAGCCTCAAGTCAAGACAGGATAGGTGGAAAATGTTCCAAACCCGATATATTTTGCCATAAAGCCATTTTGTCCCTGGATCCTTTAAATCACGAGGTTGTTAAGGAGTAAAAAGATTATTATTATTATATGCAAGCTAACACTGTAGTGCATTGAATTGACATCAAAGGACTGGCAACCTCACCAAAATACTCCACACAAATCAGCAAGACTAGTTGTGGTAGTTTTGTTGCTTTGGCAGTGGCCGCATAAAGTTTGAGTAGTTGATGTTGTTATATAATAATGCTTACTAACAGACTTACTTTCAGCATCATTTCAATGCACAGAAGTGTTAGTTTGCTTGTAGCATGTAAGCAGTATTATTTGTAAAAGACATTGTAATTTATAGGATCCAGTGACGTTCTGGGGAGAAATGTGTGTTGGAACCGTGTAGTTTCCCCACAGAAAGATGGATGTGGCGATATTTGAAAACGACATTTATTCATGTTGATGTGACACAGAGTGTTGTTCCTGCGGTCTGCAGCAGAGCTACTGGAGTAGAATATATGGGGAAAAGCGAACTAAACATTGTGCTGTTCCTGGCTGTTGGGTCGCAATTATTACTTCAACCTTGCAGAGGATCCACACATCTGAAAGGAGTAGCTGAAGTTTATTTTTTCTAACGTCCTTGAGAATTTCAGTCTGAACTGAATAAACTGTTCTACATTTTAGCCTTAACTGCCCATGGAGAAATCAGTGTAGCCCTGGAGTTCCATATATGGGAATGATACACACTTCAGAACAACTTCAGAGGTCTATAACTTTAAATGAATTTGGGCCTAAATGAGCACACTGTGTGCGGAGTGTGTTTGTACAGTGCACCTTCTTCTGCATCCTCCTCCCTCTCTCTCTCCTCCAGGCTCTGCTGCTCCAGTGGCTTCCTCACATCCACTTCGCATTCCTCGGCCAGTTCAGCTTGTCCTGCCGCAAAGTCACACACACACACACACAGGTGAGTGAGCCCATAAGCAAAGTAAGTGCTAATTGTGCCAGGTGCATTCATCAACAACTTCTTCATCCTGCGGGGCTGAATGTGACTGACTGAGTAATGCTTGTCAGTTTGGATCCCGGACAATTCCATCCCACATAACGGATCCATGAGATGGAGAGGTTGGCACAGATTTTAGGTCATTTGCATCGTTCTATAACCTTGAGAACATGACACAGTGAACCTGATGTGGCTAAACATACTCAGCCCCAACACAAGAATATAGCTGAACCCAGATTATGAACATCTAATAATGCCATCTCCAATAAAACGTCTTCTGGGATAACTCTGATTTTTGCCCATATACAGGGGGTCCAAAAAGTATATGTACATTGGTGCCATACATAACAATGCATTAAGTTCCGTATGTAGCAAAACAAGTGATATTTATTTAAACTGTCTCTACGCTTTACAGTAGCCTTAGTGCAGTTTGGTTGGAATTCTTCTATAAGCTTTATCCACACATTTAAACATTTTATAAAGAAATCTTTATATTAAACATTAAAGTTTAGACACTTAAGGTTCAATAAAGTTACCAATGGTTAAAAGGTTAAAATGTCCAAATGTCTTTTTGGCACCACTGTACATGTCTCAGTGTATGTGCCAGTACTATTTAGTTCTGTCATTATTTAATAGTTTACGGTTCTAAATTTACCCAAAACTACTAGGATACAGATTTTTATTGGAAAAAATATAAGATGGAAAAACTAGCTCTACTTACAAGACTTCATTTTGGAGAGCGAGTCATGCAAAAGAAGTTTAAATCCCCCTGGTCAAATTATAGGTTTTAATAATTTTCTTAGGGAGCCCATGTTAACAAACCCTCTACAGGGAACACACTTAAATGTGACATTTTTTCTGTGAATGTTTCTACACAATTTTAATTTATTTGCTGAGTTTTAACATACTGGGGGAAAGAAACACATTGTGCCATAACTTTTGCACAGGACATTTTTTTTCAGTTTTTCCCCAATATGTTAAATTCAGCAGATAAACAGTAATTGCATATTAATATGTGCAAAAGTGTAGAGGATGTAGATGATGTGTTGACTAAACTTTTGCATGCAACTGTACATCACACTGTTTTATATATCATTTTTCATACGGGCTGCCAGGCACTTTAACTGTACATTTGAACTCAAACCTGCAAGCAGCTCCTTAATCTCTTTGGAATCGAAATACTTTATTGACCATTAAATTTACATACAGTAGAAATTCGTCTTTCCCACTGAAAAAAAGACCATTAGAACCATTGGGATTAAAATCTGATGGTTTTGCTTTTTTGGCTTAATGGTTACCTTTGAACAATCAAATGCATCTGATGTCAGTCAGAACACCTGTTAAACCATTAGAGTCCTACATACTGTGATATCAGCCCATCAGGAAACCACTGAATAGCATTACTGTCTATTGGACACCACCAAGAACCAAAAATACTTTAATTTTTCTCAGCAGGATTTGAAATTTGACTGAAATGTGAAACTAAGCATAGAAAACAAAACACAACATTTGAATAGAATATAAATGCAAACAAAGGATTCAACTGACTGATTGACAAGTAACAGCTGTAGAGATGATTATGATTATGACTGTGCTGGAGTAAATGACAGTACTTATGGCCTCTTCTGTTAGAAAAACTTATTCCAAGTCTTTGGCGCTGGCATATAACACTGCATGCTCTACACAATAAAGCAAAACACAATATCTGAACATTAAAGGAAGTAATAAAATTACTGCATAACAAATAATAAATTAGGCTATGCCACATGCATATACATGACATGGCAGTACTTTTGCCTCGTGATAGAAAAACATCCAAACCTATTCTGATATTTTTAAAGCAGAACAGCTAGATCAGCATTTCCAGCTTCATACCTTCGCTCCCTTAGTCCACCTGCACTGCACAGTTTACAGTTTTCCTCCTGCACCTGAGTTTCATCTCAGCTATCGATCATGAGCTGAAGTAGAGGTGTTACAGCAGGAAAACCACAAAACTGCAAAGCAGGTGGGCTACAAGACTGGAGTCTTACGTCACTGTCGAGTTCAAGTCAAGTGCACTGAAAAGAAGTAAAGCACTGAATGTACTTGATTCAAACGTGTACATCATTTCCACATGAATATGAGACACCGTTTATCTGTTCTCTGTTCAGTTCACTCACTTTTGCCAGAAACTGTGTTGATTTAATGTATCTTATTTATGTGGAAATGCTTTACACATGTGAATCAAGTTCAGTCAAGCGAATACAAGCTTATTTTTAGTGTGGGTTGCAGAAAAATGTGACCTAAATCCAAATGACTCCCTAACTGGACTGATTTCACGCTGCACGTAGTGCACTTCAGGGAGTAGGGAGTAATTTGGGACGCAGCCCCTGCTGGCTCGCACTATTGCAGAAGTAAGTAAGCTCTCGAGTCCGCTGCTCTTACCTGCAGAGGCTGTTTTGCTCTTCTTCTTCTTTCTCTTCTTCTTCTTCTCAGCGTCTGTCTCTCCGTTCACTGCCGCACAGAGCGGCGCAGAGCTGGCCGCCTCTTCCATCACTGCAGCTGAGGGAAAGAGCGCGCGGTGCACTGTGGGAGGGACTTCCACAGGATGATGATGATGATGATGATGATGACGATGATGATGGAGCGGAATATTAATGAGCCCGTTCAGCTGAAATGTGCAGTAGCGGTCAGCCTGATTTCCTCACCCAGAGCAGATGGTTCATCTAATTACAAATCATCCAGCAGGTAACAACGACTGTGATAGTCTCACGATGAACGTACCAGATGTACTAATGCGTAACCTGCATTTATGCATTTGATACATAATCCGCAAAATAATAATAATAATAATAATAATAATACAAGAACTTATTTACTTTTATCGCCGTGCTTTTACGTTTCATTTCCCAATGGTGTCCAGCAGGTGGCAATATATTTTTGTATTGTGCGTTTAACTAAAGTAAAAATGTTGAATCTTATCCGCATCGTTGCCAGATTGGGCGGGTTCACGTCAAACTGGATGGATTTTGGCTGGATTTGGCGGGGTAGACAAGTCCTTTGGCGGGTATACAAAATTTGGGCTGATTTGTCATTATTTTGATTATTATCATTTTATATTCATGGAAGTTGTTTGTGGTTTCTTTGTCATTTATGACAGAGATTCTAAAACTTGGACGTGAACAGCTTTTGTTTTTTTTTTATCGGTGATATAATAAACCCATTTTTTAAAAAGACCGACACCGCCATCTAGCGGCCACTTCAGTACCTGTCTGCTAATTTTCGAGGGCAAGACAGCCGCGGTTAATGTACACAGAAGCTCTTTTGCTGACGTTGTTTAAATGCTGTATTTAATTGCGTGGTTACAATGACCCTTTTGTGCGTTTTCATGCGTTGTGGGGGGTTTTGAACTTTTTTTTGGCTGGAAACTACATGCAATCTGGCAACCCTGTGCACAAAAGTCCTGCGTGATTACTCGCTTTTAGTCAAAATAAGCAGGAGCACCTGGTTCTGCTTGTGATATTGGTTTCAGTATTCAGACCGCTGAACATGAGAGCTTCTGCTCTGTTGAAGCAAAAACCTGCAACCACAACGGCCCTCTGTGGATAAAACTGGACACCCCTGAATTAGAGGGTTTAAAGGGCCCGTATGGTGGAAAACAACATTTTCCTCACATTTCTTAAAAGTAGATTTTTATAAACTGGTGTTTCAAAACATTTCATTCACCTCCAGTCCATACAGTCCAGATATGGAAACGAAGCTGAAGAAAACAGCTCGTTTTGAATTGATTTTGTGATGTCATGAAAACATTTGCACATCCAAATATTTAGCCTACAGCAGTTTAGCCGAACCCATTCACACAGAAGTTATAAGAGTGTTTCAGCTAGGGCTTTTCTCAAATGAGGCAGTAATACCGGACAGCCAATCAGAACAGAGGCCATTTACATATATCAGTCTTAAAGACACAGTGACAAAACAGCCTGTTTAATTCTAAGGGATGTACAAATAAATTGTGTCTGTTTTTTGTTATATAAACCACATAAATGGTGGGTGGGGGTTTGTGGGCAATTGAATACAAGAATAGTGCTGGACATGAGCACTTTAAAAAGAATTCATGGACTTAATGAAACTACAGTATTAAACTATACCATGGATCTCTCGTAGCCCCTGATGTAGAGGCTAATAAATACAGATATTCAGCTTCTTAGCAGTAACATTATCTATCTGGCTTCCTTCTGCATTAGCCAGTTAATAAGTAAACAAAAAGAAAAACAAACAAAAAAACTTTCAAACAGTATGAACTAAGAAATCCATGCAAAACAGCTGTAGTTCTTCAAAAGGTCTTCCCACCTTTAAGACCCCTCAGAAGGAGGTTTTCCTATTCTTCAAATTGGAATATCTTATGCTTGAAGATTATTGTGGCACTGCTGTAGGAAGCAAGCAGGTATGTTTACAATAGAAGTAGCAATGGTTACATTATTAATTTTAGCAAGAATGTCCTTGTAAGTGTCAAAACTGTCATTGAAAATGTTTTTAGGCTGCTCCGTTCATCGTTGCTGTTCATCAAATGCTTACCTTGCAGTTGCTAACAATGTCCAGCAGGTGCCAGCATTGCCAGCAATTTCTCTCAAAGAAATAACCTTCTCTTACACCACCACTGGCAGGATGTTGATGATGATCCCAGTATTATATAAGGAGATCAGTTTGTCTCCAATGTTGCTGAACTGACCAGTTTTGGAGCTGCATTATAAAGAATAATAGGAGAAGGCAAATCTTCCTATTTTTGCTTGAGCCTACCTCTGTTATTCTAAAAAACTGCAAAACACAGAGATCAAGTTGACTCTTTTTATTATTTCACAAATGAAATGGGAGGAGTTTGCTATTTGGAGTGCAGAAAAAAAAAAACCCAACAACCATTAGAAAAGGCGTAGTTGGTGCCAAGTAAGGACACAGACAAACTCGCACACATTCACAGACTCACTCACTCACTCACTCACGCACTGTGTCTGTCATGGTCACGAAGGCTGATTGGGGAAGTTTAGGATTTACGCATGGAAAAAGAATTGAAAGCAGCAGGCACAAGACCAACACGCTAATAGGTTCACAAGAGAAGAACAGATACATACAGACAGTGATGCATATATATGTAAGATTGTCTCTAGAATTTCATTCTCATTGTAGGATCCCTTGGAAAGGCCCCAGTGTGTGGGCCCAAATCACACTCTTTAATCAGGGAACAGTGTTTAAGGCATGTTTAACTGTCTAATACTTTAATTAGATTCAACCAAGGTTTGTACACAGCTCCCTTGAGTTTCGGAACTTTGTTCGCAAAAAAAAGAACCCGAGTAAATAACGGCTAAGAGATTGTAACAGAAGTGAGCAGTGATTTGAAGAGGTAACAGATGGTATCTTTGCACTGCCTGTAGTGGCTGCACCAAGAAGGGTAACATTTTACTTGAACTGTGATGCATAACATTAACATAAACATACCATAAACATGTTATGGCAGATGTCATAAGCTGTCATGACGTGTTATGACAGATTTTGTCAAGTAATATAACTAGGGATGTGCAGATACTGCCAATCCTGACATTTCTTTTTGAGAAGCGATCCTCATATGACAATATATTTACTATGTACTATCATGCACATTTGCTATATACTATATAGCAAACGCATAGGATAGGAACTACTTTTCATTCTGCCCTCTGCCTCAGCTGGTCATACTCACAATGTTAATGCCCACTTCTTTTACTGGTTTTCACCAAAGAAATCACAAAGAAATGACTCTTTTAAAAGTGTTGGTATTAGTATTAGCTAGGGTATAACTTGGTATTCAATCGAAAATAAAGTTAGTGGCATCACCCATTCCTAAAAATAATAGTGTCAGATTATAATTATCATTAATTATACCAGATACTTCTGACCGTACAATGTGATTGGCTGAGAGGCATTTTATGAATGCCAATCTCTCTCTATAATGACACTTCAGACGAATCTCTTTAGGTATCACTCCACCTTATTCGCCTGTAACGTAGCAAAGGCAAACAGCTACAACTTTATTACAAATAAAAATTCAACCGAAAACAACTATAACAACAGCAAGCGATGCAAGCGAGCAACAACACTCTTATTGTAATCAACAAAGCTGTTTACACCAGACTCAAGTGGCAGAGCAGTTTTTTTACGGATGCCCAATTTCTATTTTTGACACGATGTTCCACCTTTAAAGGGAATTCCCCCTTTTTATTTATAATTTCTGCATAATTCAGTCACTGAGATGTAGACAGTCATCCAGAGTGTTTTGATGTGAAATAGTTAATTGGAAAGAAACTTACTGACTTTACAGTGGTGGTGATAGGAACCAGGGGTCATAATGTCTACTACACACATATAACCTTTTTATTTACTATTCAAAACCACCAGTTAACCTATAAGTGTCTACTGATTTTTATATGTAATGTTGTTAATGGTGAAATACTGGTAAAACTGGAAAAATATGTTTTCTTTGTGGACTATTTTGCCTTACAATGCTCTGCATGTACCTCTCCACCATGAATGAATGAAAAAATGAGCCTGAGGCTAAAAGTGTCTCAAAACTATCATAAAACAATGTCTTAGGCATCAGGCAGTGTGTTTATAACCATTTCATGTGATAACTTTCTGTGAGGGAGTTCTTTTTAGAGGTATTGAACTCTTCAGACATCTGGTTCCCATCACCACCACGGTGAATTATTCTGACTCAGTAAGATTTTCTAGTTTGGAGCATTTCACATCAAACCACTCTGAACGACTTTGTCTACATCTTCACCATTTAATTAATGAGAAATTTTGAAAATTGGTGGCATTCCCCTTTAATTACTGAAGTTAAACTGCCTTTTTTCAAAACACAGTTAAACTAGCCAAAAACAGATGAAGAGGAACATGAGGTGGACAAAAGTGAGCTGTTTGACCCTTCCTCTTCTCTGTATAAGGACACTGCCAGTTGTCAGTAGAACCATGTTTTTAATCTGCCGTGAGCAACTGATACTGCTTTGAAACGTGTTACACACATGCAAAACTTGTAAAAAAATGCAAAAAATGCTATATGATGAGTTACTGGTACTGGTGTGCTGCCATCATAGGCACAAGGCTGAAGATATAGCACTACAGCCAGTTGATAGCACCTCTTATTATTATTACTGCGTAATTGTTATGTCATACTGTTAAATGTCATGATGGCTAAATGCAATACACAGCAAAAATTAGAATGTGACAATTACGGCTAATGGAAACATGACACATTACTGAACAAAACCTGTCATGACGACTCATGACAGCATATGACATCTGCCACACACATTTATGGTGTGTATGTGTCAATGTGACATAGCAGGATTCAAGTAAAGTGCCACCCCCAGAAGATTTGTACATCATGTTCTTCTCAAACTGGCCAATTCACATCAACAGCACACCTGGATTAAACAGTTTGAACCTTAAAGTAAACGGCAGGATGAAAATAAAACAGAAAAAACACAAACAACCAGGGAAATCCCAGAGCAACTGTTAAGAGCCCTTTAAAAAACTAAAACTAAGGATGTATAGTTAAGGATGGTTCCAAAAGGTAACGCTCCAACTATCTGACCACAAATGATGGTCAATTTGTACTAAACTTTCAGATGCATATCTCTGACCTAAGTCTACACCCAATCTTAACCAGTCATAACCTACCTCTATAGCTAGCCTGAACCTTAATGAACCATTACTAACCATAAATGACATCGTCCAGACTGTTTATCCATTTGCAGTTCTGCTGTCCGGACTTTATCATTCCAAAAAGTACCATGGTAACAAAGTACCAAAGTATCTTGGAAATGGGCTTTAAAGGAAATGGATTTATAGAGGTAGTAATATAGTGCTAAGTCCAAGCTGCTGTTAAGATCAATTTAACCAGATAATTAAACGGGAATTCCACAGATGTTTTTCAAAATTTCTGCAAAATGAAACCTTTAAAATAAGCAAAGTCATTTAGAGTGGTTTGTTGTGAAATGCTGTATTGTAGACAAACTTACTGACTCACATTTCTTTATAGTGGTGCTGATAGGAACCAGGGGTCGCAATGTCTACAACACAAATGTAGCCATTTTATATACTATCCAAAAAGAACAGTGAACCTTCTGTGTTGTTATAAGTAATGCTGGTGATAGTAAATTAGTTGTCAATCTTAAAAAAAAAAAAGAAACAAGTTTTCTTTGGGTACTTTTTGCCTTCACCCTGCATGTGCCTCCACCATATAAAAAAAAATACAAAAAACCCCCAACATTTTAGGTCACAATCCCCAGGACAACGTCTCAGGCATCAGATAATACCATATTTGTTACAATTTTTGATGTAAAAACTTTGTTATGCAACTTTTAGAAGCATTAAACATTTTGGACATCTGGTTCCTGTCATCAACACTGTGAACAATTCTGACTCCATAAGTTTCTCCAGAAGGGAGCACTTCACACCAAATCCACTCTGACTGCTTTAATCAGCCAGAAATTTTGAAAAGAAAAAAAAAAAAGTGGAATTTCCTGTTAAAATATACATTCACCTTACCACCTTATGGTGATCTCTGTGCTGGGACACTTCTGAAAAGCCAGTAGCTTCAACTGAGGGCAGAAATTTCAACCCCATTTAGGACAATAATAAGCTCAGCACAAAGATACAGCTACACAGAAAAGAGCTTAACTCAAAGTCAGTATCTTTCCACAGCCCGTCTAGCATATGTATCAAATAACAAAACTCAAAAGGACGTCTCTGACCTCATTATTAGCTTATTCATATTGTAATACCTCATTACATTGTTTTATAGGCAGCATGTCTGTTCAGGATATCACCAGCAAGAGGAAAATAGTATAATATGAATACTATGTAATAAAATATATAGTATAGCATCGTTAATAATTCACCTTTTTCATATTTAATTTATATGAATTTGTATGTAATAGGGCTGCACAATATATTGTTTGCTAATTGTTATTAAGATACGGGCCTTTGCAATAATGATATTGCAGAAGGCTGTTTTATGAGTATTTAAGCGAAATTGTTTATTGGGAGCTGTGAGCATCTTGAACAATCTCAAACATTCCAGATGAGTTTTCATAAATCAAGGCAACGTGATCCTACAAAAGTAAAGTATTTTAGACAAAACAATGCAGGCCAATCTTTAACCATGTTATATTAATGATTCAGCAATGCATTTTGTAAGGCATATTACAATATGTAGCTATATCGTCTAGTGGTGGGCAATATGACGATATTTATAGATGACGGTAGGCTTTTTTGGCCATATTGTGGATATTGTCGAACACTGACTGCATGTTTCATTACAAAGAGAGCATAATTAGCCCTGTTTAATAAGATTTACTTTAGTACAGTCTGTGAAAACCTCAGAAAAATGAAATATTGTGATTCTTATTATCAGGAAAATGTCAAAGTATCATGATGTTATATTTTTGCTATATTGCCCACCCCTTATATAATCTTAATATGGTATTGTGTCCATACCGTGCAACCCCAGATGATGGGATACCAACAGACATCCCAGATCACGCCACTGGTCAGAGCTGAACCAAGGGGCCAACTCTAAATGATGGACATTTTTCTTTCAGAAGCACAGTACAGGAGCAGCTCCTAAATCAAATAGTCATTATAAGATGTGAAACACCTCATGGACTCACTCACTCATGGTTAGCAGGCCGAATTCTCCACAAGTGGGCACTATTAGCAGTCAGATAGCTTTTCCTGCTTCAAAAGGCTGCATTCAGATGGCAGAGGATATTTTTGCAAAGTGGAGGAGGAGTGGTTTGGATCTTAATGGGTGGCAAAATATGGAAAAAGTCCAGCAGGATTCAACATTTGCAAATGGCATTTACACCACAACCAGGAAGCAGTGTGATACGAAAGTAAGCTACTCACCGAGCTATGTTGGTGAGGGGTACTGATCTATTTCTCAAAGTCTTTTAACAAGCCTTACTGGTAGATTAATGATAATGTAGAGCATGGCACATATGCTAGTGGATTAATAAGTATACTTGAGCTGAAATCTGTCCTACAGTACAGCCCCATGTTTGCTCTCCATTTCAGCTTTACCCACCCTCTTTTTTGATTGGTTATTTTGTCAAAAATTACAAATGACGAACGCTTAAGTTGAAAATTGTTCAACTTAATCCGCAAACATCCCAACAGAAAAAAAACGGTAGCCACGGCAGAATGAGTGGAGGCCATGGAATCTGCATCCTGCCACCTGAATGCAGCCTAATGGTACGTGTCCCCTGCATGCAGTGCGGAATTCTCCCTCTGTATCCTTCGCCAGTGCTTGAAGGGCATCTCTCTATAACGTAGGACACAAATGAACTCAATCAAGAAGTCGTGGAATCCAAAAAAATTCAAATAAATTCTCTTCTCAATAGACTATTCTTGTAGAGTTCGTTCTAAAAAGGCCTTTTTAAATTAAATGCTTCTGTAAAGTATGACAGTGTGGTGTATTTAAAACATTATTTTTCGCCTATTTACAAAAGTTTCTAGTGACACATGTTCCCACTCTACCTGGCTATAAATATGCAGATTAAGCACCCTAAGTTAGCTACACCATGCATGAATTGCCACGCAATAATGTCTTCCGGATTTGTCAAACACTAGGGGGCGCTCCTGGGAGACTTCAAAATGAATGGGTTGCTATGGATCTTTTGTGCAAAATCATAGCTTGTAAATTCTTACTTATCATTTTTATAGGATTTCGTAACGGGGATTCATGTACATTCATGACGTCAATAAGACTGAACCGCTTTACTCAGCCTATGAGCTGAACAGCTCACCAACCAATCAGCACTCAGCAGCAGTAATGCTAGTGTCCTACTGCCCAAAACCTGTTTGCTGTAATAAAGGCTGGATCAGAAACATTAGGGTAAGGTAATGGGGGGCAGCATTGTTAGATGCAGGTCGGAACTGACCTCTGCAGGAAAGCAGATCTCCAGGAGGAGGGTTGGTGACAAGTGCTGTAGTAAAACGGAAAGATACTGGTAGGTGTTTTTTATATTTCAGTGGAATACCTCCTTCTGCTTTCCAAAATTAAAGGAAGATTCCACACCAATGGGCAGAAACAAGTTTCATATTAACTGTTTAGTTCTATTCACTCTTTTGAATTAGCTGAGCAAGGCCTCCATAAACTAAATTCAGTGTTAAATGAGGTAAAATGAATTTGACAAATTTGAGATAGATGGTTCAGAAAGAACTACATAGGCACACCCTTGTTGTGCAAAGACAATGGAAAGTTGCTTTTGCCTGATTGGTCAGCACGGCACGTGTAAATTGCATAAAGCTGAAGCCAGCTCAACTTTTCGCACCATGCCGAAAATGAATTGGGGTAAAATTTCAGATGACGAATTTGCGTGCAGTGGACTTCCATAAGAGTGGTGCTTCACATCAATGACATGGTTTGTTCTTTTTTTTCAAGATTTGATCTGTGATTCTGTAAATATGAATCACTGTACAAGCTCCATCACAACAATATACACCCCTAGACATGTAGCAAACAAACAATGAGCGTTAGAAGTACGAACGTAAAATTATGCCATTAAGGTGTGTATGCGTGTGTGTATACATGCTTGCTGACAACTGTAGGATGTGTCTGTATGTGCTAGCCTGTACCTGAGGGACACTGGGAGAAAAGTGGGACTGATGGATTTATATGACATTAAGGACAAGCAGACAGACACACGCGCACACACAGAGGCACACAAAGAACATATAAAACTCACTCATTCACCAGCTACATCCGTTGATGCCCATGTCCTGAACTCAAGCTCAATAAATAAATCTACAGTAGATGGGAATAAATAACCTCTATGTGGTAAAACAGTTCGGAAATTGAAGTTCTTCAGCGCTGCTCCTCAGGCTGTGGTGTCACTTCCTCCAACTGTGACGTCTCCTCCTTCTCCTCCCCCTCCTCTTCTGAGTCCCCGTAGGTGCACTCCTGCAGGTGTGTGAAGGTGTGTGAGCGAGCAGCTACTTGGGCAGCGAGGGCGGAGCCTAAACTAAGCACTTCTGAGCCATGCAGTTCTGTCAGCCTGTCAATCACTGAGAGAGTGGGGACTCTGGGAGAAAGGGGGTGTGTCCCATCCGGCCTTGCACCTTCCTCATCAATCAGCCCGTCCGACTGAAAGAACTGCGTTCCTTCCGTTGCATCCCGCCCCCCTCCCTCATCCTCTGTTCCCGTTTCCCCGGTGACGTCTGCGGTACCGCAGCAGAATTCTGTCGTTGCCGTGTCTTTCTCTCGGTCCTCCGTGCAGTCTTTCTCAGTCTGTCCTCCTTCCCTCTCCTCCTCTCCCTCTCCTCCCAGCAGCTGCTGAGATATGTGGTTGCCCGCAGCTGTTGCGAGCTCCATGCAGTCTGGAACCACTGAGGTTTCTGGGATAACGGGATGCTCTGATGTCTCTGTTGTGACCGGGGCCAAAGCGGCTGGAAAGAGGAAAAGAAAGTAAGAGTGCTGGAAATAGTTCCTTAATCGCTGTTCTTTATATTAGAAAATCAGGAGTTCTATATACAACACCATTATAGAGAACAGAGTTTTAAATTCTAATTGTGTTTAAAGGGCCCATTTCCTATATTTTCCTTTTATTTTCCCCCCCAGAGGTCCACATTTTATGTGTCAAAATAGTCGTAATTCATTTTTATATAACATTTTTCAAAATCTTTATTGCTTAGAATTAAACAGGCTGCTTTTGTTACTGTACTTTTAAGACAGGCATATGTATATGACCTCTGATTAGCTGCCCTGTACTGAGCCTCACGAAAAAGGCAGTCCAGACTAAAGCACGGCTTAAAACTTCAGCATGTATATTCATATCAGCATATTCATACTTGTACAATCTGTTAATTTACATATGACCCACTGTACATGTTATTTATGCTCTGCATAATCTACTGTACATGTTATTTAATATTAAGTAGTAGGTTCCTACAAGGCTGTAGATAATTCTAAAATAACTGAAAAGTTGTGACATCAAGAGTGAAGTTAAAACAAAATTTTAATATCTAAAAATCATCATATTAGTCTTAGGGCAACTAAGTAGACAAAATGTAAAACATGATAGCGTTCTTGTTCACAAAATTCTTGAAATATTGAATAAAACATCTAAAAAAGCTTTTTGGCAAGTACTTAGTATTATTTAAATTCACGTTAGTAAGTTACTATTGCACAAAAAAATAACAAAAACTGTTAACATGGCAAGTGATTCCAAACTTGCTGGTAGTGCAGCCTTAGTGATTCAGTGCATTAGCTGAATCATGAGTAATAGATTGTTACTGAAACTGATGTGTGAAGGGGCAGATCTTTAGGAACAGGATTGGGTAACACCGATGTAGTGAATGTTTAGGGTGTTTGTGGGTATTCATATGACTAATGTGAACAATCACGTACACTCTCTCATTCATTCATAAATGCACACACCCACCCATCCACTACATTACCAGGAACATGGTGACTTATGCTTCCAGGATGTACTAGTGTAGTGTACAGTCATATGAAAAAGTTTGAACATAGTGAAAATGAAAAGTTCACACATCCTCTGCAGGGAGCAAACTTTTGAATTTTTTTTCTGCACATTTTAGTGCACAATTTCTATTTATATATATTAGCAAAACATGAAACATAAAATGGAAAAAGTGCCATGACTTTTGTACATGATGACATTTTACGTTATGTTTTTTCTACGATTTTAAATTCAGCAAATAAACAGTAACTGTGCATCAAAGTGTGCAGAACTGTGTTCTCTGTAGAGGATGTGTGCCTATTTTCAATTTTGCTAACTTTTTGCACACTACATCATAAGAGTATTCGTGTATGTGTCTAGTACCTTGGTCGCTGAACAGCATCAGTTTGCGTTTATCTCTCTCTCCCTCTGATGTTCGGATCCCCAGGACGGATTTGAGCTCCAGCAGGACTCTGCGCGATTCCTCCCTCTCACGCCGCTGGCGCTCGCGCTCCCATGGCGACAGCATGTCCACTGCCCCACCCCACTCTGTATCCGAGTCAGAGTCTGAGACATATGCCTCCAGTTCCTGTTCAACACACACGAATCCTGTTTATCTCACCTAAAATGATCTCCATCACCAAACGCATTTCTGTTGCCTCAGCACAGTAAACACGCTTAGCATGGCTTATTCAGCAACAACAAACTGCACTCAATTACTAAATTCTTCTCTTTCATTTACTCCCCAACTCTCTATCCATCTACACTAGAGGAGACAATGGTCTAATACCAGGTATCACTATCAGGTCAATATTAGCAGAAAGTGCTTCAGCATGATAGCCTTCTTTTAGATGCTAATCTTGAGTGATGTGCTTCAATTAAAAATAGCCCATTTTAAGGTTTATTAGTTTTTAAAGAAGAAATATCTGATTTGTATCGGTATCGGCTGATACTCAAGGTTTCAAGGTATTTGCCTCAAGGTATCAGTACCAGAAAAGAATATGTGGTATCGTGCCATCTCTGATCTACACACAGACAGATACATGTTCAGTACCTGTTCCTCTGGGACGGGGTCTCTGTCCTGTATGTGTGTGATGGGGGCAGGAGGAGGTGGGGCAGGACCGGCTGCTTCCTCTGGAGTTTCTGCACTTCCTGAGGAACACACACAAACACAGTCATGTGTCCAGTACATGTCCAGTAGGTGTCATGTCAGAGACTGTGTGAAGTGGGCACATTTACACTTTGACCATGAACTTTTTCCATGTGATCCAATCAGCAGACTGCACACGAAACCATACAGAACAGAAACAATTTAATTCTGTGGAGGTGTGTATATATGTATATATATATACACACACACACATACATACACACACCTATATATATATATATATATATATATATATATATATATATATATATATATATACACACCTATATATATATATATATATATATATATATATATATATATATACACCTATATATATATATATATATATATATATATATATATATATATATATATATATATATATATATATAGACAGTGAGATATTTCCGTGCATCTCGAAAGCGTCTCCCCTGCTCAGTTACTGATTACAGTAGTACTATTAATTATAAATGTTTTAACTGAAAAATAATAATTGAATAACAACCCTGCAGTTTAAGGGGTTAAAAGAAGCCATCCAGCTTGAGGCTTTGGGATTGCACAGTTTAATACTTTCCCTCCTTCAACAACATCTGACTCGCCCTCCACGAGCTGTCGAGTCGGGTGTTACAGCAGGAAAAATGCTGAACAGTGCAGCCCTAACTGGCAGATATGCATGTACGCAGTAACATTACATTTGACCTTTGAGCTGTATCAAAGTACGAGTTTCATATGTGATTCCTGTTAGAGATGACTTCATCTGTCCTTGATAAAAGTAGGACACATCCCAGAGTATGAAGACACAAACACACAGACGTACACACACACACACACACACATACACACTCCCCCTGTCTTCCTCTGTGCGTCTCAGAATAACTATTGGGTGGGAACTAGGCCGAATAAGGAACTCTAAAAATACTCCCACCAAACACCCTGTTACTATAGAAACCCACAGAAAGACATTCTTGAGGTGCCTCTGTGAACGGCGTGGGAATGCACTGTGCAGTGCACACACGCAGACAGACACACACACAGACACACTCTCTCCAAAATCATATGACGATATAAATATCTGATTTGCTGAACTGACTCAATGAAAATTTGCTGACTTTCTAACAAGGAGCACTGACTTATTTTAGTAACAAATGCATCACTAAAAAAAGAATGAGCACCATCTTAACTCTCAGGAGTGTATAGCTCTCATTGGCTTTATGCTTCATCATTTAAATACAATTATGTGTCCCACCTGATTTGGATAATCCCCATATACACTATACATGTTCAAATTGTTAACATTAACTATATGGTGACTCAAGTCAGGTGATTCTAAACAGTGTTAGGATTAGGACCATAGTTAGGTTTAGGATCAGGGTGAGGATTAGGCTTAGGTTTAGAGTAGAGGTTTAGGTTAAGGTTAGGTTTAGTGAAAGTTGAGGTGAATTTAATAGTCATTAAGTTGATTGTAAGTTGATTGTAAAGCATTTACAGTGGCCGATCCAAAAAAGTGCTAATTAATTATATGGTTAGGAATGTAGCGAATTACAAACCCAGATCCAAAAAACGCTGGTAAAATGTAAACAAAACAGACAGTAATGATTTGCAAATCCTTCTTGGTCTGTATTCAACTGAAAACAGTACAAAGACTACATATTTAAAATGTGGGGAAAAAAACAAAAAACAAAAAACCTTTTTTGTACATATACGCTTATTCTAAATTTGATGCCTGCAACATGTTCTGAAAAAGTTGGGACAGGAGCATGTTTACGGCTTTGTTACCTTTCCTTTGAACGACATTCATTAATCTTTTGGGAACTGAAGACACTAATTGTTGTAGTTGCAAATGTGGAATTTCTTCCCATTCTTGCATAACACTTCAGCTGCTCAACACTGCTCCTTTCACACCCAATCATGACAGCATCATCTGTAACCTATTTACCTGTTTACCTGTGCAAAGTTCCAAAATAGGTGTTTTTGATCATTCCACAAACTTCCCTGTCTCACACTGCACCTGTCCTGCTGTAGACAGTTTGAGTATATATTCCATATTTAAGTGTATATTCCATATAATTCCGTAAAGTTAATATATAAAGTATTAAATATCTCTTTTGTGATGTTGTCAATTAATTATTTGTAAAAGAAGCGCTTATAAGTCACCATCAGTGCCACCTAAAAACTTATTTGCTGCTGTCACAACGTTTTTGAAATTGAGTTTGTACATTTCCATCCTGTATCTGTAGGTTCAAGTCTGCACTTCTGCCTTTTTCTGTTTAATTCAATGTCAAGAAATTGCAAACTTTTCATCTTCTCTTTTACACAACAAAAACTTTTCATCCATTCAAATCATACTAAATAAAATATCTCCTCTTCTGCTTACATCTGAGATATAATTTGCCTAACCTAGTCTCTTCTAATCTCACAAACCCACAGCCTCTGATAATCTTGTGGGAACTACACAACATGATTGAAATTCCAGGAGTAAGTACTTTCTACTGGCAGGAAAACATCTTGTTAACTTTCCCTTTCCACTAAAAGGGATTGTTCTGAACATGACCTCTAATGTTAATACACGTGAATACCTTCCACCAACTGTGCTATTCAATTCAATTCAAACATAAATAGATAAATAAACGAATGTACAGCGTTTCTGGCTGAGAGGCCCCTGACCTGGACAGCCGGTGACCCTGCGCAGCATGCGCTCAACCTGTGCGGTCATGTCATCCCAGCAGCAAGAGCTGGCCTGCACGTGGGGCTGCAGAAGGTGCAGCCGCTCCCGCAACTCCTGATACCCAGCACACGTCACCTCCTCTGTCTCCTTAGCAACCATCAGCTTCTCCAACTCATCTTCCAAGATGATTACCCTGGAGTAAAAGGATGTAGAAAGAGAGAGAGAGAGAGAGAGAGAGAGAGAGAGAGAGAGAGAGAGAGAGAGAGAGGGAGAGAGGGAGAGAGAGAGAGAAAAGAGAGTGGAGGGAGAACAGGTGAGAGAGGGAGAGCGTAAGGGAGAAGGGTAGGGAGAGGAAAAGAGGGACGGGGGAGAGAGGGAAAGGGGCAGAGGAAAAGAGAGAGAGAACACATTAACATGACATCAAGCAAAATAGTAACCGCACTGAATATCATAACTGAAAAATAGTATATAGCTTACTGTAACAATCCATTATTTACTGTATAACATAATAAATATAAATAAAATATTTTACATAACATTCATCTTCAGTATTAAAGTAGTTGTAGAGCAACTGCTCCACATTTCCACCTAGATGACATGACTACAAAAACATTCTGACACCAGACCACAACTAATAACTGAACTGCATTAATGTTGTTCCTCTGAACCCGACAATAACAATTCACGTGCTGAACTTGTAATCACTGCCACCTAAAGCAACGCTACTCAAAATTGAATACAATATAATGCACTATAACTTATATGTCCAAAAGTATCCAGACAGGATTCAGCTACTTTAAGGTCCCAACAGAGTGGGACGCTGTGGAGCAGAACCGATTATTCACTAATGCTCTTGTGGCTGAGTGCAATCAAATCCTCACAGCAATGTTCTAACACCTAGAGTATCCTTCACAGAAGAGTAGATGCTGCTATTGCAGCAGAGGAAGACAATCTCCCTATTAATACCCTTGATGTCAAAAGAAACTCTGGATTAGCAGGCGCCTATGACACATTTAAACTAATTTGTTTTTAGGTTTTCAATAGAGAATAAGCAGCAGTAGATACAGAGGTTCATACTCGCTGAGCAGGGCTTTGAGGTGGAGCTGCAGGCTGCGGACGGATGTGTGCAGAGAGTTGAGCTCTCTGCATTTCTGCCTGGCGCGTCCCATCCGACCTGAGGCCGCTGTCTGATGCTGCGTCTCAAAGTAACGATGAAAGTCGTAGCTGCGCTGTAGGTCGCCCAGGCAACCGGCCAGGGTGGGATGGAGGGAGCTGGTAATGGCAGCCACGCTGTTGTAGGCCAGTGGGCGGGGCTTGGACTCTGGCTCCTCCCTCCCCGAGGACAGAAGCAGAGCCAATCGGCGGAAAAACTCCGAACTCTGACCCACCCACAACTGAAACAACAGCTGAAGAAGAAACAATGAAGAACAATTAGTTGACAGGATCCGATTTGTACTCTGACTGAAAACAAGTGGTGACAAACTTGATGTTCAGCACTTCTTTAGTTTCACACTGGAGCTATGATGCTAATAGGTAACTAAGTTATGAAAACTTAGTTCAAGCTGCGTTGTTAAGTAACCTCAAACAGACTTACTGTGATTTACACAAAAGTACAGAGAAGAATTCAGGCATGAAGATGACTACTACAACTATTTTTAGCTATGTTTACATACTCTACATTCTCTACAGTGTCATACAGTGTCAGAAACCACATAATCAAGTATATCCTTAACAATTTGACAGGCTTTGAGGCAAGTGTGGGATGTGTTGTTTAACTGACGACGGTAAGGAGAAAATTGTGTGCATTTAATGTCACAGCGAGTTTTGCTGACCTTCAGGGCAGGCAGGCTGTAGTCATTGGTCAGCTCCTGTGCCTGTTCATCAGAAAGATGCTCCGCCCCCAGGCCAAGACCCAGCTCTCTGATTGGCACAGTGGAGACGTAGTTAGTGACATTGTCGATCTCCGAATTGAGTGGAAAAGTACAGGCATGTACTGTTAAGGACCCAACAGCTTAAACACGAGCGACAAAATCACATTACACAAAACTTTATTCAGAACTAGACCTGTGCTAGTAAGGTTTACTGCAATATTCAACACACAACATACTGTTATTGTGGACAATAACTATTTGAAACACTGTCTCTTCATTTTTAGATACGTAAAGAAGCTCTCTCTTCTCCCTCTACGCTGTCATGTTCTGATCACATGTAGGGCATTATTTATCATTTGATACAGTCATATGCAAACGGGCACCCCTTGATTTTCTGAGTGAAAATAAGTATGCGTTCTCTTCAAACACATTTCTGCACATTTTAATGCACAATTACTGTTTATTTGTTGAATTTAACATATTGGAAAAACTAAATATGGGCTTTGCAAGTTATATATTTTGTTTTTTTTTTTCCCCACATATGTTAAACTCAGCACATAAACAGTAATTGTGCTTTAAAATGTGCAGACGTGTTCCTTATAGATGATGTGTTAACTTGTTTTTGCTTGTTATTTGATCGGGGTATTCAAACTTTTGAACATGACTGTAACTTATTTTTGTTCTCAAAATATTTGAAATATTGAAAAACAAATTAAAATACATTTTGGTGACTAGGTTATAATATTTAAATATGTACTGCTATTGTTGTCTATAAAATAACAAAAAAACATTGACATGAATATATTTCCCAATAATTCCTAATTTTTGAATGGTAATGTATCTCATGAAGAATAAGTCAGTAAGAGAAGGATATGATTTAAGCATGATGCAGGTAGCAAGCCGGGAGGCTCTGAAGGCGCAGCGTAGACTCTGATAGGCCGCTTTCCTCAGACCAATCAGCTGCTGGCTGCGCAGTTGCCCCGCCCTGTTAAAGGGACAGGCCGCACTCACCCTGTCGAGTAAACTTGACAAGTGAAACGTGATCCAACTGTGCAGACGTCCGAGAACCATCAGGGCAGACACAATACACGCTACACAAATAACATACCACACACTCGCTACAGTTAAATTTACACTGATACGCAATCAATCATACACACAGCCTGCTTCAATCAAACAACACGCATACTACAAACTGCACATGCTACAAATCATGATCGTTTATTAGGTTCACTTACCTTGTATCTACACTCATTGCTTGTTTTATCAGGTCCACGTACCACATAGGTGGTACAACTGAAGCTTTACAATTACAGACCATAGTCCATCTGTTTCTCTGCATAATTTGTTAGCTTTACTACATTCATCTATGGTCAGGACTGTCCCGGGACCACCACAGTGCAGATATTATTTGGGTGGTAGATCATTCTCAGCACTGCAGCCACACTAATGTGGTGGTGGCAGCGTTTTAGTGTGTGTTGTGCAAGTACGACTGGAGTTTTTAAAAATGTCTGTGTCAATGCTGGACTGAGAATAGTCCACCAACCAAAAATATTTAGCCAACAGAGTCCTGTGAGCAGAATCTTGTGTCCATAAATTGACCATGAGGAAGGACTACAGGATGACTAACACAAACTGTGCAGCAACAGATAAACTACTGTCTCTGACTTTACATGTACAGGGTGAAGCAACAAGGTAGGTGTGTCTAATAGAGTAGACAGATCCACTTGTAGCAGCACAACACACACTAACACGCCACCACCATGTCAGTGTCACTGCAGTGCTGAGAATGACCCACCACCCAAATAATACCTGCTCTGTGCTGGTCCTGTGGGGGTCCTGACCCATTTATGAACAGGGTAAAAGGGTGCTAAAAATTATGCAAAGAAACAGATGGACTGCGGTCTAAAATTGCAGAACTACAGAGTGCACCTATACAGTAAGTGGTCCTGGACAATGAGTGTAGACACAAGATAGGTAAACCTGACAAAACGGCCAGTTAGTGTACAAATAACATACAAACAACACACAAACATGTAACGTACACTTCATTCAATCCACAAACACACACATATACATATATATATATACATACATACATACATTACACAGAAAACACACACACAAGCATTCAATGATGTACTTCATACAAGCCACATACAAAAACAGAGAAATCATACACTGTACACGCTACCCTACAACAGGCCTGTGCCACCCTCTTATTTGAATAATCGCATGAAAAAAGTTGCTGTACACAGGTTACATGAGTTGGGGGGTATTTTTTCCCCCTTAGCTTTTACCTTTAATTTGATAATTATGCTTCAACTCACATACTATCATTTTCTTTGCTCCCATGTCCGTGTCAGAGTTAGGAACTGCCTCATAATTGCTAAAAGTGTTGCTTTTTTTTATCTACCCACCTACCCATGCATATTATGACCGTGTTGAGAATTTTTATTAAACTGCTTCAAAAAAATAACTTGCTTTGAATTTGACCGCTACAGGAACACAGCTCTGGTTGGGGGAGACAGTGAGAGAGTGAAAGCGAGAGGCTAAAGGAGACCGTGGGAGAGAGCAGCACTTGCGAAAAAGTTAGCTAACCGCTGCATGTAATTACCTATGTTGTCTTGGCCAAATTTGCCTTCTCTTAGATGGAATGCTTAGTTGTGGCAACACCAGTGATTTATCTTAAATTTGTTTAACAGATGAGTACTGAGAAACACTAACAAGAAGCCACACGATGAGGAGGAGAGCTCTGTTCTAGAGAAACCGACCACCAGAACTGTTGCCGGTGGTGGTGATAGGAACAAGATGTCTGAAGTGTCTAATGCGAGTAAAATCTACATCACAAAGTTATTTCATTATACGTTCATTATGAATACGCTGCCTGATACAATTTTTTATAGTTTTTGTTGTAGTTTTATAGTTCTGAGATAAGCTTTTGGCCTAAAACTAATTTTTAAATGCATTTACAGTGGAGAGGTACATGCAGGGCGTTGTAAGGCAAAACAACAGTCAATGAGAACCTTTTTCAGATTTGTAACTATTTTACTATCATCAATATTACATAGAAAAACTGAGAAGACGTGTAGGTTAACTGGTGGTTTTGGATATTGAATAAAATGGTTATATTTGCGTTTTAGGCTTTGCAACCTCTGGTTCATATCAGCACCACTGTAAATAAAAAAAAAAACCTGAGTCTAAGTTTCACTACACCAAACCATTTCACATCAAACCACCCTGAATAACTTTGTTTACATCTAAATAATTGAATTATGAAGAAATTTTGAAAAAGTGGTGGAATTCCCCTTTAAGCATGCACAACCTTAATAAGATACAGTCAGAATAAATGGCTATATCTTAGAGAAGGTCATTTTGGTCATTTCATTGGTTGATATTTGAGAAAAAGACGTTATATAAGTCTAGCTCATCTCCGTCTTCAACGTGTTTTTTGCCAGCGATTATGGTGTCTTTTGTTAATCATAACACCCTGGTAGGCTGTAGTGTGACCTACACCAGAGCAAAAAGGCTCAGAAATCATCATGATGATCTAAATATCATCATCATCATCATCATCATCATTATCATCATCATTTTTTACAACACTCACAAAGATGCCAGGTTAAAACTGAGGCAGGCAGCAGGTAAGACCATCTTTTTTTCTATATTTATGTGACAGTATACAGCTTAACAAAGTGTGCAAAGAATATATAAAAACATACAGTGGTGTGAAAAAGTGTTTGCCCCTTCCTGATTTCTTATTCTTTTGCATGTTTGTCACACTTAAATGTTTCAGATCACCAAACATATTTAAATATTAGACAAAGATAACACAAGTAAACACAAAATGCAGTTCATAAATGAAGATCTTTATTATTAAGGGAAAAAGAAATCCAAACCTACAGGGCCCTGTGTGAAAAAGTGATTGCCCCCCCTAAACCTGATAACTGGTTGGGCCACCCTTAGCAGCAACAACTGCAATCAAGCGATTGCGATAACTGGCAATGAGTCTTTTACAGCGCTGTGGAGGAACTTTGGCCACTCATCTTTGCAGAATTGTTGTAATTCAGCCACATTGGAGGGTTTCCAAGCATGAACCGCCTTTTTAAGGTCATGCCACAGCATCTCAATCGGATTCAGGTCAGGACTTTGACTAGGCCACTCCAAAGTCTTAATTTTGTTTTTCTTAAGCCATTCAGAGGTGGACTCGCTGGTGTGTTTTGGATCATTGTCCTGCTGCAGAACCCAAGTGTGCTTCAGCTTGAGGTCACGAACAGATGGCCGGACATTCTCCTTCAGGAATTTTTGGTAGACAGCAGAATTCATGGTTCCATTTACCACAGCAAGTCTTCCAGGTCCTGAAGCAGCAAAACAGCCCCAGACCATCACACTACCACCACCATGTTTTACTGTTGGTATGATGTTCCTTTTCTGAAATTATGTGTTACTTCTACGCTAGATGTAACTGGGACAAACACCTTCCAAAGGTTTTTTTTGTCTCTTCAGTCCACAGAGTATTCTCCCAAAAGTCTTGGGGATCATCAGGATGTTTTCTGGCAAAACTGAGACGAGTCTTTATGTTCTTTTTGCTCAGCAGGGGTTTTGTCTTGGAACTCTGCCATGCAGGCCATTTTTGCCCCGTCTCTTTCTTATGGTGGAGTCATGAACACTGACCTTAACTGAGGCAAGTGAGGCCTGCAGTTCTTTGGATGTTGTTGTGGGGTCTTTTGTGACCTCTTGGATGAGTCGTCGCTGCGGTCTTGGGGTAATTTTGGTCGGCCGGCCACTCCTGGGAAGGTTCACCACTGTTCCATGTTTTCGCCATTTGTGGATAATGGCTCTCACTGTGGTTCGCTGGAGTCCCAAAGCTTTAGAAATGGCTTTATAACCTTTTCCAGACTGATAGATCACAATTACTTTGTTTCTCATTTGTTCCTGAATTTCTTGGGATCGCAGCATGATGTCTAGCTTTTGAGGATCTTTTGGTCTACTTCACTTTGTCAGGCAGGTCCTATTTAAGTGATTTCTTGATTGAGAACAGGTGTGGCAGTAATCAGGCCTGGGTGTGGTTAGGGAAATTGAACTCAGCTTTCCAAAGATGTGATAAACCACAGTTAATTTATGTTTTAATGGGGGGGGGCAATCACTTTTTCACACAGGGCCCTGTAGGTTTGGATTTCTTTTTCCCTTAATAATAAAGATCTTCATTTATGAACTGCATTTTGTGTTTACTTGTGTTATCTTGGTCTAATATTTAAATTTGTTTGGTGATCTGAAACATTTAAGTGTGACAAACATGCAAAAGAATAAGAAATCAGGAAGGGGGCAAACACTTTTTCACACCACTGTAAATTAAACCTGTACATGAAAAAAATGTTATTAATATTTGTATGCAGCTGACATACGTACACAGTCTTTTAAATGAAAAACTGTGTGTAATAGCCGAGTGCAAAAAAATAAATATATAAATAAATGAACACTATTATTATCTCTACAAGTACGTGTTGATGCTTCCATGAACATCACTGATGATATGTTCAAACCATCAGCACATGTACTTACAGAGGTACTACTGCTATTAATAAAAACAATAATAACAGCAATACTTTTTCATCCAGCAATTTTGAGATAGCTCCTCACTCTGATTTGGATATGGGAGGAAATGTAGTGATAGTGTGCGAGTTGAAGCTTAATCTTTATCAAATATAAGAACGTCAAAAAAGCGCAGTTAAAAATGATAAACTACTAATAATAAACTAATTATCTACGAATAAACTGTAATTAATCTTGTACGAAAGAATCGTACAGTGCCGTGGTGTCTGTAGCCGCTTAGCTTGGCCTGACTGTACGAGAGCTGAGAAACTACAGTGTTTTTGTTCTGAGACCTGAAGCTTTTTAAGGTCTGAAACACTATGGTCAGAGGATGGGCTAAAATGACTTAACACGTTCAGACAGGGCAGCTCAACAGCCAAGTTTCTATTCTATGTTGGGTACAATTAGTGTAGTAGATAGGATATCAGTTCACCCTACTTATTTGTAGAGGGTTAAATATGCAGTAAAAATGAATCAAATTCAGGCATTTTAGTACAACAACCCAGCATCACCTTAACATTCTGCTTTTCTAGAGAACAAAATACATGATCAAATATTGGTTTAAAATACTGCTCAAATGTGAACACCTGTCTGACGGCATTATTTTTTAGTAAATATCTGATAATACCAATTTGACTCTGATATCATTATGCATCCCTATTTTTATGATCACTGTGGACTTTTAACATAGTACTGTGATTAAATGTTACCCCACACCACAAACTCTACACAGAAAATTACATATCTATAGATTTACATTTGCAAATGTGCACATTTTTAAAAGTAAAAATAAGTACACATTCTCTACAGAGAACACTCTTCTGCACATTCTAATGCAGAATTACTGTTTATTTGCTATTTTTCAATATGTTAAACTGCATATTTGCAAAAATAATGCCATACTTAAGTTTGTTCTCTGTAGAGGATACGTTGAATTATTTTCACTATCATTATTTTACAATCAACAAAACATGTAATTTGACCAGTACTGTTCAAACTTTTGCATATGACTGCACACTTAGAAATACTACCAGACACAACAAAGACAACAGCATGCACATGACATATATAAATCAAACCACATACACTTTGCACATGCATTACCCAACATGCACTAGCACAACACTATAGCAGTTAAAGAATTACACACAGATTTGACAACATATGGACAACACATGCCATAAATGACACCACATGACAGAACAAATATAATCAGTTACATTAACCTTTCCTCTCGAGCATTAGAGTCTGTGTGTTTGTATGTGTATATATTAATTTTGCTGGGAAATGAGCTGATTGGTCACATATGTTGTCTGTTAATAACCAAACTTGAGTAATTTCTGAGATTGAAAAAGAAAGCCAGGAAGTCTTAAATGGTTTAAGCTGTTTGTTTACGTCAAGTGATAATTGCATTCCATGGTAAAGCAACTTTTCCCTCCAATTTACACACACACACACACACACACACACACACACACACACCGCAATGTACAGCTTTCCCTGAGGCAGATTTCACAACCCTTATGATATTAACCCTTTACGTAGGCTGCATGTTAAAATTGTGTGAAGTCACGAACATTCATGCACACTGCTGCCACAGCATATCTCAGATGACCCTCTAACATAGAAATGGAGCAGAAACCAGCAACAAACAATGAATTATGAGGCTAAAAAAGGAACTCCTTAAACTGCACATCCTAGTTGTAAAACACAAATAAAGCAAAACAGTCATTTATCTTGGGACATATTTTAAAAAAAAAAATCGGCCTGTATTATTTTGACCAAAATAATTTACGTTTGTTGCATTATAGGGATGCACAATCGGAATCAGCCAAGATCAGAATCAGCAGAATTTTGTTCCAAACATGCAAATCAGCCCAATGTATTATTTTTACTTTGGTTGATCTGTGTTGCAGTTTTACGACATAAATAATGGGAGACAAATGAGTGAGTGCACTCGTGCTGTATTTGAATGCTGCTGCTACACCTATAACAATACGTTATAAACTCACTGTGCCATAAATACCAGTTACCTCCATGTAGCACATTTTTGACTAATGTTATATAACAAGGTATCTGAATTTTAGTTTATGAACTTAAAATGGCAGTTTGGTCTAGTAAAGAGCAAATAATGCTGTTTATATTGCGACTTTGGATAAAAGAAAACACTGACAATGCGCCGGTGTGTTTCCTTTAGTTAATAAAAATCGTCTATCGGCCAATTTGGCTGATTCCTTGAACTTCTTAATTCTTAATTAGATTGCTGTATCTAAGACATGCCATGAATATTCGCAAAGGCAGCTTTAACTATTGGTCCAAATTAAAATAAACAACTAACAGCTAAATTACAGACATGCCTTCTCAGTGTTCAGCATTCACGCTGTGTGTTTTGTTTGAATGGTTCCACTTGCACGCAGCACTATTTTTGATTTTAATGCCATAATCATCAGTCTAAACTGGTGTCATGTGGCTTATGCTGGGTTACCTGCAAAAGTGTTTGGAGAGTGAGGCAGATGTAAATATTTAGATGGAAAAATTAAAACATTATTTGCCTGCCAGATTTAAGGATGAACTATAAATATGCAAAGGGGCTCATGGTAAAGTAGTTTGACACACTTGCAGTACAGAAACTGGAACTGGCCATAAAACTCATGATCAGGCATCCCTCTAGGATTATATGAATACGTTGATCGAAACACCCACAGAAACTCTCATCTTCAACGGTGATTGGTCAGAATGCTCACAGCACACAGTTGAAAAACATTGTGACTGGTGAGAGGGCTCATTTGCTTACTCATTGCAAACATAATATACGTTGTGCATCTCCAACCAGTAACTACTATGAATGATTTAGTATCTACTTTGAACTTATGTTAAAGTTATAAGTAGTTATAGTGAGAAAATGAAGCATGAATCTACACACAGTTTAGGGGCTTTAGGGGTAAAACACAAACAGCAAACTCAGACAACAGACACTTTTACAGAACAGGTTGAAAAATGATGTAAAGAAAAAAAAAAGTGAAAAATATACACTTACAGGGTGAATCCGCGAGAGATGACCTCAGTCTCCTGGATTAGACGGAGTGATTTGCGGGCCAGGCTGGTCAGCGCTCGACTATTCATCACCAGACTTTCCAACTGGATGGCTTGAGATTGAACACGCTGCTGCAGCCCTGCCTTACGCCACAGAGACACACCACGAAACATACACAGAACACACACTGCACACACACACAGCCACAACAGGGCTTGATCATCCTCAGGACAAGAACACCAAACAGCAAGGAGGACGGCCACCAGTCCGACCAATACGGAGACATCCCTGTGAACAAACACACATCCTTACTGCCATGCTTACAGTAAAGAATGCTTCATGTATTTGACTGTAGGTGTTGTAAGTTATACTGTTGCATGGTATATATTGTGCATTTGAACTGATGGTTTAACCAAAAATTAAATTTACACAATTTTTACTCTTTACCAAATGTAATCGATTCGTTCATTATACAAACTTATACCGAACTTAGGTGCCATGTTAGTTTTGCGTTCAAGATACAAGACCATTAGTAGAACGCTTTGAACATAAAATGAGTAAACTGCATGTCTAAATCATCACACACTTGTCTTAAACCACATCAAGTTGTTCAAAAGAAATTCCACTGATTTTTTACACCTTTATCCATAATTAAATCATTAAGATGTGAGCAAAGTCATTCAGAGTAATCTGATGTGAAATGTGCCTTTCTAGAGAAACCTGCTGAGTCTGACTTGCTCACAGTGGTGATGAAAACCAGATGTCTGAAGAGTTTAATGCCTCACAGACTGTTATTTCACAAAAAAATATCCTGCCTGTTGTCTGAGACATTGTTTTACAACGGTTTTGAGGGAATTTTTGGCCTAAAATGTAGTTTTAAAACACATTCATGGCAGCAAGGTACATAAAGGGCATAATAAGAGAAAATAGCCTCCAAAAAAGTTTACTTTTTCATATTTACTACTATTTTACCATTTTCACAATTCCACATCAAAACTCAGAAGGCACATGAAGATTCACTGGTGGTTTTGGATTGTAAATAAAATGTCTATATTTGCATTGTAGACATTGTGACCCTTGGTCCCCATCACCACCACTGTGAAGAAATCTGAGTCTGTACGTTTTCGCACACTGCACCATTTCACAACAAACCACTCTGAGTGTCTTTGTTAACAACTAAATCATTGATTTATGCATAACTTTTTAATATAGAATTGTCCTTTAATCAATCTCAAAACATACTTGGTTTCCGATACTGTGACATACAGTTTTCTACAAAAAATTACAAATCTAGGGTCAAGCATGTCATATACGTAAAAACAGTAGTAGCAGCCAAGCTGCCCTGTATTATGTCCATACATTTTATAGATAACAGTATGTCATACAGTGTCAGAAAACATATAAGCAAGTCTATTTGACACTACTAAAAACTCAACACGGTTTGAGGCGAGTATGATATGAGATATGAGGTTTGTACAATTCTGGGTGGCTCCATTAACCTTGTAGCTCCAGGGCAAATCTAAAGAAGCAAACATGAGTCTAGACTGCAGGCAGGCCAGTCTAGCACCTGCACTCTCTTGATATGAAGTCACGCTGTTGTAACATGTATAGAATATGGCAGGGTTGTCCCTGCTTGTTTCAGCAAGACAATGTCAAGCCATATTCTTTACATGTTACAACAGCGTGACCTCATATCAAGAGAGTGCAGGTGCTAGACTGGCCTGCCTGCAGTCCAGACAATCTTGGCTGATCGACTACATTTAAGATACGGGGGGAGAAATTAGATTTTTGGCTGAATCATTGCTATAATGTCTAAGCTGATGTAAGCAGAGTGTGTGTGCGTGCGTGTACCATAGTGACGGTGGTGAGAGGTAGTATGGCGCAGGCAGAGCTGTGGTCGCACTAGGGCAGACAGTATTAGTGGAGCCCAGAGAGAGAGCGCTGGGGTCTAAAAGCTCGATCAGCTCCACATCCTCCTGCAGCAGCACATCCTGAGACAAGACACAGCGCAGAGAGTACTGACGAAATGCAGTGTCCTGTCGGAACAGAGAGAGAGAGGAAGAGAGAGAGAAACAAATTTATCAAAATTTGTCTGAGACTGCAAATCAATACTTTAATTACCTACCCTACCATTATAGTCTGCTGCTGGAACACAGTTTATTTGGAACACAAGGGCACCAATGTGGTAAAGTACTTTTTTCTTGACTCAAATATGCTTCTGATAACTCCTTCCTTTCTTCTCACTTCTCTTGAGCAACTATCTGAATGAACTGATAAACAATAAAAAAATGTATTAATAATGACTAAAACAATTAATTTTACAAAAAATGATTCAGATGCCATCTCCATTACAGTCATGTTTCAGAAATTACATGAGTCAATGTCTTTGCTTACTGCTCCACAAAACCAAGACGTTAATTACTCATGATCAAACATTACCAACAACCATACATTTGTCAAAAGAGATGTAGCTGTATTTATCATCTTATGCTTTCAGTAACTGATAAAAAGCTATAACAGGCCACTTAACATCTGCATCACCAAACACTGTTCTGACCGCACAGTCTGATAGGTTGAGAAGCGTTCTAGCCATGCTGTTATTTACAACACATTTTTTTCATTATAACCATCAACTGCATGAGCACCGGTTGCTGAGTAACTACTTTAGTATATATGAAAACAGAAAACGGACACATTAGAGGTAACTTCTTTAAGAAGGACTGCATCAAATTCTGAACCTGAATTAGCTAGAAACTAAACAAACTGATCAAACAAGATGTGCTGGGAAATGCATTACAGACTGGCAAGTAAAAAGCGAACACCATATTGGGACAGTTTATGGCTCTATCTGTAATGCAAAAGGATGCTGCTTTTTTGGTGATAGGAATTTTCAATATTAAAACACATTTGATTAAATATTTAGAGCTTCTTTGCTTTACTTTTTTCTTTATTTTACAAAACGGTTGCATAAACACAATAGAACACTCAAGACTGTGTGTCACAACTGTGATAATCTGTGATTATAATTATTATAATAATAAACAGCTACTGGAACACAGTTTGTTTGGAATGCAAGGGCACCAACGCGGTAAAGTATTATTTTCTTGAGTCAGATATGCTTCTGATAACTCTTCACTTGCTTCTCACCTCCATTAATGGTACTCACCTTCATTCATAAGACACTCCCTCTTGTGTTCCATTGCTTAAATACAGTACTGTGCAGGGAAGCCAAGAAAACTGTTTAAAACTATTTATTGTAGCAACGAGTGAATTTTGCCAGTTAAAACTATAAACATTAGAACATTAGAATAAATACAAATAAAACAAAAATACAGTAAAATGTAACAAGTTTAAAAACAATGTTTTGTTTTTAAAAAAAGGTAGTAATATAAACCCAAAAAGAAGAGATTTGTAAACTGTCTTTTACAAGTCTTTCACTGAAAACAGCACAAAGAAGAGATATGCATTATTTTCCTTTTTTTGTATATGGCCAAATGTATTTGGACACCCCTCCCAAATTATTGAATTCAGGTGTTTCAACTATACCCCTTGCTAACCAGTGTATAAAAATCAATAATCATGCAATCTCCAGAGACAAACACTGGCAGTAGAATGGGTCATACTGAAGAGTGATCTTAAATGTGGCACTGTCAAAGGATGGCTCTTATGCCAGTGCAGGAAATCTGTACTTAGCTAAATCTGCCCCATCAACTGTTAATTATGAAACTGAGGTGTCTAGAAGTAAGAACAGCTCAGTCACAAAGTGACAGACCATGCAAACTCACAGAGCGGTGATCCACGTAGCGCATAGAAATCTCCTTTCCTCTTAAGCCTCACACATTACAGAGTTCTAAACTGCCTATGGAAGCAACATCAACACAAGAACTGTGGGAGTTTCATGAAATGGGTTTCCATGGCTGAGCAGCTGAGCACAACCCTATGATCACGATGCACAGTGCCAAGCGTCGGCTGGAGTGGTATAAAGCACGCCGCCCCTGGACTCTGAAGGAGTGGAAATGTGCTCTCTGGAGTGGTGACTCATACTTCACTATCTGGCAGTCTGATGGACGAATCTGGATTTGGCTAATGCCAGGAGAACGCTACAAACCAGAATGCACAGTGCCAACAGTAAAGTTTGGTGGAGGAGGGATAATGGTCAGGTTGTTTTTAGGGTTTCTACAGCATACAAAGACATGTTAAACAATTCTATGCTTCCAACTTTGTGACAACAGTTTAGGGAAGGCGAGGTCCATAGAAACATGGCTTGACAAGTTCGGTGTGGAGGAACTCCAGTGGCCTGGGATAAATTGGAACGCTGAAACGCGAGCAAGGCCTTTTCGTCCAGCCTCAGGGCCCGACCTCACAAATGATTTTTTGACTAACTGGACAGAAATTCTTACAGACACACTCCAAAATCTTGTGGAAAGGCTTCCCAGAAGAGTGGAGGCTATTATGGCAACTTCATAGTAATGCCCCTTGGTTTTGGAATGAGATGTCTAAAAATCTCATACAGATGTGCTGGTCAGATATCCACATACTTTTAGCCATATAGTGTATATGCTAATTCCAAATTTAATGCCTACAACACATTCCACAAAATGTTGGGACAGGGGCAATGTAAGATGCTGAATGATCAAAAACACCTGTTTTGGAACTTTCCACAGGTAAACAGATCAGTAGGTAACTGGTGATGTTATCATGATTGTGTTTAAAGGGAGCATTTATGAAAGGCTCAGTAGGCACTTTGCAGAAAACTGATTAAATGACCAGCCCAACAGTTTAAGAACAATGCTTCTCAATGCACGATTGCAAGGAATTTTGGGATTTCACCATCCACAAGTCCATAACATTATCGAAAGATTCAGAAAATCCAAAGAAATCAATATTAAATGCTCATGACCGTCAGTCTTTCAGAAGGTACTGCATTAAAACTGACATTCTTTTGTAATGAATATAACCAAATGGACTTAGGAATTCTTCGGAAAACCCTTGTCAGTGAACACAGTTCCTCACATCTACAAATGCAAGGTAAAACTCTACTATAGAACGGAAGCCATACATCAACAACATCCAGAAAAGAAGCCAACTTCTCTAGGCTAAAGCCCATCTGAGATGGCCTGACGCAAAGTGGAAACGTGCGCTGTGGTCCACAAGTCTACCTTTCAAACTGTTTTCAGAAATAATTTATGTCATGTTCCATCAAGTTCCATCCCAATTGTCACCAACGCAAAGATCAAAGGTCAGGGTTTGTAGTGGTATGGGGGTGTGTTAGTGCCCATATCATGGGTAACTTGCACATCTGTGAAGCCACAATTAATGCTGAGAAGTACATCCGCATTTTGGAGCAAAATAGGCTGCCATCTAGATGATGTCTTTCAGGGATGTACATCCGCATTTTAGAGGAGAATGTGCTGCTATCTAGACAACGTCTTTTTCAGGGTTGTCCCTGCTTGTTTCAGCAAGACAATGTCAAGCCATATTCTATACATGTTACAACAGCATGACTTCATATCAAGAGAGTGCAGGTGCTAGACTGGCCTGCCTGCAGTCCAGACCTGAGCCCCCAGACTGCTGAGCAGATGAAGTGTTATATCAAGCAAGAACAGGAAAAAAATCCACTGTCACAACTACAATAACTGGTGTCTTCAGTTCCCAAACGATTACTGAACGTTGTTAAAAAGAAAGATGATGTAACACACTGGTAAACATGCTCCTGTCTCAGCTTTTTTGGAACATGTTGCAGGCATCAAATTAAGAATAAGTGTATATGTACAAAAAACAATAAAGTATTAGTTAAAAAAATAAATATCTGGTCTTTGTAATGTTTTCAATTAAATACAGATAAAAAGCAGTTGAAAATCATTGCTGTGTATGTATTTTCTTACATTTATCCAAAATTTTTTTTGGAAATGGGTTTGTGTCTTAATTAAATGAATTAACTAGAAGAATAACTTCTTTAACAATCCATCAACAGCACTCCTGACTTTATTTAATGAAGGACTAATTAGATAAACTAGGTATTGGATGGTAACGGTTAATCCTGGACATTTGAAATGGTTAAGCTAACACACTCCCTCACATTAAATCAAAAACATGTTTCTGTTTGTTTATTTGTATTTCTTCTAGTGTTGAACCAGTAAATGCTCATGGCCCAGATAAAGACGACTTTATGTATAATTTTCTCAGACTCCTGCACAGTATTTAAACACCAGACATCATATATGAACATGAATGCAGAGTCTTCCTTACAGCAATAAACAGCTGAAGAGCCTTTAGTGTGCTGGGTGGTAGAGTGTGTGTGTGTATGCTGAGTGGTGAGCTTTATCTGAGTTTACTTACCAGCTGCTGCTCCAGCCGCAGGGGGGCACTGCCCTGATGGAACGGAGTCAGACTCCACAGAGCCTCAGCCAACCTCCAAATACCACCATTCTGCCAACCATAAAAAATAGCATCACTCGATTATTACTGTACACATTAATATTACAAATTCACATCAGTAACATTATTTTTGTGCTTAAAGACGCAATACCTACATGGCTACATGCTGAGAGAAGTAGATTGAGGCAGTAATACAATGTATCTAACAGGATTACTATTTAAACATAAACGCCACGTGTCCACATATGTGTTTCTCATTACAGATGTTTATCTTTTTTTTGTTTTAAATAGAAAAGTAAGTTTGTATTACTTTTAACTGTTAAATCTTACTACTTTTATGGTTTCCCTTGTAAACTCTAAGGATATGAAACAAAATAACAAAATGTTATGTTAGAAAAATGTTAGAATACCTAAATGCGGTAGTGACATACATATGTACTGGTAGTTATATGATAGTTTTACATATATAACTTTTAAATACACATTTTGAAAAGAACATTTGTGGGAAAAAACTTTACAGATTTATCTTCAAATCTTACAGTGTTACATTAATGAGCTTGTGGTCACTTAAATTGGAAAATGGTACTACAGATCAATTTAAAATCAATTAAATCATTCAGGTTAATATGCAATAATTCAACCAAGCATCACTCTTTGTATATCCAAAAAAAAGAGAACATTAAGTTTCAGCCATTTTAATGTTCTTAAGTTTATATCATGTTCGTGAGAATAAACCAGCTACTATAAGGAAGACGACATCCTGTATCACTGGAGTCATCAAACTCACACATAAAACACGTGCAAGGCAACGTTAGATTATAACAGCGGGGGTAAATCCGGATAAACCCTGAGGCACGTTACACACACAGAATGATCATTGATTCCAGTCTGGGCCACATCCACTCAATTATTAAACACCACGCCATCCTCAGGACTGTGTTATTGTATTGATTAGCTTTAAACTGTCCAGCTTTTGTACTTCTGTTTTCATAGCTTAGCGTTTCTATAAGCTTGAAAAGTGCAACTTTCAAACTGCAAATCCAAACTAACTCGCGTCTATGTTGCCCGTTGCCCACATTCTTCGGACACTTATGTTGTAATCCGTGAGCTGTGCTCACTTTTCATCAGCTTGAATGCAAAAGACTGAATAAAGGAAATGAATGAACTTTTTTTCCTCAGAACTTTTGAGGTAAAGCCAGAGTGTATTCTGTATTCTGTTAGCGTTGCTCTGGGACATTCGGGGTGCTTTGTGTGTTCAAGACAGCAAGCAAAGTAGAGAAAGAGATGGGATGTGTGTGTGTGTGTGTGTGAGAGAGCACATAAAGAGGACACCATGTACACTTGCTTAGCTCAGTAGAAACCTCAGCAGTAAAGAATATGGGCCTATGCAAAAACAGTGTTATAAAGTAATAGAGACAATAAAGTTGGCCTAGTTGGCTCTGTGTTACTGTAACTGTGAGATTATCTGGCTTATACTATTCAGTACAGGCTGTTCAGTGAGCATATGCATGTAATAATATATTTAATGATAAAACGCCTCATGTGTATTATATAAACACATTATTATGCAAAAGTTTTCGAACCTGAGAAATTCAGATCAAAAGGTTATTTATTATCTGGTCGGCTAGATTTTACTTGCTAAGAACTAATACTAATAAATAAATACAAATAACATTATTATAATATGCAGTGATTTTATCTATGTCAGTGTGTTTTGCCCACTACTATGTGTAGTTATCTTCCTATACCTGGTATGGCTAATCAATTCTTCATTCTGTTAAATCCAAAGAGCTGCTGATGGAATGTAATAAATCTATGTGATGGCTGGTGAGATCGAAGAGAAACCTGGAACCACAGTACTGTATATCTCCAAAACAGTAACTTTTATTCTAGATTTTTAAGTAATTTTGGCCAATGCTCATTCTGCTCATTAGGGATTAAATTATTAGTCAAATTGTTAGTCATTTTTTTATATTTATACACACACACAAACATACATATAAGTGATAAATGTTGAAAAGATATATATATTATATCACACACATACACCGATCAGACATAACAATATGACCACCTCCTTGTTTCTACACTCACTGTCCGTTTTATCAGCTCCACTTACTATATAGGTGCACTTTGTAGTTCTACAATTACAGACTCCATAATGCTAGTCCAGGTAGATTTAGTCCCAATTTCTTTATTTTATATATGTTTCAGTATCGCCATTAGCAGATACATACATGAAAAACATCAAGTATTAGCATCAACTTGCATTGGTGCATTCACATATAATGAGAATTTTCTAACCCTGAACCTGACTCTACTCGCAATCCCAGTCATCTTTTGCTTTAACTCTTTCCCATCAAAATGAAACAAACAGGTATCTGCACAAACGCACACATATAAAACAGTCATGGCATTGAAGCACACAGGAGTGCATTTACACACATAAAGCACACAACATAAGCACATTACTCAACCTCAGAATCTTTTCAACATTTATCACTTCCTGTTACAGTGATGACCAACAGACCAACACTAGCTCCCAGAGTGCGTCACTCTGGACCACATGCCTGCCTGTATTTAGAAATATCAGATTAAGAGGAGGCAGCAGCATCTGCTTAGGTTTTATTTAAACAATAGGGTCCCATTAACTGCATTAGTACACATGATTCTGTGCATGTGTGTATTTTAAGAGCCTTAAAGGTTCAACATGCAAAGCTGTAATGCTGACATTCTTTATTCAAAGCAGCTTCTAGCTAATTAACACAGCACTCCCAGTCCTCCGCAGTGGTGCATTGCAAAAGTGTTGGCTGCCCAGTCCAAGTTCTCTTAGTACAACTATAGATGGCATGACAGCACTCATCCGATATTGAAACCTAACATTTTTCTCTTTAAACAAGAAATACTAAACTTTAAAATGAGCTATTTTCAATTAAGCACTTCACTTAAGATGACTCAGGACCAGTGAATAAGGTGACAAGTTCAGAAACCAATCCCCCAAAGTGGGGCCCAGAGGCATTGGTACTAAGGGAAAATTATGGTGCTCTATAAGACTAAAATACAGAGGTAACTTGTGTTCTACTGGCTCCAAAATGGTGGCATGTTACACTATTTGCAATGTAGTTTGTAGATGGCCGCTAAGCTCTCACAGCAGTTAGAACAGTCCACAAAAGGCAATAACATTATTAATTTCACACAAAAATGAAGAGGTAGGGGGGTAGTGATATGCAAATTTCACAATACAATACATATTGCTATTTTGCATCATGATATGATACATTTTTCGATACAGAATTAAAAAATGTTTTTTTTTCCCCCGAATACAAGTGTGCTCGTCTTGTCATCTGCTAGATGTATGTTATATGTTGCACATGTGTGTTTGGGAAACACGTGTTATTATAGCTCACAATAATGAAAGTAAATTTTGTGAACTAAACCTACATCTCAAAATAAAATTAACTGAGCATTACAAACTGATCTTTTGTTTGTAAATAAACTGTGGCTATTACCTTCTGGCTGAAATGAGGCTGACAGGAGATTTTAGTGTTACTCAATCACTCCCAGCAAACTGCGGAATCCAGGACTCTCTACAACCAAGTACTGGCGCAAACTGGCAGCTATAAGCATCCCTATGGAATTTGTTCCACTCATTTAGAATCGGCACATAGTGACCGTCTGAACGGTGACTAGCGGTGACTCATCTTTTCTCCTCGCTCTGATAACTGAGACTTTCAGTCATGTCTTCACAAATGAGTTAGTATAACTGAGGCACTCCACTTGCCATTTCAAACAGTCTGGCTAATCAATCATCCAAGGTAGACAAAGCTGAACTTAGTTTCTTGCTTTTTATTTATTATTATTCAAGCTATCAAGAAACTAACTTTAGCTTTGTCCAAGATAAGATAACCAAAGTGTTTTTTTTCTAGTTCTGAGAGTTTTTTTTATTTACACTGATGGTACTTTTAGAAATATCATGGATTGTGTTAAATAGAACTAGAGAAACCAATGCAGGTATCATGCATTTTATAGTATGAAATCTATGTGTATTTAATTCACCACGCTTATCATCTTACAACCCCCAGTATTGGGAAAAAAGGAATATCAACATGCATATCATGACACTCCTAGCAGCTGGCTGTCTTGGTTGCAAACTATGATCATTTTGCCATTTACATTTTTTGCCCATTGCTTGAACGCTATTAAAAAAAAGCAATCAGAATATGTGCAAATGAAACTTCACTGCTCACATTTTACTTTTTGGTAGAGTTATGTTAGTTCTGATTGGACAATAAAAATGAAACATTACAACTACATTAATGAGTTGGGTGAACAATGACCATGCTGTTGTACTGTGTTTAGAGAGGAGGGATTCTCTCTCAGAATTCTCTGCTGGCAGTTTAAAATTTAAAAATTAAAAACTCATCAAGCGATTCACATGAACGCCATATTCATCACTCAAAACGGTGAATTTTGCCAACAACAAGTTGCATGTATGAGTAGGCTATCATGCTCAAACTACTGAAACACTCCACTGCCCAACAGGCTAACAACATCACATCAATTTACACAATGTGAGTGTGAGTTACTTTAGGCTGGATCTGAACATTCTTAACATCACTTCTCAACTTTACCTTAATCCCTTGAACCAAGGTTTACTATTGTCATTAATCTTCAGGCTTATTACTCATTTAGTTCTTATTACTCTACTTATTTTACTTTGAAAGTAATATGCTAAGTTGTGTAGTTATGAGAGGAACTTAAGTTTAGACTCAGAATTTCAGAGGTTAAAAAAAAACTTGAAAGGTTTGCTTTTCAAAATATACTTTGGTTCATTTATCAAGAAATGTTCATACAAATGGGCAGCTGGTTATAAGGTTTTCTTATAACAGCAATGATTTATAGAGTCATATACAACATTATATAAATTTGTTTGCTTATTTTAAGATCCACTACAATATTCATTTCTTTAGTATAGCCTGATACTTTGAGACAAGTTGTTGCCCTCCAAGCAGCTAAAACAAAGCACAGCATCCTATGTATTTACCTTACATGCCTTAACGTGATTTACACAAGAGTTAGGTCTGACCACACAATTTGATTGGCTGAAACGCATTACACCTGTGCTGTTATATCTAGTAAAAGCACATTTACTTCATAATACCTGTTATAATATCTGTATCATTCTGATAACCACCAGTTGCTATGTAACAATAATGGTCATTTTACTTTGAGCTGTTGGAACTACTTTTTTGGCAGAAGAAACGGGCAATACTAAATTCATACTCAAGACACTGCTCTTGGTTTCATTGCTTTGGTTTTTTTTATTTACTTTGCAAAACTGTTGTATAAATGCAACAGTTACAGTATGACTGTGATTCACGATAACACCCCCTCTCATATTCTACTACTACATATTAGTGACTCCACAGAATGCTGATGGTATAATAACAGCACAAGAACGCGAAAATAAGGTGAGTCTAATGCTAAGAACACTGAAACTCACTCGGGGAGGGGGGAGGACGTCCCGGGGAAGAAGCCTCTCTTGGGCATTCAGCTCCTCCTCCTGAGCCTGAGAGATGGGTGAACATGCCTCAAAATCTGTGTGTCCTAGATCCTGCAAATATTGGAACAGCGGAGAGTTCTGGAGAAGGAGAGAGAGAGAAAATGAGAGAGAGAGAGAAACAGAGAGAGAGAGAGAGAGGTCATGATTCAGATGTTCCTCTCAGGAAACTGACTGGAGTCGAAAGGAAAAACTCAAGCATCCCTTCTTCTCTTCCTCTTCCTCCTCCACCGCCTGCCTTACCTCTCCATCATCCCTCACTTCTCTTCCAGCCCTTCCACGCCTCTTCATCATTCCGCACAGGATATCAGTCTACTCTCATAGGTCCTAGTTCCCGACCGGAGAGCCGGAATTCATGCTCGCTATCGCTGATCAGGCTCCGACCCACATTTCCATTCTAACTGGATTTGAGTGGCTAAAGAAGCTTTATCGCTTTTATACCCCAGCTCCAATCAAATCAATCATACTAATCTCACGCAGTAAAAGCCCCTTTGCTGAGGCTACAAGCCTCGAGCTATGAACTTTGAAACTTCCATTGTGCGGTTAATTTCCACAGCAGAAGAAGGGAAGCAGTTAGCTTTTGTATCTGAACGAGGCAGAGCAGCTGAACCGGCCTGCGGGTAAAGACCTAATTTTCAGCGCACGGTTCATTAGAATGAGAGCAGACAGTATTTGACAGAGGTGGTCTGAGTCGACATCTGGGCTGCTGATATATTCACTCCCTCAAGATGCAGTCTGAGCAACACAGGACCTGTAAAATACACTCACCATGTCCAGATGACGCAAGAATAATAGAGGATAGGTACACTAGGGGTGGGCAATATGAAGATATTTTATATTTATCAGGATACACTAAACAAATTAAACATTGTGATACATATAGAGTTTTGTGAAAATGTCTTTGAGTAGTGTGATATTATATTTTTGCCATAAGTTCACACACCATTTCCACAACAACATATTAGATCATCTATATGTATACAAATATGAACGCACACTATATTAACTTGAGCCAGTAATCCGATTAAAGGGTGTCCATTTTTCAGAGGGGAAAAAAAAAAAAATTAAAAAATTAAAAAAAAACTTCCTTCATCGTTCTTTTAACTTACTATGATCACAAAAGCCAAACAGATTCACTTAAAGGCCAAATTAACCTTCTTTTCATTGCTCAAATAAATAAATGATAATTCTTTATTCATTAGAAAATACCAAAAGTCTGATGATGATTCACTTAAAGATTGATGGTTTTCATCACTCATATGGCTACATACATTTACATTTTAATTTTTTAGAAGTTACTTCTCTTAAAGAGCAAGTCCACCCACATTTAATGCCGGTTTACATTAAAATGGAAACAAAGTCATTTAGCATGGTTTGATGTAAAATGCTTAGTGCAGCTAAACCAAGTCAGAACATTGTTGGTTATAGGAACTAGACATTCTAATCTGCATCACAGAATGTTAGTATATGCAGTGCTTATGAATACACTGACTGATGCCTGAGACATTATGCTACGCTTGCTCTAAAATAAGGTTTTGGCCTAAAACATATTTTTAAAATTAATTTATGGCAGAGAGGCCATGGCATTACAGCATTGTAAGGCAAAACAGTCCTCAAAGAAAATCACTATCATACCACTATCAACATTAGATATAAAAACTCACATGTAGGTTGACCAGTTGTTTTTGGATAGTAAATGGTTATATCTGCATGGTGGACATCTCATTCATCGTTCCATTCTTGTTCATAAATTTGAGTCCATATGTTTCTATACAATGAATCATTTCACATCAAGCCATTCTGATGAATCTATCTATCTATCTATCTATCTATATATATATATATATATATATATATATATATATATATATATATATATATATATACACACACACATATATATATACATATATATATATACATATATATATATATATATATATATATATATATATATATATATATATATATACATACATACATATATATATATACACACACACACACACACACAAGTTAAGAACCCCAGATGTATACAATTGTCTTGCTTACATCACACAAGTAGCTTGCAAGTAGTATTAGAAGAGTGGTCAGTCTAACCAGGCAACAAGCTGAAAACCAAGGAATAAGGTAACTGAGAAAAACTTTATATTGTTCAGATACAGTGTGTCAGTATTCATCATAGGTGCGCTACATCTTTTTTTTTACTGTAAAACACTGAACCCACTGGTATTTTCCTGTGCAGCTGTACTGTACTTAGACAGCAGTTTATAGTGAGAAAGTCTGTGAAAGTCAGACAAAAAAACTTAATTAAGATGGATTTATAGAACACTCCACTGAGAAACTTTACTCCACAACCAGAAGCTCTTAGTGCAGTGGCAGCTAACATTAGCCTCTCTTAGCATATTTATGACCACCAGCATACGTCATTTCGCAGCAAGTGTTGCAGCACTTCATCCACGGCTGATCTGACCTCACTACTTGTGGCTGATGTTAGATGTTAGCACTAAAAAGAAAACGGATCAAGGGCCGAACGCTCAACTGCTGCCATTTGAGAGCGAATTGAATATATGGAAACGCAGAACATATGAGAAGTAACTACCTAAACAGGAATGCAGATGCAACATGCCCCATTTCTCTCTTCCCCTCACAAGCACACCCATCTCTCCCTATCCTCTCCTCCACACACACGCCTCTCTCTCTCTCTGTCACTGGCTTTAATGAACGGCCCATGCACAGTGGGGGCATAAAAGCCAAACTAACAAGGTTTGGATGCTGTTTGGAGATGTGACTGCCCAGTTAGCTGTCGGCCAGCGTATTTTATCGTTTACTCCCAATACACTGAGCTGCAGCTGCTGGCCGAAAGAGAAAGGGAACACCACCCGAGTCAGAGCGCCTTGCCTCTAAAACCTCGCAAAGCAGAAATTCAGAACCCAAACACTCACCTCGAACACAACCTCTTCATCCAAATCCTCAGTCATAGCTCTCCGCCATATGCGCCCGAACAATCGCGCATGCCGGGATTGTAGTCGATACGCGTTAACAATTGCGGCTTCATGAGCCCTTCGGTGGCGCAAAGCGAGCCGGCGCGTGGGACTACATTTCCCATGATGCTTCGCTCGAGTGTGACGTGGCGGGCAAAGCAACTCGACGGCGCCCCCAGCGGCGAGTTGAAGAATCTTGGATTCGAAACCCCAAGCGGTGAAGCCGAGAACCGTTTGTGCAAAGTGGTGGATAAAGCCTGAATGAAAACGGAGTGACTGTTTTTTTTTTTGTTTTGTTTGTTCTCATTTAGGCAAACCGTTATCGTTCGTGTGTCTTTTAGTAGATGGTGTACCTTTTGGACTTACAATGGGATATCCTGAGTTTAAACTGCCAAATCTGAAGGAGTTCCCCTGAAAGCGGCTCATTCATGGAGTAAAAGGAGACGTTTGGGGATCATGAGTACAGGTTAGTTTCCTGGAGGAATAACATGAGTTAGCAAAGCGTTATAACCCAGGTATGTCTGTTTGATTTTCAGCGCACTTTTGGGGTGTAACAGTCACTTTACCAGCAAATAGTTTAGACAAGTTCGCCGAAGAGGCGTTCAGTAATGCAGCCGTCGTACCTTTGGAAGTTTTAACAAAGTTTAACAACTATGAGCCATGATGTGCTTCAGCTAGCTAACGGTAGTTTTGGACAAACAGTAAGAGTTACGCTTCTACTCATGTTCTGAATTATGTGTTGGTGATGAGGTTGAATGCTCGTATTCTTTAGAGTGTCTTTCTTTCCTTCGATAGCACGGCAACTCAAAACATGGATAACATTTTGTGGTTTGTGTTGTTCCCGTGGAGAGACCTGATGGGATTATTCTTTGTCTCAGTTTCAGAGTGGATTATTTGGCTTTTTCGCTCCTCGTTAACTAAGCGCATGCTTTCCAGGCCATCCTTTGGAAATGTTCACATTTCTTAATGTGCATCCTCACCGTTATGATTGCTGTAAATAAGCTGATCAGAGAAGCTGTAAGAAGTCCCATGATTTTTTTCCATGGCCCACAGCGGTGAGCTGGGAACTTGGCTATCTCAGCACATCCGCTCGATGACTCGGTTTCTAGCGTGCTCTCAAAAGTGTGAACATGATTTTTTTTTTCTAACTTCGTTCACAAAATCGCTTGTGTCCTCTTTAACAGACTTTGTCGTTCAGTTAAAAAGGCACAGACGTACACTTTTCTTGTGTCTTATTGTCTCCATTGAGGTCTACATTGGTGCGGATTTATGTATTAAAAACTTCATTCTTACATTCTGACAATCCTCCATCTTCATCATTTAGAATTAAAGGGGCAGTTTTGCCAAAAATGAGAAATTTAACAATCACTGCATCTGCTGTAAACGTGCCTGCCTGCATCCTACGGCAGTGCTGCAGTGGTCTCTAGAGGGAGATTATCAAGTTTGAGGACTGGGAAACCCCCCTTCTGATGATGTATCTTGAAGGTAGAGGTGGGCGATATGGCAAAATATCATTTCACGATACTTCAGGAAGTTTTTTTAATGATACAAGATATGTCATGATATTTATTTTTTATGAGATCTGATAAGTTAGGACAATAGTAAGCACGCATTTTAAAAATACTGTGAATTTGTTTATTTGTATTCAACATTTCTACCCAACTATTCAACTAAATACAAATAAACAGGAATAATTATGCTTTATTTTAATCAAACATGCAGTTGGGTTGTTTTTTAATTGGGTTTAAGTGTTTTTAAATACTGGAGATATCCATGATATGCCCAGAAAAGCACATTGTGACATATTGTGCTGTAATTTATCATGATAACAATATTGTCATATTGTCCAGCTCTACATCAAGGTAGGAGAAACTTTTGAACAATTACATGTTTTAGCTGAACATTAGGGCCATCCCCCACATCTGTAAAACACATCTGTATTGATTCGTCTACACTAGCAGTCAGGATTTCTTAGTCGCAGTAAGGGTATTCCTAATGGTTGTATGACATATTTGGATAATGCTGGGTATTGTCGTGAGAGAACTTTGAGGGATGGAAACACAAAAAGGATACAAGATCCTGAATTCTGTCAAACCACTGAGGCTGAGAGATGTGCTGCCGTGCTAACACGACAGACAACATATTAAATATTGGTATAACGATACGCAAATTTCACAATGCGATACATATTGCTGTTTTTACATCACAATGCAGTACATTTTCAAAACAGAATTAGAAGTGAAATTAACTTTCACATTTATTAGTCACTCCCAGCAAACTACAGAATCCAGGACTCTCTACAACCAAGTACTGGTGCAAATCAAGATCTGTAAGCATAGCTTTAGAGTTATTTGTTTCACCCATTCATTACTATTCATTCATTCATTCTTTACCCACTCATTATTACTCTTGGGAATGTCATTGATTAAACAGAACTATACAAAGTGTTCTCTGTATCACACATTTTATAGCCAAATGTATTTAGATTCACAGCGAGTATCATCTTGCAACCCCATGTAAAAAAATAAAAATAAATATTAACATGCATATTGTGACACTCTTAATATTACATGATTTTTGGGTTAAATGCCCTTTTAAGCAGGCTCTTTTTGTAGATGTGCCTTTAAGACTGATCAAATAGTCAAATTGTTGGTCATTTTTTTATATTTATACACACACACATACATATAAGTGATAAATGTTGAAAAGACATTTATTATATTATATCACACACACCGATCAGGCATAACATTATGACCACCTCCTTGTTTCTACACTCGTTGTCCATTTTATCAGCTCCACTTAAAAACTCCAGCAGCACTGCTGTGTCTGATCCACTCGTACCAGCACAACACACACTAACACACCACCACCACATCAGTGTTACTGCAGTGCTGAGAATGATCCACCACCCAAATAGTACCTGCTCTGTGAGGGTCCACTGGGGTCCTGACCACTGAAGAACAGGGTAAAAGGGAGCTAACAAAGTATGCAGAGAAACAGATGGACTACAGTCTGTAACTGTAGAACTACAAAGTGCACCTATATAGTAAGTGGAGCTGATAAAATGAACAATGAGCGTAAAAACAAGGAGGTGGTCATAATGTTATGCCTGATTGGTGTATGTGACTTATGTTTTGATTGGCTGCATTTTGCCTTGTTCACAAAGCAGCCCAGGGTGTAACACTAACGCACAAATGGGGCGAGCTAAACTGCTATAGGCCCATAGCCGGATATGTGTAAATGTGTTGTTCAAAACAATGAATCAAAAATGGGCTGTTTGGGCTGGGGGCTAAACTTCAACAGTGTCTAAACACGGTATTCAAACAAGGAGGAAAATTAGGTTTTCCCTGATATGGGCCCTTTAACTTTTTTGTTCATGCTCAGTCAGTTTGAGAATCCCTTTCAGAGAAGAAAGGGCAATCATCTTTTGAAACCAAAGAGAGAGGCATCCCAGGCCAAGTTGCTCTCCCACATTTCTCTTGGATTGCTTCCCTGAGAGAATAAACAAGCAAGGCCAAGTAAACTAGGAAATTATACCAAACTTATGCATTTGAAATACTATTCTTACTGTGACTCCTTGCTGTGAATTCAACACTGGCTGGATAATGTTCCTTTATATATGCATTGGACATTGTCTCCCCTTTGTGGCAGTTCTAAGATCCTCTGTTTTGCTAGAGGATATTTAACTGTGCATCTCATATTGCTGTGGGCACGAGTGCTCCTTCTGGAGATCAACCTTCCAGGATTCAGCTCAGAAAGAGATTTAACACCCTTAAGCGCATCAGGATCTTCTGAAGTTGCAGATTAGTTAGATTACTGGAGGCAGGATAGAACTGGTCTTAAATTCTGTAGGAAGATAGACTAGATCACCAGCATTAGGGATGCTACAGACTTATCCTTCTTAAACTAGAGGTTTTCATGGTTTGCTTTGACATTTGGCGAAGGGTCCCACCCTGACATTTCCTTCTGAGAATCAATCCTTGCCTAAAAATATTAATATCAAGAATTTTTCGTTTAGTGTTAATTTTAATATTTATTTTCTATGAAATGTAGTGTATATTTCAGCTTTCGACAAAAAAGGGCCAAAAAAAGATTAAATAGAACTACAATTAAGGGTTAAAATCTAACACTTAACAACATTTGAATGGTAATAAAATTGACAAACAGCGTTTTAAAAACGCTGTTTTTTTTTCTTCGCTCTCCCCCTTCGGTCAGCACAGACGTGTTCAAACAAATCAGAGCAGCAGCAAATAAAAAATTCAGCCGCATGAACTATTTCACGGTTTTCATGAGGAACTTTAGACAAGCAATTTATATTCACTTTTCATGCCAAATATTTAAAAAGGGAACAACACTCAATAACGTATCCATTGCAGGTTAGATACCACAAATGGGTTTCTTTGCCTTGCATGACCAACCGTTCTCTGTAGTCGAGGACATTGGATTTTGTGGCACACGCTGTAGCCTACATACTGTAAACATTTTAACAACTTTATTTTATGGAAACTATTTTTGTTTATGCTTAGCTTATTTTTGTCCTATTGAACGCAGATCTGATCAACAATACAAGTGTATTGTCTTTATTACTTTGTAGTTTTATCTGTTCAACATTCAAAAGACACAAAAAACACTTTTAGTTTTGTTTATTTGGCTAGGATTTCTGTTACAGACAGGAATTTTAATTCCGGTGCATCACTAGTAAATATACCCTCTTCCAGCTCCTCACACTCACTACTGATTTAAGACACACCAGCTTTCAGTTTCTTATTGAAATGAAGATGTCCAAAAAAAGTTGTTCAGGAATCAGTATCGGTATTGGTACTGGTAAAAAAAAAAATGTGTGTGTGTATATGTATATATGTATGTATATATGTAGAAATTATATATATATATATATATATATATGTGTGTGCGTGTGAAAGCCCAAAGCCTAATTTCCAGCATGGAAATGCTGGAACAGTCCCTTCGTGGACATAGATAGATCAGAATAAAAGACTTGTTTTGGTTTAATACTTAAAATAACAGTAAAGAATATGTTTCTGTATTAATTAAGATTAATAAGGTTCTATCACAAAATATTTCACAATAAAAGTGCTCACTGGCATTTTGTTCTCTATTTCATACAGTAGTGGTTCCCAGGCTGAAGGGGCCCTACACTGCTGGTTAGTGTTTTCTTGGCAGTAACATCCCTGACGCAACTCTATTAGTAGATCATCAAGCCATTCATGTGTTAAATCGGGCGTTTTACATCAAGATAAACACCAGTCCAGGCCGTGCAGGAGGCTAACAGAACTAGGGCTGAAAAACATTTGCATGTACCGTTCTCTAGTTGTCATAGTGGGTGAATCTGGGATCCCAATAATGCATTGGAATACTTTAATGGTCCTAAGCTGTAGCTGGCAAGGACATGGGTGGCATGTGTAAAATTATGATAGACAGTTTGTTGTTGATGTGTTCCAATTTTTTCTCTCAGCTGCTGCATGTAAGCTGGACACAGATACATATGATTGATTTAATCTTGTTAAAAGTGCACAATATTAAGCATGATGAAGATGATAAGGGAAAGACTGTACTTTAATGCCAGTCACAAACCCATTTTTGTAGTACACACTTTTACTGTATTCTTTTAGCAAATGACAACACACAGGGCTGATTCAGTAAATTACTGCATTTATTTTTGAAGTGTTGTTTGTTTTTTTTAAATTGAGAACCAACAAATGATATTCTTTTGGCTAGCATTTCAGTCTTGACATCAAAGCTGACTTCATGATAGGAGTGGACAATATGTTTAGGCTTGTGCCCAGTAACAGTTAACCAAGTTACAGCAGTAAAAAGGCCCACTGAAAACTAATTTACAGCTGGTTTAAAACTTGTTGTTCAAATATTAATTAATTCATGTAAAACATAGCTTGACTAGTATTTCCACACATAAACATAATTGAACTTTTAAACTTATCTTACATTAATAACACATTTATTGTACCTAACATAGATTAAGATGAGATCTTTCACAGATCAGACAAAACAGCTTGAGGTCTCAGCTCTTGTACAGTGAGATTTGCTATTCTGTTACTTCTTACTAGATTAATTATAGTTTCATGGCCAAATTAAGGATGACAGTATGGTATGTGTTGCACTACTGTAAATTTTTATTAGTCGACTAGTCATTTAAAAAATAATCTAGGCTTAATAGTCCACTAGTTGTCATGTCTATGATTTGTTCATGTGGCAAACATCCACCCTTCTCCCAAACCAGTGTAATTTTCCACACGGTTACCCAAATAAGAAGAATCTGTTATTGACACAGGTCTAACATTACTATCACATTCAAATTACATCACACACAAGCTTTTCTCTAAAGGTTGTGGATATTGTTGGTATTTTTAAAAAACACTGACCTATTGCATGTTTAATGAGAAAGAGACTTACAGGGGACGCCTAAGTGGGATAGCTGTCTGACATTTCACCCTGTTGTCAGAAGATCTGAACCCCATCTATGAGACAATAATTCTGCTTATTTGGATGTAGAGATTTAATCAGGCCTAAAATTTTGGTTCAAACCCAAATACAGCCTGAGAATTTTCTGTCCAAGACCCAACATATGGCATTGCATTTTAAGTCTGAACCCAGTCTGAGCCTGACAAAATTCTGGTAAAATGTGACCTAAACCACAAATTATATTTTGAGTTTAAAACTGATCCAAGTGTAAAAAATTCTGTCAAAATCACCCCAAACCATTTATGACTCAAAGTGCAAAATAAAACTCGACAGGACAGCACATGTTACCGTGTAGTTAATATAATAGCGTGGATGAATAAAACTTAAAACAGTAAAAAAATAATATGCCATAATAAAATGGTCACCTGTCCTAAATTAAGTTTAAATTCTGCTTTAACAAAGTTATTTGTCAAAAAATGCTTTTAACCAGCATTAGATGTTCTTTAATCTGGGTAAGCTTTCCATACTGTGCTGTTCTCACGCTCCATATCACTGATAGAGCAGGATGTTAAGCTTCACCTGTTTAATGTGATCTCTATTGATGCACATAGAACAGGTTACATACAACTTTAAACATATAAAAATATTTTTGACCAAACAAAAATATTGTTTTCTCATGAGTGTGGGCCTTGTAGACCTCAGTGCTGGGTGGGTGACTTCAGCGTACCAGATTAAAAAACAATTGTTAAAGTAGTGAAAAGTACAGTAAAAAGTAAAGTAAGGAGAAAACAGAAGAAAACTGGGGAAATGCAGGGTAACATATATTAAAATGGGAGGCTGGCTCCAAGAACTTAAATGTGAAGTTTGAACCCGACCGGAGCCCAACAGTTATCTGAATAATGGCATCTAAATCAAACATGCGAAGTTGGACCTTGTTGGGTTCAGCCTAAAATTTCAAGCTCTAATTGGATGTAGTGATGTGCAATGAAACATTGAATTAGAAAAACTGTCATTCATTATACTGTTTAGCTTTATATAAATTATGGCATTGCTGTGCATTGTGTCTGTTCCAACTTACACCAACTCCAGAAAAGCTAAATATCATTATTCGTACTGTGTACTGTAAAAATATCTTGTGACATTATATTTTGCCATATTGCTATTCCTTCAGTGAGGCAGCTTTGTCAGTGTGTTTTTATGTTACTTTTTAACATTTCCTTTTGTTTGTGTGTGTGTGTGTGTGTGTGTGTGTGTATATGTGTGTATGTATGTGTATAGGTATGAAGAAGCCACCGGTTGCCCCCAAACCCAGGCTGCTTCCACCTCAAAAGCCAGCCCCTCCTCCAATCGCCCCAAAACCTGAAACCTTACTGCCCACTCCATCTCCAACAGCAATAAAACGCGGCAAACCTGCTGTAGCCCCTAAACCATGTCTGTCCAAGGTCAGCCCCAAAGCACCCCAGAAACCTCCGCCGTCCATCTCCCAAAGCCCAGGCCAGGCCAGACAAAACCTTTCCAAAACACAAATTCTCCCAGTCTCAAAAAATGGGGGTCCATCCTTACGCTCTGCACCCCTCTCACGTTACATCATACCACCTTGCTCCGAGAGTCATCATATAGGCAATGGCAAGTCAGAGGGTTTTGAAGAAAGAAGTGAAACAGCAGACGATGATGCACTAAAAGCCAGAGACAGTCCAACACAGGAGGTCAGTTGCAGTACAAAGGACCAAGTAATTGCACACCATCAGGAAGAACAAATACACACCCCCACACACTCCACGAGCACTCCTCCAGGTGTACGTGAAGAAACACTCACTCCTATACTCGTAAAGGATCGCACACAAGTGCACCCTCCCACCCCCACTTGTGGAGACGAAACCCTCCAGAAACAAGACCGACCTGTTGAACAGAGTCAGTCTGTGGCTTCACACTTGCACTGCTTCGGTGCTAACAATGTACATGCTGAGATCAGTATGCCTGCACCCCCTAGTAAGCCCCTTCCTGTGCCCCAACCACGGCGGCCTCGAAGAACGCTGCTTCTCCGTCAAAATGTGGTGGAGGGTTCTCCACCAGAAACACCCACACAAACCCTCCATGATTTCCCGATGGACACAGTAAACAGAAGTCCTGGAGACGCATCACCAGAAATGCCCAAAAACACTTTAGTGAACTGCAGTACCATTTCAGACACTCCGCCAGATTCACCACACAACAAGGAACACAAGGCGGACTCCTCCCACTGCGTAGGCTTCACTTACAACAGAGACTCCACCCATAGCACACATGATGTAAGTGATGTCGTTCACCCAGCACCCACTCTCCATTCCAATCCAGCCTCTGTCGAAGACTTTGTTTCCATGGATGCAAATGTGGAAGAGGAGGAGCTACAACCACCAGCCCCGCCCCCTCGTCAAAAGTCCCTCCCACAAAAAGGTCATTTCACTTCATGTTCGCTGGATAATCTGATTCTGTCTGATCACGATGACTCTTGTAACCCTGAGGAGACGCTCAACACGGAACAGGAAGATGAAGATGATGAAGAGAAAGGTGGTGCTTATGGTAATTTTGCTCGATACCCGATCACCAGGAGTTTACCCAAACAAATCAAACTTGGTTGCCGACCTCGGGTGACGGTGATAACCAAGGCGTCTTCTGAGGAGGAAAGGTCTCCGAAGGTCATTCCTAAAAAGCCCCAAAGGCACAGCTTGCCCGCATCTGCACTGTTGAGGAAACAAAACACACCTCCTCAAATACAAACGCAAACACCGGCCCCACCTCCTGAGCCTAGTCCAACCATTTTTGGAGAGTTACCTGCACCTCCACAGGAGAAGCAGTCGGCATGGCGCATCACCCTTCCAGGAATACCTCTTTTCGGCAAGCAACAGCCAAATCGCAGCAGTAGCCAGCCACAGGCCAGCAGGGCAAGGCCATTCTTGGTCAAACAGAGAGCAAAATCCTTTTCATCTGCTGATCTCCTGCGAGTGGGCTCCACTCAGAGTCCTGGATCTTCTGAGCAGCTGGTGCGCTCAGAGCAAAGGCGCCGCAGCCTGAGGAAACTTCTGGAACTGCGGGCTTGCGTCCGGCTGCTTCCGAAGCTGCTGCGGAGCGGCCAGTCTCTGGACTGCACCAGCACGAGTGTGGAGTCCGACGATCGTACAAACAGCAAGGTCACCTCAGCCAATGTGGAGGATGCCCAGGATGACGATGAAGGTGACTGTGGGGTAGAGTATGAGAATGTTCCACTCTACGAGGAAATCCCAGAATATATGAACCTGCCTTGGGTCTATTCCAGTCAGAATGAAGACGGAGTCTATGAAGTGCAGGAACCATATGAAATGCACAGGTGAGTGTCAAGTTATATGCATGTATATGTATGTATATATATATACTGCTCATTAAAAGTTTGTAGAATCCATCTGGATCAATAGTTGTAATTGGGAGACTTCTAGAAGGAACGAGAGAAATTGAGATAAAATAGGAATTACATTATAGGAATAGTTGTAACTCTGGATATTAAAAAGAGTTCAATACAGCACCAAAAGGGTTTTTCTATTGTTATGATGTCAAGCTTGTAACAATTTTTGGTGATATATAGAACCATTTTCATAAAGGTTCTATACAGAACCATTTACAACATATTCTTCATCAATCTGAAAAACAATTTAATGATGTAAAGAACCCTTTAAACATGCAAGTGGTTCTTTGAGTGTTCATGATTCTAAATAGAACCACTGTATTTACTGAAGAACCATCTTTTTTAAGAGTGTAATTTATTTAATTTATACATTTTTGCCTCAGCCCAATAAATGTAAACGCACAAAACAGCAAAAATCACAAACATTTTTTTAATGCATTTTTATTTTATTCCTTGCAATTTGCACAGAAAGTCAATGGAAACTTAGCTTTAGTGTGTTATTAGTTTGATTCTATATACAAGCTCTGTGTCAGGATTAATTATTGAAAAAGTGAGAGCTGACCCTATGGTGGGTGTTTTTATGAAAGTCTACTGTAGTACTCATTGTTTGAAGGAGTAGTCTTACTCCCACACTTTTTCTCACGGTTTCTTAAACCCTATTCGGACAGGATTAGTTTTATAGCATGAGGTCGGCGATGAAATGTATACTGGCATTTTGGAGTGATTTCAGTCCTGACTGAATCCTCCGTGTCAGTCATTTTTATGAACATGCACTCTTGCGTCAGTAAAGATTCTGGCCCATTTTACCATCTCTAAATATGGGGCAGTAGAAATACATTTATGTTATTACAATCCTGTGAGAATCAACACATCAGTAAAAACGCTATCAAATTCTGAGTAAATGGGTTTTCTTATTTTTCGTATTGAGACACTCAAAGAAGCATTTACTTGTGTTCTCTGTGGCTGAAATCAAGCTGATATGTAACATTACTGTACTATCGTATGAGTACAACTTAGAGCATACAAAATCAGAAAAAAAGTTTGATTTTTATGTGGTAATAATGACAAACAAAAGAATGGCTAATATGAGTGTTTTACATGTTATTACCATTTTCTAGGATAAGACAGTGCATAAACTGACTAGCCACTCCCACCTCTGTCATTCAAACCAAGATTTCTTATAGTGTAAGAAGTAATCATAAACATTATAGATGCCCTGTGGTAAGATTACACACTATAAACTGGTGCACGTGCACTGCTGCACTGCTACAATTCACCCTGTTAAGCCTGAAATAATCATTTAAAATAATTTGAAAAGAGTGTCAAGTCAGATTTTGCTGGGGTTTTTCAGACCTCATCAGTAAAAAATGTTCTCCCGCACATTGCGTACAGTTACACATTTCAACCAGAGAGGTCTCCAAATCTCCAAAACTTACATAGTGTAGCTTAACAGAACAAGTTAAACCTTAAAGCTTCAGTCAGGAATCAGTGTATTTTGCAGACTGATTCTTAGAGCAAATAATGGTAGACAAATCCCAGTTAAAGCATATATAGTCATATGCAAAGGTTTGGGCCACCTTGATCAAATTACATACTCAATTGATTTTCAGTCAAAATAAGTTAACATATCTTCTACATAAAACTTAAGAATGGAATTTTTCTGTAAATTTTAGTGCACAATTTCTGTTTATTTGTTTAACATATTAGGAAAAATAAAATAAAATATAAAATGTGCCATAATTTGAACACATTTTGTTAGATTTTTTTCCTGTGTGTTCTGTTTAGCAAATATAGAGTAATTGTGCATCAAATTGTGCAGAAGTGTGTTCACTTACGAAAATCAACAAAACATGTAATCTGACCAGGAGCACCCAAACTTTTGCACGCGTATGTATGAATGTAATTGTGATCTCTATTAGTAAACCTTTTGTGACAAAAAAAAAAAACTGGCATACCTTTCCAGTTATAGCCAATTGGTGTAATTATTTCCCTGAATTAATTTTACTTTGAAATTTACTTTCAAAAACAACTTTCCTGTGAATAACAATACTGTAGAATTCTTCTTTTCTCCCCAAAGAATCAAGGTTACTGTTATAGTAATGCTTGAGTCTTTCTAATAACACTTTATGTGGCACCTAATCCACATGTCTATCTGTAGGATAATTAGTATTTGTTGTAAAGAAAATGAAAGCAAGTTGAAACAGTGAATGTAATAGTCCACTCTTTGAGTCCAGGCCGGTTTGCTTTCCTGTGGGTTATTTTCAGTGGCCAGAGCAGGAAATGTCTGGAGAGGAGAGAGGGCCGAGCCTCTGGAAAATAACCCCTCTCACTCTCTCTCTCTCTTTCTTTCTCTCTCTCTCTCTCTCTCTCTCTCTCTCTCTCTCTCTGTGTCTGTCTGTCTGTCTCTCTCTCTCTCTCTCTTTCTCTTTCTCTCTCTTTCTCTCTCTCTCTGTGTCTGTCTCTCTCTCTCTCTCTTTCTCTCTCTCTCTCTCTCTCTCTCTCTCTTTCTCTCTCTCTCTCTCTCTTTCTCTCTTTCTCTCTCTCTCTGTGTCTGTCTGTCTGTCTGTCTGTCTGTCTCTCTCTCTCTCTTTCTCTCTCTCTCTGTGTCTGTCTCTCTCTCTCTCTTTCTCTCTCTCTCGCTCTCTCTCTCGCTCTCTCGCTCTCTCTCTCTCTGACTATCCCTCCTCATTTTTCTCTCACCCACACACTTTCTTTATCTTATACCCTAGAGGTTATTGTCAATACAACAATAGTCAAGTCATGACTTGAAGAACATACAGTTTCATTCTGTTTTTTGTAGTGTTGACTTCAGCATTTTTCTGCATTAGCATTATAAACAGCATGTTTATAATGCATTGTTTGTTAATCTTTATTTCAGTATTGTCTTGCTGTACTGATATTGCAATATGCAAACAAGGCCTCTAATCAATCCCAAATTTGCATTATGTGTTGTTAGTAGGGGTGGGCGATATGGCAAAAATATATCATGCTATTTCAACACAAGACATTTTTTGATGATTTGAAACAAACAAAAACAGTAGCCCCTCAAAACCAAGAACGCAAAGACTTTTATTCAGCATTTTGCAGACAGCGCTGCACTAGATCCAGTTCAACAGGTCTAACTATGCATAATGAAACGTGGTAGAAACATGTAGTAGAGTTGTGTCATATCTGATATATCTGATGATATCCACAATATGCTTAGAAAAACAAATTGTGATAATGTATCCCATAATTATCAAATTATTTATCATGGTAATGATACAAGTCATCATATTGCCCATCCCTAACTGTGAGCATCCAGAACAAAGTCACATGTTCCAGAGATGTTTTGAAGAATCAAGACAATCACATGATTCAATAGATATGAACAGTTTTGGTCAAAATAATGCAGGCAGACCTTTAATCTTTCTACATCCATGTTTTTTTAATATATTACAAAGCATGTCACTTTTAAAATATGCAACAATATAATTGCAACATGGTATATTGTCCATATTGTGCAGCTGTAATTGATGTTTCTTTAAATACACACCTCACATGGACGTCTCAGTGAAAACATGCTTTGAACTAAATTCATAGTACATACTATGAATAGTCTTCCCTTTTAGGGGATTTATGGCTGCAATATATCAACCTGTAACCTGTAATGTTAATCAGTAATTCTTCATAATGCTCCCAATCAAATTACACTGAAACTCATCACAACAAGGACTGGAACACAGCTGTCTTGTACAGCCTGTGTGCTTTCATCTGGTTAACTATCATGGCAGACCATCATTTTAATGAGTCTCTCACAGAACTGGTTCATTTTATAAACTTATACATGATATATCACCATTATTCCAGAACCAGTAAAGCAGCACACATTCCTCTACTGTCCACATGTTTATTTGTTGTGGCTGTTGGAAGAACAGCAGATCCCTTGCACAGATGCTCTGATTTGTTCTCACCACCCCCCCAACACTGAGTGTTTTAACCGCCACAGTAACAATAATAGAATGGAGGCAGTATAAGTGAATTATGGAACCTACAGCATTTCAAATCAAAAGGGTCTCTCTGTAAATGATGTAGCACATAATTGCAGTGTAGTGTAGTGCTTTAATTAGAAAAGGTCCTCATTAAAAACCCCACTCAAAACACCACAGCACTTTGTTCTCTAAGCAAATCTACTTGCTCTCTGTCTTGCTCTCAGTATTCCAGTGGCTGGTCACTCTTCTCTACTTAATGCAAGTCAGGCGTGAGCACTTGCTGTGTAATTTCATTTACTGTCTGGCGTGTGTCTGTTTGTGTGTGTGAACTGACTTTGTAGAAAAAAACAGAAAAAAACAAAAAGCTTCATGTTTAAATTTTTTTACACCTGAAAGACCAAGATCATTTGTTTTTGTCTGCTAAGGATATGATTCTGCTTTATATATATATATATATAATTACAGATACAGGTACATAAGTAATGTATTATTACATGTAAATACATATATAGATATATACACATAGGATGTTATTATTAAAAAATGATTTACTCTCAACACACTCGTGACCCCATGTGCTGACAAGCTATGAAAAATGAATCTGTGTGTGAGTCTGTTTTAAATACTCATCCTGAGGGAGACGTTAAGTATTGTCAGAGATTGCATGCAACATCCTTAACCACTTCTCCTCACGTTTTAATAGTGCCACATTTATTAGTTTAACATTGACCAACTGCCTGGTCAAAACACTAAACTGTATATGTGTGTGTCTGTGTGTGTGTGTGTGTGTCTGTGTGTGTGTGTGTGTGTGTTCTCTCTCTGGCGTCCCTTTACAGAGTGAGTTTATATAAGCTGCCTGAGGCAGTAAACAAGAGGAGCTCTGTCTGCCTGCAGGAGAGAGAGAGAGCAAGAGAGAATGACAGAAAGAGAGAGAGCAAGGGAAAGAAAGGGAGCAAAGTGGTAGAGACGAGTAAAAAGAGAGGGAGGGTGAGCAAGAGATGGTGTATTTGTGTGAGTGTGAGAAATTAGTACTTCACACTTTTAAAAATGGACTACTTATTCTAATCCAATAACATTCGGACAAGCGAGGAGTGTTTTTCACATGCAAATGTAATTTTAATTTTAATGCAGTTTTATTTATAAGCACCTTTCAAGTCATCCAAGGGCACAGTATAATAAGACTAGTAAGTACTAGTTAATAGAATGCAAAATGTTTGAAACATGTTGAAACAACATTTGAAAATCATTAGTCTTAATTAATCATTAATCATCATTAATATAAAATATTAGTAATAGCAAATCAAATAAAAACATAATAAATTCCTCAAAGATTGACAGTTTAGGAAAAAAAAACTTTAAGGTTGTGTGTGTGTGTGTGTGTGTGTGTGTGTGTGTGTGTGTGTGTACAATTGGAAAAGTGTAAGAAATATTGAAACGAGTAAATACTGACTAGAGAATTTGCATTCTTGAATGCATGTCAGTTGCACAGCTTTAATACTGTATTCAAGCAATTGTATTTTTTGTGAGAAAGCCATTAATATGATTTGTAGGCTGCGTGTATGTATGTATGTGTACATCTGTGTGTCTTTAAATATGAGGTCCATCTGGTTTCCGTAGCAATGTCATAGACTCAATGTGACTTCCTGCTTTGCTGACAGGGCTCAGATGGGCGGTGACCTGTCTGAGGAAGAGCAGGGGCTGAGCTCGAATGAGGACGATGATAACAGCTCCACCTCCAGCAAGGAAGATATGGACCAGTCCAGAGACAAAGAGGTATCAACAAATATCAACTGCCTGGTCAAAACATTAAACTGTAATGTAAGCAAGCGTCTGTCTATTACATGGCTCTACCACAAGTAAGTAATGTTGTTAGACACAATGTAAAGTAAAACCTCTTTTACATGGTAGAATCACTGTAATGCACAGTCATGAGAGGCTTATTTCTTTTATAAAACACCATTTACCATTAATCAGTGTTTGATAAATAATTTCATTTATACATGCTAACAACAACAGTTTCTTCCGCACACAATGGCTGTCACTGATATGGATAACTATTTGCGTTTTAAGGGCACTCTTGACTACATCGGCCACTTTTTTCTTTTCTTCCATTTTAAAATGGAGTGGAAAATGTAAAGTTAAAGTTCACTGAACATCAAGTAGCAAGTTAACAGAATGTTTAAAAAAACAAAATGTTTACCCAAAATTTTGTTGGCCCGTGGGGCTTGGCTCGGCCTGCAGACCTCTAAAAATGTTTTCAGGACAATCACAAAATTACCACGTTGAAATGCTTTAACACGATCAACAAGATTTTTTTTTAATCCCTTTTAGCTTTTAAAAACTATAGATACATTTTTTTTCGCCAATATCTTGGGGAAATTTAGCAAATTTTTCAGATTTATAAATACGCTACGGCTCATTGTTAGGTTTTTCAGAGGTATCCCGGACGTAGTTACAGTTGTGTAGTCTATGCAGGGCCAGCTGGTTGAACCAATTTGCTACAGCGCCACCCTGAGACAGACAAGTGCTGCATCACTAGTTAATTAAGGATACCAGAGATAAAAGCTTGCCTATTGTGGGTGAAGCAGCTAAACAATAACCCAGAATTTGCATTTAAGCATTTGTTTTACCCTAAAAGACATTTCACAGGTTAATTAAAAACAAAAATTGGGCAAGGGGTCAAACAGTTTTACAGTGAACTGAGCTGAACTCTGGATCTTTACATGCCCAGCCAGTGCTTCTGGGTGACAGCACTGGTTTTACACAGAAAATTTAGCTTCTCACAGAGAAATACTTTTCAAAATATGTTTTGTTATTCAAAAATAGCTGAAACTGATATGAGTAACATAATGGAGGCTGCCTCAGATGAGCTAATGAGCTGAAACTACAGCTAACTGCTACAACACTGGATGCTGATGGAGACTCGTCGCCTTTTACAAACATTTTTTTCCCTTTTCAGAGGACAATGTCACAACATGATAGTTTCTCAGAGAAATATATTTTAACTGCGCTTCACGTTAAGGCAATCATGTTTCGGAGTACCAAAGTGTAACACACTTGATCACTGATACAACAAAATGTGCAAAATGTTCGCATTTTATAGTTCTATTAAAACATCGGGCCTGTCAGTCTTCCTTCAATAAAACATAACAAATACCTAAATTATACATACTCAAGTTATTTCAGTTCTCAAATGTTTAAATAGTTAACCAAGCACTTGAATATCTGTGCACTTTTCTAGTGATACCTGTTGGTTACTGCAGTCATGGACCAAGAATTAAGCAGTTGTTGTACTTTTTTCCTGATCCCCATTCTTCCCGCACACAGAGTACTTTTACAGTAGGCCATGGTTGCCAAGAAACATAACAATCAAAGAGTATTCCATGAACAGCCGGATGGTTTGTAATAAATTATTATTACAAATAAATACAGAATTCCGTTGATGTGTTCAATCAGATGTGTATAAAGTATCTTGCAACTGCTTGGAATGTGGATCAGCCAATCAGATTTTAGAAAACAAACTATTAGTTTTATCAGACTTCTGCATTCATAGATGATACAAGTTGTGTTCTTGCACTCTCATGCATACAATATAAAAATGGTCCTTAAGTTGAATGAAAAACCTGTCTATTAAAATGTCAATTGTTTATCTCAAATGAACTTTTTAACTGAAAGCATCAGTAAAACATTTTTTTTTGTCGGTTAACAATTAATTGTTTTAATTGTCATTTTTTACTTATAATCTTAAAGATTATGTATATATTATCTTGAAATCATTTTGGTCTAAAAGCATATGTTCAATGACTGAAATATTAGAGAATTATAAACAGTGAAGCTGATAACTATCTAAGAATTTATTTCTAAAAGAGAAAATTAAATTTATTAATTAAATTAAATTAAAAAGCATCTCAGGTGGCTCCTCATGAAGCTGCCTAAGAGAATGTCTATGTAAAGTGTATGTAAAGCTACATCAAGGCAAATATTTTGATAATAACAAAAGTTTTGCTGCCTGCATAATTCCATTATTTCTTAGTTTTGATGTCTTTATTATTCTAAACTCTGGAAAAAATTACTAATGAAATAAAACCTCTATGAGTAGGTACTGTGTTTTATTCTCTCAAGTTATTTTTTTAGGGTAGCAAGATTAACAAGAGGGAGTGGAGCAGGAGTGTTTCTGAGCTTTGACTAATCCCAGCAAGACTGTGGTTCTTAATGCTGAGGGCTCCATTTACTTCTTGCACAAGTTTGTCTTCTACCTGCTGTAATACACCTGACTCATGAAGCTCTTGATAATTAGTTGGTCAGTTGAGTCAGATGTGTTAGAGCAGGAAAAGACAAAAAGAGTCTAGTACGTGGGTGACGGGGATTGAGAACCACTTCTTCTTTCCCTTTAACCCCTTAAATGGACAGGGACTGTTAACAGGTCCAGGCTTCCGTTCCTCACTGGATTGTGTAGTGTTCTATAGCGCCGCACAGATCATCATTTTGACAGAATTCAGATTTTATATTCTTTTTTGTGTTTCATCTATCAGTGTTCTCTCACTACAGTACCCAGCTTGCATTATGCAAATGCATTGAGACGAGATCCATGATGAGAATCCTCCACGACCATAAAGAAGTCTTGATTGTTAGCATAGCCACTGTGTAGAGGCTAATAAATGCAAACATAATATTCAGCATTTCTGTACATTTCTATCAGCGTGCCCTCAAGTATCCACCCCAAAACAGTTGTAGTTTTTCAAAGTTTCCTCCCACCTTCAAGATACATCATGAGAAGGGAGTTTTCCCAGTCTTTAAATCAGACAGTCTGACTCTAGGGACTACTATGGCACCAGTAGGCATGTTTAACCAAATGTAGTGATGGAATTTTTTGCATTGGCCAGAGTCTTCCAAAATTGTCAGCCAGTTGACATTTTTCCACGCAGTTACTGAATAATAAGCCTTGGAATGTATTAAGCCTGAGAACTGAAGAGGTTAAATGAGTAAGTCAGTTAAAAATGCTGAAGTAAACAGTAATGAATGGAAGTTAACAGGGCACATAATCCAACTGTTAGTGTAATTGAAAGCTACTTTTTATTGCTGAACGTTCTTTATTGTGCCCTTTTTCCTCACACTCACTCGCTTTTGCTTACAAACTAGGGACCAATTGATATGAAAATGTAGTCTCTGATACTGATTTAAAGGAGCTATAAATTCTGATAGCCGATTACACAGGGCAGTATAATTTTATGCGGTCGATCATAGCACAGTGTCCAAAAGTTTTAGGTAAAAAAAAAAATGCTTAACTGACTGAAGTAATTGTCTGTTGTCAACTGTGAACTGCCATATGACTCTGTTTTCAATTGTCAAATAGTGGAAACCAGAAGTCTTTAATAATATGAATATAGAAGTACTGGGGCGGAGCTTTCTGTTAATTAGCTCCTACTTTATTTATTTATTTATTTTTAGCATTTTGGTGTGCTAACATCTTATGCAAATGCTATAAGTTAGATGTGTATTTTACATGTTTTGTTATTTTAACCATGATTGTGTTTTATCTTCAGCTTGATCAATTTAGCCTGTACTGCTGTGATCATCTACTGTAAAAAGTGATAGATTCAATTTTTAGTTTGTATAGCAAAATTTGCTGTTAAGATTTGCCACAAAGCAGCTTTACAGGAGTGGTATTGGATCCCAGATTATGGATTTGAGCTTTGGAAATATAGGGAGAAGGTTAGTGTTGAGATGGAGACATTAGAGTTAGTGAACAGTTTGAGTAGTAGATAAAAGGTTGGTAAGGTATGTTAAATTCTACACTTTTTTGTATTTTTTCTTGTCTGTAATGTTTGTGTGGTTTTATGTACCAAAAAAACACTCATCCATTTTTACATTACTGTTTTCCAACCTCTTTTTTATCCCTTGGAAATAAAGGGGCTGCTTTGTTACTGTTCCTTTTAAACTAATATATTGTTACTGTCGGAACAAAACCTTGTATCTACAAAATGATAACTTTACAGGAGAAGCAAAAAACATTCTTTACTTTATGTAAACCAGAATTTTTTTCCGAGTAATTTTGGTTCATTCATTGTGAAATTTAACACACAGTGTAAAGGGTAACTGAAAAACGACAAAAATGGAGATACAAGGTATTGTTCCGACAGCAGCGATATGTAAATGACCTCTGTTCTGATAGGCTGCCCTGTATTGTGATTCATTCAAAAAGCAGTTCAGCTGAAACATTCCTAATAGCTTCAGCGTAAATCAGTGAGACTGAACCATTGTAGGCTGATAAAGCAGACATATGCAAATGGTTTGTTTTATGTGACATCACAAAAACAACAAAAAACAGCTTAGTTGTCATAGATGGACTGTATGAACATGAGTGAGTAGTACATTTTGGATTTTTCTTTCTTACATACTACATCTGAGACTTTTATTTTTTAAAAGTGCATTTTTATATGATATGGGCCCCTGATGTTAATAAAGCATATTCCATTGAAATCTTGTGCTGGCAATACAGGCTGGAATAAGATCCAGCAGGAGCCGGAACAACAAAAAAAGAGACAGGAAGGTAAACATTAGGGAATATAGATAGTCTTACCACCGGAAAGTGATGACAGCTTCAACAGATTAATAAATATTATGACAACAATACATGCAGGCTCATGTCATGGGAAGTAAACCTAAAGCTTGGGGAAAATAAGTAGGTTTTGCAGCGCAGACTTAAAGATCGAGAGAGTATGTCTGAACCTGAACTTAGCAGGCAGGTTGGTCCAAGGTTGGGGAGCTTTGTAAGAGAAAGCTTTTCCCCCCTGATTTGACAGCAGGCCAGCATTTTGTGAATAAAGTATAAAAGGTAGAAGGACATGAAACCAATCCTTGAAAGTTATATTAGTTGGAGGTGTGTGTTCAATACAATATAAAATAAATGACTTTAAAGCAATGTTGGTGTTTCACAGCATGATTTTTACTGATTAATCCGTGATATCTGCTAATTTTATTGGCCAACCAATATATCGGTCTTCCCTATTACAAACGCACAGACAGAACTCATGCAATAGCAGGAGGTCCACTCAGTCAAACTATGTCCTTATGTTGAGACAGACACTGAATCCAAATAAAGACTGAAAGACCCTCCCCAAAACTACTCCCCCCACTCCCCACAGATACACACATAAACCTCATAGAGAGCGAGAAGTGTGCAAGCTTTTACTGACATGAAGTCGTGTGTTTTCAGTTGCCAGAGATGGTTGGATGCAATGAGTGTGTAAGTTTGATGTACATCATGTTATAGCTAGTGATAATTGTCGTTATACTTTATTATAGCTGATTATGTGTATTTCTTCGATCAGGAGGTAGAGAAGGCGAAGAGGAATAAAGTGGTTCACATTGCCATGGAGATCATGAGCTCAGAGAAAGTGTAAGTAAAAGCTTGCTGTGTACGTGTTTGTATGTTTGTTTGTTTGTTTGTTCTGTGTGTGATCTTTTTTTTTGTGTGTTTATTTTGTGTATTTTTTGTGTATGGTGTATTTACAGTTAGGTCTGACAAACAATTAAAATAATGACTCATTATCACAATCACATTTTGTGTAATTAATTGCAAATATTCACATTTGTCTTATTTGCTGAAATTTGACCCTAAAGAAAGATTTTTTTCTTCATTTAAAAAGCTGTGCATTTTGTTGTAGCCATATGAGCGGACAAAATAAGCTTCATCAGAATGTATTTTTGTATATTACCTTCAGTAATTCAATAACACTATTATCATGTCAACACAGATTCACTGAACATGAAAATCAAGCAACAGTGACTGCATGTTCCAGAGTGTTAATATGTCGTATACAGTCATATGCAAAAGTTTAACATCCCTAGTTGAATTACACATTTTCTGGTTTTCTAAGAGACAATCGGTTAACGCATGCTCTGCAGGGAACAAACTTAAATTAGCCATTTTTCTGATAATTTTAGTGCACAATTTCTATTTATTTGCTGCATTTAACACATTGGAAAAACATAAAATTATCTTTTCAAGTATGTTAAATTTAGCAAATAAACAGTGCATTAAAATGTGTAAAACTGCACAGAGGATGTCTTCACTTATTTTCACTTAGAAAATCAACACGTCACTTGATCGGGGCGCCCAAAGTTTTGCATACAACTGTATACATTCAGTGGTTCCAACTCCTCTGTGATTGTAGCCTCTCACTCTCGATCATAAAGCTTGTGGATTCTTGTCACAGTGGAGGCTCTCCAGCTGATCTGTAACTTTACACTTTGCTGTTGCTTTTGTCAGTTGGCTGCTTGTTGATTTATCCATAGTTCTTCTGTGAGCATTGTCTAGTGTAGTCAGCTGAAGGAGCTGAAGTTATCACTGTAAAAGCCTTTTAAAAGGTGTGTTTTAAAGAAGACTACAACCATGAATTCTGTTATAGCAACATATAAAGCATTACCAATTGGGTTTCAGCCTGCATTACAATGGATGGTTGGAAAGGTTTAAGAAAACGTGTTAACAACGTTGAAAAGAAATGGTGGTGTTGATCATTTCTAGCGTTAAGTATCACACAAAATTCTAAAGCCCCAGTTATTGTTATGGGTCATGTCATTGCTGTCAAGACCTTGTAACTCGTTTGAAAAATATCAGCTGTCCTTTACATTTTGTGAACATATAATGACTACTTTTTGTTACTTTTAGTTAAGCTAAGGAACTTTTTTTCATTCTTTATAAAATTACCAAGGTTTTATTACAACAGCCACAGTATGGCAATATATAGAGTTAATGTAATTCTTATAAATGTGTCTTTTACAGATTCGTGGATGTTCTGAAGTTGCTACACATCGTAAGTTGCTATAAATGTATTCACATGTTAATTCCTAAACAGTCTTTTGGTCCAGTTATAAGAAAAACATCAGATATTTAGAAAAGAACAGATACATATCACACATATTTAACGAATGCTTGTGTTTATATTGCAAAGGTCACAGATTTATAGATGTTTTGGTGTTTTTCTCTGGATCATTTTTGGTGACCGGAAAAGCTTAAGCAGAGTATAAACACTGAAAGGCACACATGCGCACACACCTGTCCCTTTATTTCAGACTGGGCTGTAATGAGTGTGGAGGAGTGTGGGCCCTGCACAAGGCTTAAAGAGGATCAGAGACAGAGGGATGGGGGGGTTGAATGAAAGGAGAGAAGGAAAGAGATACGCAGAATGAAGGAGTTCTTGAAGCACAGGGAGAAAGCCGAGACAAAAATAGAGGGAAAGAAACAGAAGGCAAGAGATAGCGAGACAAAGGAAGAGAAGAGGGAGAGATTTTTAGGAAAGAGGTCACACCCACCCTTCTGTCCTGCCCACGCAGTTGGCTATGACCCCTAACAGCTGCCCCTAAGAAGGTTGTGTGAGTGTGCGTGTGTGAATGAGGGAGAGATTATCCTCATACCAGAACTCTTAAATAGATTCTCCTGGGCTCTTCACATGAAAACTGATCTAAATAATAACTTTGGGAATGTGAAGCGTGTGGTTATGTAAATTATGTGTACTGCTCTGCAGGTTTCTCTATTGTTTTTATTTTTATTTTTTTGTTGTTTTTTTTTTGGGTGCGGGCAGCGTTGTTGCTTGTTTGGTCATGTCTGGTGTTTGGTCAGTTTTCTGTTTTTGGGCTGCTGAGCTGTGTTTTGTCTGACGGTTTTAACATTTGAATCAAGGGTACTAAAGACTTGCTAGTCCGGCAATTAAAACTACAGTACAATTTCTCCATTTTCTGTAAGTGCATAAAGTGACATTCTAGACTGATAACTTTGGTGGGTTTTTTTGTGTGTGTGTGTGTGTGTGTGTATATATATATATATATATATATATATATATATATAGGTGTGGTGTACATATATATAAATATATCTATATATATATATATATATATATATATATATTACGTACACACACACACCCATGTATGTGTATGTGTTTATATATATGTGTATGTGTACTGTGTAAAAGTCCAAAAGACGACCCTTCATTTTGTTACATTTCAGTCAAACAGCCAAAAAGCACTAGTTATTCATCCATCAGGTACATTTTTAGTCATCTAAAGAGATAATATATAATTCTTGTGCATAATAAAGGGGAATGTCAAAGGAAAATAAGTGGGGGGGGGAGGACTTTTACAAAACTGAAATAAAAAAAAATGAGTAAAAGATACAGAGAAAATGGGCCTCCTAATAACCGTGCAAGACATGGTAGATCACCAAAATTGTCACCATCAGATAAACAGCACTTAAAGTTTCCATCTTTGAGAGAGAGGAGAAAATCAAGCTCCACTGTTGCTTCAGATCTGAAAAAATCCACAGGTGTTTCTGTCCTTCCGTCCACTGTGAGACGTATCAACGCTATGAGTCTCAAAGGATGTGTAGCTGTCAAGAAGCTAATATTGAGGAAAAAGAAATGCACAAAAGAAAATTTGCAGATCAAACAAGAAGCTGCTGGTGTTCTCAGAACAATGGACTGACCAACACAGTCCAGACCTCAACATCACTGAATGTGTTTGGGATTACTTGGATCATGAGAAGCAGAAAATGCAACCAACTTCTAAGACTGGACTTTGGAGGTGTGGAAAAATATCCCTGCAGAAAAACTGAAAGCAAGACTCTTAGAAAGAATCGAAGCTGTAATAAAGGTAAAGAGTGGACACACTAAATACTACAAATCTTGATATCATATTTAATTGTTGAGGCTTCTGTGTAATTTTCTGTTAAAAATTCTTTTTTTGTGACACTGAAAAATAAATAACTTGCTCATAAGGGCCGTTTTGACTGGAAATTAAATAAATGAAGGGTGGTCTTTGACACAGTACTGTATGTGACATCTTGATATTTTTTTCTGAGTTTTGCAGACTCAGAAAACAAATTGCACCAGGAAAACAGTAGTGGCACGTTTTAAAAAGACAGGGAAAAATGTGCAGTGCAGTGATATTTTTTAACATTGAACGTTAAAAAGAAAACTGTTTATGAAGGAAGAGGAGTAAAACGAAGCATAAATAGATAAATAAATACATAGAAAGAAATAGAAATAATATGGGGGAAAAAAACAGTTGCATAACGTGATAACATACGTTCAGCTACTTGTTACTATGCAATTGGAGTTACTATAGACAGGTTGTTTACCTGCTTTCAGTAACTTCTGTAATTGGTACTGATGATACCCATGATACACTGTGAAAAGCGCATTGTGACATAATCACAGCAGCAGTAATATATTGCCATATTGCCCGCCCACTAGTTTTAATGTTGGCTGTACAACAAACAGCTCTTTTGGGCCAATTTGGGCAAGCATTGACTTTAAGACTTAACTGATATATTGATTGGTTGATAATATCGGGCGATATTAGGATCCCATAAATTAATTGCAAAATTGCCACTGATAAGGCAGCATTGATTCGTTTATTGACTGTTGATTAGCTTGTTGACTGTTGATTAGCTTGTCTTATATTGTTATGACCCTCTGACGTTAAAGGATCTACCGATTTATTTCCGGTCTGTATAGTGTCTGCTAAACTGAAAATCATCTGCTCACAAATGCAGTAAAGTCAGAACTGGTATCTACTCCTAACTATGAAGAGAACTGTGACAAAATGTATTTAGTATACAAATAATCTGTATATCTAAAATTATAAGTGTAATTATACTGCCCCCTGCTTAATCACCTTAAAATCTGTATCAGTATTTTTCACAAATGTTCATATCGGTCAGGCCCAAGTGTAAACTTTTGGTCACTCTGCAACACTCTGCTGTAGCCTTTCTGTATTCACTTCAGGACTTCCGGGATGCTGTTGCCAAGGCAACCCGTGCCAGTGGAAAGCACGTGGTGGAGGAGCGGGTGCTGAATCAGATCCTCTACTACCTACCCCAACTCTATGAGCTCAACAAAGACCTGCTGAGAGAGCTGGAGGAGAGAGTGGCACACTGGTACACACACACACACACACACACACACAGACGCTTCAATACAGAAGTGTTTACCAACAGTAGAAAACATCAAATATACAGCCTGCCGCCCAGAACCAGCCTGATTATGGTTTTTACCCGGCCCACCAGATGAATTTGGAATCCGTATTCTAAACTAAAACCATCTTGTGGACCGCAGTTGACCGTTTGCAAAATAATGATCGACAGGATGCTCAACCAGTTACTGCTTAGCAGCCGTTTCTAAGCACTACTTTTTCTGATAAGTGAATAAAAATGTCCTCAGAACAGACCTGGAGTTAGAATGGTGATGGCAGTAAAGTGCTCAGTCCTGGTACTGGAGATCTACCACCCTGTAGAGTTTAGCTCCAACCCTAATCTAATGCAACTCATCCAGGAAATGAAGGCCTTCAGGAGCATCTGACAATTAGAGCCAGGTGTGTTGGGTCTGTACTCTCCAGGGTGGTTGATCTCCAGGACCAGGATTGAGCACTCCTGGGCTAAGGGATGTAAAAAGGTGTTATTGAGGAATGTGTAATTCAGACATGTGCTATCCTGATCATCTGGAGGGTGGAGCTGTTTTTATTTTATTCCCAAAGCTAATGATAATAACCTTGCAGAACAACGTTAAGATTAGTTAGATAGCTAGCTGCTAACATTGCTCACAGCTTAATAAAGATTTATTTAGATTAAACTGGGGATGCACCCAATTATCAGCCTCTGAAGAATTTCAGCTAGAAAAAGGTCAAAAATGGCATTTTTGGGTTTCAGCCGATTGAGGAAAAAAGGCCGAAATAAACCAAAAGAATAAATAACGCTACAACAAATGTCAGCATCTGACACTAACACATAAATAGTTTTAATGATAATAAAAAAGAGAAATTAAAAAAGGCTCTTATTCCCTTCATTCTTCTGCTCCGGTCAGCGCAGACATTTTCAAACAGTTTGAGCAGCAGCATATCACCAGTGGGGAAAAAAGACTGTTTCACACTTTTCGGTTCCTCAGAGGGACATTAGAGGATACAGTGCTCAAGAACTGCTCTATTGCAGGTTTGAGACCACTTGAAAACATGACATCCTGATCGATAAGCAGAATACAGCAAAACAACAGAAACAAAATGGAAAGTCTGTGCTAGCACACCAACACCACGACACCACCTGTAGCTATTGAAAAAAATCACAAATTGAGCCAAAGTGCAAACTATAACTAAAAAATTAAATAAATAAATAAAGGTGGAATTCAGTGCCTTAAGTGACCAGTCATTTTCGTTGTTGAGGGCATTGAATTTTGTGGCGTATACTGTAAAACCTACATAATGTTAATTTTTACTTTAAGGTGTGTTTGTTTATTTATTAAGAACAGATTTTGACAGTAATAAAAGTGTATTTTCTTTATTATGTTTCATTTTGTTTTTGAATAATTCTTGTAATTATTCAAAAGCATAAATAAAATGGAAAATTTAAAAAAAATTAACAAAATGAAAAACAAAAAAGACATTTTTTAAAAAACAAAACGGGTGAAATTAAACAGGACTGTGCAGCACTTATGTTTAAAAGGTGACAAATATTAATGCTCACGTAAGGATGCAATCCAATGCATTCTTTCAGGTTTGCTAAAAGACAGCATTTGCTCAGCATCCAACTAACTTTAGTCTGTTTTGTAGGTGTTATTTTAATCAGTTTGTTCATTCAAAATGTTTCTTTCTGACAAATGCAGATAAAATAAAACAATATATAAGAAGTTATTGATGTGTTATTGGCCTATTAAATTACATTTTTTCACCCAGCCCACATTACATCAGTGTAATGTGTAGTGTAAAATGACTGACTCCCCTGGTGCAGAAACTGCAACTAAGACTAATGGTTGTTTTCTTAATACTCAAACACTCTCTCTGTGTGATCTCTCTAACACACAGGTCAGATCACCAGAGGCTGGCTGACATCTTTGTGCAGAAGGGGCCGTATCTGAAGATGTACTCCACTTATATCCGAGAGTTTGACCGCAATGTGGCTCTCTTGGACGAACAGTGTCGCAAAAACCCCTCTTTTGCCACAGTTGTGCGGCAGTTTGAGGTGGGCCTCCGTGTGTTTCTCTGTCTGTATTCATTTTTTGCATGTGTTTCTGATTGTGAGTATGATTTTGATTTACTTTTTAATCTTTCCTTCATGTGAAAGTTTTATTTAACCCTTAGATATCTAGTTATTACTGCAGTTTTACTGCAGTTTACTGTTCAGTGGCATAATTTATATAAAATTTTATTAAAATTACGGTTGATTTTACAAATTTTTTCAGATTTGAGTTTGCCAATTTCTTTGGTCAAAAAACAGCAAAATCATGGCGAAAACAAGATTTCATCAAAATGAAATCATAAAAAAATGTTCTTCTCTTCCACTTACAAACACAAATATGTTATCAGTTGAAAAACTTCATACCACACTTTAAACAGAATATCTTTGCTACTTTCTATGAGCTATGAGTGAGAAATGTTGCTGCTGTGGCAACTGCGACTTCGAAGGGTCATCTGATGTTATTGGGATCATAAAAAAAGTCATTATTTGTTTAGTCTTACATGTACCTCAGAGGCATGTGCAACAGTTAATTTTTGAGGTAAACTGTACACAGTCCCTCTGTGCATTTGTTTTCTCTACTACAGTACAAGCTTATGAAATGTCCTATTGAGTTGAATCAAGTCAATAGGTCCTAATGAAGTCAATAGGACAAACACAGAAATGTGCAGTGCGTAGTGCCTCCAGGACTAGAATTGAGAGCCATTGACCTAATGAGAGGTGCATATGAGCTAGGAGTGGTCTAATACTTGTGTTTCCCTGTCTTTCTTTCTCCCTGTGGTGGTAGACAAGTCCTCGGTGTGCCAGTCTAGCTCTGAAGCATTACCTGCTGAAACCAGTGCAGCGCATTCCACAGTATCAGCTCCTCCTGACAGGTAGAGGGCACTAGTCCACTCTCACTCAGCAAGAACATGTAAATCTTCACTGTGATAATGAAACCTTTTGTGCACCTGTCACACCTGTCATGTGTAGAGCACATTGCTTATACTGGAACTATCTGGCACTGCCCAGTCTGTACCGTGCATGTATCATTGTGTGTGTTTTCCACTCTTTTCTGCTCAGTTGGCTAGCTATTCCTATTGTTTATTTTTGAAAACACAGACTGTTAATGTGTGATTAACTACTGGACCAGTTTTGCTTGGTGTATGATCGCATTCGTGGTCTCTTTGGGCGCCACAATAGCCATTGCATGAAGGTGGGCAAATCTGAAGTGTCAATCTGAAGTGGCTCCCTATTGATGGTATTCTGATGACATCACGCAATCACACTGCTGCTCAGTTAAAAACCAGTTTTTTAACCGTATTAACCAATATATTTGAGTGTATTCCCTTGATTTTGTTTGATTTGTTGCTGTGTTGATGATAAATGAAAGCTGAAATCTAAATGGCTGAGATTTCTGCTGCTGCGTCCCAAACCATACACTAGCACACTAAATAGTATGTAAAAAGCAGTTCAGTACCATTCCAAGTGCACCCATTAGTGTGTAAGGTAAAAGGTTTGGTTTGGGACACAGCATTAGCTCAGCCACTGAGATGCATTCAACAGTCCAGCAGCTCCAGAGGCTGATTTTAGGATTGTTGTGCTGCTTTTTAGCTGCATAATAAACATTTCCAAGTGAACTTTTAAAGTATTTCATGGTTAAGGATGCATTTATCAAAGTAAACTGGATGTCAACAAGATTTAGCCACAGACGAGCTCTCCTGCTTGATCAAAATGATAGTAACACTGAGCAGGTTTTTTGTTTATACCACTCTCTTATCCCTGTGCTCTGTCCTGAATGCTTGTTGTCCGTAGAAAGATAGAAGGCAGCTTAAAATTCACTAGTATTAAACTAGAATACAGAGTAAGTCTACTTGTATGCATTAAACACTGCTTTATAATGATCTGTGTGGCTGGTTCATGTTCGCAATGTGCTAATATTAGAGCAGATCTGATGAAATGTTTGCCCAAGCTAATCTGCTAATACAGTGTCATGAAAAGGCATGCGGGGGACAAATCAGACAGTATAGTAAACATTAGATGGGCCAGAGAGATGCATTAAACAGACCAGCAGCTCCAGTGGCTGATTATAGCTCTCCTGTGCCTCTTGTTAGCTGGCCATTAAAACTTTACAGGTAAAAGTTTGAGGTATTTTCTGATTAAAGATGTGTTTATTGAAGTAAGCTAGATGTCTACAGATTTTTCTGTGACATGGTGTTGGCTACTTATTCGCCAGCTTCTTCGTCGAAATTTGTTCTATGTAGCTATAAGCCACCTAAATGTGACTGCAGCATTTAAAGTGAAACAGAAAATTGGAATAATAAAGTGGTGAATAAGACGCCAGCTCTAGCTGAATTGTGTCCATTGTGTAAAAGCTTTGACAGTTTTGATAGCTGTTATTAGTTTTTGTACAATTAAATGTATTGGATTTTTCTGAAGTTGAGATATGTGCAGATTATATGGATCCAATCCACCAATCCAGCCAATCTTCCTGTAGAGTTTTCTTGAGACTGCATCTAAAGCGTCCAAATATCTTTTCATCCTTTTCACGGTCATTCTAATGTTTCTTCATCCAACTGCAGGGTTTTAACTGTGGCAACAGTAATGAACCAACCTATAACAGAATATAGTCAAAGTTTGACCACCGAAATGAGGAGGGGTATTCTGAACAATATAATCGAATAATATGACTTTGCACTGTAGTGCTCACTACATAGGAACATTATATACCGACTTCTACACATAAGCAGTGCGTTGTATGTCAAAATGAAAGTGATTTATATTCAGTCAAAGCTGCACATCATCTGTCTAACATTTAATGCACTATTTAGGTATAGGAGCTATAGTTTCTTGACACACTATATAGGGAGTAAGGAGCCATTAGAAATTCAGCCATAGACATGCTCTCATGCTTAACCAGAGTGAAAGCAACATTTGGCAGGTCTTTATCCTTACCCCTCTTCCTGTTTTCTGACCTGAATGTTTTTACTAATAGAAAGATAGAAAGAAATTTAAAAACCTAGTAGTGGTAAACTAGGAAAGAGAATAAGATATATATGGTGGTTTCTGCAGTTAACACTGCTTTATAGTGATCTGCATTGCTGGTGCATGTTCATAATATTATAGCAGATCTAATTAAATGTTTCCCCCAAACTTGTCCATTAATATGGTGTCGTAAAAGTAGAGGGCATGGATTGGACAGCATTGTAATGTAAAGCAGTGTACGCGTGCATGGCAGTGGTGCACATGCATGGTGCAAATTGGGCAGCGGACACAGATTGTTTTGCAATACCTTGTATCTCACAAACGATAACTTTATACGAGAAGAAAAAAAAAATTCTAAACCCATTTCAAACCCAGGTCATTTCAAAACAGTGACAGTTAAGGTTTCAACTTTGCCAGGGATGGAGTGTCTAGTTGGTGACCATTCTCCTCTTTTCTTTCTATGTAATACTGATAATTAGTTGTCTGTAGTCTGTTAGTAGCACAGAGAGAGTTCTGAGTCAAACGCATTTGAAACCACTCTCAACTGTGCCCACATTTGATTCAAGGCTTTATTTAGCCATATACAAAGAAGACATAATCTGACAACAAAATATCAAAGTGCTCTCGAACTCTCACCCAAGTGTGAAGGGCGCATGTGGGCAGCATGTAATGACAGTTCATGTTTCAGCCTAGAATCACGTCCAGGCATTCACTTATATCTTGCCCTAAACTCAAAACTACCCTTTTCTTTTATTTTACTTGTTGGTCTTAAAGCTGCTCTCCATAATCTGCTAAAGAAGTCAGTTGTATGAGCAAAAACAGGCTTTAATATTTTTATTTAATGTCTTAAAATGCATTTATTACCATAAACTTTGTTTAATTTTTTTTCATCTTCTCTTTTGTTTTATTTGTAATAAACTATGGGGCTTTATAATTGTACAAATATGAATATGACTGACAACTAATTTTCCTATTTCCTAATTCCATGCTTTTTCAGATTATTTGAAAAACCTTCCTGAACACTCCTCTGACTACAAAGATACACAAAGTAAGCACAGTATACGCACAAGCCTGAAGCTCATATCTTGTCAGTACATGAATTGAACATTGTGAACGAGACTTAAAGAGAGACCTACATTTTTCTTGTATTTATTTTTTTCCCTGAGGTCCATTTATGGTTTATGCGGGTTTATGTGCCAACAACAGTCACAATTCACTTCTACATGACCATTTTGCAACCTCTCTTTGTCTCTTAGGATTAAACAGGCTTTAAAAAACAGTCCAGGCTGAAACCCTCTTACTAACTACAGCCTGAATGGGTGGGGCTTAACTGCTGTAGGCTGAATACACCAATCAGGCATAACAATATAACCAACTCCCTGTTTCTATGCTCATTGTCCATTTTATCAGCTCCACTTACTATATAGGTGCACTTTGTAGTTCTACAGTTACAGACTGTAGTCCATCTGTTTCTCTGCATACTTTGTTAGCCCCCTTTTAATCCTGTTCTTCAGTGATCAGGACCCCAATGGACCCTCACAGAGCAGGTACTATTTGGGTGGTGGATCATTCTCAGCACTGCAGTAACACTGACGTGGTGGTGGTGTGTTAGTGTGTGTTGCACTGGTACGAGTGGATCAGACACTCACACACTAACACACCACCACAAAGTGCACCTATATAGTATGTGGAGCTGATAAAACGGACAATGAGCATAGAAACAAGGAGGTGGTCATAATGTTATGCCTGATCGGTGTTGCTGGATACATGTCAATGCTTTGGTTTTGAAAAAACACTGAATCCATAACAGGCTTCTTTTGCAGAGATAGACTATACAGACTAGGAAGTGAATGGCATATTTAAAACTTTAACAATATTTACATGCTACATCAAACTTTTTTATTTTAAAAAAGTGAGCAAAATTCAGTTTTCATTATATGGATCCTTTAAAGGAATGATTTAAAGAAATACTTGGCAATAATGAATACTGGTAGGATTTTACTGTAGGAGTGCTGTGTATGCCTAACAAATAGTAAACTCTAAACACTAGAAGTCTGTCACACTGAACAAATCTGGGGTTAACAGGGTGTTTACATCAGTAGACCCCAACAGATTTTAAGTCACAGCCTAATCCAACTTGCCTGATCGAGCTGATCAAGGACGTCAGTAATGTTTTAGACCAAGGAATTAGATTTGGGTTGGAAATAAAGAACTGTTTTTTTATAGGAGCAGGATTAGGCATCCAGTTTTATGAGCAGTGTAATTGATCATGTATGCTCTGATGTTTAAAGATACAAGGGACATGGAGTAGAATAGATTAATAAAGATTAGCAGTGGCTCTCCACAGCTTTGCTACATTGCAGGAGAGCTGATTAAATACAATTCAGATGAAAACTCAGTGGGGATTTGTTTGTAATGGATATTAATACATAAATTTAAAACTATTACTTGGAAATAGAACCTGACCAGTATAGAAATTTTGTGGTCGCTACTGATTTGAAGAGGTTAAAATTCTGATAATCAATATAATTTTAAACTTACATTTTTCTTTTATTTTTATACTCCAGTAGTTGAAGTTAAATGGATGTTTACTGACTGGCAATTGTCTGCTGTGAATTGTGAAGCGTTAAATAATATAAATAATGTGTCACTAGATGTGGAGTTAATTTAATTCTTTGTGGGTTTTTTCTTATTTTTTCATTAGTTCTTTTTATTGAATATTTTTGTGTTGTAACCATTTATTCTCATGCTATTTCTATCATGTAGTTAAAGGAATGGGTCAAAATATCAGATTCATGTAATTTTTCCACTTATATTCCACATATAGTCGATTGTCCAAGACATATTTGGAGTCCAAATTTTTCTTTTTTAATTTAGAACAGCGAGAGCAAGGCTAACGTTATTGACAAACAATAAACAACTCATTAATCACCCAAACAGCCCAAATAGTTTCTGTAAAAATACATCACCAACCATTATTAAGGTCATGTAGATTTGTCAGTGTGGTTTAGGGTACAGTATAACTTTCTTTCAACTTTAAAAATGAACAAAAGTGCAGGCAGCCAGTTTAGACAACAGGGTGTGTATTCTCAAACCACCTCAGGAATAGGAGTGCTAATCTAGACTCAGTATTCGTGGCAATAACTGTCATGGAGGAATCTGATCCAAGATCAGTCATACCATGCTCTAAACCACATCGACAAGTCTGTGCGACCTTAATGTAGACTAGGATGCCATTTGAGCAGGTTGAGAAATGTTTTGGTTATATATTTTTACAGAAATGGTTTGGGCTATTTGGGTGACTATTGCATTCTAGTGTTTGTTAACAACATTAGCCTCATAGCTCCAGTTCTCAACTTAAGAAGCAAAATTTGGACAAGCATGTCTTGGCTGATCGATTATATCTGAGGAAAACTGGGTAGTTTTGATTAATTACTGAACTATTCTTTTAAACAGGTGTAGCCTCATATATCCCCAGTGGCACAGTGGTTTTACTCTATCGAGTTTGCAAGGTTTTTTCAAGTTTAAAACCAAAACAGTTAATAATTATCAGCACTCAAATCCACAGATAGTCAACATCAGCCAAAACTATTGGCTAACTGATAAATCATTTGGCCTGTACTTGGGAAGTTGGTTTGAAATCAGTAGTGCTTATTTTGCTTAGATTTCTTTTTTGTTTTGTTAAAAAAGTGAATTTTTCTTTTTATGTTTATCCAGCTGCTCTTGGTGTGGTAAAGGAAGTTGCAAACCATGCCAATGACATCATGAAACAAGGGGTATGCATAATACAAATACACACATGCTCAGCAAAAGCACTATATAAAGCCTGTTTAAAGCTAATTTTTCCACTAATTTAATCCTAATCTTATCCTCCTGTAAACAAATACAGGATCCATGCTCTTAGAAAGTCTCATAAAGTACTTTTTCAAAGTCAAATTTGTTGCATATCTGACATAATGAGCTTAAACCAAGCCTTATTGTCCATAGGTGGGGGGATGGGTGCAGTCTGTCTTACCTCAGATCTCTTCTTTCTAATCTCCACCGTTTCTCAATATTTCCTTCATTGTACTATTTTCATTCTTTTCTATACTTACTATTAATAATTTGCCTTTTGATATCAATTAATTAATTTCATTACATTTTTATTTCCCTTTCCCACCAGATCCTTTAATTCTTGCTATCTCTGCTACTGTGCCTTGATATTAAATGTTTTCTTTCTATTTGTCTTTCAGGATAACTTTCAGAAGTTGATGCAGGTTCAGTACAGTTTGAACGGCCATCATGAAATTGTGCAGCCAGGAAGGGTAAGTGCTGAGAACTGCATTACCCATAACCCTCCCTTTTTGACTAAGGATTTCTCATAATCCTCTCTTTCTGACTAAGTATGACTGGAAGTTTTATGTTTCTTTTTGCAGGTGTTCCTTAAGGAGGGCACCCTGATGAAACTGTCAAGGAAGGTCATGCAGCCCAGAATGTTCTTCCTGGTAAGAGATAAAAGTCCAGCTTTGTGTATGTCTGTGTGTGGGCCTGTGTATATGTGTGTGGTGTACATACTCATGAGGTTGCACACATGAAGTGTGTGTTTGATTTACTGCAAATATACAAATAAGGACCATTTCTACCAACTTAGTTCAAACTGCAGTCCCACAGTAAAAGAATTCAGAACTTAGATATTTACAAGGTTTGTGTTATGATCTTTTTAAACCCAAGGCATTAATTGAGATAGTAGTAATCTAAAAATATACTAAATCATTATTATGGGGTACTTCCTACTGGGAGGTGTCAGTCCTAAACCCTAACCCTTAAATTTCAACTTGAAAATAATGCTTAATTTTTCTTATTGTTTTTTTTTCTTGGCTGTTTGATTTCTTTTTAAGTTAAAAGATTTAGATTGATCATGCGTTTAATTTAAAAAAAAAAAAATCAGAAAATGCTGCCCCATGTTTTCATGTCACTACTGAAACACAAGGAGTTTTAGTCCATAGGTGGAGCCTTATTTTAGCCACACCCCTGCATTTTAGAACAGGAAGTCAGACTGCATCCCTGTCCCTCATGGCCACATGGTGAGCAGTTAGAGCCCATTGTTTTGAAGTAAATATGTCCCAAAGTCTGAAAGTCAGTGTGTAACATTAAGAATTGTCATTACCAAAACTGCAATTGAGAACTGTTTTGTGTTTTAATCTGTCAGTCAGTCTGAATAAGCGTGGCTAAACTGCTGCATATGTGAAATATATGAATCTCTCTCTCTCTCTCTCTCTCTCTCTCTCTCTCTGCAGTTTAATGACATCCTGCTATACACTACTCCAGTGCAGTCTGGGCAGTATAAAGTCAACAGCATGCTCTCCCTGGCGGGTATGAAGGTCAGTTATCCGACATTTACTTACTTAATTAGTAACACTGTTTTTGGCAGATAGCACAGCTTGAAAATGTGTTTTGTAGCCAGCTAGAAGACTACTAAAGTAACTATCAAGGGTTATGTACTTCAGAAATTAGCCAAGTTTATGTAAGTACAGTTGTATGGAAAAATGTATGTTTTGTTGACTATGTAAGTAGAACAGTTACTGTTTATTTGCTGAATTTAATGTTTTTTAATTTAAAATGTGGATTGTGCTGAAAGTTTTTTAGGCTCATTTTGTTTTTTTTTGTTGTTTTTTTTTTAACTTTGCAAATAACTAGGGGTATTCAAACTTTTACATATGACTGTGTTTGTGTGCACATGCACACACATATGTACACCCCGAGCGGCACTCACTAGCACACCTCTTTGTGTCTGCTCTCTTTGTCTAATTCATCAGTTCCACTTACCCTATATGCAGTTTTAAAAACAGACTGTTGTCCATACGTTCCCTTTGATTTCCTCAAATGTTGAAGTTTTCTGCGTAAATTTGCAGACAACCTTTTACAGAAAAAAGAGCCAGTATTTTTCCACTCAGCATTGATGGCGTCAAACAGTTGAAAAACATTGCCGAGCTAGTTTGTATTTAAAGTGAGACCCAATATTCTCTATAGGGTTTAAATCTTTTCTAAAAACATTTTAAAACGTTTATTCTGTTTCTTTTAGGTAAGCAAGCCCAGTCAGGAGGCTTATCAGAATGAACTGAACATTGAGAGTGTGGAACGCTCTTTTATCCTGTCTGCCAGGTAAGAAACACACATTCTCACACACACACACACACACACACACACACACACACACACACACACACACACACTCACACACACACAGAGCTATTAAATTAAAAGCATCTGAACTCCTGTCTTTGCTGGTTTTGATTCTGTAATGTGTATGTGCAGCTCAGCCACAGAGAGAGATGAATGGCTAGAAGCCATTGCCACAGCGATAGAGGACTACACCAGGAAAAAGATCTCTTTCATCTCCAGCCGAAGCCAGGAGGTCTGTGTGCAAGAGCGTGTGTGTAGTGTCTACCGAATAAGAGTATGTGCCTGTAGTAATGTGTATGTGTGTGTGTGTAGGAGTGTAAATCTTTGACCTTTCAGTGATTTGATTACAGTCAAATTATCTGCATAATTCAATTTTTAAGATGTAAACAGTCATTCAGAGTGGTTTGATGTTTTACTGTGGAGAAACTTACCAGACGAACTTGACACAGATTTCTTTACAGTGGTTGCAATGCCCACAGTTCAAATATAGTCATTTTACTCTATTTAATTTACTATCCAAAATGGCCATTGTACCTACCCGTCTTCTGAGGTCTTATGTAGTGTTGATAATGGTAAAGATTTAAAATAAGTTTTCCTTTATGATATTGTGCCTTATAACACCTCATCATGTACCTCTTTACCAGAAAAAAAATATATTATGTTCAAACCTTATTTTGAAACTATTGTCTGGATCTACAAGCAACATATTTGTAAATGTTTTACCATTAGAAATATTAATCTCTTCAGAAATCTAGTTCCTAGCATCTCCACTGTGAACAGTTCTAACGGTAAATTTCTCTACAGTGAAGCATTTCCCATCAAACCACTCTCAACATCTTAATCATTGTTTTATGTAGAAATAAAAAAGAAACAGATTTCCTCACAATTTGATTTGATTCACTTATTTTGGTATTTTATGGTGTTTTATTTAAGTGTTTGTGTAGTATAACTATTTTGTGTTGGTTTAAAAAAACTGCCCTAGCTTCTTTGTTGTCATAGGGTTGATTGTATATATGTTTAAATGTTGTTTTTCTGCTGTGTGCAGTCTGAGGGTGTGTCTGTTGATGGTCCTCCTCTGGGTTCTAAAGCTCCTATCTGGATCCCGGACCTTCGGACCACTATGTGTATGATCTGCACCTGCGAGTTCACACTTACCTGGAGACGTCATCACTGCCGGGCCTGTGGCAAGGTCAGGGGTCAGAGTCATATTGAAACAAGAACGTTTTAAGACTCTGTATTGTTGCTTTAAAGTGATAGTTTGGCCAAAAATTAAATTTACACAGTTTTCCCAATTAACCCAAATGTAGTCGATCAGCCAAGATGTTAGATGTCTGCAGTTTCTCCCTTTAGTTTTGCACTCAAGCAATAAGGCTAATGTTGCAAACAAGTAATGGAGGTTAATAGATACCAATTAGCATTGTGCAAGCTGCATGCCTAAATCATCACATTTGCCTTAAACTTCGGAGTTTGTTAAATAGTAATACTGATTTTTAGATAAAAGTATATTACACAGTGTCAAAAACCATATAAGCAAGTCTATGTTAGATTACTTAACAAAAGAGGTGGGAAATATAATATGAATCATTGTGAAAAAATAAAATCACAGTTTGTCACTATGCTTTTCTAAGCATATCATAAATATCATCAGTACTTTTAGAACACAGTCCATCTGTGTGTTGCGTTAGAAAGAGAGCTTAATTAGTCTTGTTTAATTGGACATGTACTAAACAATGTTAAATATAAATTATTTGTATTGAATGTTTTTCATAGTATTTTTTAAATGTGGCACTATTGGCTCTTGTTTGCCTGTTCCAACACATCAGATGTCAGGAAAAAAAATATAATGTAATATCATGTATAATGATACTATTTCTTTGCCATATTGCCCACCACTACTTAACAATTCACATTTTGAAACAAGTGTGTAATGATATGGGCATGCTATAAGCTTCCATTACTTGTTATCTACATTAATCTCATAGCTCCAGTGATCAAGTGAAGAAGCAAACTTCAGACATTGAACATGTCTTGACTGATTAATTGCGTTTGGGGTAACGTTGTGTGCATTTGACTTTTGGCTGAACTGTTCCTTTAACAGTGTGATTACATCAATGCAGGTGAATAGAAATTGACACTTTCCATTGAAGTGTACTTATTTTTGACAGGTTGTGTGCCAGGCATGTTCATCAAATAAATATTACCTGGAGTACCTGAAGAATCAGCTAGCAAGAGTCTGTGACCAATGCTATGCCAAACTCCAGCAGAAAGATAAAGGTTTCACAATTCTCTCCTTATTTGCTTGATTTAATACGATTTATTTTCTGACATTAAGCTGAGTCTTATCATAAATCTTCTCCCGTCTTACACCCCAAACTCCTCAGGTAACCAGTCCGGGGTATGTGTTTCACCCAGTGGACGAAGCTCAAGCTCAGCATTCTCCTTCTCTAGGAAACAGAAGAAGATTCCCTCAGCACTGAAAGAGGTAACCATAGGGCTAGGACCACTTATTGATTATAGTGACTGTTTTTTTTATTATTATTTTTATTATTTTAATTTTATTTTATTTTTGTATGCATGCACGCTTCAGTCTATGATTGATCAGTGAGCTGTAATGTACACTAAAGCACAGAAAAAAATTGCTATCAGCAACAGTATTGCATTCTAAATTTTAGTTTAATGTTGTGAGGACTTTTAACAAACTGAAAATTTCAAATCAGTTTGGGAGAACTGGACCAATCGAGTAGTGATTGCAACAAAGTTTTTCTCTACATTAGTGCTGTGTGTACAAGAGCAACCCTGAGCTCTAAAGTGAAAGAGGGCATTAGTGTTAATGTGTAAGTTTTCAAAAGTTGATGGTTTTGTGGGTTTTTGTGTCAAAACATTGACTTTGTGTGAAGAGGCCTTATGGGTTTGCAGCTCCCCTAGCAGAAATGGAAAATGTCTTAGATGTGGTTTTGTCCTGACTTATCTTTTTTTCAAATATTTTCATCGTCCCGTCTTTAATCATTATAGCAGCATTAATGCAACAGAGCTGCAACAATTGCTGTACCAGTACATTGTGACTGAACTGTCATGTTATCACATACAGGGATGTATAAAATAATGTTAGCACCACATGGAACACTCTTTAGCTATTTTATTAGAAATACCTACCATATAGGAGTGTTTTACAAGTGTACAATGTACTGACTGTAGCTCATCTATTGTTAAATGTATCAGTCACGGGTTCATAGTTTATCAGCCCACCTCTTCACCATCCATGGTCTAGTGTAATGGGTAACACCTCTGCCTTCTACACTGTAGACTGGGGTTCAATCCCCTGACTGGGCAAGCACCCTACACTGTACCAATAAGAGTCCTTGGGCAAGACTCCTAACACTACCTTTGCCTACCTGTGTAAAATGATCACATTGTAACTCACTCTGGATAAGAGCATCTGCCAAATGCTCATGAATGAAAAATGTGTTACATCCAAAACTGTTACAAATGGAGATACAGCATATTGGATGGATATTGCAGTGATAGTGGCATGATATCGGGTGTTGCACTGGTATGAGTCTATCAGGCACAGCAGCATTGCTGGATTTTGAAAAAATTCAGTGTCACTGCTGAACTGACATTAGTCCCCCAACTAAAAAATGTCCAGTCAGCGATGCCCTGTGGTCAGAAACCTGATGAAGACCTAGAGGCCTTGTGACTTACACAAACTGTGCGTGTACAAAGATGAACTATCATCTCTAACTATACACATAGAAGAAGTTGGTTCTGACCACTGTTAAAAACTGACAGGACCACCTGTAGTTTAGCTTCTTTAGAAATTCTTCTCTTATTAGCAGTTGTTTCAAAATCATTTGAATTAAATAAAGTAAAATTGAGTGTATTCTTGCAAATGTAATGCCATGTTGTTTCTGGTGAGTTATAGAAGTGATTAGTCCTTTATTTAAATATTCTTGTTTTTTTTCCCTTTTCCAGGTGTCTGCTAACACTGAGAATTCCTCAATGAGTGGCTATCTGCAGAGGTCTAAAGGCAACAAGAAACCCTGGAAGAGGCTGTGGTTTGTCATCAAGAATAAAGTCCTCTACACTTACGCTGCTAGTGAGGTATGCTACTCATGTTTTGCAGGGCTGGCCCCAACAGTATTTTACAGGCTTCAAATACTGGGTAACGAATTTCTAAACAAGTACTGAAATACTCGTTCTCAAAGTCACCCTTAAAAGCAATAATATTTGAAACAGTCATCTGTCTGACTGAATAGATGTGGCTATATTTTTACTAGTAATTTAGTCCACACACACTGCGCTAGACACATGCTTTGCTTCAAATCACACATTCCCACTTTCTAGCATTGCAAAATATATTTACGATAGTAATTGATGAAATGGTATGATCTTGTTGGTGTGGTCATTTATTTGAGCCAGCCCTAATGTTTTGGGTTTCAATATATTGTGTCATTTATTTGTTTACATGAGCATGAATGTGATGTGTGCCAGTGATGACAAGGTCAGAATTGTCATTGATATGATTGTGACTGTGTGTCTGTTCACGCACAGGATGTTGCAGCATTGGAGAGTCAGCCATTACTGGGATTTTTCTTGAGAGAAGAAAAGTCTGGACCAGCACAGAAACTGCAGTTTAAACTCTATCACAAAAACACTCTCTACTATATCTTCAGAGCAGAGGATATCCCTACGGCTCAGAGGTACACACACGTAACTATATACACTACTATTCCAAAGCCTGTTTCAATAATATAAAGCCAGTTTTGTAGTAGATAAATGTATAAAATGATTCTAATACTTTAAAGCAACTAGCTACTGTGAAGCTGTGAAAAGAAAATGAAGAAATTTAAATGTGTCCAGAAGGATGAACAGAGCTGTGGATGATTCTAAAATGAGAGAGAATAGTAAAATTAAACTATAGTAAAGAAGTATAGAATAGTATAGAATAGTAAAATCAAACTTGTGGTGAAAACTAGTAATTGAGGCATACTATAAATAGATAGCTACAGTATATTGTCCATCATTTCATTACATCTTGCTGTTCCCAAAAAAATATTTTGGGACTCACTGTTATAGGAGTTCTGCGCTTATGCTGATATCTGATATTTTTCATTATTTACTATGTTTTCCATGATAACTGGTTATTTTAATGTTTTCTCGAAATCTCAAGTTATTTATATCACGAGATAACAAATGTTTTCTCGTTATGTCATGCCATCCTATGTCATGCCTTTATCACGACATAACGAATGTTATTCAAGAAAACGGAATTTATTTTGTTATTATAATGACATATCACAAGATCTTGAGAAAACTAAATAAAATAACTGATCACGGTTAAAAACAAAACAAAAAAAAAAGCCAACCCCGTTGTCGTTTAGGGCTTCTCTACCTTTTATTGTCCAGTTTACAATATTTCAGTCTAAAGTTTTTTAAGTTATTACTGAATAAAATGCCAAAAATATACGGTAGTGATTCCAAACTTTTTGAATGGTGTGCTTCTGACTACCCAAACCTCACTGTTACTGAACATGGCTAACCCTAAGCCTAAACCTAACTATAACCATCACCAAAGACAAATAAAGACATTAACCCCTTAAACTGCAAGGGTCAAATGTGGACCTACACACATAATAACTGATTAAAAAGCACTTAGAAGCAAAATTCTCTTACTAATTGGAATTCATACATTTTGCAGTGCTTAGAAAGACAGTACAGAAATACATGTATACACATTTACACAGTATGCAGTTATACACACAAACTTAGTGTTTTGAAATCTTGTTTTTCAGATGGATTGAGGCGTTTCAGGAGGCCATGATTCTTTGACTACTCTGTGTGGCTTAAATTAATGTCAATCTGGAACCCTTCCTTTGACCTGCTGCACTGGACCGGCAAATAGTGACTTGAGCTCAGAAGACTCTCAGAAGAATTACAGTAACATTTGAAGCAAAGGATGCTGGTAGATGTAGTTTTAGTCTTCATCAAACTATATTACTAGAATTAAACCAGCATTTCAATGTTAAGGTTATTGTAGCCTCTTCTACCCTTGTGTCCTCTTTTGTAATGCTCCCCCACACCATAAGCAATCTAAACAATTGATTCATTTGTTTGAGATTGATCATTTTTCCTCATGGATCTGGATTCCAAGGGATTTTAATGGGGTTTTAGTAGAAGACAGCCAGACATTCCAGATTCTGCACCTTCAAGCACAAAAAAACTAGATGTTCTTGAACACCGAATGTTCTGAACATACCAGTAACATCCAGTGTGATGTTCTTGATACGTTAGAATGGGCGGCGGTATAAAGGAGCAAGTGACAGGAAGAGTCTGGTTAAAGATGTATTTGGTTGCCTGGTAACAGATCAAATGAACAGGTCACAGGTGTGATCAAGGGTCAAGTGTGGAAGTGCACGAGCAAGTGTGACATGAGGAATGTTAGGTGCCTCTAGATGCTTCTGTGGCAGAATCTATGTATATGATGTCTGCCCAGGTCTTTGTGGGAGATGTTGGATGCTGCTGTGAAAGCCAGTAGTTTTTAGACACCTTAAAGGAATAGATAAGTCCATAATGCTAACATTGTGCTGCTAACAGTGAATGAAAGTGAATAGCCAGTGGTTAGCATTGTGCAAATAGAGTCATGCTAATTGATATCATCTGGCTTCCATTCATTGCTAGCCATGTTAGCATGTTTTGTTCCGCTGTTCCTTTACAGAAACCACATTTTTATTGTACGTTTAGCTTTTTTAAACATCTTTTTTTTATCTCCTCCTTTTGTATAAAGTAGAACTCACAGTAAAAAAAAACATTAAACTATTTTACTGGGAAATAACTGGATATAAATGTAAATATGCTGTACATGGTAATATAATGCAGGTATTTAAAACAGTTCAGGATGTTTAGCCTCCTTGAATGAATTTAATGATTTTGTAATTTAACAAAGAATTCCAGTTTTCAGCCGGCTGACTAAGCACTATGTAATATCGCTGTGTAATACAGATCATAGCATTCTAAGCTGTGAATAATTACCCAGCTCAGTGAAAACTGTTAGCTCTGTTATCAGGGAAAAAAATAACGTTAGTTTCTTTACTGGTTAAATTTCTTTGTGCACCTTGTTTTTTTGGGATTACAGTGAAACTATTTTCTTTATTTGTGTTAAATGGACATGAACTAACTATCACAGATTTCCATAGAGGTCTTCTACAGTATTACCCAATCTAGTTTAATAAGTTTCATATGTTCTTGTTGATGTTTGTGTGTGTGTGTGTACTCTGTACTGCGTCCACTGAGATATATAACAGTGTATTCTGTCACTTTGGGGAAAGTGATGTTTGAAAACAAAATGCACTGTGCACTGCACACTGAACTGCCACCACTTTGGAATTTTATCTGCTGTTTTCAGTCACTTGTCACCGTTCCAGCTGGTTGGGGTTAATTATAGTGTACAGCCGATAAGTTGAAAACACTCCAAGGAAGTATTGCCCTCAAGTATGTCAGACATAGATGTAAAGAACTGTAATAAATAATTTTAAGTAGCTTTTTTCTGATTATTCTTTGTGTGTATATGTTTGTTGTGTTTGGTTGGGAACTGCAAAAGCCCTCGCATGTTGGGCAAATCATATTTCGTTACAAAAGTGGGACTGAAAAGTACTTTTATCTGAAAAGCATAAAATACACTCGGAACTTAGTGGAGGGGTCTGTATATTCTGTTTAACGCCATCTTCATATAATCAGTCATTTCTTCAGAAATGTTTTAATGTTTTTTTTTCACATTTAATATATATATATATATATATATATATATATATATATATATATATATATATGAAGAAAATAGAAAATGGTTTTACAAAATACCTGATGTGATAATACAGCTATGTGAAACTGTTAAGAACATCAAAATAACCAGCATAAGAAAATCTGTTTTGTTTCACCATCAGGAGTGGATAATTCATCAATAATTCATCACATGAATTATTTTATGAATTGACAGCAAAGATGTGATGAGTACATTTGTGTCTACAGTTGAGCATAGTGACAGTACATCATTTAAAAGTCAACCAACACCTCATTTTTTTCTCATTTTAACACATTTTATGAAAATCCTCACGTCTTGTCTTAAAGTTGTTAAAAATAGCTGAATGACGAACATTAACTAGTCACCGAAGTAATGTTCTTATTTTATTAGAAATGATCCAACTAAAAACTAAAACACATACGGGAGGAAGATTAACATGTTCAACATGTTTAATTTCTTCGAAACTCCTGCCTTCCCGATATGGACTCAGGTTAAGTGGGACATCCAGTTAAGTGGGTCACTTTTTATTGCTTTACAAATATTACTTAGATGCAGCTGTATGTGAACTAGATTTTTGGGCTAAATATTGTTGCTGACCAAAAAAAGTAAAAATTTTTATGTTTGTTTTGATTTTTAGTTTTCTACAACATTTAAACATAACAGCTGTGACTCGACAAAGAGAAATGCTCTAAAATTATTTTCAATGTAATCTCTTTACAATAACTTACATTAAAATTGTTTAGACTATTGTAAAGACACGTTTTCTTTTGGACAGCAACAATATTAACTGTTACTGTACATGTGCTGAATAGGAGTAGCCCACACTCTCAGAAAAAGAGGTATGAAACAGTCACTGGGGAGATACCCTCAAAGGTACATCTCTGTCCATTTAGGCAGGGAACATAATGGTACCATAATCTATTGAAATTATATTTCCTAAGTTGTACTGACTGCACACACCCTGTCTCGTCTCCAGGCTTTTATTTTATTGTTCTGTTATCATTAGGTCATGAAAAGGTACAAACGCATACTTTTTACTGGGGAAAAACATATTTATTGTCCACAGTTGGACCGTAAAACCACTGTTGTGCCTTTCAGGGAACATTAACATTGTTTGTACCTTGATGAATGAAAAATGTACCTGCACAGAACCTTTATTTCTAACAGTGTAAAGTCCCTTAGACTGTTATGTTGTGTCCTACAATTTACCTGTATACACCCTAGAAGTTTCCAGATAATGAGATGTTTGTGGTGGGTTGTATGAGATTGTAAAGTAGGAATCATATTCTGTTCCTTCAAATATTAACATTTAACCAATAAGTGATTGTTAGAAATTAGATGAAAAAATTGTGAAGGTTTTAGTCGTTCTGGACTAGCAGTAGTAAATCGGTGGGTCTTGTGGTTTAATCTTACTTTACTACTTTCTATCAGATGTACAAAGATGTGGTTCTATGCATACATAAGGAAAGTATCAGTGTTTCCTGGCATTTCCCTCCGACAATCGATCCTTACCTGAAAACTAACCCTAGTTGTTTTCTTTAAAGGGGGAGCCCACCAATTTTTCATAATTTCTGCATACCTAATTTGTTAAAATGTAAGTCATTCAGAGTGGTTTAACATGATGTACGATACTAGAGATTTATTTGGTCAAAATGGTTTGCAATGGTGGTTGGGAATTGTAAAGTGAAATAGAACCTAAAGAATTCTTTCGTTCCCCCCCTAAAAATATCACTATTTTACAATCACCAACATTACATATAAAAACTAAGACATGTAGGTTCACTGGTTGTTTTAGATAGTAAATAGAATGGCTATTTTGCACTGCAGACATTGTGACCCGTTTCCTATCAGCACCACTGTAAAGACGTCTCGAGTGGTTAGATTTCTCTACAATGAACCATTTCATTGAATATTTATGCTTTTGAGAAACAGAATGCATCATGGATAAGGAGAAAGTGAAAAAAAAAAGTTTGTAGTAAATAAACGAAAAATAATAATAAATGAAGGACAGAAACTTTCCTTCTGCCTGCTGCTAATCATACATGCACACACACCGGCCCAAACAGCCATATGAGTTAATGCGAAAGGTGGTATTAAATCTAAATCTAGATTTCACGCTTTCTTTAATACAATCGTAAAGGAATTCAAATATTTTTGATGTCCACATTTTCTGTTTTTGACTCTAGACCACTAAGAATTTGCCTTTTTAAGCAAACAAGGAGATTTTCAAAAGTAAAGGCATTGATATATTAGCCTTAGTGTTACTTGGTACCAGACAGATTATAAAAAAAACATTGGGTTACCTTGATGTACTACATTCATATGCAGGGTTGGGATGTATCGGTATCAGGAATATTAAGTAACTGCATTCAGTCCAAGTACCACTTTGTAAAGGCAGTAATCATAATAGTTACTTTTCATATTTTATTTTTTATTTTATTCTTTTATTCACCCACTAAATAAAAATAAATCTTCAAAAGAAACAACTGTTGTTTATGAAATGTTTTAAAATCAGCACACGTTATTGGTAGCAAACATGCTCATTAGATGAACTCTATAAGGACCTGTACGAACACTGAAGTTCCTGCTAAAGCCTGAGTAGACTGATAAACCAAAATTATGAATCAGTTATTAATGTCGGTGCTAAACTCCTTTGACTGATGATCAAACTAATAATCTTCTCAGCCGCTGACAAGTTTTTTAGTGATAAACTTAGCACTGTTATTGTACTGGACTCCTGCTCTGGGGATTGTGTTAGCAGCAGTGGACTGAAGCAGGTAGTGAGGGAAAAAAAAGAAATAAAGTCAAGAATTTCAGAACTTAAATACACATTTTCTATATTAACAGAATAATCACATGAAAAAAAATTGCCAACCAGTAACAGTGAGGAACCGTGTGAATTAGGTAACGATTACAGCGGTCTTTCCCATATATCGTCGTTTCATGTCATCACAGCTCTTATGCTACTCCACGCTGGTTCTGCGCATGATCGCTCCCAGGCGTTTGGGCAGATCCAGGTCGCGAACTCTGACCTGAGCCGAACTGATTTCACTTTAAGAAAATACTAAAAACATAGGTGTTGTGGAAATAATCCACAGTGACACGGTAAGAATCTTTTTATAATAAGCGCTGCCTTTTGACTGGATGTTTTCGCGCGTACAGAGCAGCCACAGCGGCTCAGACTTTACAGCGGTTACCTGCAGTGAGAGCGCTGAAAACACAGCCGGCCTCCCACAGACACACAGCTAGCTAGCATGGTTAGCCAGCTAAGCTTACTTCAGCTAATACTCGAGCATATATCTTCTGTTTTGCTATTTGGGACTCAGCTGAATAAGCGACCTACCTAAATTGTTGCTACTTAAGTCGTGCATTAGTAGTGAAATTATATTAAAGTTAACTTATACTGTCATGTTTGGCTAACGTCAGCTAGCTAATACTCGAGCACGGCTATTTCTGCTAACAGTTAGCGTTAGCTAACTTAGCTGAAGGCTTGCAGAATGCGCGAGCTGCCATGTGTTAACATTACCTAAATACTTCCTAAGTTAGTACGTAAACTGTTAAAATTGTGAATTTTATAAGCGCAATGGGTTCGTAACGAAGCTAAAACCAGCTTCCTGTTCGAATTTCCCCGTTCCACCTTAAGTGGTGCAGCAGTTAGACGTAATGCTAGCTATGTTCGAAGTACTGAACTCTTCCGATATTTGGTTCCTATTTTCCCGTTCCACCTTAACTGGTGCTGCAGTAACGTTATAAACGTATTGCTTAAACTGCTGCACCAGTTAAGGTGGAACGGGGAAACTCGAACAAGAAGCCGACGAGTGGGGAAGCTGACTTCAGCCTCGTAGGTTCGTAGCAGTTCGTGTCCCTGCAATGAAAATAGCCGGTCTCGTACAGCTACAGCTAACGGTATTAGCGAGTTAGTAGCTAAACAGGCTAGCTTAGCCAACGTCAAACAAACATGTATTTCAGTTCGGTTAAATAAATGACCTGACCCACCTAAATGACTTGATATATTTTTTATCAGAGTCCCGCGAATCTCCCAAACATATAGCTAACAAGGCGTTTCGAGCATTTAACAATACTAGGTTAGCATTGTATCACCGCTGAGCTAACTGTCGGCTAACGACTACTTGCTGATCTCCGTGTCCAGCAGTAACCGCAATTTCCTTAAATTTGCTGTATAAAACGAAAAGGAAACAACTGAAGCAGATTCATGTCGTGGATTTAGATGATTTAGGTAGTAATTCGAGTCAGTAAACCGAAAAACGTCTCTTTCTGAGAGCGGAATATGTGTTTGGTAGTTGGTTTGGAGCTCGCTGGGTTTATTCCCGAGTGGAAGCGCTGCTTTAACCCTTCAATGTTGACCTTTCACCCAGCCCTGGATGAAGACAAGCTTTCTTTATCTTCCGTATCAAACCTGTCATTTGGCAGGGCTTTGTTCCTTTGAGTGCTGTATCACATTCAGTTTAGAAAGAAGAAGGAAGAAAACATGGATAGACGTTTAAATTAAAACATCAGCGTAGTGCTAGGCTAACTAGCCAGCATGCTAATAAAGCTAGCGCAGCATTCAGCAGAGAAACCACAAGAAGTGTGGTGGGCAGCTGGGTTTAGCTCTGTTTTGTTTCTCTTACACGATCAAATAAAAGTTTTCCCACCCGTTGACAGCCTGCAGCCTGCAATCAATGTGTAGTTTATGTGGGCGAGCATTTATTATTGTTCACTTTTAGTAGTAGTTGGTTTTGTTATGGTAGGATTATGTACAGTACATAAGGAATTAAGGCAATGTGTTTATCAGGCTCTGTAATTTAACCAGCAAAATATGAAATAATTAACAGGATAACTTTCTCCGGTGCATGCCCTTTCTAGGCATACCTAACCAGATTTGTTTTCATAGGTACAATATATGTCTAAAAGTTTCCAGACACCCCTTCAAATTCAAGCTGCCCCCCATTACTGATGCAGGAGCAGTCACACATGAGCATAAGGCCACTGTGCCCAATGCCACGCATCAGCAAGGGGAGTAAAAAGTGTCCCCACAGCATTGGGCTTTGGAGCAGTGGTACTGTGTTCTGTAGTGATGGAGCTCCATCATGAATTGGTGTGGCATTTGTGATCCAGAACTTGCCATCCAACGTCAGTATCTGACCTCTCTGATGCTCTTGTGGCCGAATGCAATCAAATCTTCACAGCAATGTTCCAACATCTAGTGTAGCCTTCCCAGATGAGTAGAGACTGTTACTGCAATAAAGGAGGACAAACTATAAAAACTCAAATTGTTGTTGATGCTTGTGTTTGTGTGTATCTAATCAGCTGTATTTTTTGTATTAGGTGTGTGGAAGTGTGTGGATGCACGTGTCTCATGGAGAGTCGTATTTGAGCCAAAGAAGGGTGGGATCAGTACCATGGCAGGTGAAAGTCCCAGAATTCAGCTGGTGTCTGCAGATGGAGGTCTACAGGTAATAGTTAGCATTACAACAACACTTACTTTGCCTAATATTTCTCCACTAATTGCAGTTGGTGCTAACATGTGCATGTATGTGTGCAACAGATTGTAACAGATCAGCAGTTGGGCCAAAAGGTGCAGATAGTAACAGCATATGATCAGGCAGGGAGCGGCAAACAGCACTTTATATTAGCCAACGTGGATTACCCCAGCCAGGATAAACTGCTCCTGAAGCATGAATCCTCACCTGGGAAAGTTATTCTCACTTCTGCTGATGGATCAGCTGTCAATCAACTGCTCTTTACATCACCTGAACTGGCAGGTCAGCAGATCCAGGTAAGACGCTTGCAGACACATAGCACATGCATTTATCATGCATTTGTATCTGTGTGAACATTTTTTGATAAATGGATCACAGAAATGATTCAAAATCAACTATGACTCAATCTCATCATAGTAACTTAAAATTATGTTAAAATTGTGTTTATGTTCCCTGCTGTTGCCTGGCCGTCTATGGCCAGGACTCCAAGAGGATGCACCCCCACCCCACTCAGCATAGTGCTAACCACAGTGATGTCTGTTAGCTGAAGTAACAGAATCATCAGTTAGCATTTTCCTCCAGATATGCTGTGCTGAGTTGTCCAGTAATGTTTTTAACGGCAGTTTGAAAAGAATCCATGACGCTTCACATGTCTAGCTCTGTAGTATGGTATGATCGAGGGAGACCTATGTGCATTTTGATGAATCTCCTCATTGATGAGTGCTGTGTTTTGGGTTTTTTTTTCATTGTTTATGTGTAATGGTTGCCTACTAATGACAAAGAGCTGATGAGCAATAAAAAGTTGCATAATCTATAAGAAGTATTGATATTTTGATATTTATTCTTTTGAGAGAGGTCTGTTTTAAAGTAATTCCATGTGACTACATGAGTTCAGTGAACAGGTAAAATTGTGATCAAGCTTATGGCTTGATATAATCCAGTTTAATTCTGATATAGCTATTTTCATTAGCATCATTGTCATAATCTCATATAATACCAATAACAATTTGGGATTTTTTATTATTATACTTATTATTATACTTACAAAATGCTGATTCTGTTGGAAAACTAATCCTCTTAAAGAGGATCCAGTGGAACATATGTTTGAGAGATTTGCTTTGGTGACCAACTGGCACTCTTTTTTTTTTTCTTTTTTTATAGTATATAGTAAAATGGATGAAATCTCAATTGGTGCATTCCATTATCATTCTGATGTGTCTGTGTTTGTTTTTTTTCCTCTAGTTTGTGACAGAGAGCACAGAACAAAGCCCTATTAAACCTGTTGTAGAGTACTGTGTCGTGTGCGGAGACAAGGCCTCTGGTGAGTTAGTCCCACACACACTATAGCTAGGTAGTACAAAGAAGTGTGCACCCCTGTGTGTACCTTTAAAAGTGCATTAGTCAAAATTCAAGATGCTTAACCTCTAGCAGTTGAATACATGAACTGCATCAACACTCAAACTATTGTTTTTACTCTGTGGATCTGCCTCCCATTCCTGCCCATCAGCTCAAAGCACACTTCTCGAATCAACGCTGCCAATGAGAGTTCATTTAGAGTTTACCATCATTAACAAGAATTGTCATGACTTCACTTTTTAGTGATGGTAGGCTGTTTGTTAAGGGTATTGCCTGTCTTCGTTATTTAGATATCGTGTTAGTGTTAGTACAGGGAATGATCCTGCTCTGCCTGCTGTGTGGGGGTCCTGGCCATTGAAGAGCAGGTTGAGGGGGCTGGCAGGGCATGCAGAGAAACAGATGGACTACAGTCTGCGATTGTAGAACTACAGGGTGCACCTATATGGTGCGTAGAGCAGATGGAGTGGACGATAAGTGTAGCTACAGGAAAGTGTATTTAACTAAGTGGCCAGTCAGTGTACGTATTTTATTTTTATTTTTATAAATGTCATTTATATCAGTTGCTCAGTTTTAGCTGTACATACTGTTTATATGCACTTCGGTACTTGAATGTAACTATAATTAATGCCCATTGCATATCCTTTAAATTATTCTCAGATTGTTTGTGTACTATCTAAATATATCATCTGGTACTCGGGAAATAAAGATACTGGTTTTGATTCTAGTATGGCATTATATTAACATTGCTTGAGAGGAGATATAAATACTAGATATAGCTGCATCTCAGTTGTGCACATTGAGTGTCCTTTTTCATAGATAAAACACAATTTCACAAGTTGTTAACTACAGCAAATGCCATAGCTATAGGCTAATTATTTTTTTTACAGTTTTACTTTCTAATGAGGTCCCACAGGTTTTTCAGTGAACCGTCAAACTAAGCCAAAAAGCCAGTTCTCTTAAACATAAAAAGATGTGGGAAGCGTAGTAGAAAACAAGAGAGAGGGTGGTGAATGAGATAGTGAGATGACAGTCCATTGTGACCATGGCTTTAGGCTTTGTGAAGATATACTTGATGCCTTGAACTTCTTGAGGGAAATGTTGGCAAGGTAAAAGTGTTCTGGTAGTTGTAGGAAACTTATTTTTACAAATTTTACAAATACAAATTATGTGCCATGCAGTCTTTGTGAACTTTAAGCTAGTGCTGAACAGTATTGATGAATTTCAATATCATAAAATTTTGGAAATATATCATGGTGTCAGACAGTATTTAATGTTGCATTAATAAAGTTAATGATCTCATGCTTTCTCAGTACTGCTATTTTATGCTTAAATAACATTTTACAAACCTTACATCGCTGGTTTTGATTGGGCTGTTTTGTTCTGTTTCCCTTAAAATTACACCAAAATAAACCTTACACAGTATTGTAAACATGAACAGAAGTAAATTAGATTTACAGAAAGAGTACCTACTATTTAATTTGGTTTTAATATATTTTAAAATGACTGAAGAACAGTCTGAAATGGCAGTATCTGTCAATACTGCTAAAAGTAAATGCCACTATTGTTTTGTGATGCCTACACCAGTGTACGGTTACAGATAATGCATCATCCAGCACTGCTTTAAGCTCATGAAGCCAGAGGTGTCCAGAGGCTACCTCAAAGCAGGTACCTTTGGTTGATCAGTGGTTTCTGGTAGTTTAATTTCTTAATTCTTTCTCTGTTGCCCTTCTGCAGGTCGCCACTATGGGGCAGTGAGCTGTGAGGGGTGTAAAGGCTTCTTCAAGCGGAGCATTCGAAAGAACCTTGTGTACACTTGCCGTGGCTCAGGGGAGTGTGTGATCAATAAGCATCATCGCAACCGCTGCCAGTACTGCAGACTGCAACGCTGCATGGCCCTTGGCATGAAACAGGACTGTGAGTCTAACACAGACTCATGACTTATACCATTTCTTCTCATTTTGCTCATCACAGCGCCAACATCTGTGCAACAAGTGATATTTTATGGAGAAACAATAGAAGCCATATCAATGTCAACAGCTAATCATTGCCACCCTGATGCACATGTGCACCTCTTTTTGTCCTCTCCCACTCTTTTTCTGTCTCTCTCTCTCTCTCTCTCTCACTCTCTCTCGCTCTCTCACTCACTCTCTCAGACCAAACATCCATGTCTTTTGACACAATGTGTTTAGCAGCCACCTGATACAATGTGTTTGCTAACCACCTGGGATACTATAGCAACATCCTAGCAACACCTAAGCAACCACCTGGGATACTATAGCAATCACCTAGCAACCAGCTAACAACCACCAAACAACACCCTAACAGCAAGATAGAATACCATAGCAACCTTGTAGCAACACAATAGCAACTACCGGGAATTACTATATAAACCTAATTAAGTTATCAAAAACAATCAACCGTGTTCTGGAGCTGCTTTAACTTTTGAAGTGTTATTAGCTGGCTTTTGTACGTTCACAAACTGTCCCTTTGAAATGTTGAAATGTGCTGTTTTTATTTCTGAATTCATGTTTGTATTTGACAAAGTGGAAGTTTAGCTTGCTTTCATTCCTATCAGCTGTGCAGTGTGAGAGGAAGCCAGTGGAGGTATCGAGGGAGAAGCCAGCTAATTGTGCCCCCTCCATTGAGAAGATATACATCCGCAAGAACCTCTGCAGCCCTCTCGCAGCCATGCCTACCTTCGTCAATGACAAAGAGACAGCCAGGTATACATCTGTGAAAGAGAATAAATGTCTTCTTCCTCTTCATCACGCATAAGCGGGAAAAATAATATTAACCATCAGTAACGTGTTTCACTTCCGCCTCTCTTCACCCCACCTATCATCGAGAGTAAACGCTGAGAGACCCTACCTGATAACATGTTTGACTTGGAAATATCTAACGCTGCAGAAGGGAAATGTGTTGTGATTTCATATTGACTTAAATATGTTTTGAATGTTTTTATTTACAGGTCTGCCAGTCTGTTAGATACTAACATGCTCTTGAACATCCAGCAGTCCCTCTCCAAATTGGACAACACAATCTTCATCCCTTCCTCACCAGACCAGGTAACAAGCATGCTATCCAGATAATATTGACAGGGTTTCAGTCATAAAAGAATGGGCGTTGAACTCTTAGCAAAAGTACTCAGGGTAATATATGTAATAATCATGAAATAATTATGTTTAGTTTGGCTAGTAAGGTTTCTTGTCTTTATTTGTGAAAATCCCACCATGAGGCTGTCAAAATTAATTGTGCACTTAGTGTTAGAACTGACCATTTGCATTATATCAGTCATTAAAGCACTAAAACTCTTAGATTCTTTTTCAGTTTTTGACTATAATAAATTATATCAGCTGACATTATCTGTTATCAGAATTTTTAGCTACTTAAAATTTGTATCGGTGACAAAATCTGCGTATCTGTGATGGCCTAGTGTTTAGTCAGACTAGTGTTCACCTCACAGTGTAATCTTTTTCTGATCTTCTGCCAGAATGATGCCTGTCAGGGTGATCTGAGCACGCTGGCCAACGTGGTCACGTCGCTTGCACATATAAACAAGAGCCGTGAGGTGACAGACAGCAGTACTGACCTATCAGGAATGGAGACCATGAGTAATGAAGACAACTCCATGACTGAGGTCCCACCAGATGAACAGAACTCCAGCGAGATCTCTCAGTAAGAGCAGAGATGGCTTACTCTGATGGAATAATAATAATAATAAAATGCAGCTCAAAATGCCTCACGTTGTTTACAAATGATGTCATACAAGAGCATAAAATTAAATTAAAGTGAAAAGGTAAAAGGCAAAAAATTAAGAAAGCAAGTAAGAAAAAACAGAACCTCCCAAAAAAAAAACCAAAGAACTACAAACAATACGATAAACAAACTATGGGATTATAAATGAAAATTTAAAGAACAATATAAGCTTCTTAGCATCTTGGAATGTGAAGGAGATCTCATTTTATATTTCTTCAAGCTGTTGATGTATGTGTATTTGTCCATGCAGAGCCTTTGACACACTGACTAAGGTGTTGCAGCCAGAGGAGACTGGTGGGGAAGCCGTAGAGGGGAGTGTTGCTGAGGAGCATAGCGCTGCCCTGCTGGAGCTGGATGGGCCGCTGCTGTCAGAGATGCATGTGCCCTTTAAGGTTAGGGGTCTCTACGTGTCTCGTAACTTCTCATATAATCAAAAAAGGAGTCTGGACTACACTTAGAGTGTGAATAAGGGTGGGTGATATGGAAAAAAAACTGACATTTTCATGATATATGATATGAATCACAACATTGAGCCATTCGGATTTTTATGCACAAGTCGTGATGGATAAAATGCATCAACAAAACCAAGGCTACGTTTACACAGCAGGTAAAAGTGGCCCAAATCCGATCTTTTTCCTCAAATGTGACACAGATGTGTCATTTGTGCGGCTGTGTGAACAGCAAAAAATGCATTGAATCTGACATTTTCAATTCCAATTTGAGACGCTTTCATATGTGGTACTGAAATCCGATACGTATCCGATCTGCGGCAATGCGACTCAGTCTGAACAGTCAGATCGGAATTCATGCGACTTTTACATCAATCCAACTCGACATTCGTCATAATTTCGCGCTGCTGAGACTCCTAAACGTTTAGTCTGAGGTTTCTGTACTAAAACATTAGAAGAGACTCATCAAACCGCTCCGTGTTTGAAGAGGTTTCGAACGAAACTGCAGCGTCAGAGAACAGTTTAAAGAATCCGAGGACTCGAACCAAAGAAGTGGCCGAATATCGCGCCCTTTTTACGGCGAACTCGAACACACTGTGGGTGATGAGTCCAGCTGTCAACCACTGGAACTTTATACTCGCTCCTGCGATGCTGGCGAAGACGAAACTGAAGCTCCGGGAGCGACTGGCGTTCGCCGGCCGTCATGACTGTTTACGTCTGGACGAGCCGCCACGTGAAGCATTGTTCTTTTGCACATGCGGGTCGGTTTAGGAGGGTGATCTGTTCAGACTGATGTCGCATACAGGTCCCATTTTAAAGATAATGTGAACAGCCAAACAAAGAAATCGGATTTGGTGAGAAAATCAGATTTGGGCCACTTTTACCTGCTGTGTAAACGTAGCCTATGAGTACAGTTGGTACAGAAACAGAAGTTATAGGAACAGTATGTAATGTATTTCTTGTACCAAATCATAAATTTTCTGTGGTATGTCATCAGAGTTTAAGGAAGGATGCAAAGTTAAAATACTGGCTTCTCTGACAACAGACAGTATTGTCTCCCTTAAAAGGAGCAGCAAGTTCTGGAGCAGCAAGTCTGTTTGTGTTTTGGCCTATGTTCCCGCCCACTGCCTGTTTCTCAGTACCGTTTCCACACCCCGGGCACCATAACTTAACTGCTGCATCATTAAAGGTGGAACGGGCAAATTTTAACAAAAAGCATGTGAATAAGAAGCAGACTTTAGCTTCTTCAAGCCAGTGAGTATTTTTGGAGCAGTGGGCTTTTGTTTTTGGGATAATGGGCGTAACTTTGGCTACTGTACATAGCCAGCCATGCATCTAGCTAACATTGAGTTATAAAAAATTCACATGAACTAGTTTATAATTTGCAAACAGTAAAAACATTGCAAGCATCTACATTAGCTGATCAGCTTAGTGTATGACTCTTTGTCGTTTGCTATTGTAAGAGTTTAATATTGTCAAAGTTTAACATTGTGGTCGTCGTGTAGGTTTGTGATGTGTCCTTGTGAGTTTCAAGTCTGGGGAGGAGAGGGCAGAGCAGACAACTCCAATATTTTGAATATGGACTGCAGTACCCATTTTAAACACTAGCTGTCGATATTACATATTGCTGCTTTAAAAAAAATGACATAACAGGCTGACATCCAATTAACTGTTTACTTCTTACTTGGGCAGTAATGCACGAGTGCTATACCCTGAGATATTGGCACTGACGTGCTGCAGTCATCTCTGTGCTGTAAATCAGTATACCAGTGCCTGTATCTGACAGCATAGCATCACCATGAGTATATTATTGCGATTATACTAATTATTGATATTTACTATGAGATTTCCAGACACTGACGCAACAGCTGATTAACAAAGTTTATTTGCACTCCGCGCAGGAAAATCGCTCAGACTCTTAACGGTGCTAAACAGTCAAGTCATTGCAAAGACTTCAGGATGTCTACACTGGAAATGAGACTTTAGCTGGCTACATACAATAGTTATGTAACACATTTAAATTTAACATGGGTAACTAACAGTGTGTGTGTGTATGTGTGTATATATATATATATATATATATAAACTGTCTCTTTTGGTGAAACAGTACGATATAACAAAAATAAACTTGGTGCTTTGCCACTTGCATCTGGTGTAGATGCTTTGTTGATTTCAATTGGAGTGTTTTGGTTTTGTCTTTGTGGCGTGCTCACGTTGCTGGCTGTTAAGATGTTATTTATTATTATTCTTTTCGAGAGGCTTGTGACTTGCAATAAACTTATGTTACTTTGCTGTGGCTGTTACTTTTTTTAACGGCTTGTCAATTGCTGGAGTGAAAAGAGATTTGCTCAGAGTGCTGTTATTGGGAGATGCTGGCACTCCTGGAATGCCCTTCAGCAAATCCTGTTCACAATCTGAATGGGATTTGCTGAATGAATCTGAACAATACATGGAGTTGTTCAGTGTGTAGAGGTACTGATGATACCCAGGATATACTCATAAAACCAGATTGTGATGTATTTATCACAATAGGAATAACACGATAACAGTTACTGTGAATATGATGGTTAATTGTCTTTGTGTTTTGTGTGTTCATATTTATAGCTAATGATGCCTTTGCCCATGCCAGAGTTTCTGAATCTGAATTACATCTGTGAATCAGCTTCTCGTCTGCTGTTCCTCTCAATGCACTGGGCACGCTCTATACCTGCCTTCCAGGCCCTTGGGTGAGTGTATAGGACTGCTTGTGAGTGTTCACTAGTTTCTAACCTGAATTTGGCTTTTGTTCACATCATTCTTGTGTTTTGTTTTCCTCTGCTCCGTCCTGTTTCATTACTTTTTTTTTACTGTCATTCTAAACTAGAGTGGATTTTGTAATAACGTATTTTTAGTGATGCATGATGATATCATATCTCTAAGCCAAAAAAATGTCAGCGTTGGACAGATGTTTAGGTCTGGCCAATATTTCCCACAGATCTATCACACCAAAATGTGACATTTATTGTATATTTATTTTATTTATTGATTTATTTATTGTTTGAAAAGCAGAATGTTTAGGCAACATGCTGGTGCTGTGCCAAAGTTAGCTAAAATGTCTTTACTGTACTTGTAACCCTGCATAAATAAATATGTTATATGTGTAAATATATGTTATGATGCTAATCTAGGTGGATCAAGTCCCAGTTTTTTATGTCTGTGTATCGGCATTAGCATCAGCAGATACCTACATGAAAGATCTCAGATATTGGCATCGCCCTACAATTTCCATATCAGTCAATTCCTACTTATTTTCTTTCTTTCGTTTTTTCCTTTTTTTGTCTATCTCTGTTTTACTCTCTGTAGGCCAGAGAATGGGATCAGTCTTATAAAGGCTTGCTGGAATGAGCTGTTTGCTTTGGGCCTGGCTCAGTGTGCTCAGGTCATGAATGTAGAGACAATCCTCACCGCCATTGTGAGCCACCTCCAAAGCAGTTTGGAAGAAGGTAGGACACATTTCAGTGCAACACACTATTCCAGCCTAGACACCTGCCCAATCTAAATCCTCGTACTCAGGCCCTGGTATCTCAAACTTTGGACCGACAGTCTGGAAGGCCACTCGGCTGCAAGCATATAAAACATGGCTAATGAGAGGGCACTTCAGCTCGACTTTGTTCCATGTTTGATACTGACAGCAAAATGTGCACATTGTATGTATACCTTGCTTTGGATAACATTTATTTGTTTGTCTAAAATTATATGTTCATTTGTTATTTTTGGTTTTGTTTATCATGCGCACTTTGCTATGAATTCTGGGTAGCTCCATGAGTGAAGTGGAGTTTGAGGAACCTGCATCACATGCAGCCTCTCTGAAAGTTCACAGAAAGTCAGCATTATCCCTCATACAGCCTAAACGAGTCCAAGTTTCTGCAAGTCGGGAGAAGACCGGAGATTTAAATTGGGCATCTGTATAGAGCAGTGATTACCAACCCTGTTCCTATAGATCTATTTTGGTACAGAGTTCAGTTCAAGCCTGCATTTAACATACTGCCCTTTCCTAACACTCATGCATATGATCCTGCTAATCAAGGACTTCTGTTGAAGCTAATTAGCTGGGTCAGGTGGAGCAGACTGTGGTTGGAATTAGATTATGCAGAAAGGTAGATCTCCAGGGCCCATATTCATGAAGCTTCTCAAAGTTCTCAATCTGTTTCTATCAGTAAAGTCATAGTTAATAAGAGAGGAATATAATCCTACCCTGAGAAGCTTTGTGAATACAGGCTCAGGACTCTCCAGGACCAAGGTGACCACTGGTATAGAGCAACACACATTTTGTGGTGATGAATCTGAACTGACATATTCAAATATGTGTATGTGTGTTAGAAAAACTCTCTGCGGAGCGAGTAAAGCAAGTGATGGAGCACATCTGGCGAATGCAGGAGTTTTGCAACAGCATGAGTCGTGTGAACCCTGATGCCTATGAGTACGCCTACCTAAAAGCCACTGTCCTCTTTAGCCCAGGTAAACGTTACACATAGAGGAAAAGTGAAGAGAAAGAGAGGATGCAGTTCTAAGCTATTGTGTGTTTGTGCTGGTGGTCTAGATTATGCTGGAGTGGACAGCACTCTTCAGATTGAGCGGTTTCAGGAGAAAGCTTACATGGAGCTACAGGACTATGTCAGCAGGGTGTATCCAGAGGACACTTATCGGTAAGATCCTACAGCCAGTCCTAATGGCTAATGTGTTCTAATGTATTCATGTAAATTTCCACATTTTTCTGCAAAACTCTAAATGTTCACAGGGGAAAAAAATATAGAAGTGAAAGTGAACAACAATGCTGTTTGCTCCACACGGGTTAGACTTAGTAGCAAGCCCATAAATTCATTTATCCAGCTAGTGATCTGCCACAAATATTTGTCAGGCATTTTCAGACATAATTGTTAATTTTAAGACCCTGCATTGTTAAAGTATATAATCCTACACTGTTAGTGATTTTTATCTAATGCAGGGAAAAACATTAAGAGTGCAAAATAAAACTCCATTGCCACTAAAGGCATGTTGCTTTTATTTAGCACCAGCATCTTTTAGTTAGGGCTATGAAAGCTTAGTAGGCTAACTTAGCGACTGTTTTCTAGCTAATGCTGGGCATATTACCTTGTTGTGGCAAGTTTTGGGTTTAACTGAATATTTTTTAAAATGTTAAAAATTTTAAATGAAAATTCTATTCTAGGACATGAGTGTATGTTGTAGTTACATTTTATATTTTAATAAGTATTGCATTGTCTAATAATTTAATAGAAAAGTAATAATTCCTATAGGACCCATACAATCTATAGATTTTAGGAAACTATCTTTTTTTATTTTACTGAGATCACTTTTTAAGTTGGTAGACTGTGAAATTTACTTTCTTTCTCCATCTCTCCCCCCCTCTCTCTCAGTCTATCAAAGCTGCTGCTGCGCTTACCTGCGCTGCGTCTGATGAGTGCAGCTATAACTGAGGAACTGTTCTTTGCTGGGCTCATTGGGAATGTCCAAATCGACAGCATTATTCCCTACATCCTGAAAATGGACTCCACTGACTACAACAGCCAATCAGTCAGCGCTACAGAGTAACTCTAGCTCTGGCCTCAGATACACCCAGTCTGTTGCAATGCCCAAGCTACACATTCAAGACATTACTGCCCCGAAGGTGAACTTTTGACCTCTGGAGTCAAACATTTGCAGCCATTGGGGACACTGCCTTTTGAGTGAGCATGCTGTGTAGGGGCAGTTTTGTTGTTTGCAGCCAGGTACACTTTGGAGACTGAGGACCTTGTAATTGCTTCTTAATTTCATGTTTGTATGGATCGCGGCTGCTCTTTGTATTGAGCATTGACGTCAACCCCAGTGTGCTCTTGCTTTGGACACTTTCAGTTTTTCAGCATTCCGCTCTCCATGAGTAGAAGAAAGTATCTGTTAAGGACTTATTTGTGTGATGGCTTAGAGTGCAATGCCCAGTTTGGACTCCAGAGCGCTGACTCTTTGCCGTATGTACATGAATCGTGTATATAAGTATAATAAATGTCAACTCTCATAGAGCGAAGCTTCAGGAATTTGTGTTATTTGTGTTTTTACAGTCAAGGAAATGTTACCATGTAGAGATTTGGTCATATAAACACATCCTATTTTATGATGTAGAAAATGTCATTTGAAAATGAAAAATGAAATCATGACTTGTTTACGAGGATCTGTAAGAACCTTTGCTTGGTTCAGAAATTGTTTGCTTAGTTGATAAAGTTCCATATAACGTACATGAAATCTGGAGCCACCACATACATTTTTTTTCCTGATGAAACATTTAATGTGACGTTAGTCTTTCTGTAACACTGGCAACAATCAAACTGTTAAAGTATGCAGGTTGTTAAACAGGCATTCCAGCCTAGAACTAGCATTTAACATGTTTTGTGGTATTATGCAGTATTCTGTACAGCATTATATCCCTCAGTTTGACAGAGTTTATGATTTTATTTTTGTTTCATGTTTTCACTAATGATTGTTCTCTAACTACAGAACCCAGCATGAATTACAGAAAGTACATCATACAGCCATTGGGAATCCCTGCGGTGTCAATCAGTCCTGACTGTTAGCCTAGCTACTGATATATAGGCTGATTAAATACAACCAAGTAAAGCTCTTAGTGTAACACTTACCTTAGCCACTGAACAAAATAGAAAACGGTGATTCTTTATTGAACAAAAAAAATTGATGCCAGAGACACCTTTCAGAGAAGGAGCCACACTGAGGTCGGGTATATAGACAGTGTCCTCTTCATCTGATGAGTCATTTCTGTCATTTGAGTAATCTGTTATCCTCATTGTAATAGTCCTTTGAAGACAGTTGTTGCATTTACATGGATGCAAAATCAGTTCAAGTTTTTTAAAGGTTCCCCCCACCTTCAGGATAAATCCCCTTCTGGTGATGTTTCCTAGACTTTACATGAGAAGATCTTTCTCTCAAGAGTGCTGCAGCTTTGCTGTAGGATGTGTAAATATTTCAATTTGTATGCCTTTATCTAGCATTACTATTACATTTTGCTGCAGTTTTCACAGGTGATAAACCCTTTTGCTCATGTACATGAATGCAATTCACACAGATGCACACATTTTCTAACCTGGGTCATGGGGGGTGCTAGGGCCTATCCCAGAGCTCACTGGGCGGAAGGCTAAATGCAATTAAGTGATTTTCTAATAATAATTGTTTGAGCTTTATATTAGTGCTGTACTGTATAATAAACTATATATATATATATATATATATATATATACTGTACAGTAGGTAGAGCTTGAAGCCGCTTGTGTAGACTAGTAAATAAACACCTCTCTGTAGATCTCGCCACATCACTATCTCCTGATGGCAGAAGATCAAAATTGCATTGCTATTTCTTTCGAGTAGTTTTGATGATAAGTAAGACTAAAGCAATGGTTTGCCCAAAAAAAATCAAATTTACACATTTTCCCTCCCCTCCAGACGACACTGATCAGACAAGACACATTAAAGTTTGCTTTTTTAGTTTTAACACATTTAAAAATACTGAACAAACTAAAAAATGGTTCTTCAAAGATTCTTTAGTAAAGGCAATGGTTCTACTATTTGCATGTTTAAATGGTTCTTTGCATGGTGAAGTGGTTCTTCAGATTGATGGAAAATGTGTTGTATATGGTTCTATATAGTACCAAAAGGGGTTTTTCTATTCTTAGAAGCTTGATATCGTAACAGTAGCAGAATCCTTTTGGTACTATATAAATCTGAGAGTAAATGAGTTAAAAACTAAAACTAAAACAAATAAATACACTGGAAGGGTGGACTGTTCCTTTAGTCTAATGCACAGTGCGGACCTGCATCATAAATACTTTGCCTTGAATGCTGGTTATGTTGACTTAGTGATCGCATTGCTTATGTCTTCATTTGAGAAAAGAGGGACAGAGCTGTCCGGTTATTTTTGTTTTATCTGTTTTAATTTTATTAAAAAAGTAACTTCTCTGACCACAAACGGTACTAAACACAGCCTACACCGTTCCCAGTCGGAATATTTTTTGTGTGCGACGGTCCCTCCCGGTCTACAGTCCGGCTGCGATGGGGGAGTACGTGAACTTAGTGCGGAGGGCTTTGGGTCAAATCACCGGCCACGGCGGAGTTAAAGGCTTTTTCCTGCAGCTTTTCAGGTGAGGGTGAAACACTCAGCAGAGGAGTCGATGCAGAAGAAGTCGATGCACCTGAATGTGAGAAAACACGAAGACGGAGCGGCTCCGTGTAATGACCTCTCTGAGGCGCTTAGCTTAGCTTAGCTTAGCATAGCGTAACATAGGATAACATAGCTGCTGATCAGGCTGTGAACTGTCAGTGTTGTTTCTGTCTCTCATGTTACGCAGTAAGATTATAAACCATATCACCGCGTTAACAGGGCGAACGATGTGAAGACCGGAGCTCTGATCGGGATCGACAAATACGGCAACAAGTACTACGAGGACAACGGCTACTTCTTCGGTAAGGTAAAGGGGCAGCTAACTAACCTAGCTTAGCTACTCTACTAATATTTTAAATGTTCCTCATAATTCAATGTTTAAGAAACATTCAGGGTGGTTTGGTGTGAAATGCTCCGTTCTAGAGAAATTTACAGAGGCAGAATTGTTCACAGTGGTGGTGATAGGAACCAGACGTCTGAGGAGTTGTTGCCTCTAAAAGCTCCCTCACAGAAAGTTATCACACGAAATCTTTAGAATACATCGTGTTGGCAAAGTAATATAAGCCCAAGATGCCAAGCTGTTAAATCTGCCTGACCTATTTAAGGACCCTTTCCAGACCACGTTGTCCTGTCTGTTTTGAAATAAACAAGTTTCATGTATGTTCATCCTACATCAGTGTAGCTCTGCTCACTCACGCAGAATTTAAAAAGGGTTTCAGTCTGAACTGCTTTTTGAATGAGGCACAAGGGCAGGTATCAGAACAGAGCTCATTAACATATATCTGTCTTGAAGGCACAGTTTCTGTGCATACTTTGTGAACTCCCTTTTACCCTGTTTTTCAATGTTCAGGATCACCACAGAGCAGGTATTATTTGGGTGGGGGATCATTCTCAGTACTGCAGTGATAGCGAGATGGAGGTGCCATGTTAGTGTGTGTTACCTGTTCTGTGGTGGTCCTGTGAGGGTCCTAACCATTGAAGAACAAGATAAAAAGGTGCCAACAAGTATGCAGAGAAACAGATGGACTACAGTCCGTAGTTGTGGAACTACAAAGTGCACATATATGATAAGTGTAGGTGATAAAATGGACAAATAGTGTTAAAATATTAAACATATTTATGGTCATTTATACTGGATCTTAGTTTAATTTTTGAAAGCAGAAAAATGCATTTCATTAAAAAAAAACAAAGAAATCTTATATATTTTCATTTTCTCCGTCAGTTCTATTTTGGATGGTAAGGGTGAAGTGTTTACACCACTGTCTCTGAAACTTCTCCACAGTTCTGATGAGGCACAGAAGCTTGATTTTTCTAGCCTTTCACTCTATTTGAATTATGGATTTATGAGTTGGTTGTGTTTTCTAAAATCGTTTTCTTTCATGTGAGGCCAAAATACATAGGAGAATAGAAACTATGGATACGTTTGGATAGGACTTTAAACAAAATCTTACCTTCTGCTGTTTTCATTTCACTCGTCATGTGTAAAGATTTTTGTAGATAATTTGTTCCTAGATTGTAAGCAGTAATTAGTCTGTGGTATAATTTTAATTTATGAAGGAGCCATAACGAAGTATTTATTTGGTTGCCCTCTTGCAGGCCGTCACCGATGGGTCATCTACACTACAGAGATGAATGGCAAAAGGACGGTGTGGGACGTTGACGGCAGCATGGTGCCTGCAGAATGGTAACCCTCTTTTTTGCATCACTTCAACGAAGGAATTGTCATTGTAATAAAAAGTTACACTGTACCCTGCTAAAATATCCCTGTCTATGTAAGGTACTGTGTAAAAGTCAGAGACCGGACATTGAGGCATGCTGTGGATCATTGTTCTGTTGGAAAATCCAAACTATGGTCCAGTTTAGGCTTCCTCTCTGAGGCAGTATTTGATGATACTCTGATCGAGTATTTGAATAAATTGTCCAGGACCTTTGGAACAAAAGCAGCCCTACATCACAGATCCACCACCATCTTTGTGTCCATGCCAAACCCATCTCTGGTGTTTGTTGCCAAAAAGCTCTGTGTTGGTCTCATCTGACCGTAAAACATGGTATCCCCCCAACAACTTGTGGTTATGTAGGTGTTGTTTGATTGTGGTTTGGGAGACATTCTGACCCCAAGACTTAATTAATTTCTGTAATTCCCCATCTGTGATTCTTGGAGATACTTTGGCCACTCAAACCATCCTCCTCACTGTGCGTGGGGTCAGTATGGACATACGTCCTCTCCCTGTCAGATTCTTAACATCTTCAGTTGTTTTAAACTTCGTAATTATTGCTCTGATAGTGGAAATAGGCATTTTCAGCTGTTTAGCTGTTTTCTTGTAGCGATTTCCTGATTTTTGCAGCTCAACAATATTTGGTCGCACATCATTGCTGTTGTCTCTGGTCTTTATTGTAACGATGGATGACTGAGGGCATTTGTCCTGTGTTTCATCTCGTATATATTCCCCAGTGAATCAGGAAGTCATGGCTGACCATTTAAGTGTTGCTTATAACTCAGGTGAACATAAAATATGAATGGAGATGTACTTCAGTTAGATTTCACTCTTCTAGGGGAGTCAACAATTGTGGTACACATAGATTTACGAAAAATATTTCATGACAAGAGTTTTGTCTTTTAATCATTATACCTTAGATGAATGTTAGATTTTTGCTAATATTTTAAATGAAGAATTAACATGATAAGTAACTAAAAATATTTTGTTCTAGTATGTGGTTTGGGCCACAGCTGTAATAATGCAGCAAGAAATCTCAGCCATTTAGATTTCAGCTTTCATTTGTTGTCACTACAGCAACAAAATACATCATTTAAATTTAAAACACTCAAATGTATCGGTTAATAGACTTAAAAATTAGTTTTAAATTGAGTGTTAAAAGCGCGTCTTACTGCCTTTGCTGGATCCGTTATGGCTTTGTTATCTCATAACAAACTGCCACTGCACCCCGAGCTGCCTACCAGAATACTATGAATTCAGAGTTTGGTTGATGTGTGCCACACATAGGTGTGCATATGCCAAGTATTTTGCAGTGGTTCATATCAGTGTGCACTTTAATACAAGGATTGCTGTGCGCACAGTTATTAAGATTATCATTATTTTAATCTATGAAATAATGCATAACAAAACTGTCAGTGAAATTTGCATGCACTCATTTTATGATCATATTTATCTGTATGCATCTTTGATGAATAAGGGGCAGTGTGTTTACACTGGACCTTTTCAGTAAAGTTACTGCATCCAGATACTGGTATGTCTCAATTCTTCATGCAGTATTTAAAATTGGGCTATAGGGCTTTTTAAAAACTATTTGCGTTGTGGTATGGACTGCTCCAGGCATCCAAAGTTATGGAGAAAGATAGCCAGTTTTGTTTCACTAGGCATCCACAACTGCTTTTAAGTTGCACACTGATGTCAATCACTGTTGCTAATATTCATTTCATCTCACTTGAGCTCCAAGGTTGATTGTCTTTGATGAATAAGAGCGATGAGTACAAATGCTGAAAGTTGTGACTGGAGCTCACATGACTTTTCAGTCTGTAGAGTGTAGACAAGCTGCCTATGTTGTGTTTAGGTTACAACACTTTTTTTTTTAAATGACTATGTTGACATCAAGTATATTATTTGCCATGTCACAATGCAAGGTTTAAACCAGGCCTTAGTCTTCGTTTGTGCATTGCTAATACTGACAGGTCTTCTTAAAATCCTTGTTTTTCTTTCTCTTGCTCTTCAGGCATCGCTGGCTGCACTGTATGACTGATGACCCTCCCACCACTCACCCTCCTGAGCCCAAGAAGTTCCTGACGAAGGTTCACCAGTTCAACATGAGTGGAACTTCAGGTTGTTATGTCCCGTATTCCACCACTCCTAAGAAGATCCATGAGTGGGTGCCCCCAAAGGTCGGGCAGCAGTGACCCCTGGCTCTTCACCCTAAGCCAGCTTGGACCCTGATTTATGTTCGGTCTGGGAGAATATTCTGTAAATTATAGCTGAGATTTGTATCTGTAAATTAATTAAACTTCAAAACTTAACTCTGTGTCTTTTGTCTTGTGTAATCTCAAGGTAAATAGTTTATCAATTTCTCATGAGAAGGCTAAACTGTGTGTCCAAAAGTGTGTGGACACCCCTCCTAGTAATTGAGTACAGGTCTTTCAGCCACAATCATTACTAACAGGTGTATAAAGTCAAGCACATAGCCATGCAGTCTCCATGAACAAACATTGGCAGTACAGTGGGTTGTATTAAAGTAGCACTCAGTGACTTGTGTGAGGCTGTCATATGATGCCACCTTGGCCACAAGTCAGTTCATGAAATTTTTGCCCTGCTAGATCTGCTCCAGTCAACTGTAAGTGCTATTATTGTGAAATGGAAGCATCAAGGAGCAACAACAGCTCAGCCACAAAGCAGTAGACCACGCAAACTCACAGAGCGAGGTTGCCGAGTGCTGAAGCACATACCATGTCAAAACCACTCATCCTTTTTTGCATCACTCGCCACAGAGTTCCAGACTGCTTCTGGAAGCAACATCAGCACAAGAACTGTGTTTCCATGGCCGAGTAGGTGCACACAAGCCTAAGATTACCATGCACAGTGCCAAGCATATTAAAGCTTGCCACTACTGAACTGTGCAGCAATGGAAATGTTCTTTGAAAATGATGAATCACGCTTCACTATCTGGCAGTCTGATTGGCCAGTCTGGGTGTGGTGGAAGCCAGAGACCGGGATGCATAGTGTGAATGTTAAAGCTCAGGAGTAGAGGAGGGGATAATGGTCTGGGGCTGTTTTTCAGGGTTTGGGCTAGGCCTCTAGTTCCAGTAAAGGGTAATCCATACAGCATACAAAGACATTTTAGACAATTATATGCTTCTTACTTTGTGGCAGCAGTTTGGGGAAGGCCCTTGTTCCAGCTTGACTGCAGCTCCATATTAATGTTCATGGTTTTGAAATAGGATGACCAACAAGTTCATATAGGTGCGATGGTCAGGTGTATGTGTTACTGTTGACTTCAATGGGTGATTGGTTGAGATTGGGGAATGGTTTCCTCTTTTGTGAGGTTCTACACTGGAAAATGTTACAAAAGCAAACACTGTTTCTTCAAGGTTGTAGGAGGTTTTGAGTCCTAGCTTCTTCACTGAGTTGGCCATAGCTGCAAAACATGTAACAAAATAGATATCAGAGCTGAAAATTAAGGTCCTCTTGTATGTGGAGTGGAGTTAGAAAGATGTGTAGAGTGTGTGTTAGTAAGGGTGGGTTAGGTAGACAAGACTTGCTGAATTTCACGAGTAGGTGGGCAGTTCGATTCTTGTGGCTGACTGTGTCAAATGACTGTGAGAAAGACAATGAGGATATCCTGTTTTACATTTCTTCATCTTACTGCTCTTACCATGACTGATGAAATTCTGTCTCCACAAACCTGTTCCGGTAAGCCATCTTGTTAGTGTCACTGCTAATCTTATTTTACTACTTAAAAGCTAATGTGATCTGTATGTGGGTGCAGATTTTAATTCCTCACTCTTTTAACTTCATAACTAGCGTTAGTCTTATAGTAGTTACTGAATAATACATCTTAGTATTAACTGAACAATAAGTCTGGGTTTAGGAGCCTGTAGTAGCATAGCTCAGACATTATAATCGTAGTTCTCCTGTTATTTAGGGGGCGGTGGCTCGATGAGGAGATTCACTTTAACATCACGGCTTTCTTCTAGAGAAGAGGTGAGTGCGAAAGCAGCTATTTTCCAGTAGGGGGCAGTGTTTCCTATGTTTAAGCGATTTCCATATGGAAAAATATATGCATACATAATATCCAAAAAGATATGCAGGGTCAATGAACGTGACATCTTCGTTCAATTTCTGATATACCATATGAAAAATACTTTTTCACCCTTCGATGGCCGGACCCCCACGGGACCACCACAGAGTGGGTATTATTTGGGTGGTGGATCATTCTCAGCACTGCAGTGACACTGACATGGTGGTAGTGTGTTACTGTGTGTTGCTATGTTGCAAGTGGATCAGACACAGCAGTGCTGCTGGAGTTTTTAAACACTGTGTCCACTCACTGTCCACTCTATTAGACACTCCTACCTTGTCAGTCCACCTTGTAGATGTAAAGTCAGAGACGATAGCTCATCTGCTGCTGCACAGTTTGCGTTGGACGTCCTCTAGTCCTTCATCATTGGTCACAGAATGCTGTTGGCTGGATATTTTTGGTTGGTGGACTATTCTCAGTCCAGCAGTGACACTGAGGTGTTTAAAAACTCCGGTAGCACTGCTGCTAACATGCCACAGCAATCCAAGTAATCCCAAACACATTCAGTGATGTTGAGGTCTGCACTCTGGAGTGGTCAGTACATTGTTCTGAGAACACCAGCAGCTTCTTTTCATAATTTGCATATTTTTTCTTTTTTTCTTGGTGTATTTTTCTCAGTAATGCCTTCTTGACAGCTGCACATCCTTTCAGACTAATAGCGTTGAGTTGTCTTCTCACAGTCATAGGAAGGACAGAAACACCTTGAAATTTTTCTTAAAGATGAAAACTTTAAGTGCTGTTTGATAGTGACAGTTTCCCTGGTCTACCAGGTCTTGCACGATTGTTGAGAGTCCTAATTTCTCTACATCTTTTAATCATTTTTTGCTCTCCAGTTTTGTAAACTCCTGTTTTTTCACTCATTTTCCTTTGATTTTCCCCTGTGCAAGAGGTTGGTCTTATATCTAATCCCCTTGGTTATATCTTCTGAAAAATTAATAACTTGTACTTAGTGGCTGTTTTGACTGAAAATGTAATAAAGGGTGATGAAGGATGGCCTCTGACTTTAGCACTTGCTGTATTTCCTCATATCCAAGTATATATTTATATATATATTTGAATATACATGATGTTGTAACACTGAAACTTCAATTTGCTGATTTACAGGCAAAGACTCACTGTGCCTCATTTGTAATAGACAAACCATAGAAAAAAGCATGTCAGCAGTTTCCCAAAACATGCTTAATTGCAATAAAGGAGTCACAGTAGAGACCAAAATAGACCAAAAAAGCAGCCATATGGCCTGTTTGAGTGAATGGAAAAAGCTTCCCTAATATCCTGAGTGGAGTTTTGGCTTCATTCTAACTTTGGCTCTGTCTTACTTTGATTAGCAGATTTGTGTGTGTGTGTGTTTGTACATCTCTCTTGTCCTTCCTCTCTTCCTCTCTCACTCTGTGTGAAATGGCCGTCTGAGGCCATCAATAATGAATGCACACCACAGAGTGGTAGTCACACACTGAGAAGGGGGTTTAAATTTTTATGCCCCTTCAACAAACACCTGTTTGCCAATTGGTTAGTCCAAGATGCTTTGGTCAGTGGAAACTCTGTATGCTCTGCAGCATTATGGATACACTCACTTGTGTTTTAAATTGTGTGTGCAAGCGTCCTTTTAGAGCCATGTCAGAATAATAATAATAATAAGTCATAAGACGAAGTACACCATGAAATGTTTCTCTTTTTTGACATATATGGTCGTATCAGCATTTGATCATCAGTTAAATAGAATGTATATGTAAACATTATGTAATAGAACAAAAAAATGAATTAGACTTTACAATCTTTTATTTAAAAAAGAACTTTGGTGTCAGTTTTGTATGTTGAATAACCCTGGCTTTGGTAACCGCTCCTGCACCCTTTGGCAGAAACAGCATTTCAACTTGATTTAGATCTGGGCTTTTAATTGGCCATTCTGTAAACCTCCATTTCTTCCTTTTCATTACAAGATTTTCTTGTATATTTGGGATCATTATCCTGTTGGAAGGTCCACTTCTTCAGCTTCAACTTTTTGGCAGATGGCCTCACATTCTCCTCAAGCAGTCTCTGGTATAAAAGAGAATTCATAGTTGATTCTATGACTACAAGTTGGTCAGGCCCTGAGGCAGTAAGCAGAACCAAACCATAACATTTCCACTGCCAAGCTTTACAGTTGGTATGAGGTTCTCCTGATTAATGCTGTCTTTGGTTTGCACCAAACATGGCTTCTGGTACTGTGGCCAAACAATTCTATCTTTGATGTATCTATCCAAAGCACATTGTTCCAGAAGCCATGGTACTTGCCTAGATATTCATTAGCAAACGTTAGTCTTGCCCTGATGTTCTTTTTAAGCAGCACTACCTTCTTGAGCACCCCCCATATATGTCAAATGTGTGCAGTTTTTTCCAATGATAGATGTACATGCTCATATATCAACAGTGGCTAGAGCTACCTGCAGATACTGTGATGAAATTTGGGGTTCTTAGTGACTTTCTTTATTATCTTTCAGTCTGCTTTCGGGTTAAATTTGTTGGGGTGGCTAGGCCTGGACAACTTGGCAGAGGTTATAAATCTTCTCCACTTGTAGAAGATCTTCTGACAGTGGACTGATTGATTTCCAATAATTTGGATATCTTCTTAGATCCCTTCCCAGACTCAGACAGGCATGTACTACCTTCTTTTTGAAAGCCTCGGGCAGCTCTTTTGATCTAGGCGTGATGACACCAGACATGCTGCCATAACAGAGAGCAAACCAGACCAGATATCTGAGGTTGAAATAGTTTGTAATAATAATGAATAGATTTAAATAGATTAAATAGGTTCAATTAATAATAATTAAGGATGATAAAAATGTTAATTTATGTGTCACTTGTTAAATTATATCACATTTAGCTATCAACACTGTTTAAATAAAGACTGTATCTGTGTCTGTATCTCCAAAAATTTTCATTGGGTGTACTTACTTCTTCACATGACGGTAATTCTAGCTTGTATAATAAGTGGGGAGCAGTACTGGGTCAGGGTTTGATGATGTAACTCTCATTACTGCCATTACTGAGCTGAGATGTTGATTTTATATTAACATTAAGCTACCCAATAATGTGTTGGTGCAAAAAAGCCATATGGCCTCATTTCCAGGCACTTAATGTAGTAAATATAGCAGTGGCCCAGTTAGGACATTCTCTCTCTCTCTCTCTCTCTCTCTCTCTCTCTCTCTCTCTCTCCCTCTCTCCCTCTCTCTCTCTCTCTCTCTCTCTCTCTCTCTGTATCTCTTTGTATCTCTCTGTCTCTCTCTCTCTCTATCTCTGTCTGTTCCCTCTCCTGTCAATCTATTCTTTCTTTCTTTCTTTTTTTTCTTTCTTTCTTTCTTTCTTTCTTTCCATCCCTTCACCGACATTCTCTCGCACACATCTCACTCATTCACCCACTTTCTCCCTCCCTCTCTTCTTGTTTGTTTGTTGTCTATCTCTGTCATACTTTCTTTATTTCATTCTTTCTTTATTCTCTCATTTCACCCTCTTCTTGCCACAGTCTATTTGAGCTTGCCCAACAACTTGACCCAGCTTGAGTAAGGTGTGATCATGCAGTTAGCATGATGTGTAACCTTCCGGTATTTGTTAGCTACATTAGCCTCGTAGCTCCAGTGCAAAACTAAAGAAGCAAACTTCAGACACCAAACATGTCCTGTCTGATAGAGTACATTTGGGGTAAGAGGGGGAAACTGTAAATTAGATTTTTTGCTGAGCTGACATTTTAAATATAGAAAGGCACTGCAGACACCTCTGTGCATGTGTGTGTGAGAATGTATGCCAGAATGTGCCTTGCGTAACCTTCATAGGAGCACATGCATGCATGATTTTCATGATAAGGTTTTGTTTGTTCCAGTCTTGCAGGGAATTTCCTGTTATGCCTTTGGCATTGACAGTGATGTCATCAGAACAAGTTGTCATAGCGGACAGTAATGATAAGAATGCTCAGGGACAGTGAAAAAATTCACCTGACAGACAGGTCAGTCTTCATCTGAAAACATGCACACACACACACACACACACACACACACACAAACACACACACACACACCCACACACACACACACACACACACACACACACACACACACACCCACACCCACACACACACACACACACACAGCTGTATTCATCTATAATTCACCTGAGTGTCAGAGACAGGAACCTGAATCATTAATAAAGTGGCAGCATGAAACCAAATCAAATCATCACGTGTGTGTGAGTGTGAGTGTGCGTGTGTGTGTGCGTGTGTGTGTGTGTGTGTGTGTGTGTGTGTGTGCGTGTGTGTGTGTGTGCGTGTGTGTGTGTGTGTGTGTCTTTGTTTCCATACATTTTCAGGACAAATGCTCCTGACTTTGTAGTAAAACCACAGAAGATCAGGACTTACCATGTTTGGAGTAACAATGTCCATGTCTCCATGAAAGAGCAAAACCATTTTTTGGCTCCTAAGATCAAGATTGGGGTCAATTTTAGAGTTAGAAAAATCGTATTACTCATTGAAATGTACATATATAGAACACATGGGACATATTATTACATTTACATTTAGATACATATATGTAAGACATGGTACATGTAGATACTGACATTTACATATATATATATATATATATATATATACACACACATATATATATATATATATATATGTACATATATATATATATATATAGAGAGAGAGAGAGAGAAACTTATATTACGTACAGATACTTATACACTTATACATATTGCTGTTGTGGGAAGAAAAAATGAGAAATAAAAAACATACTTTACCTTTAATATAAGTCAATGGAACCAGACTTTGTTTCTTTTGGTCCATTCATCGTGAAATTTACATACACAACATGCATTGCCCTTTACAAAACTGAAAAACGACAAAAATGAGTGTGACAGGTGAGGCGTGATTTGGTCAAGGATCCAGATGCTTACATATCATCTCTGGCGTGATAAAACCTAGGAACTTTTTGAACTTTGAATGGATGTTAGTGGAACAAGAAATGTACAAGAAGTACATTTGGACCTTTTCTATTGATCTGTTCATCATGAAATTTTAACGCATTGTAAAGGGCAGCTAACATTTCCAAATGCTATGAAAAAATTAAAAACAACAAAACTGGAGATACAAGGTTTTGTTCCGACAACAACAATACATATAATACATGTGGGGCTTTTTTATACTTTTTATTCTACAAAAACAAACCTCTGCGTGTGATGTGAGTGTACTGGGAGAACGGTTAGTCACCAGTCCAGATGAAGCAGTGATTTCACACACTTTATCTGTGTGTGTGTGTGTGTGTGTGTGTGTGTACATGCTCAGCTCTTTTATCTCTTTCATCTGAAGTTCTAAACAGTGACGTCACATTCTGCAGGAGGCCTTTAGTGTGCCAGTAGGGCAAAGGTCATGCCGCCTGAATACTCCTTTTATCTCTTTCTCTATTTCTCTCTCTTTGTTACTCTCACTCACTCACTTTGTCCTTTGTTGCTTTCCTTTTGCACAGTGTTTGGTGCCACTAGTTCACTGAATACCCCATGTAAGAGTGCATGTGCTGAAGAGATGCTGTGAGCATGCAGCACCCTTAGGTTATTCCAGCAGAATCACATGAAGTAATAGAGAGAAGAGAGGGGAAAGGAATAACAGTAAAAAGCACAAAAATGAACTATTTAGACCTGTTTTTTTATGTCAGCTATGAGTGAAACTGGTTGCTGTGATCTGATTAGTTTGTAGGCATGTATATGGTATATATTTTGTATATTTATCATATGCATGTACAGTACTGTGCATGTCAGGGTCCACCCCTTTATTTAATTTCCAGTCATTAGGTTTTTCATTCTTCAGAACATTTTTCTTAGGAGATTAGATATAAGATAATCTGCTTGCATAAGAAAGGAGAAAGTCAAATAAAGATAAGTGAAAAAACAGGATACAGGATATCAAACAGGATATTAAAAGTTAAATGAAAAAGAATTAAAATGGGACTCCTAACAAACATGCAAAAGCTGATAGACCACCAAAACTGTCTTCATCAGATAAACAGCCCTTAAAGTAGAGCTCCACCAATTTTGCGAAATGACTTAATCAAGCAATGGTTTAGATGTAAACAAAATCATTCAGTGTGAAATGAACCAGATATTTGAAGCATTTAATGTCTCTAAAAGCTACATCTCAAGTTCAAAGTTTCAAAGTTTGGCTTAAAATGAATTTTTAATATAAACTATTATTACAGGATTACTTCTGTGTTTCCTGTCAAAACTGAGATCAATGTGTGCAAGCTAACATGCTTTTGTAGTTACTAGCATGTAGCCACAGCCATTCAACACGGCTGTAGCTGTTGAATGGCTGTAGCCAGTGTTGCATCCATTTCAGTTCCCCCCTCAAATTCACGCTCTCTCTGACAAGTCAGGTCCTCAGGCGCACACATTCACTGAACAGATAACAAGGCCAAGCAACACTGGAACTACAGAAAGTGAAAAGGTTCAAACAAGGTTTGCACTGCTGCTGTATTCACCCAATTGGTGATGAACAGTGTAAAAAGTATTTATCAGTACAATTGTTTACTGTTTACTTGAATTGAAAATAATATTTATTACGCTGTGTTATATTGGGTAAATTTATATTGGTGATTGGGTGAAAACACGCAGCCGTTCAGTCTTTTTTTTAACCTTATCGCTTTCCATAGTTTTGTTCACTGTTTTCTGATTCTGTTTTCTGTGCCCGAGGACCTGATTTGTAAAAGGGAATGTGAATTTGAGGGGGAACTGAATTGGATACAACACTGGCAGCAGCTTTTGTTTACAGTTTTTTACAGTTTTCTTACCTGTTTTTGGAAGATGGCAAAGCATGTGGAGGACTTCGATAAGGTCTGTTTCCAAAATGTCGTAGAGCCGCATCGATTTGAACCAGAATACACAACTGACTTGCACCGGCTTGAAGAAGAGAGAGCCAAAAGGGAGAGAGAGAGAGAGACTGAACCCACCGGTACCCAAGCAGAAGAACCCAGAGTGAATGGAAATTGACTGTGTCAACAACAAGTACTTGCTACTCTGCTCACCAGTTTATGGGGTAGGACAGCGAGGTGCAACTGTGATCTATCACAGCTCCTCTGATGAAAAACATTACTCACATAAGATATGAGTTTTGCTGACACCGTGTGACGCAACGCCAGCAACCCAAACAACACAAAAGGCGTGCAGGGCAGAGAGGTACATACAGGGTGCTGTAAGGAAAAAAAGTACCCAAAAACGTATTTTTTCTAATTAAGTATTGTAGATATATGGACGTCTGGTTCCTAGTACTATAATGGTGAACAATTTTGACTCAGTAAATGAATGATTTTGTTTACATCTAAACCATTGAATAATTACGTAATTTTGCAAAATCAGTGGAGTTCCCTTTTAAAGATTTCGTCTTCGGGAGAGAGGAGAAACTCAGGCTTCGCTCTTGATTCAGATCTGAAAAAATCCACAGGTGTTTCGGTCCATCCTTCCACTGTGAGGAGACAACTCAACACTATGAGTCTGAAAGGATGTGTAGCTGAGTTCAGACCTCAGCATCACTGAATGTGTTTGGAGCTACTTGGATTGAAGTGTTTAGGAATCACAGCAACTCAGCCATGAAGTGGCAGACCATATAAAGTAACAGAGCGGAGTCACACAGCACACTCTGCTGACTCAGTAACTGCAGTTCCAAACCTCCTCTGGCATTAACATCAGTACAAAAACTGTGTGCCGGGAGCTTCATGGTGTGGGTTTCTATGGCTGAGCACCTGCATGCAAGCCTTACATCACCATGCAGTGCCAAGTGTTGGACAGAGTGGTGTAAAGCACGCCACCACTGGACTCTGGAGCAGTGGAAACGTATTCTGTGGAGTAACAAATCACGCTTCTCTACCTAACAGTCTGATGAAAGGGTCTGGGTTGGGCAAATGACAGGAGAACTTTACTTGCCCAACTGCATTTTGGACAATTATATGCTTCTAACTTTGTGGGAACAGTTTGGGGAAGGCCTTTTCTGTTCCAGCATGACTGAGCCCCAGCACATAAAGCAGGGTTCTTAAAGACATGGTTGGGTGAGTTTGGTGTGGAAGAACTTGACTGGTCTGCAAAGAGCCCTGACCTCAACCCCATCAAACACCTTTGGGATAACAAAGAGATTGTGAGCCAGGCCCTCTTGTCCAACATCAGTGTTTGACCTCGCAAGTGCTCTTCTGCATGAATGGGCAAAAACTCCCACAGACACTCTCTAAAATCTTGTATAAAGATTCCAAGAAGAGTGGAAGCTGTTATAGCTGCAATGGAGGGACCAACACCATATAAACCTATAGATTTAGAATGGGATTCATGAAAGCTCCGGTATGTGTAATGTGTATGTGTATATATGTATATGGGCTGGTGATGCATTTGTACAAATCTATGTAATGGCTGGGGGTGTTGAGGACACATCTGAAAACAAACTCACAACAAACTACTTTTTAGAAAAGAAGAAATTCTTGTTACTTTTCTGGATTTATGTTTATTTGCATTTGTTGTAATTATATGTGTGCTATGTAGAATAACAATAATTACATGTTTACAAGCACAGACACACTTATGGCCAAGATCAATTGTTTTAAATCATGCGTGTTATTTATAATAATCTCAGTCTTAACCTCAGTAATGTAAAATAAATGATTTTGCTCTTTGAGTTTTAAAAAATGAAACATGAAGTTTTGTGAATCCAGTCAGGATTGTTTGTTTGCTCATGTGGGTTAGCATAGTCTTTCTTTGGCTCTCAGGACATTTTTGTTATGAAAATAAACACACACACACACACACACACACACACTGCTGTGTAAGTCACCTCTTTGTGGCGTTTTATGTAATACTACATGCTCTTTATATAACATTACTGTCTCTCTAATCCAGAGCACTGGACCTTTTCACCTTAAGCCTTACACCCACCAAACACCATGTTCTTACCAAGAAAGCTAATGTGCTCGCAGGCTAATGTGTTCAGAAAGCTTTGTCGTCTGCCTGGCTGTTTTTTAGAGATTTTGTGTCAGACACACTTTTCTGCTTGAGCAGATCATTAGAGGGTGTTTGGGCTGTTTTAAGGTTGATGGAGTTTAAATGGCAGTGGAAGCATCCTCTAATGGTGATTAACAGCCTGGAGGTCTTTCTCCCATTTCATTTTGCACTAATTGGCCAAAAGAGCGTTGCAGCACTTCAAACACCACTGACCCATGTGTTTGTGTGTGTGTGTGTGTGTGTGTATGTGTGTATGTATGTGTGTTTGTGTGTGCTGATATGAAGGTGTGGTCAGAAAAAATCTGCAGGGCTTTGCGGGAGTGTTAGTTGTGTTCCTTCAAGTGAGTAAGGAACAGAGGCAGCAAGTGCTTTAGGAACTATGGGGAACAGAACATTCAGCCCACCCATAAATATTGTCAGAGAGAGAGAGAGAGAGGGAGAGAGAGAGTGGGGGGACCAACATCAGAATGCCACAGCTTACATACAGTAAATCTGAACATAAATCTGTGTAAATAAAGTATGCCTAGAATTACACTTATACTAACAACTTATGCCATATTGTCAATATTTAAACACAAAAAATCATATTACTAACAACAATAATAATATCATACAGATGCAGTATAGCAATCCAGTTGTTTTCTACAATACCAATTCTTTTCTTTCCATTGTCATTAAAATAGTCTTAGTCTAGTCTGTATGTTGCAATAAATATTTTAGCAAAATACCCAAATAGTGCTAAATATGATGATAATTAATATGAAAAAGGAGGGACTATTAATAACTGTTGTGGCATTAGTCAACAAACAATCATAGTAAATATGTATATGATTCCAGAACATTTCATTTGTTTTATTTGAGTTTTAGACTGTAATTGACAGCTATATAATAATTGATATGTTATAATCACATTAATAATTGCATTTTACATAACAAGGATAATAATGATAACTAAAGTTTATTTGTATTGCCCCTTTCATACATAAAATGCAGACAAACCATGGTGCAAAAAAATAGAAATGCAAATATAAATTCACATAAAAACATGAATATAAGAATATGTAAAAATATTCGAAATGATCACTTTACAGGAAAAGGTTCAGTGGAAAACCAAATACTCACAGTTTTCCACATACCCCAGATATAGCTGTTTAGCCAAGACATGTTTGAAGTCTAACTTTGTTTCTTTAGTTTAGGACTGGAGCTACGAGGGTAACATTGCTAACAAACTCTAGAATTCAACAGTCACTCAAATCTTTTCTGTAAATACAGCCTCAAAACGTTTCTCAACCCGCTCAAACCACATCCAGGTCTTCATTAAGATTGTACAGACTTGTCGATGTAGTTTAGGACACAGAATGTATAAACACTATAAAAATGAACAAAACTGCAGTGTAACTGAACGCTGCGGTCAGCCATTTTAGATAACAGGTGTTTGTGGACACGTCACACCGGCATATGGACACTAAAAATCATCTTCACAATTTCTGTTGTTTCTTTTTATAAATAACTGTTTAATCTTGAATGTTGGTGCTTAAAACAGGTTTAAAAATAGAAATAACAGAATCAGTAATCTCAAATCTATACGTCTGCATGACTCAAATGTCCCGCATGTGCGAGGGGGGAGTCGGAGTTGACCGCAGTGTTCAGCTGTACAGTAAGGTTTTGTTTATTTTTATAGTTATGAGTGTGATCAAAGTGCGCTTATCAAGTTGTTCATTTTTATAGCTCACAGTAAGTCATAATGTGCGCTAATCAAGTCAGGAACGGCTTTAAGACCTGGATGTGGTTTAAGTGGGTTTGAGAGAGAAAGTTTTGGGGACATATTTAGGAAAAGATTTGGGTGACTATTGACTTCTAGTATTTGTTAGCAATATTAGCCTTGTAGCTCCAATGCTAAACTAAAGAAGCAAAATCTGGAGACCAAACATGTCTTGGCTGATTGACTACATCTGGGGTAAGCGGAAAAAAGGCAAATTTGATTGTTCACTAAACGATTCCCTTAATTTGCATTTCTATTTTTCCATTCATCACACATCTGGTGTTTCCAAATGGTGTAAAAAAAAAAGAAAGAGGTTTTTAAGGTTTTGAAATGACAGTGAGAATATACTCATTTTAAATGTTCCCCGGGTGCTTATCAGATTTTTTGTTCTAAATAGATAACATAGTAGAGTTCATGCAGTCAAAGGATTAAATTTGAATTTTCCCTAAAACGCCCACATGCACACACCCAAAAGGTACTGTGTCACACTGTCTAATTGAAAATGACTTTCAGAGGAACTTTCCAGAAAATATGCAGATTAGTTTCACTTTAAAAGGTCTGGTGTTTTCCACATTAGAACAGTGGAAAATGCTGCACAGAGACTTTTACCGAGTAATGCCTGAAGGGTGCTGTTAACAAGAAATGCTGTGCACATGCCACCGCAGCACAATCAAAACATGTACAAAATCAGCTGTGTGTGCAATGTGATGAAGAAATGGCAGTAAAAAAGTTCTGCCATGCAGAAAAGAGTGTTGTTGGTGATGGGGTGGAGCACATCGAGATACTCTCAGCGCATTAATGAAGAAGTCTGAGACTGTCTCACGTTCCTGTACAGAAATGATTAATACAGCCTTTCTAGCAAAATGTGGACATAACAGATGTTCAGTTCTGTAATAAAAGTATCCTCACCCAAAGACTGAGTACTGTGTCTAAGTACTTTTGGTATGGCAGTGTCAACCACATAAAAATGACCATTCACAAAATTCTGATGCTTCCCTTAGTTACTGTTGCTATGTCTGTCAAATTTTCAGCTCAGGCTACCTTGTAGCATCTTGTGCTAACCAACTAAAAAGGTCAGTAGTACAAAGGAACATTTAGAAACACAAAGGAGTATCAATTTTAAGACCAATATAGGAGTTTAACCCGTTAAATGCCAAAGTTCTATTAAGCAATTCTAAGAAGAGCTTTTTGCATTAAAGTCTCTGTAGTTACTGAATAATAAGTCTTACTATGTAATAAGCCTGGAATTTTAAGGGGTTAATGTAGCATATAAACATTGTTAATGTTTCAAAAGATACTGTTCACTCCACAGTCCATATATAGAAAATAAGCAGCAAACTGTGTTTTTGTAATTTCACGAAAAGCAACACTTTATCTACACTATATCCATCTATTCAGCCTGCCGCAGTTTAGCCCCACCTATTCATGATGAAGTTATAAGGAGTGTTTCAGCCTGGACTGCTTTTTGAACCAGGCTCAGTACAGGGCAACCAACCAGAACAGGGCTCATTTACATATATCCGTATTAAAGACACAATAACAAAACTGTTTAATTCTAAGGGACAACAAGAAGTTGGAAAATGGACACATAAAAATTAATTATGACTGTTTTTGGTACATAAAACAACACAAATGCCATAAATACCTCAGATAACAAAGTAAATACAGGAGGGTCCTTTAAAGCCAAAAAAGGAGTTCTGGAGTTCTGATGTCTATTAAGGAGGAGGTTTGCGCAACGATGAACCAATGCTAAAGCTGATACTGGAGCTAGTTGCTGCAGCATTATATACTGAAGACTCATTGTTCTGTAAACAAGGTCTTTCAGGAAACTGAAACAATGAAACAAATCAAATAACTGCATACAAATGAGTGCAAAAATATGTATTAGTCTGAAGACTGAAGACCCAAATAAAAAACATGACATTCCCAAGAAACACTGTACACATTCAGAATCAAATTGCAGTAACCTAATTGGAGATGGAATCAAATTAATAATAATAATAATAATAATAATAATAATAGTGTAGGTTTGTGTGTGTGGGGGGGGTTGTTTCTCTGAGGATGTTATTTCTAAGAGAGAGTTGGGGAATTTTTTTATATTATTTGCTAGATCTAATTCATTTAGCACATTTGGCCTTGGAGGGCCTCAAACTGTCCACTGGGATTGCAAAAATTAGTTTAATGAATAGCCTTTGATTATGTAATGAATTAATAAATAAAATAAAGGGCCCTCAGCTCATATTCTCCCACCTCCTGCAAATGCAAAGTAAACAGCAAGCTGCAGTGGCTGACCCAACGCCCTACAAAACAAAAAAAAGCTGTAAATGCAGAAAATACTTTCATTAACATGGCAACATATGTGCAGCAATTTTACAAATGCTCTGCAAAATATTAAAACATGCATTGTATATTGTAATTGTATATTGTAAATTGTAATTGTATACATAAATTTGTATTTGCTCTGCAAACTCAGAAAACACTTTCCTCAAAATGACTGCACCAGCGCTACACTTCACAAACGCTGCGAATACAGAAAACATGGTCAATAACAACACAACGGAAATATTTCCAGAGGACACTCAAAAAGGATGGAGCTATACAACATGCAGCATAAACATTCACCGGTCAAAGGAAGTTAATTTTTATTTGAACAGATAACTAATATCACTGTATCATGATGGGGAACCTGTAGAGGGTAAGTGTAAACTTTCAAATAGCAATAACAGGCTTGTCTGACAACTACCATAGTACAGCTATGACAGATCAGATAGCTAACTGACCAGCCAAGTTAACCAAGAATTTACTGGAATGTGAGTCTTTGTGATTTTATCAGTTTCTGTCAGTGATTTTCCATCACAGATGTTCCATCCACTTTCAGAGTCTTCTAGAAACATATCAATTGTGTTGTGCCTCACTTCCATTGTGTTGTGATTGGCTTTGCAGCGTTTCTGAAGTTGCGTGTGTTTTTGTTTTTTGTAGTGTGGTCATTTTGTTTTCAAAAAGTGTTTTCAAAGTTTGCATCGCATTTATGAGTTTGCAACACGTTTTTCAACCAACATAGCAAGCCACTACAGCTAACTACACACACAGCAATGCATGCACGTACACGTTTTGTGTACAAGCTAGTTTGTATTATGAAATTTTAAAATAATTAAAAGCCTCCCAGTAATGAAAATGTGCAGAAATAACTGTGCAGGAAATAAAAGGCTATTACAAATTATTTGAGAGTGATTAATTTTGTTTATTTACTTTATATTTACTTTACTTTACAGACACAAACACAAGCTGTTTATTAAAATTGTTTTTAAGGTCAATTTATTTCTTTATTTTTGATATAATTGTCAGGTTGTGGGGGGAATTCAAAAACACTTGTGCACAGATGCCTTGCGAGACAATGATCTGTCCCTAACTGAACTGGTGCCAGAGAGTAAGGGCTCAGAGTGTGAGCTGTGTATGAGCTGTGTGTGGGGTGAGTGGGTTGAGTAAGCAGTGCAAGCGCCTGATTGGGTAATGGAACCTGATCTGCTGTCAAACATCTGATTAAAATGTACACCTGTCAGCACACAAACACACACACAGCCTGTCACCTCACACTGGCTTAACCGGTTGTGTTTGTGTGTGTGTTGATTTAAATCAGTCTGTGAATGTGAGGTTAGAGCTCATTACTCACTCCATCCTGTCCTCAGCTCACTCATTTGCTCCACTGTTCAGACGTCTGTAATTGCTTTCAGGTTAATAATTGCTGATATTTTCTTCAGTAATAACTTTACTGAATAATATTTTAGAATGTTTAGATTTAGAATATTTTAGATTTAAATATTATAAATGCTTTTAAGTGACTATTTTTTCAGTGGCGTAACGTGGATCTAATGGGCCCCAGTGCAAAAAAAGCGTTCCTCTCTTTTAAAATTACCATCAATTAATACAAAGAAAATGAGAATGTAGTTCGCTTGTTTACTGTAATGTCTCAAACAAGTTGAAATCCATCTGAAGAGAAGCATAATAAGTAAGTGGGAGATAAACAGATGTCTGTGTAGCATAGATGGAAGCTAACTAGTGAATAACATAGTAAAGAAATGGGATCTTTCTGTTAGACATAAGTGTATACAGTGGTGCCTCAAATTATCTACTAATCCTAAAGGTTCACATATTTTTGCCACTCACAGATGTGAAATATTGGATCATTTTCTTCAATAAATAAATGGTCTAAATAAAGTCTAATATTTTTGTCTTATTTGTTTCATTTCTTAATCTACCATTAGGACTGTCAGTATCTAAATGAAGGGCCAAGTAAAGACTTTAAGTGGGACCCAGTCACCATGGCCGCTCTGCACCATAGGCCCCACTGCAATAGCTTTTCCTGCCCCTCCAGTAGCTATGTCACTGATTTCAACATTTTTTAGGGGGCAGTGGGCAAGAAAAAGTTTTTAAATAATGAACAATAGACTGTAATTAAATATTTATAGTAATATTATGTCATGTTAGCATTTTTAAAATAAAAGATTTTGTGGGTGTAAAGGTCCCACATGGCCTACTACAATTTTTTAGGATTTTATTTTTTACTTTGGATTCCAGCTGGTTTCTGCTTAAAATGCGCAGGCTTATACACCAAAAACAGACATAATTCATATGTAGACATTTCTTTCCAAAGTCTCTTCAACAGGCTGTTTTTGATACTGTGCATTTAAAATATTTAAAACTGCTGTATGTTAATGAGCTCTGTTCTGGTTGGCTGCCCTGTATTGTGCCTCATTCAAAAAACAGTCCAGGATAACCTTCAACCTGAACTGCTGTAGGCTGTATAGGTGTATATATGTAAATGGTTTTGTTTTCTTGACATCACAAAAACAAAGACTATTTTTCAGCCTGGTTGTCATGTACGGACCAAATGCACTGGGAAGAAATTGGTACAGTGTGATACTTTACCGTGTTTACATACTTTGTTAAAGTGTTTTATTTCAAGTGCGGAAAATTTCATTTTCAGTGATATGAGGCCTTCAATTTTATTATAACTTTCTCAATGTTATACAACTTTCTCAGTCTTTGTAGAATCATCTACAGCTCTGTTTATCATTCTTAACACATCTAACATTTAGTTTTTTGCAGATGTCTAATAATTTTTTGAAACCAGTAAAGTTGTTGAGTCCTACTATTAGAATAGGAACATTTTACGCATATACACTACTGCTCAAAAGTATTTTAGGCTGGTTTTATGAAGAAGGCACAATACTGGGCATTATATATATATGTATATCATTGCTGTTAGAACAAAGCCTCATATCTCTGAAACAGTTTAGAGGACAAGAGAAAACGTTCTATCTTTCAATGAAAGTTATTGGAGAAGTCATTTCTTTCCAAGTAATTTTGGATCACTTCTATTGGTTGATTTGTCATGTTGGACGATTTGACACAACATAACATTTCTGTTGAAAAACGCCAAAAACCTTTTCTTCTGTTATTTTGATAAAATTATGATGAATATACTGCTTTCCGTCAATTATCATGGAATAATCTACAGCTCATTTCGTATACAAATATTTGAAATTAAACTGTTTTTTTTTATGAATGGAAACAGTGATTCCAATGTATATGTGCAGCAACATAATCCCATAACTGCAGACTAGAACTAGCAGTCTCGGTTTTAAATTATGTAGTTTTGAATAATAAGTACAAACTAAGTAATATTTTGTACTTATTTTTGATAAATAATGAAATAAAAACCTTTCTTGCTAGTGGACCTAAACTTCTGGACATTATTCAGCAGTGGTCAGAAGAGCCTGGATCACTTAAAACTCCTTCTTTAAAAATTCACCAGCATCATAAAAGAGTCTCACCACTGAAACATTCATGTGCTCAGGAACCATTGTAGCCTGTTTGTGGCGAGAAAGGAGTGATCAGATTTCTTTTCCTGGCATGACACTCTGGAGCTACTGTACACAAAAGCTACTGGCCAGACAGAGAGAAATGGCAGGCGGTTTAAGTTTGTTGGGTAAACAGTATGAGCTAGCTGACAGTGGGCTTAGGCTGTATGTTATTTTGCTGTGAATTGGATTCCAGAAGGTTAAATTGTAGATGCCGATTGGGCTGTAGTTGTGAGTTGTAGCTGTGGACAGCAGGTGTGGATTGGACTGTAGCTGTTGTGGACTGACACTATGGACTGAACTGTAGTTGTGGATTGTAGCTGTAGATTGGACTGTAACTATGAATTACAACTGTGGATTAGATATCAGCTTTGGACTGTAGCTGCAAATTGTAGCTATATTATTATAGCTGTGGATTGGACTGTCGTCTTGGACTGTAGTTGTGGATAGCAGCTATGGATTGGACTGTAGCTGTTGTGGACCGAAGCTATGGACTGAACTGTAGTTGTGGATTGTATCTGTAGATTGGACTGTAACTGTGAATTACAACTGTGGATTAGCTATCAGCTTTGGACCGTAGCTGAGGATTGTAGCTATATTATTATAGTTGTGGATTGAACTGTAGTTGTGGATAGCAGCTATGGATTAGACTGCAGCTGTGGATTACAGCTGTCCACTGGACTGTTGCTGTGGGTTAGAATGTTGACTGGACTGTAGCTGCGGACTGTAGCTCTTCAGTGGACTGTAACTGTGGGTTACAACTGTAGATTAGATTGTAACTAGATTGTAGCTATCTATTATAACTGTGGATTGCAGCTGTTGATTGGACTGTAGCTGTGGACTGGATTGTAGTTGTGGATTGCTGTAGATTGGACTATTGCTTTGGATTGTAAACAGTTCTGGATAAGTGTGTCTGCCAAATATATTTAAATGTAAATGAAGCTGTGGATTGGATTGCAGCCGCGTATTGAATTACAGCTGTGTGTAGGAAACTGTAGCTGTGAACAGGGCCGCAACTTTGGTTGAATTGTAGCTGTGGATTGAAAATATAATGGAGAACTGGGGTGCTTCTGTATTGATTAGCAGGAAAAAGCAAAATCAGATGTGGTAGGATCACACTTTAAAGACTGGAGTGAATAAATATTTGCGTTATACCCCATGAGATTTCCCCTTATGTCAGCCTGCCTGCATAAAGAGGAATAAGTAGGATTCCAGCAGCATGACTAGTGGCCTCTGCAAGCATCTACTTTGACAGGTAAGAGCTTTAACTGAGAGAGTGGAGTGTGTGTGTGTGTGTGTGTGTGTGTGTGTGTGTATGGGGGAGGGGGTGGGGGTGTGTCGCGTGTCCTGGATTATCATGAAGAGACCCGCCTCTCTTGAATAATCCTGAGTAGTGAAGAGACGTTCGAATCATTTTTCTGAACCGAGTCTGTCCGTTTCAATGAACCGAATGTCCCATTCAAACGATTAATTGATTCGCAAGTTAAACCAACTTCATTGTCACCTCTTACAGATCTAAGGTTCACCTCAAATTCGGGTATATATTACTGTTATATGCACAAAGAAATGTTATGTACATATGAACAATGATATTCAGCTTGCTGTCCATTTTAACACACATACAACATACAATGTAATGTGAATGCGCAAAATACAAAACAGCACTCAATATGTCCAAGTTAGGCAGCAGTAGTTAGTTGAACTGGCGATAAAAAGACATGTAAACGAATTCAAACGACTTTAAACTCAAAAGTTATTTTACATTGTGACCATTTTTATTAGGTTATTTTCTTTTGCGAAAAACTATTATTCGAATTTAATTTGAAGTTTTCAGGCGTTTAACACGGAGATGAACAGCGCGTTCAGGCTACAAAAATCGATTCAGTTGGGAGGTGGGAATCGCCTGAACCGATTCACTGAAAAGAACCGATTCGTTCAAATTCATTCAAAAGAAGGACTGGTTCACGAGCCGGACTTCACCGCTCCACAGACGAAACGTAAGGAGGGGGAGAAGGGGACGGAGAGCCGCCGCTGCTTCACCGGGAGAGCGGCGATGCCCTGCGCCACAGCGCCGGACAAAACTTTCCCCGAAGTGGCCAGAAACTCGTGCGGAGAAACGGTAACACACCGAGCCGCGGCTCCCGCTTCTGCTAATGTAGCTGTAGCTGTTTAGACAGAGCTTACCGAGCGGCTTTGGCGCGCGCGTCAACTGAGTTACCTTACCGTGTCTTACGCTGTGTTTCTACACACGGTGAGCTGCTCAGCTTTAGTTCAGTTTAACAGCAGGTGGCAAAAGGCGACAGTGCACGTCATTAAAACTGAGCACAAAGCTCTCATACGTGCACATTTACTCTAGAAGCTGAGAATTAGCTTTAGTCTGTCTGAATGTGTGTTCAGGCTGTTTGGCTCTTTGTGGTGACCACAACATATTGTCGTGTAGACATGTGGGAGCTCCCGAGGAAGAAAACTGCTATTAACAAACCAGCTTTTATTAGAAAAAGTAAAAGAGGCCAGTTAGATTTTGGTTCCTGAGGTAAAAGGAGGGTAATCTGCGTAATTAAATCGTTAACATGTACACAAAGTCATCCAGAGTGGTTTGATGAAATGAGTCCGACTTGTTCACACTGGTGGTGATAGGACCCAGACGTCCGAAGCTGCTAAAAGCTACAGTGCAGAAAGTTATTACACAAAATGGTTATGAATCTGCTGTCTTGATGCCTGAGACATTTTTTACCATAGTTCCAGTATAAGGTTGTGGCGTAAAATGTAATCTTTTAAATCCATTCATGGCAGAGAGGTACAGTCAGGACGTTATAAAGTAAAACAGTACCCAAAGAAGACTTTCAGATTTATCAATATTTTAGCATTATCACCATTACATATAAAAAATCAGAAGAAACAGCCAAGACATGTTTGCTGCCAGAAGTTGCTTCTAACAAAAAGAATGGAATAGAATTAAAACATTAGGTTTTGGGTGACGTAGACTTCCATTAATTGAGCTACATTAGCCTTGTAGCTCCACTGCCAAACTAAAGAAGCAAACTTTAGACACCAAACATGTCTTGGCTGAGAAGCTACATTTGGGCTCAGTGTAAAATGGTGTACCTTTGATTTTTTGTTAAACAGTTCCTGTAAGGTTGGGGTTGGGTTAAGTATAGCGCCACAGCATTTAGACAACAGTCATGCAGAAGGAAACACCCCACAAAAGAAGGAATACAATTATGTGTGTAACTGGTAGTCAGATGACAAGTAATATTAGGTAAAAGCTTAACTTAGTGTTAATGATAACAGTAACTGCTATGCGTAAAAATGCCTCCAGGCTTGTGTACAGTTGAGTGGAGCTTTTTCTGCAGGGTTTCTCCTCAGAGATTTGGGCAGCTGCCATGCAGTCGAAGTTTAACAGGCTAAACAGGTTTTTTCCTAAACAGTTTATCTGTCTCTGATGGCGAAACGAGGATTTCCTCTTGTCCCATCCCTCTTGTGAGACACTGGCATGCAGTGTGGTAGCTAGAACAAGTGCGTGTATGCAGTGGAACAGCGTGATTCGCTCCATGCTTGTCTGCTGCTGCTAATAGTCTTTCAACAGTAGCCACAGTAGCGTGTAAATCATAAATTTGCATAGATTTTATGCTATAAGCAATATGATGTCAGACATGCTGACATAACTGGAATCATTTCCACTGTTGTATTACACTCCATTATATTGCTTAAAGAGACAAAAACATCTGTGCTGAAACTGACACCATTTACACTTTGTATGTATTTAAGTTTTTTGGGGCAGATTTTCTAAGGGAGGCACAAATTACCGACAGTCTGCTGACACTTTGAGGCTATGAGCGTGGCTGATCTAGCAGGTTAACTACTGATAATGCCTATACAGATTAACACTGGGAAAATAATTATCACAATTATCACTGCTTTCTGTTTTGAAACATTATTTTTTGGTTGGTGGGATGAGTTGAACTTAAGTTCTGGGATGAGTGCATTTGGAGTGCATTTTTGTGCGATACTGTAAAGTCCCTGTTCAGTTTCACCGAGTGCACCCAGGTCGCTTGAGTGCCTTGCATGCAGTGCCTCAAAAAATAGATGTGACATTTCTGTCATGTGCACACATAAACCACAGTGTACAGAAGCCACAACGCACAGGAACAATGAAGTGATAAATAGCTTTAGTAAAGCAGGGGCTGCAGAGCCAATGACTCTCATTATGTGATTTTAACAGTTTGAAAAAGAAAACTGTCAGATCATTATTTAGGCAAAATATATAAAAAAAAACCCCACAATATTAAGACATTTTAAAGAAGTTTAAGAACGTAATTTTTCTCAAAATATTTGGTTTGATTTTTATTTCCTTCATAATAATGCGGAATCAATATTTCCAAAAGGGAAACTCATGCATACGGAATAAGGCATAGGCACAAAACAGTAGCAGCATTTCAACTGTTTAGTAAATCACTACAGCCACTTTTTTAAATGGCAGAATGCGTTTGGGACAGTGCAAAATGTTAGTAAATCTGCCCCTTTGTCTTCTAAAATGACTTATCTTCAAAAATGCTCTCACCAGGTGCTGCTGTCATATTTTGTCAGTTAACTAATTAGTTGTAGTACTTTAAACAGGCCTACACCTGGTGATGGTAAACTGAATTGCTCTGTCCTGTGACAGTAAAAGCTCATTTACCCCAGTAAAAAAAAAAAAAACTTTGTTCTGTTATTGATTTTTTCATGCAAACCATAGCAAAACACTAGTATTCTCACATATGAAAATAACTGAATGTTTAAACATGTTGGGCGATCTGTTATCTTACTTTAATACCACATATATACGAAACATAGATGAGATTACAGGCAGGTTTCTTGTCTTTATAAAAGCTGTCTGTAGCACTGTGTACTCCTGTACTCTATGTACCTATACTACACTCCTATACTGTATGGTGAAACCTGTGTATTGTTAAACCTCTAGTATGAATGTGTGAGAACTTTCTGGGTAGCTGAAATCTGTGTTGGTCGTTCGTGGTTCATTGATTCAGGCAGTAATGAAGTGAAGACAGAAAGCTCTTGCTATTAGACAGTTGGTAATTGAATTGCTTTACAATCACATCACACTAATGAAATGTCATTGATGAACAGAGAGGGAAGGGAAAGTGTTTTTCTGATGACTTCCCCAACCAAATTACCCTTCAGGTTTGCTTAGCAAAGTGTTTGGCAAACATGTGTCATTTATATCACACAGTGAACAACAGCGTGTCTGCAATGGCCTTGTTTTTGAGATGGAAACAGTGTGCCTCATTCACCAACCATTCTTAAGAAGAAATTTCCTCTTAAAACCAACTTACGCAGTTTTCATGGAGAGTCTGACATTCACATGTTTTCTTATTTGGGATTTGTTCTTAGGGAAGAACAGAATCTACACACTCGAGTACAATTCTGCAGTTTAAGAACACATCTTGAATCTGACGTAGACTTTTTCTTAGGACCTTTCTCGAGCCAAATTTAAGAAAAAACAGAATGATATTGGTGAGTGAGGCCCATGTGGTAGACATAGGTTTTCTCTGTTGTAGCCTACTGCATTCCCAGTGTTGCCAGGGCAACCCATGGAATTCCCCAGCTATTCAAAACTCTCATTGGCCAGAACAGGCTACGTTAGTCTGCCTGATAACCTACCATCTCAGCTTTACCTCATTATTTCGTGATATACCCTGCCGGTCAAAAGTTTGGACACAATTAGCCTTTTTTAAAATGTTAATACAGATGAACATGAATTCTTTTCTGGTTTTGCAATAGCTTAACCTCTTAAAACCCCCAGACTTATTACATTCTAAGGCTTATTATTTGGTAATTACGTGTAAATAAAACTGGAGTTATTTTTTTAAGTTGAAGCCCAGACCCACTTAAATTCTAGTGCAAAAGTGCATGTGTAAAACGGGTTTATATATATATGAATGTATCTGTGTATGCACTGGGCACCCTTGCTGTCACTTTTCAACACAATAATTAAGACAAAATACCTGCAAAGGTTTTGATAGAATAAAACAGCTTTATGCTAATCCTTTGAGTATATTCAGCTTCAGCACTTCACTATTCACTATGAAGCTTTGTATGAAGAGCAGTTTTTGTCTGAATAATGATTTGACAGTTTTCTTTGTTGAGTTCTGATGCTTACTATTGGTCAATAATATCTTAAATGTGGAGCTGAGGTTAAAATCCTGGTACAATTGATGTGGCAATGCACTGAAAGTACCAGGGTTCACGTTTTTGTGTTTGTAAGGGTTCATATGTTCATGCCTGGTTCTGGTTCAAAGCTCACACTGCGTGAGGCATTTTAAGTTAATAAATGAAAAATGAGTTGTCTGTTTAAGTAACAAAAGTAAATGCAAGTATGACATTTTGGTGTTAGGTGTAGCAGCATCATTCAAATACAGCATGAGTGTATTTACCTGCCTCATGTTATTTACATCATGACATTGCAACACAGGTGTTTCGGGCGAAAATCTGTGTGAAGAGAAGCCAATACATTACCGGGAAAGACAGTGCTGTGTTGGTTATGGCTGACAAAATACTTGAATTTTTACAGCTTAATTTTCAGTTTTCATGAAGGAGAAATATTACAGCCCCATATTTCATGCGTGATTCTAGCGGTGTACTGCTCAGTAAAAAACTGCCTTTTCTGCATGTGCGGCTGTTACTGCGTCAAAAGTGCTTTTGCTTTTATAGTCAAGTTTTCTTTTTTTTTGCAAGAAAAAAACGTGAGGCTAATCTCAGTGCATCCCTCTTGGTAAAATACTGTTCAGGTGCCTCGCAGCCCGAACATCACCAGTAAAAATGTGGCAACAATGTACTGGAGTGTGAAAACATTCCACCATTTTTTTCAAAATTGCTGCATAATTAAATTGATGAGATAAATGAAGTGATTCAGAGTGGTGTGACGTGAAATTGTTCAGTGTGGAGTAACTTATTGAGCGATTTCTTTACAGTGGTGCTGATAGAAATCAGGGGCTGTGATGTCCACAATACAAATATAGCCATTTTAGTTACTATGCAAAAAAAACAGGGAAACAAACCATGACTGAGTTTTTATGTGTAATGTTGATAATGATAAAATAGCGGTAGATCTGGAAAAAATAATGTTTCTTTGGTACTACTTTGCCTTGCAATGCCAAGGCATGTACGTCTCTGCCATGAATGGATGTGGAAAAAAAACAATATCTCATGGTATATTCATGACCATTTTATGAGAGATTTCTGTAATGTAGCTTTTAGAGGCATTATATACTTCAGATATCTGGTTCCTATCGCCACCGTTGTAAACTATTCTGATCCTTCTGAATAGGTTTCTCTAGAATGCAGCATTTCAAACCAAACCACTCTGAAGTACTTAGTTTACCTCTTAATTTAATTAAACACTAATTTTGAAAAATTGATGGAATTCCCCTTTTAGAGTAGGCCACATTATGGCCTGCAACAGTCAGACTGGGTAGAAAAACATTAATATAGATCCATTAACACACTCTGCATGCTACTCAGTCTTAGATATTACACTCAGCTGCAGATGTGCACGGATCGCTGCCAGTTCAAATGATGTTGCTTGTCTCTTTCTCTTCCTCTCGCTGAATTATTAGTGCTAATGTCCTTGTGGTGACACTGTGCTCATCTGCCAGGCTGTAACTTAGAGATCCTCCATATATTATGGGTGTGTGTGTGTGTGTGTGTGTTGCTTTGGTACTGGCAGTACCCCAAAGTCCGCACTGAGAAATCAGATTTGTGGGTGTCCGGGGTAGGAGGGGACTTTTTGGTCTTTTGTCAGGTCATTTATTCTCTCTCTCTCACTCTCTCTCTACTCTCTCTCTCTCTCGCACACACATTGCACTAAATTAAATTTATTAGTTTGTGAAAGCTGTGGTTAATAGAACTCATTACAACTTGAAAGCACAAAATTGCACTGAGAGCTCTTGGCACTTGGGGCTGGGTGATATGGACAAAAATATAATGACAATATATTTTTTCCTATCATGTGCTATCGCTAATGATCACTAATTATAAAATACGTTTCCTAATGCCAGCGTCTGCTTTTAAGAAAAAAAAAGTTACATTTGATTGAAAACCAAAACAATACTGCAGACTCTTTTTAACACTGAAAATGGTTGTGTAGCTTATTCTTAAGAGTATCATTCACAGATTTTCAATGATGATTCGATACAGCACAGTAATGTCTTAATTTAATAAATTTTTTATTACAACAAAAATGAAGAGTACCAATTACATGTCTTGTTTATTTTCTAAGTGAAAAATAAGTAAACACATCCTCTACAGGGAGCAAACTTGAATATGACATTTTTCTGCAATTTTTTGTGCACAATCTCTGTATATATTTTTTTGTGTGTGTATGTGTATATATATATATATATATAATGTAACGAAGCATTTGCACAGGCCACATTTTATGTTTATATTTTTTCCAATATGTTTCATTCACCAAATAAACAGGTAAACTGTGTGTTCTCTGTAGAGGATGTGTTAACTTATTTTCACATCTTTCAACAGAAATATTAGATCGGGGTGCCCAAACTTTTGCATACAACTGTATAAGATTTCTATAGTGGTGTATATTACTTCTGTCATAATCTATAATACTTTCTTGCATATGTAATGTTTACTTGTGTAGCATCTTGTAGTAAATTATAATCATTTTCTGAGTTTAATGTAAGATTCTTATATGAATTTGTGTAGTATTATTATAAACCTTTTTCATAATGGTATGCTCATTATTTATTTTCTTTTAGTTTATTGGCGTTTTCAACATTATGAAATTACACTTTAGGCACAGTGGAGTTTAGCCTGATTCATTCAGATTGGGTTCCTAGCAGCACGAAAACACAGAAAAACAGTTTGTACTTTGTAGTGTTAGAAAATTAAAACCAAGCAAACAAAGTCAAATGTGATACGCTGTGAGAGAAGAACAGGAATAGAAGTAGGAAATACCGTCTCAGCTCAGTTACCCCAGCAGTGAATTGCTTACTGTTTTCTTCTAGTTCTACGCCCCAGCCCCATGCTAACTTCATAAACTGCAGTCTGTTAAATGTGTTGTTCAGTGTCCATGTGCATCAAATCGAGAACTATGTCTCGAACGATACACTACAATATATTGTATTGCTACCTCCTTACTAACACTACTTACTGTTCCTCTGGTTTGTGTTGTTGTAAGTGAATGGCTAGACATCTCCCTCCCTGTCCAACAAGTAGAAGGCGCACACTGCCACCTAGTCATATTTGTTGTTTAAAGTTCAAGCCATTTCTTCTAACAGGAACAGAATGGAATAATCATTTTAATGAAAATACCTGCATATGGAAAAAAGTAATGCAATGAATTTACTTGACTCAAATCAACTAAAGACTCAAACTGCATATCATTTCTACATAATGTATTACATCGACACAGTTATTGCAGCAAGTAAACAAAAGAGAAAAATGTAATACGTTTCATTTAAGTACACATTGGAATTCATTGCATTAACATTATCAAAAAAAAGATTTATTTTGACAACTATTTTTATCGTTTTATCACCCAGACCTGCTGGTGCTTCTGTAGGAGTTTCCATTTCAGTGGACTGTGTTCAGCTCTGGCAGCTCTCTGTCCCTTTGATGTTTGTTTAGTGGAACGGGTTTAGTCAGATGTGTGTATCTGAATGTGTGTCAGTGTCAGAGAGCGGAAGGATTACAGTAAGACACATTCAGTTCTGACACAAGTTTAGCTGACATTAGATTAGCTTAGCTCTCACCCTCCACAAACACACACACACACACACACACAAACACACACACACACACACACACACACACACACACACACACACACACGCACACACACACTTTTCTTCCCAGCAGTGCTGTGTTTTGTACAGAGGTTTGATAACTGTTTGTTCCGATGTGTGCTGACCAGCACTGACAGGCAGAAGTGTGTGTATGCACATGTGTGTGGACATATTATTATCACAATATACATACACTACATGTGTATCAAAAATATGGCCATCTGACCATCACACCTATATGAGCTTGTTGGACATCCCATTCCAGAATCATGGGAATTAATATGGAGTTGCCCCCCCTTGTCGGCTGTAACAGCCTCCACTCTTCTGGGTATGTTTTCCGAAGAAGGCCTGGCTCACAATTGACGCTCATTACAAAGGCGTTCAGTGGGGTTAAGGACAGGCTTTTGTTCAGGCCACTGGAGCTCCTTCACACCAAACTTGTCAAGCCCTGAACTTAAGGACCATGCTTTGTGCACAGGGGCCTAAAATCACTGCAGTGCCAGGCGTTGGCTGGAGTGGTGTAAAGCAAGCCGCCGCTGGACTCAGTGGAAACGTTCCCTGGATTGACCTCTGTGCACAAAGCAAGATCTGTAGAGATTTATAAAATATATAAAATACATGACCCCATGTCCTGACAAGGTATAATAAGAATGGTGTGTGTGGCGTGGGTGGGTGTGTGTGCCCTTTTCTGAAGTGCAGGTTCACTGTTTAGCCTCAATTCTGTCTGTAATGGTTTAGCAGTGCTGAGTCACCCCAGGCCCTCTCCAATTACCATAGCAGTTCACCATTATTATCCCCAGGCCATAACAGTGTATAATGTGGAGTTAAATCAGAGCTCAGCAGCATTTTGGGCCTATATGACGTGATACAGGCGGTGTATGACCCTTATTTGAGTTGATTTTAAGGCACTGCCCCCCAGGGCAAATACAGTGCCTTATATGGCATTGCCTTTACTTAGGCTGTATTTTGCATTGGTGGACTTGTTATGTGTTTATCTCCCGCAGTGAGGTTTGTGGTCTGTTGACTCATAACTTACAGCGTAGACGTTCAGAACTTCCTCAGTGCTTCCTGGAGAGGTCCATGCCGCGTCTGTTGTTCAAGGCCTTTAGATTGTAAAGGTCATTTGTGGTGAACAAATGCAGTGTGTGGTTATTAAGTCCCAGTTTCAGACCCTGTATTCAGCTGTAAACAGGTGTAGTTTTAATCTCACTGTACAGTGGAAAAAGATTTAAAAGACAGTACAATAGTCCTTAAAAATGGTTACAACTTTTTTCAACAGTACAGTTAAAAAGTAACATGATTTTATTGTTTTTATTGTTTGTGTGTGTGTTTAACAAATAAAAGCTTACTGCCCAGATAAACAGCTTTAATACTTTCTCACATAGTCTAAGGCTTCTGCACAGTCGTGTGTGCTGTGTGACTGTGTTTTTTTAACAAATACATTCTTACTGCCCAAATAAATAGCTTCACATATAATTTTCCAGTGACCTCACATACTTTTAAAATTACATGACTTACTTTTTAGTTTTATAGTAGTTACTAGATAGTTTGTTGTAGTTACTAAATTAAAAGGCTTAAGGCTGATAACTCAATAATAAGCCTGCAATTTGAGAGTTAACAGGGATTAACAGGTGTGTTAGACTAACACTATAGTATTTCTGTGTGTACAGTCATGACGTAACTCCTTATTTAAAACAGTTCATGTTGTAGTTAACGTATTACTGGCAGAGTAAACCTATTAAACTGTCAGCTTCTTGACCATCCATGGAAATAATAAAGTCACCGTAATGTAGCTACTTCTGTCTCCTTCCACTAAGCAGAAAATGTCAGGTTCAGATTTATTGCCAGCTGCCTAAAGTTGTTTTTTCACTGGTCTGTTTTTCTACTACTTTTCTGTGCAAGCTTTTAAAGCCTTTTAAGTTTGGCATTTGCTATAATATTTCCTATTGACACGCCACATTTAAGCCATTAGTTAATTATCAATCCATTCATGAGCTGAAGTGGCTGTGTTGGGGTATAGAAATCTTCCTTTTCACTCTTTCTCACTTAGTCTAGATTGAAACTGGTCTTCAGAGAATTTCTGAATTGTGTGTTTGAGAGTGGTGTGTTTTAGGTTAATGTGGGCAATGTGGCAAAAATCTAACATTATGAGAAGATATTTCTGGTAATTATCCCAATATTTAGTTTTTCTGAGATTTGTGAAGTTGAAATAGATAAAATGCACCAGCAAAATAGGAATATATATTTAAAATAAAAAAAAAATGTTATAACAATAATTTACTTGTTACTATACTGTTTAAGCAGTTACTGTACCCTGGTTGTTGTTGGTTAGAGACTCTATAATGGGTCTAAATATGCGTTTTTAATGATCCATGCAGAGATGCAGTGTTCTACAATACTGACAATATCTGTGATATATCACAGTAATGATAACAAATCGTCATATTGCCAACTACTGATGCACCGATTATGAATTTTATTTTTATGGACAATTTTTTTAACCGGAACCTCACATTCTGTGGGCTAAACGGGACACACTAGCACATTTCCAGAACTTTTTCTTAGCCAAAGTGCAACATAAGCCACATTATTTGCTCTTTTATGGGCCAAACTGGCATTTTAAATTCCTAAATGAGAAATCAGTTGCCTATTTAAATACCATGAATCAAATAAAGTGCTACATTGAAAGAGGCAACTGGCTGTTTAGCACAATGAGTCATGCATAATTACGCTATGACATTTTGGAACAGATGTAGCAGCAGCATTCAAATACAGTGCGAGGGCACTTACCTGACTCACATTATTTACTGCATAAAATTACAGCACAATTTGGGCAAAATAAAAGTAATAAATTGGCTGAATTGCTTATTTAGAGCAAAAATCTGCCAATTCTGATTTTGTTCGATTCCAGACGTACGTCCGTATTGCTTACTCAAACAGTGTGTTTCTCTTATTAACAGAAAGCCACTTTAGCTGTGTGAGTGTATGTGTGCTGATTGTTCATATCAGTTTCATCACAGTACCCCTAAAGCAGGACTTCTTTGACAAGATTACAGTCTGAGTGTGCGCACACTCATACGCACTCTCATGTCAACCCAGCTGGTGTCTGCCCCCCCCCACCACCCCCCCCTTCCCCACTCGCCCCAGCTGGGCTGTGGAGCTGAGACTGTTAATCTGTGTTCTAGAAAGAAGGGATTAATAATGAGAGAGAAATAGAAAGAGAGAGAGAGAGAAATAGAAAGAGAGACAGGTAGCAAGTGAAAGGAAGAGGGAGGAAATGGGGGGATTTTTTTTTTAGGCTTTAGCTGTGGCAGGGTGTGCTTAAAAATATTTCATTTGTCTGAAATTACATTTCACAAATTAACTCCTACTGTCTCTTTATGTCTTTGTCTCCTTTAACTCCTTAAAATCTGGCACCAGAGTGATGAAGCCATCCAAGTGTTGGCCCTATTGTTGGGGGATTGCAAGTTCAGACTCTGCTGATGCCACAGGCCTATGTGCCTGGGACTCCATGAGAGAATAATTGGCCTTGCTCTCTTGGTGGATAGGATGGCCTCTCACTCAGCACAGTGCTAGCCAGTGCAGTTTTCAGTCATCTGACATAAGATAATTGGCCATTTGTGTTGAGCTGTATAATGATCAAATCAAATTAAACCAAGCTTTATTGGTCACACACACAGCCATTCACAGTATAAAGTGCAGTGAAATCCTTATACATCTGTCTGTTGCCATAAAACACGGATTATACAATAGAAAATATAAGCTAGAATATAAAAGAAAGAGAAGAAGAGTATAAAAATATGGGCATATGATAAAATCCAAGTATATGTCTATGTGAAGTGCAATTGTGTGGAATTGAAATTGGAGTTTTCTGTGATGTTACATTAGTGGTAGGTTGGTGTTTTATTCTTCTTGGAGGAAGAACGTTAGGCTTCACCCTAAGAGCTTTGTAGATTCCAGAAACCTAGCTAGTGAGTAGGAATTGGCCATAACTAATTTGGGCAGCAAACTGGATAAAAATAAGTAAATAAATAAATAAAATCTACCCCCAGGTAGTAGGTGTTTGTGCATATCCACATTGGTAATAGTGAAATGGGTCTTCATGTGGAACTGGAGCTTTCTCTGTGCTACTGTGTTTTCTATCACTGTATAAAATGTATTATATTTTAAATTTAAGTCAAGGATGCGTTCAGACACCCTGTATGGCTTTATAGCGCACAGAGCATTCAGAGCACATAGAGGTCTATTTCTGAATCAGAATCACTTTTTTGGTCAAGTACACTTGCATGCATGAGGAGCTGGTACTTATGTTAGTAGTCTCTATAGAATACAAATAGTAAACACATAATACAAACAAAAACTAGAGAAGCCAAAATGGGCTTCACAAAATATATACATCTACAGTACTGTGCGAAAGTCTTAAGGAGCCATGAACATTGTTTAAAATGATTTATTTGGGCAGTGTGTTTTTACCAGTAATAACACTATGTAGCATTAGAATAAACACAGTAAAACAAATACAGTAAAATGTGACAAGACTTTAATAACTACATAAGTTAGAGTACAGTTAGAAGAACTCAGGTTTGATTCCTGACCTCTTTTTTGAGCAGATAAAGGCTTGCTGCCCTGATAAGTAGCTTTCTGTATGGTCTTATATATAAGACTTTTACACAGTACTGCATGTAAAATAAATGTACAAAGTGTTTGTACACCCCAGAGATGCATATATACATCAGTGGGATTTGACTGCACATTTCCAAACATGCAAAGCATGACAAGTTAATTTGCATACATTGTTCTAGTTTTGTAGTTTATTTGATGTCAGTGTTCCACAGTAACCCTTGCCTTTGTGGTTTAGTCTGATCATATCTGGTGAGATGCATTGTGGGTAAAGTGTTGCTGCCTTGCGTAGCACCTGTGTTTTCATTACAGACTGAAGCCAGGGCCTTATCTCACCCCTCACTGCTGTCATGTGTATGTGTGTGAGTGTGAGAGTGAGATAGTGGATGATGTGTGAAGAAAATACCTCAGAGACATTTAAAATGCTGCTGCTGTACTGTGGGTACTGTTGCACAGCGTTGAATCATTCATCAGTGACAAAATCGCTCTGGATAACAGCGTCTGTCAGATGCATGAATGTAAGTGTGTGTTTCTATCTGTGCGCATATTAAAGCTTTACGATATTAGAGCAAGGCTGATGTGCAGCTTTTGTGGTTGATACTGATGTTAGAGGGCTAAAAATTCAGACAGCCAGTAATATCAGCAAATATTGTTTTATAATTTTTTTTATATATTATATTTTAGATTTTCATTTCATACCCCTGTAGTTTTAGTTCAGTAGTGTGGTGCTTTACAGACAGATATGATGATGATTATGATGATGAGTAAGCTCCAGTAGAGAGTCACCATAAAAAGTCGTGGGGTGGAGAACCTGTAAGGGTCAGTAGCATCAGGAAGCGCATCTGACCGCAGGCTGTTGATAGTGGGCCTCGCCAAGGACGTATGTGTAGTCATGCCAGCTGTTCTGCTATTACAGTAAAGATATGCAGACATTTTAGTTTAAGCACTGGGTTTAGATCATGCACTGAAATTGGCAGTAAGGCAAAAAAAAATAAAAAATCATCTGGCAAAAATACAACATAATACTTACATTTGTATTAGAATATTTTTTTGCAATACATGATACATCATATGCGAAAGTTTAAACACCCCTTGTCAAATTATAGGTTTTGTTGATTTTTTTAAGTAAAAATAAGTGAACACAGTGTACAGGGAATAAACTTAAATATGTCAATTTTTTGCAAATTTTAGTTATTAGTTTAGTTTAGTAATTTGAGTCATCTGACCAAACTTTTGCATGTATTTGTCACCATATTTAGTTACTGATGTTTGCAGTTGGAATAAACATAAAGCAAACCAATAGTGCCACAAAAAAGGTTATGAAAAAACTACGTATTTTTTAAATGTTGCATTTTTGAGAATTTGGTGTGAGAAGGGAATGTTTTTGTTGATCTTGTAGCTAGCCAAACATAGCAGTTAGTAAATAATGCGTCTTCAGACTAATAACTAATAAGCTTTTTAAGAATAAGCTTAGGTTTAAAGGGTTAAATGAAAAAAAAAATCTTTGAAGGGGTTAAAAAGATTTGTAGCACTTCAATAATGTGACTCATTTAAGTCCTTTGGCCACTTTAGTACGTAGAGGTCAGTGTAAGGTCATTGTCTTTTTGTAACCTGAAAGCGATCACTGTCCATTTCAAAGAAGCTTAACTGAGATCATAGTATTGCATCGGCTTTGAAATGTTTCCAGTTAACAAAAAATAATGTTAAATGTCTTCTATTGAAGTAAAACTGTAACAACAAGTGGTGGTTTTCTTTTAAAGGTCATGCCCTTTAAAGAAACGGTGCTAAACCTTTAAGCCAGGTCAGTTTGGATGGAGCTTTAGGAGATTCTCTGCCAACAAATTTGTGTGTGTCTGTAGAGGGAACAGAAATAGAAGAGGAACCATAGTGAGACTAAATCCATTTATGTGTATTAATGTGCGTACACCTGTTGGTGGATTTTCCCCCAGCAGTCTGTTGTGTTATGTATTATGCAATCTGTGTATAAAGATAAGATCAGATATCTGATGCTGCATTCATTCTCTTGCTCTTTTTTCCCCCTGCCGGCAGTGACAGTGCAATTTCAGAATGTTCACATAGTTACAGGGGTGGGTGTGACACCCAGTGGGCTACTATAAGGTAAAGCGTGATGGGCTGTGTATTAATCTCTCTCTCTCTCTCTCTGTCTCTCTCTTTCTCTCTCTCTCTGTGTTCATGTTGAATTGATAGAGCTCTAATTCTATGCTATATAGATTGGTATGTATTTATATAGATTAAGTTCTCAAATATCACAAGCTCAATAAAAAAGCCCAGCTATTTGAGCATGGGTTTGTCCACAGCCCCGTCTCTCTCTGCCCGTTTTACTCTGGTAGGCTGCACTCAGATGCCAAGTTTTTATATTGACAGTGGTTTCCACTGTTGATGGTAGGGCTGTACAATATTGTCATGAAATGTGAGGTTTGATAAAGTTGTTGGATATAGGACCGAACAATTTTGGCAAAATATCTAATTGCAATTTTTCTGATCAATATAGTGATGATGATTTAAATTGTAATTGTTTATAATTGAGGTATAAATTGAGGTATGGGCCTTTTTTTGTGGCTAAGAAGACCAGCGTATATTATTTCTGGCTTGAGACATGAAGTGTTAACACACTGCACCAGCCTGCCACTTATTTGTGGTTGTGATGTCACAGAAGTTCACAAGCTCCATGTTATTAGGTCAAATTTCCCTACTTAAAACTTGCATTGTGTCAACATTGTTGATAATAAACTGTAAGACTATAATAGAAATTGCAACCGTCTAAGCGTTGGCCCTATCATCAGGAGATCGCGAGTTCGATCCCTGGTGATGCTACAGCCATCCGTAGCCGGGAGTCCGAGAGAGCACAATTGGCCTCGCTCTCTCTGGGTGGGTAGGATGGCCCCTCCCTCTCCCCCCATCACTCAGCGCGATGCTAGTCAGTGCAGGCGTCTGTTAGCTGACGTAACAGATCTGGCGGTTGGCGCTTTCCTCCGAGTGCGTTCGGCTGTCCAGTGACGTTGCGTGAGCGGCAGTTCGAAAAGAAGCGGTGGTTGGCTTCACAGGTCTCGGAGGAAGCCTGTGTTAGCCTTCACCCTCCTAGCGTTGATAGTATCGTGTCAGTGGGGGAGTCCTAACTAGCGGGTGGAATTGGAGACGACTAAATTGGGGAGAAAAATCGGGTAAAAATATTTCATCTTATAATTCATCTTTCAGCCCTAGTTGGACACCACAACGACAAAATCACCATTCACTACTATGCAAAATAAAAAAAGAAATGAAATACTAACAGTTACTTACATTAAAACTACATTAAAACATGTGGGAGAGCAGTGTTCAGTCCCAGTGCAGAGAATCTTCTAATAGTTTGTGCTCGCAATGTAGTGGCATCTGTCTGGTTCTGTGTATTTGAAGTAATTTAATCTTTTCTGTCATTGCGGAAACTCACATGGTAATAACGTTAAAAATATGATTTATTGTGCAGCCTTAAAAGATGGTAAATGAGAGATGCTCAGAATAAACAGTGGTGTGTATTGGTGATTCAGCGTATTGAAACTGGTGATGCACTGTATTCAAAATTATTACACCTTTAGTAAGTATTGGCACACCCTTTCTCAGAAATGCTCATCAGGGTGGTCTGCAGAGCAGGCAACTGCTTGCAAGAGTTTGTTTCCTGTTAGCAGGACTTAATTTGTAGATGATACTGTACTGAGTAGTAGTGGTGGATCTGGCAATTTATTGGAGCATCAAAAAAAGGTGCATCAGACACAGCTCAGAGTGAAGTGTCTGATCCCCTTGCACCAGTGCAACACATGCTAACACACCACCACCACATCAATGTCACTGCAGTGCTCAGAATGATCCACCACCCAAATAGTATGCGTTCTGTGGTGGCCCTGTGGGCTCCTGACCATTGAAGAACAGGGTGAAATGCCGCTAACAAAGTATGCAGAGAAACAGATGGACTACAGTCTGTAATTGTAGAACTACAAAGTGCACCTATATAATAAGGGAGCTAACAGAATGGTCAAAGAGTGCAGATAAAAGTTTCTAATAAAGTGCTCAGTGAGTGTATATGCGCACATTTTCGGCACACATTAAACGGGTGTACAGAGGTGCATACACACAGACAAGCAAATAGCCAATCAGAAAACAACTGACAGGTCCTGATAGTTGTGGCCTAAAGATATCAAACGCTCTGTGTACGTGTGGATGGAGTGTCTGAGGCTGAGACTAATGTAGCTTTAGTCTATTTAAATGAAGAATTGAAAGTATTATTGAACTGCTTAGCATGTTGTAGTACTGAAGAAGCATTCAACTTTTGATTTGTCATGCAATAATAGTTGAGAATCTCGGTCCTTCTCACTCTCTCTGTCTTTCACGCACACTCATCCACACATACATACATTCATGGTCACACACACACACACACGTCTGTGCCACTTTTGCTCCCAGTAGGGTGAGCTTCCGTCCCTCAGGAGAATCACCATGTTCTCTAAATAAGCACGTGGGCACTGAGCATTAGTGTAGAAACTCTGTTGTCCTTCACTGACTTGCTCTCAGTCTCAGGTGTTCTACAGCTTGTACTTTTTGCCACACTAGTCTGAAGGAATATCCTTTTAGAGACAGCTATAGTTCATCAAAATGAACTTGTAGAACTTATACTTTTTGCCAGCCATAACAAAAGCATGTTGTAATTATATAGTAATTATTTCATTGTAACAGCTGGAAAAATTCTATATGAAAATGTGCAGATTCTAAGTCTTCGTACCAAATTTGTGTTTGTATGTAGAAGAGGAGATATTTTATCATGATTTGACATTCTTGTTTTGAGGAAAGAAAAACATTCCTTTATTTTTGTCATGTTTTTGTTGTAAGAAATTATGGGCTGATGCCAATATCTGATATTATTCCTGTACGTATCTGCTGACGCCAATGCATAAACATTTATAAAATGTAGAAACTGCAAGTACATCTCCCTGTATAGCATTACAGAGAACTCGCACAGCATTTATTTATTTAGACTTACAAATACAAAAGTAAATGAAATGCTGGTGTTTTAGTACAGTAGCCCAGCGTTACCTAAACATTCATTTTTTAAGCAATTATCTGCGAATTCTGATAAGATACAAATATCACTGTCTGTCCCTAGAAAAAAGCCTGAAGTACAGACCCTAACCTGTCGATACAGAATGTTAATTACATGTAAATGTAACTAATTCTGTAGCTAATTGTGTCATCAGGGATGCAATTGTGTAATTATGTTTAAATAAGAAAGCAAAACAACAGTGCAGCCCAGCGATCTCAGCACATCTTTTTAATTATTCTTTTTCTTTCTGTCTCTTTTTAGTTAAGGATGTGAAATGATATTAGAATCATATCAGTTTTGGCAAATAATTGCTTTAAATATTTGTCAGCCTCAGACAGATGTTTAGAAATGAGCAATATTTCAAACTGATGTTTGATTATGTATTTATGAGGGTTTGAATAATGCTGGGCTACTGTGCTAAAATATCTACATTTTATTCTTTTTTGTTGCATTTTTAACCCTCTATGAATAAACACATTTCTCTGTAATGCCAAGTGCCAAGTGATTCTAGTTCCAGTTTCTGTTTTAAAAAGTGTTATCAGAAATTTTCAGATGGACAAGATTTGATATCATCATCTGTCCAGAATTCCCTCATATCTGTACATCCCTGTAATAACTCTGGACTCCTGAGGGTTAAACCTTTATTTCCTTCTTGTAAGCACTTGCAAAATACAGCATTTGCATGTAGAGTGAATGTCAGTCAGGCTTGTGATGTGTTAGTACTAATGAGGTAGCTATTCCTCTATCCCCATGCCCTCTCTCTCTCTCTCTCTCTCTCTCTCTCTCTCTCTCTCTCTCTCTCTCTCTCTGCTCCCTCTGTTTCCCAGTCTTGACTGCCAGAGGATGCGGGCTGCATCTCTCCCCATCACTCTTTCTAATTCACACACACACACACACTCACTCATTCTCCTGCCTGCTCCCTCTCGCCTGAGAGAGAGCTCTGTGTATATGTGTGTAAAGTGGGCATAGAAAGTAATTGCATATGTGATGACAGCGACCTACTTCTCCAAAGTGTGCTTTTTCCTGACGACATCGAGATGCTCCATCTGCTCTGAGTCCAAGAGGTGTCTTTACACACACACACACACACACTCTTTCCATTAACAAAAGGCTGTGTCTCTGTTCTGTGGAATCAGATTGGTGTGTTTTGTTGCTGGCTGCCATGGCAACTATTAAACTTGATCTCAGAGTAAAAATCTGAAGGTTTCTCACAGCACTGCGTTCACAGATAATACCAGTGAGTCCAGTGAAGGGAAATAAGCTGTGCACTATGTCACAAAGAGCTTTGATAAAGCCTTAGGGGTGGCTGAGCACTAACACAAATGGAACAACTGTGTGTGTGTGTGTGTGTGTGTGTGTGTGTACATTTTCAGGACAAAAATGCCCCCACTTTTTTGAACAATGAACAAAATGCTCCCTTTTCAATTTTTAAAACTGAAAGAGCAATACTAGTTCTTTTTGGTTCCTGAGGTTAAGATTAGTTCGATTTGGAAAATTCCTGATACACATAGATACTTAGATATCTAATATATATTAGACATAATATCATTACTTATAGGCACTTACACGTCATCACTGTCGTAACTAGAGATGAAACAGTTACCGGTTTCACGGTAAACCGCGGTAAAATTAATGACGGTTAGTAGTACCGTTTGAACTTTAAAGTATCGTTAAAACCGCGGTCGATTACCGTGGTGTGAAAAACCCGGAGATTCGGAGATATTTCAGCCTTCTAAGAAGACCAAGTCTGACGTTTGGTCATGTTTTGGGTTTTATAAGGATGCAGAAGGAAAGTTAATTGAAGATGACCACCCTGTCTGCAGAACAGGCCGAAAGAAAATAGCGGCGAAAGGGGGCAACACATCAAACCTTACGAGTCATTTCGCGACCACCACCCGCTACTTTTTATAGAATGCAAGGTTAACTTTAACGGAGAAGTCTGTGGGGACCTCGAAATAGAAGAAATGTCACGGTTTGTGTGGTTTAACTTATGCTTATGGTTCTTTAATCATATAAAATGAAGCTTTTAGCGTCAAAAAAAGAAAAATAATCGGTGAATCAACTGTGAATCGAAACTAAAGCTTTTAACACATTTCTGTGGAGCAGAGTCTCCAAAATGAGCTCTGAGTTAACAGTCACACGAGCTCCTGAACGAGGCGCTGCAGAGGTTCAATCTGCACAGCTCCCCTTTCTCGTCTCGCTTGCAGTGTTTACTGTCTGAGAATAACACCGTCTCAAATCACTCAATGTCCCCTACATAGTGCGCTACTGTTCAAACAAGCACGATCATCATTAACAAGCAGTTGAGTTTTAAATAGGGGATTTGTAACCTGTTGTTAATGTTGATTATAGATGACTTAGTCGAACGTTTCCTGCACTCTTTGGGTGAAGGATTTGCTATTTCATGATCCACGAAGTGCACTACATAGGGAAGATAGTGTGCTTTGAGACGGGACCTCACGCGAGTAAACGCTGTGCTGCTTTTGGGAAAAGCAGAGTTTCAGAGATTAAACTTCAGGAGTGTTTCTGCCGCAGCTCAGATGCATGTTAATTTTAAGTTATGTTTTAGTTTTAAAATGCTTTTAGAGAAGCAGCTCCACAGGTGAAGACACGCTGTGTGAGTTCTACACTGTCTACAGCTCACAGCACGGTCACGCAATTCCTCTGTGATTTTGGCTGTTTTTCCTGGTGCACTGTATTGATTAGGGGTTCAGCGCCACAACGGCACAATAATGCTGCAGTTGCAGTTCGGACAGAAATCCCCCGAGTGCAGCACTTCTTAGAAGTAGTAATTTTCCATTAAGACCCACCTCAGAGTTGGTCGAGATTTAATTCTCTATGCAGGGAAATCCTTAGTTATTGTAATTAATAATAATAATAATAATAAGAAGAAGAAGAAAAAGAATAATAACAGTAATAATAATAACAATAATAATAATAACTGTAATAATAATACCTTTGCTATTCTTTTGTTTACAGAGTATTACAAGTATTGTAAGTAATACAAAAGTAATACTAAAAATGTACTGACCTTATTTTTTAATGTTTATGCAAACAAAAAGTGCATATTGCTGCCAGTTCTATTTGTGTTAATATAAAAGTTGGTGAAACGAGTTTCAGTTTGTGTATCAGTATTTATTTTTTTATTTATTTTACTTTTCAAAACATTTGAACAATATTGCGATAATATCGATAATCGTGATAATTTTGGTCATGATAATCGTGATATGAAATTTTAATATCGTTTCATCTCTAGTCGTAACAAAACCTTCTGTTTACTTACTGTCTCACATTTTCATGACAAAGAGATCAATAAAAATGGTCCAAATGAAAATAAAATCTTGTTACATTGACTTTATTTGGATGTTTTTACCTTCTCTTGTAAAGCTACCATTTTAGAGATACAAAGTTTTTTTTTCTGGCAGCAACAGTTTAAACAATTTATATAATAAAAATTGGATTACATACTTATATATTATTGCTGTCAGAGCTGTTGTATTAACTTTACAGGAGAAGGAAAAAAACATTCTTAACTTTCAATGTAAGTTAATTTAACAATTTTCTTCCAAGTAATTTTGGACCTTTTTCATTGGTCCATTCATCATGGATATTTGGATATAGTGTAAACGGCACATAAGGTACATAATATGTGTGTTTAAAGAACAAAGACAGCTTTGAAGTCACTAAACACAGACAGGCTCTTTGAAACAGCAGACTATATAGAAGGAGGTCTGTTACTCTGTCTCTCGCCTTCTGATTATGTTATATATTTTAAAAGCAGCATTAGTGCTGTTAGAGCAGTATATCCTGAACATCTAAATGAGTATTTTGACAGCAGTGTTGGATTTATGCACAGTCAGGATGTGCTCTGGCACTCAGAACTAATTTATGACTGACTGTATTACGCATTCTCACTGCAGACCCTGGGGCCTGTTCTCCATCCTGACGTATCTAGTGTGTCTATCTGCCCTACGCGCAGTTACGGCTGCCCTCTGTGCAAAAACATACAATTTGGTTTTCTGGTTTCGTAACGTTTCAAGCCACAGTCACACTCACCCTCTGGTTATCTGCTGAAATGTGCACCATTAAGTAGGTCACTCCGTGTCAAATTGCTGGAGCTGGACACGACATGTCACACAGCTTGGAGCCACGGCCTAAAGAGTGGAGCGATGCTTCTGAGATTTGAGAGAAACGTCTGTGTAAGGAGTGGCTGATTTTGGGAGTTACAAATTAGTATTTAATTATTTCCTCACACTAGGACCAAACTGATGTCAAAACTTTATCACTGATTAAGATTTTAATGAGGTAATATTCTGATATCCAGTAATATCGATCAGTTTGTCAAATATGTCTTTTTTGTCAATGTTCTTGGCCACATAAACTGCAGAAACAGAAGTCTTAAATAATAGAAATATTGAAGCAGGAAGCAGAAGTTTCTGTCAGCTCTTATTTTTCATCAGTGTTCCTAGTTTGCAACTGCTGAACATCTGTCTAAAAATCTCTCGAACACTGCTTTTGACATCCCTGTAAATCTTCTTATGCTGTAAAAGGCTGAGGCCGCATGCTGTGTGACAGGTGGAATTGAAATGTCATCTCTTTAGCTGACAGAATGGCACTTGAACTTTTTTTTACAAAATATTTATAAATCTCAGTATTTGTGCAGAGTCTCAGAATGTACCCATTTTCCACTTGCCAGTGGTATGCACTGTGCAGCTGATTATGTGACCTGTGCATATTTAAGCTTATCTGCACCAGTATTTTTTTTTCACTTTATCTTCTAATTATTTAGTTAATTAATTTCTTTCATATGATTTCAGGGACATGGGAAGTGGAGGTGCAGAGGATGCATGAGCAGTTGCTGTAAAAATATTCAGATTTCTGAATATTTTTACAGCAACTGCTAAAAGTAATATAGAATGAAATGAACTAGTTGAATGTAGTAAAGACCTAGGTGTGCTTGTGTTAGAGTGGAGTTTGTATTTTTATGTTTCATTCATGTATTTTCAAATCCTGCAGTAGCCGTGCACTGTTTAAATTAATTAAATTAAAGTATTTTCATTATAGCGAACAGTCAGTCAGCACAGAACAATAGTTGGTTAAATCTATAACACTGGACATAAAGTTCACTGTTTTAAGAAGGTAAATACTTCAAAAGCATTAAAGTTATACTCAAATCACTAACATTAGCTGACTACCTTGTTGCTAACCATAATTAGTTTTATGAAGCTGTTCCTGTTTTTCCCACTTTGCAGCTCGAACGGTGGGATGTTGAAAATGACTTCTGAGATCTGACTTTTCACTTCCAAGCCAAGTCGAACTCTAGATACGACCTGTAAATGCTAGCTTGATACTAAACAGTAACACATAGGCTTACAGTCTAAATCAGGGTTTCCCAACCTGTGGGCTGCGGACCAACAGTGGGCCGTGAAGCACCCTCTAGTGGTCCGCGGGCCTGAACTCAGAGGGAGGCGGTAGTTCGTAGTGGGCTGGTGAGGGCACTATAAGTCATAAAAACATTAGTGAAAAAAAGATTAACTTGGGCCTAATAATTAAAAATCGAAGAATCAAACGTTTCTAAATTATAACCAAGGCTGATTAAACATCATCAGTTTGAGACAGCGCAGCCATGCAGTGCAGACAGTTAGCCAGAGGTGGAGAGGTTTCTCAGGGCACTTTAACCGACCTTGTTTGGTGCGAAACTATGAAATGTTTTTCTTTAGTTTGCTCCGTTTTGAGGTGAGCGAACATGCCACACGTATTCGGGTCCACATCAAACAGCTGACCTGGTCTGGCAAAAAAACCCGGTCTGCTTCCAGCCGAACGCTGTTCAGTTCACTGCTGGTGCATACGCATTTTATGATGAAATTCATCAGTAGAGCCTACTTTCTTCTTCTTCTAGCAGCATGTCAGCGCAGTACTGTCAGCTTAATCTGCAGGAGCTGCAGCTGATAAAAATGGGACGAGCTGTAAAATAATAATGATGATCTGTGTTTGTCTTTTGGCCGAGCATCAGCAGCCTGAGTCATTAAACTCAAAATGATAAACTAATGAAAATGACAAAAAGCAGATATCAAGTAAGGTTTATTAATTATTATTAACTGTGACGACGCTGATCCAAAAGCCTACTGAGTGGAGTGAGGTTTATTTCAAATGAGGCACTAAAACCCTCAAAACTAAAGAGACATCTCAACCCCAAACAGTGACTCCTGTAGGAGCCACAAGAGTATTTTCAGTGAAAACACAATGGACTGCAGCTCCAAGTCACAAATCACATCTACCTTTTCCTTTAACGTAAAGGTTTACATTTAACGTATTTTTTAACATAACTGCAAATTTTGGTTTGAACTGAAATGGACAGTTGGATCTTTTCAGGCCCCAGTTCACAGATATTCAGTGTGAGCAATTAAGAAAAAAAAGAAAACCAAGTTGATTTTAGTTTTTCTGTGGGCCGCTATGCTTTATAGTTATAAACAGGTGGGCCTTGGAATGGAAAAGGTTGAGAACCCCTGGTCTAAATTAAGTTAACCTATGAAAACTATCATACATACATAGAAGTTTGGTAGCTTTTCTCAGCATGACAATAGCTGCATTAAATATGTTTTTTCATACATTAAGGACAGAAAAGAGGGACCGAAAAACACTGTGTTTTGTGTGGTGAAGTATTAGCTTTTATGTTAGAACGGATGGGAAACTGAAGACAGTTTGATGATTTCCCTGCTGTAGCGCACCAACTAAACCTGATGATTAACTGGTGAGATTAATCAGGTGTGTTTGAACAGATAAATCACTAGGATTAGAGTTCCCCAACCATAATTACTTATAGGTTGTGACTTAAAGGGGCATTCCAGCCAGTGTTTATTGTGTTATTTTTTGTGTTATGCAGTGTTGTGTAGTACAGCATTATGTCCCTCAGCCGCATCACTTGGGCTAAATTTGCTATTTTACATGTTTTCTTGTTTTCGTTCGTCATTATTCTCACACTACAATACCCAGAATGCATTACTCAAATACTTTATACAGCCATTGGGAATCCCTGTGGTGTTGACCCACATAACAGCTAGCCTGGTCACTGATTTATAATACGGTCAAGCTAGCTTGAATGTAACTCATACCTCAGCCGTTGAACAAAATTGAAAAGTTTTCTCTTTAGTCAGCATAATATAGACTCTTTTCAGACAGCACAAAGGCCAAGTTAGCTGCTTTGCTAACTTAAGCTTTTAGTTTGTTGTCCTCATCTGACAATCCATTCTGTCCAGTCTTAATGATGGACTGATGAAAGCTACTTCAGTTAAGTGGCTGCAATGAGATTTTTAGCATCTTAGCAGTAGCTGTCTTTCTTCCTTCTTCATTCATCAGCTAACAATTAAAAAAAACATTTCACATTAGCCTGCCAGCAAAAATCCACCCAAAAATCCACCCAAAGCAGTTTTAGTTTTTCAAACGTGCTCCCACATTCAAGATACATCATCAAAAGGGGTTTTTCAAACTCTAGAGACCACTGCGTCACTGCTATACGACCCGAGTGAACATGTTTACAACAGAAGTAGAGACGGTTTGGTTTTTCACTTTGGCTGGCCAGACCTTAAATGATGAAGGACAAATGTGGGTCCTGAGGCATGACCACTTGAGAAGCAGACATTTAGACTCTGATTCAGACACTTTTGTCCAAAGTTGTCTTACATTAGACAAATGCAGGGACAGTCCCTCTGACTCAAACATTATTCAGTAACTAAAATGAAACCAATCAGGGTCCAGTTTCCTTATTTCATCTTAACTGGTAGAGGGAGTGTTCTTTGTGATGCTCGCTCTACCATAATAATCTACTAAGAATAATCTTTGTACTAAGATGCTTTCAGAAAAACCCAGCCCTGTATGTTCTGTAGTTTTGAATGTGAGGAATGTAAATGTGGGCCCACATACAGACTTTAGAGTTCAGGGAGGTTTAATTAAAAAGTCGTTGAACAGCAACTTTGAAAAAAGCTTGAATTCAGTAGCAACATTCGTACATCACGACGTCCTCAACTCAACTTGTTGATTATATTCTCTTTCTCTATATTTCTCTCCTGCTCTTTTTTTTGTTTCTCTTGCACACGATCATTCTTTATTTTTCTGTTATTCTCTCTTTATCGTTGTTCTCTCTCTCTGTGTATAGTAATTAAAACATGTTAATGCATAAATGTTTTGCTGATTTATCAAAGTCTCTCTCTCTCTCTCTCTCTCTCTCTTTCTCTCTCTCTCTCTCTCTCTCTCTCTCTCTCTCTCCAGGCAGCTGACGGGAGCAGTCTGGCTGTCCCCGGCACCATGCAGCGGGGCGGCTCAGATACGTGTCTGGAACTGGATGGTGAGGGGTCTGTGCGAGACGCGGGTCGCGGACGCCTGGGGCTGGAGGGGCTGCAGCAGAAGATACTGAAGGTGACAGAGCAGCTGCGGATCGAGCAGGCCCTGCGCGACGAGAACGTGGCCGAGTACCTGAAGCTGATCAACAGTGCCGACAAGCAGCAGAGCGGGCGCATCAAACAGGTGTTCGAGAAGAAGAACCAGAAATCAGCTCAAACCATCGCTCATCTGCAGCGCAAACTCGAGCAGTACCACCGCAAGATCAAAGAGTGTGATGTCACTTCCTCCTCCAATGGGACCAAACACACGCATACACATAGCAAAGATGCAAAGGAAACGTCCAAGGACAGCTTGAAAGAGTGCAAGGAAGCAGCAGTCAGGGGCAGTGGACGTCACCCACAGCTAGACAAGGTAATGAATGATGGTCGCAGCACTTTTCAGTAACACAAACATAAAGTAATATATAGCATTATGGACATTGAAAGCGTGAAAAAAACAAGCAGTTTATGGCTAGACTAATCCTGAGAAAACAGCAGGATTACAAAGGCAAGATCAGAATATAGCAGTGTTATAAACATGAACAATGGAAATTTTGACCAGTGTAAAAAGGGGAAATGAATAGGGGCAGTTTGAGGATTGATATCGAGCCAATGAAAATAAGTTGGGTGGGTCCTTAAAATGAAATATTAGGGGTGTAAATAGGTTTTCAAAATATTGTTATGGCAAAATATTGCAGATAAGCTCCTGATGATACACATATCAGTGCAGTAATGGCTGTATCTGTATTTATACAGTTGTATGCAAAAGTCTGAACTGCCCTGATGAGTATCCTTTCTTAATTTTGGTACAGACATGTATGATTTTTGTTAGTTATTTATTACTGTAGTTTTTAGAAGAAATTTTAAGGAAAGCATTAACCAAAAATATTTGTTGTACAGTGGGGGAGTTTTGTCATTGTATCATATTGTTTGATTTTTGGGATTTTTTTATTCAGCAATGTGCATTCCGATTAATTTTGATATTCAAGTATCCTACAAAAGTTAATCGGTTAACTGCTGGGAAGAGAAAAAACAGCCCAAGATAAATTACACTTTTAGGTCAACATAGAGCTGGAGGCTTACTCTTTAAGGTGATAGCACTGTTGTTAAGAGGCTGAAAGAATCTTTAGCAGCAAGAGAAATACATTTAAAAACATTTTATTATTAAAAATAGCTGAGGGAATTTGCTAGGTTTTCTTATTGGATGAGGAACGGAGGCTACTTCTTTAGATGTGAGCTAAAAGTACAGCTAACTGGTACAACACAGGACGCTGATTAGGACTTATTATCTTCTTATAGATGATATTTTCTCCTCTGGACAATGTGCAAAACATGTTAGTTTGTCAGAGAAATATATTTCCACTGTTTCTAGACATGGCTAACATCAGCCAGTGTAGTTAGCCAAGTTAGCAATAAGGCCATGTTACATTTGCCTTCTCAGCCTCGACTTTAACAACGCATTGGCGTTCAAACACTCGTCTCTCAGAATAGTAAAGTGTAACATAGTAAGCATGCTAAACATCATCTAAACATGAGCAAAACTGTATCGTTCTACAGACCTGTTGAGAAAGCCGCATTTCATTGCTGGTTTGTATAGTTCCTGTGACGAAGGGGAACGAGAACCCGAATAGTGATTTCAGTATTCAGTACAGCCACCTTGAACGGTTAACCAAGTACTCGAATACTTATGCATTTCCCCTAATTAAAACTGTCTTGATTCTACAGATACAGCAAAATATGATTTGTCCATACTGTATTGAAATCGTAGCACCTTCATTAAATTTGTAACAGTGTAATTCCAGTGGATGTACTATGTCAGATGTATTTGTGCACAATTTGTTACACTCAAAAATCTGCGATGCCTGTTCTCCATAGACTCCATAGAGGTGGTGATTATACACGCAAAATGATTGCCATCATTTGCTCACTTGACTGTGTTACCTACAGCGGAAACCTTTGCTCTCTTTAGCTTTACTCACATTGTGTGTAAGTGGAATATGCAAATTTAACATAGGCTGGTTGGCAGACACCAAGTTTGTGGTTGAAATGAGCATGGTTTCAAATAGCGTCACAAGTGGCATTAAGGAAATAAAATGTATCCCTTGAGCAGGCCTCCCGTGAATTTCTTTTTTTTTTTTTTTAATTTTTTAAATTTAAGGTTATAATTTGTCTGAAAATATTCTTTACAATTATAAATATTAAATTCTAAGAGGATGCATAAAAAACATGGTCAGTATTTAACTAATTCACAATAGTTTTACAACCAAGAATATACAGCTGACAGTGGTCCTGTGGTCAGAAGCTGACCACTGATGATGGGCTAGAGGACGGCAAAACTGGTAACTAACTGTGCATGTATTGTGAAGTCTCAAAGTGTATAACCGTGTTAGATGTTCAACAAATCTGTTTGAATAAAACATAAAAGACATAAAGACAGAAAATAAAGAATAACACATTTATTAACATATTAATGTATGAATACATTAATTAATATATTATACATGCCATATTTGAGATTTTAAAGCTGCCTTTTGATCAGGCAAACACTTGAATATGAATACACTTCACTCTTCTGTCTCTAGTTACTGCTACTCTGATGAAACAAATCAATAATAAGCACTTTAATAGCGATATGAATTGTGTTCTGAATGTGTGCTCACACTCAGTCAGAGGCTATTCTACTACATCCAACAATAAACACAGCTTTGAGCTTCTTTTATACAGGGATAGGAAACATGGTATCGCAGAGCTCCAATTCCACATGCTGATCCAGTTTGCTGACCAACATGGACCTGCTGCATGCTCACAAACTACTTTGGCATCAGATTTTAATGAGTAAAGGACACAAAGACACTGAACGTATTGCCAGCAGGATGTTAGGATTGATAGGGTTAATTAGTATAAACCTGTAGACACCCTGTAATAAATTTGGTCTTGCCGCTATTACAGGTGAAGACCATCGGCCCGGGTGTTTCTCTCACGCCGCCTTTCTTTTTCAACAAGTCCCGTGGCTTTGCCAACCTCATCCGCAACAAGTTTGGCAGCGCTGACAACATTGCCCACCTGAAGAGCTCCATGGAGACAGGGGGCGGGCTGCAGGCGGAGGGGGCAGGACGGGTGCTGAGTGGCAGTGCTACGCTAACCAGCAAACCCAAATACCCGAGCGATGATGAGTGCTCCACGGGCACGTCCGTGTCTGCGGAGAGCAATGGGCACAACTCGGCACTAGGGGCCACACACATTGAGGCGGTGTCAGGGGAAAGCTCCAGCAGGCTGGCCGAGGCCCTGGAGGAGGTGCGTGAGGTCAGGGAGGCGCAGACTCACCTGGCAGAGGACATAGAGAGCCTGAGGAGCCAGATAAAGCGCAACTATGGCTTTATCTCACAGATGCTTCAGGAGGAGAGATACAGGTAAACATGCATGCACATGTACAACAAAAATTATATCCATATGCATACACCGCTCATCAAAAGTTTGAGTATACCTGATTTTTCAGCAACGATGCAGACCCTGGTATTTACATTTCAAGAGAAGGTTTTGAAAGGAATAGTTTGGCCAAAAAAAAAAAATTAATATCTACTTACACCAGGTGTAGTTCATCAGGTAAGGCATGTTTGGAGTCAAAATGTTGCTTCTTTAGTTTAGAAATGGAGTTAGGAGGCTAATGTAACTGACAAATGGCAGAACTCAATAGTGTTTGGGCAAAGTTTTTTATTAAAGCTGTGCAGACTTGTCGATGTGAGCATAGTATGACGTACTGTGAGCTATAAACATGAACAAAAATTCACCGATACAGGCAACTATTTAAAGAAGCATTACATCCATGTTCCAAAATGTCTGTGTAATTGAAAGGTTCAGATATAAACAAAGTCATTCAGATTGGTTTGATGTGAAATGGTTCATATGCAGAGAAACTTACGGACAGATTTCCCTACAGTGGTGGTGATAGGAACCAGGAGTTCCGATGTCTACATTGCAAATATAGCCATTTCATTTGCTATCGAAAACCACCAGTGAACCTGCACGTGTCTTCTGAGTCTTTTTATGTGACGTTGATGATGATTAAAATAGTGGTCAATCTGAAAAAATTAATTTTCTTTGGGGACTATTTTGTCTTAGAACACCCTTCATATCTCCTTCCATCATGAATGAATTAATAATAAATTGATTAAAAATTTTAGACCCAAACTTTGTCACAAAACTACTGTAGGACATCATGCAGTGCACTTGTAAAGATTTCATGTAGTAACTTTCTGTGATGTAGCTTTTAGAGATATTAAACTCCTCAGGCATCACCACCACTGTGAACAATTTTGACTCTGTAAGTTTCTCTAGCTCAAAGCATTTGGCACCTTTGAATGACTTGAATGACTACATCTTAACCTTTTAAATATGTGGATCTTTTGAAAAATGAGTTCCCTTGAAGACAACACCATGGCTGTTATTCATAAAACAGCACTGGATCAGGTTCCTCCAAATTTGTGACAGTCATTGTCCCAAATACCGATTCTAACCTAGAGGTGGTTTGTGAATACCTGTTGTCTAAAGTGGTTGTCCAATGTTTTTTTTCATTTTCATCGTTGACAGTAAGTGATACTGTGTCCTAAACCACATCATCAAGTCTGTGTGACCTTAATGAAGACCTGGACGCAGGTTGAGTCTGTTGAAAGAAAACTATTTAGGGCTTTTTGGGTGACTATTGAGTTCTGGACTTTGTTAGCAATGTTAGCCTCATTGCTCCAGTTCTAAGCTGTCTCGACCAAACAACTACGGAAAATTGTGTAAATTAGGTTTTTTGCCAGACTGTTTCTTTACTAGATTGTATTAACTGAGACTCAGGGGTGTTACGCTGGTTAAACACATCACATTGACACCAGAGGGGACGTCAAAGCTATAAGGCCTTTTTTACTCAGAGTCTGCATTTTACAGATACAAAAAAAAAAACAACAGAAAAAAGGCATCATTAACACTAACGCTGTCTTTCACACCAGAGATCATGGTTTCTTCACATCTTTTAGCACTCAGAACTCTGAGCTGAAACAGAGCCTCAAACTCCACGCACACACAAACACACATGCACACACACACACACACACACGCATACACGCACACTGTGTAAGTTGGTGGAACTCATTGTGCTTCTAAACATATTTAGCAGAAAGGGATGTTACCTAATGACTGGGTAAAAGAACACTAATAACTTGGTGGTTAGTACTAGGGGAAGCCATTTCTCCTGCATTCAGAGTTTCTTTAATAACAAAAGTGCATGGTGGTAAGTTTTAGTGTGTTAAAAATCTCATCTGCCTTTTTTCATCCGTATAATTCAACTTGATCTGAAATGACCTCATGATCACTAAACATTCAGTTATGATAAAGCAGGAAAAATACTGCTTCTGAAGGTGATCCCAGTCCCAGAGTTAAGCATTTTTTCTCTCTACATACAGGGGACAAACCGTATGTATGCTACAAATGTTTGGAAATGAAACTGTCAAATCATTATTTAGGCAGAATTATTATTCTGTTTATAATTTCTTTTCCAATCTATAATTGAATTATACATAATTATACATAATTAGACACTATGTATGCAAAGGTTTGGCCAACCTGATCAAATAACATGTTTTCTAAGTGAAAATACTTTAATACATTCTCTACAGAGAACACACTTCTTCACATTTTAAAGGACAATTACTGTTTATTTACAATTTTCAAACGTGTTAAACTCAGCAAATAATGTGTTAAATCAATTTAAATTGTGCACTAACATTTGCAGACATTTAGTTGTGTTCCCTGTTTACTTATCTTGTCTTAAATCCAGGATGTTCTTTGCATATGACTGTAAATTGAAGAACATTCAATATACAGGCTTTACAGGGGAATCAATGCAGAAACACACAGACACATACCCACTGTGTGTGCTTGTCTTTGGCAGATGTGAACGGCTGGAGGATCAGCTGAATGATCTGACCGAGCTGCATCAGAATGAGACGGCCAACCTGAAGCAGGAGCTGGCCAGCATTGAGGAGAAAGTAGCCTACCAGGCCTACGAACGAGCCCGCGACATACAGGTACACACACAGACACACACACACAAGTAACGGTGTGTCTAAATGTTTAAACATTCCAACATAATAACTTAAGAACACTAATGGGTTTTAGGGTGTGTGTGTGTGTGTGTGTGTATGTCAGGAGTATGAATAGCTCAGTGATACAATAACATTCTTCTTATGTTGTAAAGCGTTAGTTGAGAAACATGTTTTAAGCCATGCAGATGTTCCAGCTTGTACTGTTTCAGTTGAGCTGTGCACCTCACTGCTTAACTAAGACTGTGTTCACATTACAGGGATGAATTCTGTATTTTTGCCTAAATGTGACACAGAATTAGGGGTGAGCAATATAGCAAAAAATATGTTTTCAAGCTACATGGTGTGTTTCATGATATTTAGTTTTTAAAAATATAAATATTTTGGAACAAACTATTTTCAGTTTTGAGAATTTGAAAATGTAGTGTTGGAAGCAGAATCATTAAGTTAAGTGACCCTTATTAGTCCCACAACAGGGAAATTTCACCTCCGCATTCTAACCCATTCGTGCAATGAAACACCACATATACACTAGTGAACACATACATGCTAGGGGTCAGTGAGCACACTTGCCTGGAGCAGTGGGCAGCCCTGTCCGTGGCTGGGGAGCAGTTGGGGGTTAGGTGCCTTGCTCAAGGGCACCTCAGTCACATACTGTTGGCTCAGGGGATCGAACCAGCAACAAGGCTGGTTCCCTAACCTCCGGCCCATGACTGCCCCCCCTCATGATATCATGCTAATCATTGTGTTCCTTTTTAAAAGTTAATTAGTGGAATATCTCATCCTTGTTAATGCATTTCAACCAGTCAGTTGTGTTGTAATGAAGGAGGGTGGGGTCTAAATAGCCCTGTTTTGAGCAATATTTCTGAATGGAGTAATTCTATGTACTATTTCATGTTTTGATTTCCTCACAATTATTTTAAAATGTTGAAAATAATAAATAGAAAGTGATTAATAATAATAATAATAATAATAATGTACAAAAACTTATGTACTTTATAGAAAATTGTATTTTGCAGGCATTCTAATGCAGAGTCCCAATAAAATGTTCTATATAGTGCAGTAGACCTGTTCTGTGAGTACATGTGTCTAGACTTTTGATTGGTAGTTCAGTCTAGATAATCAGCAGGGTCTGCAATAATCATAGCAATAGCACATTTTCTAAATTTGGTAATTAGTTAATTCCTTGTGCTCTTTTCTGATCTCCACCTCTGTGGTGTTCTGTCCTGTAGGAGGCACTGGAGGTGTGTCAGACGCGGATCAGTAAGCTGGAGCTGCAACAGCAACAGCAGCAGTTAGTGCAGCTGGAGAGCGCCGATGCCAAAGTGCTGCTGGGAAAGTGCATCAACATCATGCTGGCCATCGCCACAGTAATCCTGGTGTGCGTCTCCACGGCAGCCAAGTTCACGGCGCCATTGCTACGGAGCCGGCTGCATGTGCTCGGGACCTTTGTGTGTGTGTGTGTGCTCGCGCTGGGCTGGAGCCACTGGGAGCACGTACAGTGTGCAGCAGAGAGGATGTTCCTGCCCAGCTGAGGAACTTAACGCCTGTGTGTATATGTGTGCGTATGTGTGTGTTTGTGTGTGTGTGTGCGTGTGTGCGTGCGCGTGCGTGCGTGCGTGCGTGTGTGTGTGTGTGTGTGTAATCGTACACTGAAAAAGTGCTGAATTGAACTGACTTGATTGATCAGTTCCACATGAATAAAATATATTACGTCTGCATAGTTTTAGTCCTTCAGTTTAGTTCTGGCGTAATATATATTATTCATGTAGAAATTATGTACACATTAAAATCAAGTAAATTCAATACATCTCTGTTTTTCAGTGTAATACTGACACTGGAATTGCAGTTCCATCCTGGACTCTTCGTTACAGTCGGGCATTTGCAATGAGGAACTGTTCTGTGAATTCTGGCTTTAAAGGAACTCTTTTGTGTGTGTTTTTGTGTGTTCAGACCATAATGACCTTTAATAACGACACTGGGATTCCAGTTTGTCCTGGACTCATCACTACAGTTGGAGATTTACTACTATTAACTGTTCCCTGAATTATGGCTTTAAAAAACTCTTTTTCTGTGTGCTTTTGTGTTGGTCTACTTCTCTGCTCCAGCAGATACGGGTCCATCTCTGTAACTGTACTGTAATGGGTCCATCTCTGTAACTGTATTGTAATGGGTCCATCTCTGTTACTGTATTAGCTGTTTTGACCTGATTCACTATACTGTATTTTCTAAGGGTGCACCATGTAGCAGCGGCTAATATTTTGTTCGCTAATGAATGGAAAAATGGAATTATTATTCTTGGTCCGAGAGTTATAACTGATAATTTAGCGCCGTATTCTTACTGTCCTGTTTATTTTTAAACTCATAACAGTACAAAAAAATGGGTTCTCTAGTAAAGGCAATGGTTATATATAAATCCCTGTAAACACTAAAAACAATTTGAATGAAATGCCTTCCATCTATAAGGAAAGCCTGTTGTATATGGTTCTGTTAGGAACCTTTTTTCAAAAATTGTTCTGAATAGTGCCCAAAAGGGTTCCTCCATTGTCGTAGAACATTTTCTGGTACAATATAGGTGAATGAGAATGTCTGCTACATACATTACCACCAAACATTTTGACATTATTATTACTATTATTATTTTTCCACATTTTAGTATAATAATACATCAAACTGTGAAATTCATATGGCAGAATTATTGACCTATATCTACTGTACAAGACCCCGCCCTCCTTCCTCACAACACAGCTGATTAGGTGAAATGCAGTAACAAGAGTAGACATTCCACAAATTGATTTTTAACAAGAAATACATAGTAATCAGCATGACGTAATGATTGTGATTCCATGTAGTTACATTTTCCAACACTAAATTTTGCTAAATGAAAATTGCTTAAAAATATTTAGAGTTCATTTTCAACACGTACATTTGACATAAATTCATACATAGGCATCTATTTGAATGTTTACAATTCTTTTTGAAGCACCTTTGAAACTTAAGCATAAGCTATTCGATCAGGATGTCTTGAAGATTATGAAAAACATGCAAACAGGTGCGTCCAAACTTCTGACTGGTACCATGAGTAATTCTGAACCATAACTGAAATCGTCCAAAACAAAGTGTTAAATATTGCTTATTATTATCTGTCCCAAAATTCCATATCGGTGCATCCCTGCTATCTCCAGAGTCTCCCTAATATGTACTTACTTTGAGCTTTGTGTGCTTTGGCAGAGTAAACACAACATTTGGCTGTAACAGTCTGAGTTCAGGCATGCCAGAAATGTTTGTGTTAATACGGCCTACTTTTCCTGAAGAGTGGGAGTAGTGTGAAGCTCAGCACACACAGCTTAACATATGCACACACACTCGCCCTCTGAAACGCACACGGAAGGCGGAGCAGTGTTTGTGGAGTGAACTCTTGTGAAAATGAAATATATTGTTATATGTTGACAGAATATTCCAAAATATTAATGGGATATATTGTAATATATTTTCAATGTATTACATTTTTTGTATGGGGCAGCTTTGGAACGATTTCCACTGTGCAGAAAAAAATGAACTTGCTTTTAATTATTGTTTGTCAGAGTTTGTGGTGGGGTTGCCTTTCTAAACGAGCAAGTGAAGTAAGCTAAGCTATATGTAATGAACTTCTGGACTGTTTTAAATGAAGGCTGAAATAACTATTTTTGTACCTTTTTGAGTCTCTATTCAGAAACTATGTTGGAGCTACAGCAAATACAGTGATCTCCACCGACCATCTAATGTCTGTTTGTTGTTGTTTTTATTTATTTATTTATTTTTACATCACAAACGAATCTTTGATTGGGTAAATATTCAGAATTTGCAGCTTCACTGCTGTTTTGAAGGTCTGAAGATGCTTTCTGTTGAGGTAAAGGGAGAGAGAAGAGAGAGAGGGCTGTTACCTTGGCCATGTTCTATTCTATATTTGGGCCTTTTCTTCCTTTTTGCAGTGAGAAGAAATATTTGAATGTTCACACAGGTAATAGATGATCTGGGCTCAGCTTTTGCCCCTGATTTGAAGCAAAGCATCACAGTGAGACCAGTTCAGTAGCAAGGAACTAAATCAGTGGTCACAAGTGCCTCCCTCCAACCCAAAACTGACCCACCAGATCAAGCTGGTCTCTGACTTCAGAAGGCTGGCTTGGTTGGGTGTGTTGGACTGAATTATTTTGGAGAAAAACTCATGTTATGACGTTTTGTTTGTGATAAAAAATTGACAACCAAAAAGGAGTTGTGCCCATATAAACTATTTCCAAGCTATTACTCAAATGGAGCTAATTTCAATTAACAACATGTATACATATATATACATGCGTACATATGGCGAAGGCTTATGTTACAATGGCATTTAAAAGGCCCCTATCCTACATTTTTGGTATTTTTTTCCCCCCTAAAGCCCACTTACGATGGTGGGTTTATGTACCATTAACAGTCATAATTCATTTCTATGTGGCCATTTTTCATCTTCCCTTCATCTCCTAGAATTAAACAGGCTGTTCTGTTGCTGCTGTGCCTTTAAGACTGATGTATGTAAATGACTTCTGTTCTGATTGGCTGGTCTGTGTCGCACTTTATTCAAAAAGTAGTCCAGACTTAAACACTCAACGTTAGTGTGAATGGGCGGGGCTAAACTACTGCAGGCTGATAGGTGGAAATATGTAAATTTCAAAAACAGTGAATCCATAATGAGCTGCTTCGGTGGCTTCTTTTCCGTAGATGAGCCGTAAGGACTGAGGACTGAACGGTACATTTTAAACCTTTGTAATGATGTTTACATCCTACATCAAACATTTTTATTATTTGTTCTGCTGCCGAGTGTTTATTGTAATTGGAAATTGTATCGTCGCGTCTGCTGGTGACCACTGGACTAAATAGTAGCCAGAACAGTAATGGAAGCACGTGAACTTGACTGGATTTAGACCGTTGCTGTCTGTCATAGAGATACACTGTCGCTCTAACACAAGCTCGCCCTTAATGTAACAGGAACAAACAGCCTGTCGGTTCTCTCCAGCCTCTCTGCGAGGATGTAGAGTTTTTACTTCCCCCTTCTGGTTCTCTGCCCCAGTGGTTCTCTGGACACTGACTGTCTAACAGAACGTCATGTTCTTCACAGTACTATGTCTTTAAATCACGTTTTACTTTATGTTTTGCTGTCTTCTTGTCAGTCATAAAGATTTTAAACTGAAGTATTTTACAGTACTGAAGAAGGTGTAGCCCTGCACTCATACAGGGCCAACACATTAAGAGAACAGTGTGAAGAAAAAACTGATGTTCCCCTGATCCCAAATTAGGCGAATCAGTCAGGACATGTTGGATGTCTAATGTTTGCTTCTTTAGTTTTGCACTGAAGCTACGAGGCTAAGGTAACTTGTTAGCTAACAGCTTAGCTGGCTAATGGAAGCCGTATCAGAGCCGGTTTAGCATACTGATTAGCATAATGCAAACTGCGTGTCTAATCATTACACGCTTGCCTCAAACCACACTGAGTGGCTGAAGAGGAGTTTGATGTTTCGAAAATCTATTCTGTAATTTCTCTACAGTGCAAAAAAATTTGAAAAATCAGTGAAATTCCTTAACTCATTTCAAATAGACATTGCTGATGTAATGACTTGCTGTTATCTAACAAGGACAAAACTACAATGCGTAGCTAAAACAATAGCAGCAGCCGTTTAAAAGGTTGAAATTTTATGAAAAACATTCAGAAAAATATTTTTGCTGAAGTATGGCTTTACGTAATTGATGTAAGTTAGTGTGTGGTGTGTGTGTGGATTTGTGGAGCACTCTGCTGCCCCCTTGTGTCTGTCAACTGGAATATAACCAGCAATGAGAACTCATCTGCATCAGTGAGAGAAGAGGGAGGAAATCAGGGTTTTACCAGATGATTAACTACTAAATAGGACTTATTATATATATATATATATATATATATATATATATATATATATATATATATGTATATATAAAGAAAAAAACAAAACCAGCTTAGACCTGTGTGATTTCTTGGCTGGTCTAAGCTGGTCTGTGCTGGTCTGGAGCTGGTTTAGCTGTCACCCAGTATAGTTGACCAGCATATCAGCATTCAAAACATAACATAAACATATGCTGGTTTTGCTGTGCTGGTCTGTGCTGGTTTCTAGCAGGGAAAGCAATGAGGTCTGGAGGAAAAAGTATCCAGCATTTTTTCTTTGCTATATTAAGAAGCACATAAATCATATTGAATCACTATTGCATACATTTCCATGATGGCATATACATTAATCCAAGGTTAACCCCTTTAAACTACTGCTTCTACAAACTACTATAAATTATTCAGTAAACTAATATGTAATAAGTATGTAATACGTACATTTACATACATACATATGTAATATGTAATAAGTAATATGACTGTGAGGAATTGAAGTGTGGGAGCACATACAGACCCTTTACAGTTTATGGAATTAAATAAAGGAGACTTAAGTGTAGAAAAAAGCAAAAATCTGCTTTCTATAGGGGACCTGCTGAGGTGCTGGGAGCAGCAGCAGGTCAGGTGTGGTCAGAGGAGCTTCAGTGCAGAGGCAATGAACCTCAGATTGAATTCTGTCCAGCATTATCTTCATTCAAACACAGCTGCTCCCTTAAAAGTCATGTGGGGCTGCTGTGTACTGGTAAGAGGTGCATCTTCATTAATTAGTCTTACATGTTCTTGTGCTGATGTGCTACACATGATGTTAAATATATATTCCTTCTCTCTTATTCAGTGTGTTTCTGTGTAGAAATATTTCTCTCTGTTCTGCCTTCTGTTGTACAGACAGTGTGAGGTTTAATGGATAGTGGCAGTTGCAGTGCCGGAAGAGTGGAGGTTCTTCATACAGGACAGTGAGGAACAGGGTGTGGTGATTACTGGGATATGAAAGATGCTGCAGACAGTGGTGTGTAGAAAGCTGGGTTGTGGAGAGGCTGTAGATGCACTGAGTAGAGCTCACTTTGGACCAGAGTAGCTCCCTGTCCAGCCCTGCTAGGAAGGCAGCTGCAGGTGTGCTAATCTGCTCCTGACAATTGCCACTTTATACACTCCACACTACACACATTTGTATTCCTTCAGTTTGTATTTTCTATCTTCTTACAAAAACACAAAGGTGGCCAGTCACTGCTCACAGTACCGTTGACTGACTGAGGCTCAGTTTAGGGCTTCTAATACAGCATGTTTGACGTTCTTTTTACAAACTTGCACCACGAACTTAACACAATATGTTTATTAGCTCCTTAAATTCACAGGCTTATTAAATCCTAAAGCATAATATTCAGCAACTGCACAGAAACAATGTACGAGATAAGATTTATTAAGATTAAGAGTTATTCTTAAGATGCAGGAGTGAGGAACAGAAGGCTGGACCTGCTGATAAGTCCTGGCAATGTAATCAACTAGTAGTGAATAATGGTATTTTTTCCCCAAAATTTGTATTTGAGAACTTGGGGCAAGTGCTCAGGCTCCCTTCTCCTGTCAGACTAAAGAAAATCTGTATCACTGTTACTTTTAGTAGTCTGTAGGCGTATCATTTCATACCAAATAAACCTTCTTCATTAAAAAGTGCTTTCATAAACTAAACAGCCTATTTATTTATCAGAGGGTAAAACCATTAACAGTCTACTGTTTACTAATGATTGCTTTAACTTCAGAATCTGTCTTCCATTCATTCTGTGTTCAGGTTTTAGTAGCCCTGGTCCAGTTAAGGTGAAAGTAAGTTGACACATCCTCTACAGGGAAGAAACTTAAATACAGAATTTTCCTGCAAATTTCAGTGCTTCATAACTTTTATATATTTGCTGAGCTTAACATATTGGAAAACAATTGTGCATAAAAATGTACAGAAGTGTTTCTTTGTAGAGGATGTGTTCTTATTTTAACTTCAACAAAACATGAAATTTGGCGCCCACACTTTTGTGTACGACTGTAGATGTGTCTTTTCTTTGTTTTTGCACTTGCAACCCCTAACCACCAGAGGGCAGGCAGTGATGGCTTTCCCTCACATGGTCAAAGATGTGACCCAGGATGGCCCATACATATTTCAGTGTGACCACTTATTATCTGACAGACCACTGAGAGGTCCACTTATTTTTTATCAGGTCAGATCAAATTCAAACCAGAACCTGCAAGGAGAACAAAAATAAGACTTCAAATCATACCAACAAATCTACTAACTGTGCTATAAATAGAAACTTTGTTTTTGAGCCATTTTTCCTTTTTATACCAAATATCTCTAATGTTACGATAAAGATATTAAAAACACACTGACTATTTGCCGTCAGGTAGGAGCATCTCATTCAGGCAAACTGGCTGCTTTCAGATTACACTTTGATTATTTGAACACATAAGAAAATTAAAAGCTAAGTTAAGAAAAGCAGTTTTAAAAGTTATTTAGAATCCAAAACAATTCATAATTTTTCTCAATAAAACACATGTTCTTGATTCTCATACTGCATTCTGCATTTTTAGTCCATTTCAGTCTGATGTCTAATAACGCTGTGGTTTAAATAAGAATATTTTGACAGAAACATGTAGAAGAGCCAAAACTTCAAATACAAAAGTGACACTTTATTAATCTTTGGTCGTATAGCATCATTTAAAAATGGCACATAGTCTCTCTTTGGTATAGCTGTTATTTTCATTATACAACATTTTAATACAGTCTAGATTAACAAGTTAAATGTGGGGCAGTTAGTGGTTTGGGTGTATCATGTATGTAGGAGTAAATTCAGTGTGGTAGGATTTAGTCTCTGTTCAAGACTCAACTGAAAACTCCAATATACCAAGGGCCTCATTCATAAAACATGCATAAGCACAGATTTAATCTTAAAATGTGATATGTGAATTTGACATACCTGGAAATGATGATGAGTGTGAGTTCCCACCCTGTCAGGCATTACTGTGTGTGTCCTGTGAGCACTGTGATTTTATAAATCAGTCATGTGCAAATGCTGAAGTTTTACCTTAAAGGAATCGATTTTTCAAAATTTCTGAATTATTCATTTGTTGAGTTGTGAACAAAATCATTCAGAGTGGTTTGATGTGAAATGGTTTATTGTAGAGAAACTTCCTGACTCAGATTTCTTTATAGTGGTGATGCGGGGGTCACAATGTCTACAACACAAATATAGCCATTTTATTTATCAAAACTACCAGTGAACCTGCACCTGTCTTCTGTTTTTCATATGTAAAGTTGTTAATGGTAAAGTTGTGTTGAATCCAAAAAAAAGCTTTCTTTGGGGGCAGTGGGTTCATTACCATTTCATATAATAACTGTCTATGATGTAGCTTTCAGAGGTTTCATTAAAGTCTTCAGACGTCTGGTTCCTGTCACCACCACTTTGAAAAATTTAGACTCAGGAAGTTTCTCTAGAATCCAGCATTTCACATCAAACCATGCTGAATGACTGTTCACATTTTAACTATTTAATTACACATACATTTTGGAAAACTGGTGGAATTCCCCTTTGATTACAAATTTAGAATGAAATTCAAGTATGCTTTATAAATACGGCCCCAAGTGTTTCCCAGTCCTGCACAGCAAGGTTTGTCATTTTCCTGTTCTGACACAACCATTCAAACCCATTAACCTCTTATTCTCCAGGGGATATTTTGGTTTTTCCATCTGAATTTGCATGACCAAATCATAAGGCAAATTTTTCAGTAACTGCATGAATTAAATGTAAATTTTTACTTACAATTTACTGCTGAAAGCCAAAAATCTTGGACGGTCTTTGTATTTTTCTATAAAAATAATTTTTACAGAGTATATCACTGAAGAGACGCCGTCTGTTTATAGATTATAGTCCAGATTTGTGGAAAAATGGGTCGACTTTCAGTAGATAGTTCAGCATCTTTTATTATAAGGGTTTAAAATTACATTACCCATCTATTTGACTGGAAAGAAGACAGTTACAGCTCTCATATGACCCCCACCTTTTGAATGTAGCTTATGAAATATGAAAGTCATGAAGAATATGACGAAGTGCGTTTTGGAACCACCGGTGGTCTCAAGGAGCTGAAGAGTATTTGAACCCACACTTCACTGCTTCACTCTAAGAACTACATATATATTAGTTTCATAATAGTTCAAGGATTTGTAGAAAAAGAAACTGTAGTTACTGAATGATACTGAAGTGTCAGGATCAGCGCTGTCACTATTACTCAATTAAACATGTTTTAATCAAAATTTACCTTCTTGGTGAGCTGGCAGAGATTAATTGGTAATTTGCATAATGCACATTTTAAATTCACCCACTGCTTTCTCATACATGGATTTTTCACCACATATTGTTTTCATTGTAATTTTTTAAGGGCTTTATAAAGGCTTCCTAGTTTTTCCTAATCATTTAAAGACTATTCATAGATTATTTATGTTTATTTAAAGCCGCAATTTGTACTATAAAGTAGCATTACGTCAGGAGAAGAAAATTTGCATCGAGTTGCATTTCTCGGGATTTTCTTGGACCATATTATACATCTTTACATATTAATGTCACAAGCACGGGCTCAAAAAGAAGGTCTGGCTCGATGTTTATGATGACAATAGTAGGTCATTCACTAACATCATCAAACATACTGATGCTCAGTTCTGACTGAGTTCTCTTTGAATACTCTTTCAAAGTGCTGACAATCATCAGATTGATCTGCTCGGGGGAGGGAAGCAGGGAAGGGACGTTACAAAATGTTCTTCTGCACATTGAATGCAATTACACATTTTCACCAGAGAGGTCTCCAAATTCCCAGATCTCACATAGTGCAGGTTTAAGTCCATTGTTACTGTTTAGCTTTTTTAAAATCAGTAGATTACTAGACGACTGATATTGAAAGAGACATCCCTGTTAGTGGGCTAATAAGCCTACAGTTTAAGATGTTAAAAGGGGAACTCCATCGATTTTTCATAATGTCTGCATAATTAAATGGTTAATATGTAAACAAAGTCATTCAGAACAGTTTGGGGTTAAATGCTTCATTCTAGAGAATCTTGCCAAGTCAGAATTGTTCACAGTGGTGGAGATAGAACCAAGATGTCTGAACTGTTTAACGACTCTTAATGCTCCCTAACAGAAAATTATTACATGAAATGGTTATGAATTTGGCCTAAAATGTATTGTAATCAATTTATTTTAATCTATTCATGGTGGAGGGAGACATGAATGGGGTATAATGCAAAACAGTCCCCAAAGAAAACTCTTTTTTTCAGATTTACTACTATTTTACTCTTATCACCATTAAACTCAGAAGACACATGTAGGTTCACTGGTGGTTTTGGATAGTAAATAAAATGGCTATATTTGTGTTGAAGACATTGGGACACCTGGTTCCTATCACCACCACTGTAAAGAGATCTGAGAGGGTAAGTTTCTCTACAAATTAACTATTTCACATCAAAACAGTCTGAATGACTTTATTTATATCTCAATCACTGAATTATGCAGACATTCTGAAAAATCGGTGGAACTCCCCTTTAAACTAATGAAGTGCTTGGTAATAAGCTGATGAGTTGAGTCTGGAGTGATAGAACTGGGAAAATGCTACAATGTTCACTGCAGCTGGACTTGAGACCAGAACTGGGAAACATTTGCTTGACAGAAGACAGAAGTGTGGAAACTATTACTAATGTGCTTTCTGTCCCCCAGCACAGAAGGCTTACTCCCAGAATCTTGGTTAAATTGAGCAGAAAGTGGCTTGTCATGGTGCAGCTACAGGCAGGTGCTGTAGCCTGTAACTTTCTGGCTAAGTTCAAGCAGGATGTCTTCGGCCGCCTTCTCCAAGCGCTTCAGCTCCTCCGCGCGCTCTGCCAGAGTCCGCTGGTTTACCGAGAAATCTCTCTCCAGCTCTGAGAAAGAAAGGGAAACAGAAAGATAGAAAGTGTGTATATAGAGGGTTCTACTGAATTAGTTCAAAATGTGGTCCCAAAGTAAAAATATTTTTAAATAAAATATTGTAAGAAATATTTTGATTTGACATTTAAGTTTATTTTTTAAATAAAAAACTATTTTAAAAAATGCTGTCGCACATTTTCATGTTACTACTGAAACACAAAAAAGTATAGTCCATAGGCAGAGCCTTATAGCCACACCTCTTCATTTTAGACCACCATGTGTATGACTTTTGATTACATTGTTTGGTTCAGTGTTAAAAATGTCAATGCCAATAACAAAAACTGCAGAGTAGCAATATTTTATATATTTTCATGTTAAAATGGGGTGTGCAAGATCATTAATCTGGTGAGAAGCAATGGCCATGGCAAAATGTCACAGTACACAGTCACAGTGAATCTCATATAAGCTCACAGGAGAAAAAAAGTCACATGCATCATTTCTTTTCTTATACTTATTTATGTGTCCCCTTGCCTTAATGAAAGTGCCAGCACTGTCAGGTACGGATTACACCAGTCTCTTGACTAATGTAATTTGTCCATACTATCCCACTCAGCCACAGAGTTGCAGAGTTTGTGTGTGTGCCCTTTTCAGCATTCTACCTGCTGTTTCAAACTGAGAACTGGAATTAAAGTTTGTTGGTTTTGCTGGTCAGTCAGAGTGTTCAGCTGCGGTGGTTTTGCTGGTCAGTCAGAGTGTTCACTGAGGTGTGTCATCATGTCTGCTGAGCCAGTCACATACAGACACCTTACATTTGCCATCCTGGAATGTGTGAACGTTATGTTCTATTTGGACAAGACATACAAAGTTAATGGAAAAGTGAGCTAAAATGGAGAGGAACTCCTGACAGGATTGGCAACATCATTAAGGCAACTGAATGCTTATCCAAATATTAGTGAAGAAACGATGCATGTGGCTAATTTATTGCCAGTGATTCTTGGCGTCAATTTCTCACATGTAACACTGTAAATGTTACAAATGTTTGTACCATGGTACAAGGTCTCTGTGTTTAGCCTAGCAACCTGATGTTTTAGTCAGCATTTAGCAGGTATGTTTAATAGCTCAAATGGCCAGGTCTGCTAACCTTACTGCAAAACACAAGAGCCTTCATGTACCACAGACATGACTGAGAAGTTTGTATAAATGTGGTTAGGCTATCCACAGCAGAAAATAATTAACAGAGACGTTAAACTGACTGGGCAGTGATTTAAACCACAGTGGCTAAACAATTTTCCTTTACTTTTGAATGACAGACGCAGTTTTCTTAATGAATAAAAAAAAATCATGCAGTTCCTTTGTACTACTGAATTTGTTGAACAGCACCTATTAGACAGATGACTGACCTTAATGCGACAACAATTCTAAGGCTGAAATGATTCTCAACAGTTGTCATTCAGAATAAAAAAAGTACCAAGTAAAGTTAATGGACTGATCTTTTTTTCCGTCTCAGCTAGCTAAATTCTTTCAACAGAATAATATCTTCCTCTCCAGCCCAAACAAAACACGTTCAGCCACAGTACTACAAAAGCAAGCGTCAACTTTGACTATGCCAGTTTAGTCATATGTACACTGCGCATGTGCAAACATCTGTGTGTGTGCAAGTTTAAGCTTAATGTGTGAACTATTAACAGCGTCAACAATTCACACCAGGGAACTTGCATTACTAGAGGAGGACAAGGCTTATTAAGGAGCATGTGAACTTGGAAATACATACATATGTCTGCAACTCAGCAGGCAATACAGCCATCTCTGAGTAGATGGATGTGTGTGTGTGTGTGTGTGTGTGTGTGTGTGTGTGTTCACCTCTTAGTTTCTGTAATTTGCTTGTAGCATCTTCCAGAAGGTCCTTTGCCTCCTGCTGTAGTTGCATTGCCCTCTCACGTGCCATGGATACACCCACTGCCTTCTGCTCTATCAGTCCGCTCACTAACTTGAAGTTAGGTTCCACTTCCAACTCTAACGCCTAATAACACAAAAACACAGACACACATACACACACATACACACACACGCACACACCCCTGATCAGTGCTATTATACTACTTGAATTTGTTGATGCAGAGCACCTTATTATACTTTACTAGGGGTTTGTACGCTTTTAGCACTCAAGTAGCTCTTCACCTCAGTGACACATGTCCTTGTTCCTTGCTTTTGATAGTTTGCATTCATGTCTTCCTTCCTTCCTTTCTGTGGTAATGTCTGTCTGTTCTTTATCAGAGCTAAATTGAATATGGACCATGGGTTTTTTAATGTGGGCCAAAGAACCTTCACTAGTTTAGCATATCACTGTACAAAATTTGGATGCACATATATCAGGCCACTTTCTACAAGCAGTGACAAACGTTCATAGTATTCTAGACATTAGGCTACAGTGAATTTTGGAGGCTATGCTACAGTGAGTGACTGCTAAAAAATAAAAGAATCAAGTACTGTAAAATTGTAAAATGATGTACGGTGGTGATGTGTGTGTTTGTATGTGTGGGCATGTTGGGCAGTAGGAAACACTCAGAAGAAGGCCTAATGATCTCTGGAAACTAAAAAAATGCAGGTATGTGAAATTGTTGTCTACTTTTTAGAATAATTCTGCAAGTATTGTAGAAGTTTGGATGTCCAATCAGAATTATTTTCTTCGTGGTATCTGGGTAGATTTAGACAAGCAAGATTGGTTAGGTGTTACTTTCTAGATCAGTCATTTTTCCTTTCCTTTTGAAGATGCTAAAACCTCTATGAGAAAGCAAAAGGCAAACAAATCATGTCACTGGCGAAAGTTCGCAAATATCAAAAAGAGCGCAAATTCTCGCCATTCGAAAAACTTGCGTTTGGTGTGCAAGATATTATCAGTGTCATCAAATGAATTTACTGAATTGTGTTCAATGTATAAGGCCTTCAGGCTTCACCTGTCCAAAAACAGCAATCAAGTAACTACTGCTCTATGATGTATGGTCTAAGTTCTTTTTTGAAACTAAACAAATTATGCCATCAGTTGAAGGTTAAACAAATATGCATCTAAACCTTTTGAACTGAGCCAGACTTTATTTATTAGTGTTTATGACAGGTTACATTGATTATTGTATTATATTTGTTTGCACTTTAAGTGATCTGGTCGTAAAATCTCGGTCGGTTAAGAGTGGGCTGTGAATTAGAAGCAATTTCATAGAAGAACCACTTCAGCTCAGTCAAGAACCATTTTTGCTTCAATAGTCATGGTTTACTACCGGTTTGTGGGGTTGGGGTCTGATGCCCGGCCCCACTTCAGAAATACATTACATGGTTCATGGTAGCGAACACTCTCCTGGCCGTTTCATTTACCCGTTTGGTTTGCGCGGTGTCTTCAGAGATGTAGTCAGTTTGTCTCTTAGTAACATCTGCAATGTTGGAGGTTTCCAGAGTTTTCTCTCTGACCACACGGACACCCTTCTCCAGATCAAGCAAACGCTGAGTGCCATTACTTAACTTAAACTCTGATGCAGCCGTCTCTGACTCCACCTGCAATACAGACACACATACACACATACACACACATAGTTTGCATGCCATGAACATTTCTAACTGCAGGTATGACTGTGTCTACCAAAGGACAATCTAGAGGCCAGTAAAGAACACTAACACAAGGGCATTCGTTACCCTTGTGCATGAAGACACACAAACAACATGGTACAGCACATACAGAAACATCCACTCACAGAGGCCAATTGCTGTTGTGTGTTGTCGAGGTCACTCTTGGCTGCTTTCAGGCTGTCATTGGCTGCAGTCTGAGCATGCTCAGATTCACTTAATGCAGTCTTCACCCCATCAGCCTCTTCCTTCAGCTCGGAGGCCTTTTCACTACAGCACACACACAAAACATACAAAAAGTCACAATGCACACTAATGTTCAAACATTTGAAAACAATCAATTTGCTTAGAGGTAAATGCATAAAATCCTTCTAATTTGCTAATTCTGTGCAACTTCTTAGGTTTCCAATCATTTGTAGGAAGCTAAATTACTTAAAATAATAATAAAATATACCTTGTGTCTGGTTTTAAACTGATACTGTATTAGATGTATGAAAAGTAACACAACATTATATTATAATACTACGTGTTTGAGTTTTGTGTGCACACCTGATGGTGCGTGCCTGTTGCAGCAACCTCTCGGCTATTCGGGCTTGGTCAGCACTTTCAGCAAGAATGTTGTCCACACTGGTCAGATTTGCCACATGCTGCCGAATCTCCATGGTTATATTCTTTAGCTCATGGGCCTCCACGGGCATCCTCAGCTTCAACACCTCATCAGCCAGAGCCTCAATACGCTCCAGATTTGTTCCATCTACATACACAGTCGGATCGTCAAGTCCATTTACCTAATGATCTAATGATTTATTAAAGGGCCGATCAAATGTTTTGTCTTGGGGGCCAAATTGTAATGCTTGTGGATGATTGAAAAGACAAAACAATATACAAATAAAGAAGATAAGAAGGCTTCATAATTGAGTTTTTAAAACAATATTTTTTTCTAAATACTTACAGATACCGCGACCCAGAAGGATAAGCGGTTTAGATGATGTATGTATGTATGTATGTACTTACAAATACAACTTAAAAAAATGTGTGTAATAAGTTATATTTGGTCGAGATGCATCGTAATGAAAATCCTTGACCGAAACCAAAACTGAAATTCAACACACACTCGGTTGAAAATCAAAGCTAAAAGCTGATAAGTAAAAAACATTTTTCATAAAATATATCTACTAAAACAATTACAGAATATAGACCACAGTATGGGCCACAAAATCCAAAGGCATTTCAAAAACAGGCTGCAGATGGCGCTGTTGTGCTTGCAGGGACTCTCCTTTTAGCTTCTGTGTTTTTTGCTGTATTCTGCATATCAAGCAGGATGTTACTGATGTGTAACCAATCTGTAATGGAGAGGGTTTTGGGGTGTGGTATCCCTTCTTGATACTGAGCATGAACAGATACTATAAATTGCTGGTTTAATGTCACTTATTAAAACCCACAAATAGTTCCACACAACATTTTCACTGCTGATCTGCAACTGCTCAAACTGTTTAAACACGTTTGCACTGACCAACACAGGAGAGCCAAGGAAATAATAGTTGTCACTGTTTCTCTTTTTCATTACCATTAAAATAATTTGGTGTCATTCTCTTTCAGCCAAGAAAAATGGTACATCCCTAATATATTGGTATATATGTTTGCTCTTTCATTGGGTGAGGGGGTCATTTATGAGTAACTTTCTGCCAGGCCAAATCAAATGTTCTCATGACTTCGGCCTGCAATCCACATTTTGGGCAGCATTTATTTATAACATTAATAATACAACTAAATTTGCGAAAAAAAAAAACAAAATACACCTGTATTATATACATGAAAGTGTGTGCTTACTTGTAAGAAAGTCTCGTATTTCCTGAATTAGCTCTCGTAGCTCTTGATTGGTCTGCTCAACTCTAGCTTTGCTCTGATTGGCCTTTAGTAGGACATCATGAGCGCTGTGTTTAGCCTCATCTGCACGGCCACGAGCATCAGACACCTGTATCACACAAGGGCACGCATTAACAGAGAAGTGTAGACAGATTCTGTTATTAGTAACAGTAAGCATTAAACTGCATGCTTATTATTCCATTAATCATAACACTTATTCAATAAGCGCTATGAATTATTCAGTATCTACTATGCAATGTCTAAGATGTGCATAACATACCATAATGCCATTATATTACTATGTAATGTGACTGCAATTTATATAGCAATATAATCACATCAGTGAATTCTGGATTCAGATTTGTTTAGAGATCAGCCTGCATCGTTTATGTTTGTTGACATAACTCATTTAACGCCAACAGAAACCTGTCAGGAACATGTGAGATTTATAAGGAATGATATTCCTTGGTAAATGTCTCTTTTGCATATATTCTGCCATGTTATTCTCGGAAAAGCTTATATTACAATAACATTTAAGAAATTATATATTGTGCAGGACTAGTGAAAGCATACCATCCTGTGGAGCTTTTCCACTTCCTTCAGTGAGTTCAGGATGTCCTGGTCCAGGTCTTTAGCTTTGCTCCACATTTCACTGCTCTTCGTGATCAAACCCTGACAGTTCTCACCACCGCACTGAGGCACTCCGTCTTCACCTACACACCCCAAACCTCCACAGTCTCCACAGCTATCTGGGCCAGACACCCCACCACACACCTTCAGAGACAGAATGAGAGGGAGAAAGAAAGACAACAAAGATGGGGTTAAGGATTGCTATTCATCAATGTCACTGCTGTCATTGCAGTTTAAGATATAAATTATATGGCCGAAAGGATGTGGACATCCTGAAAAACCTGAACTCTATAATTAGGCGGGCTGTCCACATTTTGGCCATGTAGCATACATCACCTGTCAAAAGCCTGGACACATCTACCCTTTTCCAGATGTTAGAATAATGCGGACATCAAAACTATGAAATACCACATCAAATGGCAAATGAAAATTTAAAGCATCATTTTTTAGGGTATAAAACCTTTCCATTATGTGGAAGTTCTTTAAACTTTAAAAGGGTTCTTGATTATTTACAAAATTGGTACTTTAAAGAACCGTGCACTAAAAGGTTCTTTATGGAGACAAAAGTAGCTCTTTTATAGCATCCATGACAAAGAAAATATTTTGGCACCTTTATTGTTTCGAGAGTACGTACAACTTTAGTCATATAATCTTTTTAGAAGGGACAATGAAAAGAGAAACACAGTGATTGTTATGAATCAATGTTTCACATGCCCTAGATTGATACGACACCTACATCCACTAGTAAATTATTTTTGGCTGAGTTACCTGATAGCTGTGTTTTGACAGGTCATCCTGCTCCAGTTCCTTGTTCAGCTTGTCCAGTCTCTCACCCTGCAGCCGCTGCTTCAGCTCAAACTCTGCCTGTATGGCATTTAGTGTGGTCTCTGCGGCTTGCCGTAGGCCTGTGGATTGCTCCACTGGGCTGAGGGGGTCAGTGGTGGCCTGAGTGGCTCGACTCTCCGCATCCACTGACTGCTGATAATATTCTCTAATGCTGTCTGCTGCACCTGAGGAATGGTGAATTGAACACAAACATTACAGATGAACAGTAATAATGATTACATGAACATACTGAACATAAAAACATGAATAAGGTGTACTATATGTATAACCACTATTGGTGTCAATGTAGCTGCAAATTTTTCTAACATCATTAATGCATTTTCCTAGTTTGACCCTTCAAAACATCTATAGTTCCAGCTTGAAATCCAACTGCTCATGCATTCTGTATAGGACTGTGCGAAAGCAGCTCTCTCATTCAAATGCAGCTTTAAAATGGAAAGTTCCATTTATGGCTCTCTAGATAAAACTAAAGTTACACTGTGTCGTAAGTATTATTTACAAACAAAATACACAGCTGATGCTGCAATATCAGTAATTCGTTAGCAAAAGGCTACAATCGCAAAATAATTGGAACATGCAGCCACTGTTGCTCTTACTGGGTGTTGCTAATGAAAATTAGACATTGCGTTCACTTTATTTTCACATTCACCCTGAATTTCATGTTCAGTTCATATGAACCTGATTTCATTAATTTATGGAAAGCAAAAATGACATTCTAATAAAGCTTACTTGTCCACTCATATAGCTGTAAACAACAGACTGCTTTTTTAGGGTGAAGTTTGAGCAAATAAAACAAGTGAAATTTACCACAATTAACTACACAAAAAATGTAGTGTAATGTTATTAATCCCGATTAATATTTGAATCATTTGACAGCCCTAATGAGCACACAACAACAACAACAACAAATACTACTACTACTAATAATAATACTATTAATAATAATAATAATAATAATAATAATAATAATAATATATGTGAAGATTAATAAACAGGTTGAATAATACTTTACCGCGGAGGTCAGAGTGTTTGATGTGCAGCACCTGCTGCTGTTTCTCCTCTGTGCTGTCTTGCAGTCTCTGAGCCTCTTGAGTTAATGTGTTAAGCTCATCCACAGCTTTGGCATGTTCTGCAGAAACCTGATTCACAGTTGCCTCTGAACGGTTCAGAGAGTGCTCCAGAGCCAACTTCATCTCACTGTTCATTTTTATAGATAACAGTTTATTAATCCTCAGTGGGAAATTTAATTTAAGCATACAAACAAAATAACATATGTACACTGCTGTTCAGAAGCTTACAATCACTGTTTGAAATGTTTCCAATTTGATCGCAGACAAATGTAGAAATGATTGTAATATGTTAGTCGTATGCAAAGGTTTGTACAACCCTGGTCAAATTGTATGTTTTGTTGATTTTCTAAGTGAAAATAAGTTAACACATCCTCCACGGCGAACACACTTAAATTTTCCATTTTTCTGCTAATTTAGTGCACAATTTCTGTATATTTGCTGAGTTGCACAAATTGGAAAAAAAATAAAACATAAAATATAAACTGTGCCATAATTTATGGGCAGACCACAGTTTATGTATTTTATTTTTTTCCCAGTATGTTTAAATTCAGTAAATAATCAGTAATTGTGCATTAAAATTTGCAGAAGTAACATGATGGGAGGTGCCCAAACTGCAGTGCAAAACTCAAGACACTTCAGACTCTGAATGTTTGATCGATTACACAAGGGGAAAACTGTGTAAGTTTGATTTTTTGCCAATCACTTTAACTATGGGTGCTGCACAAGTTGGGCAATGGGCAATACATTTACTTAACGTTTGGTGTCTTGATGTACTTACAAACCCAGTTCCAAAAAAGTTGGGACAGTAGGTGAAATGCTGATAAAAACTGAAAGCTGTGATTAGTATATTCTGTTTAACCTGTTTCAAACTGAAAACAGTACAAAAACACAATATTTCGTTTTACCTTATAAACTTATGAACAAGCATAAATGCATCACCTGTTTGAGGTTTTTGAACATTTCATGGTGTTCCTAGTCTTAAAAACTGCCTTTTTCCCAACTTTGTTGGAATGTGTTACAGGCATCAATTTTAGAATTAGCATATATTTACAAAAAGACAATGTATTAAGAAGTACTGTTCTTGTGAAAATACATGTCAAGGTAGATGCATCAAGCATTTTACCTACAGTCCCAACATTTTTGGAATTCAGTTTGTAGAAAAGATCAAAAGTGGTTATGACAGAAGCACATGTTCTCTATGTGTGTGTGTGTGTGTGTGTGTGTGTGTGTGCGTACACATACTTGGCTTGCTGCAGTAGGTTCTGAGAGTGTGTGAGGGTTTGTTGAGCTTTGTTGTCCTCTATTATCTGAGTGAGCTGCTTGGCTCCACCTTCTAGACTGGATATTGTGTCCTGATAGGCCACTGTCACGCCGGACACTTTGAGGTCGTCCACGGTGTCCGCCAGCCTCTGAGTCTGATTGGTTAACTCTCCCACTGTTACATCCCAATCGCTGAAGCACTGATGACATCGCTGGCAGTCCGGAAATGTTCCTACATAGCCCCGCCCACAAGAGTCACAGCGCTGGCCAGTCACACCCTCCACACACACACACCTGCCTGTCATCTTGTTACACTGTGGAGTAGCAATGCCTTGTGGGTCACAGTCACACGCTGAAAGACACACACAAATCCATTCCATTAAAAAAAGTCAAGCAATAAACAATCAAAAGTTATGAATTTTTCAGGAGCTATTTCTGGAAAGATATTCCATCTAAGATATTTCACTTGCACAAGGAAAAAGAAAGTCAAAAACAAGTGAAGTTTCCAAAAGTGAAGTACAAAAAATATTAATAGATACAGAGAAACTAGGACTCCTAACAACCTTGTAAGACTTGGTAGACCACCAAAACTGTTCAAGTTTTCATCATTGAGAAATAGGAGAAAAGTAAGCTCCCCTCTTGCTTCACATCTGAGGGAAGACAACACTATGCATGAACTCAGTATGAGCTCAGCATTTAAAAGGCAATTTAGAAAGTAAATCACAATTCATAATCAAAATTCATAACTAAAAACTATTTGGATCACACAGTATTTACTGCTGGTTTAAGGAACTATTAAAACTAACTGTTAACACACTTTTAAAGTTTATAGAAATATATGCAAATTATTATTTGGCTCAGTATGAACTGTAAACATTCTACAACACATTCTTCTAATAGAAATTTAATTACTGTAACTGAACTCCTAATCAAAAAGGAATGTAAAGAAAGTCTAAAATGTGGTGTATTCCATGCATATTTAGTATATATTTTAAAACAATTCTGCTCGATAACACTACTCCAGCCCTGCATATATCTAATGGCCCCACATTTGCACAACAAAACTGGTAGGTTTGATAGGGCTGCTACCCGGCCTGAAAAAATGGTTACACTTTACTAGAACCCTGCTACATAACACTGACATAACCATGCTATTAACACAGCATGATGTCATATGCTGTGAGTTGTAATGACAGATTTTGTTCAGTAATACAACAATGTTACCATTATCAGTAATGTACGATGTCATGACAGCTTACAGTCGTATACAAAGGTTTGGATGGTAGTTTGGGAGGCATGTCATGACAATTACTGGTAATGTTAACATTACACTGTTATAGAACTGGACATCTGGACCGCATATGACATCTGCCTTGATATGTTTATGCCATGTTTATTTCACGCAGGGTTCAAGTAAATGTTACCAAAAAAATCTAAGGGACTACTTGTGCTCCAGTCTGTACATAAAACAAGGATAGAATGTGTCCAATTTGTGCCTGAAACTAGAACACAAGGCTCAAAACATCAAATAAAAAAAGTGTTTCTGTGTATGGGTGAGTCGGTGGGGCCTTGTGGGAGTGTGTGTGGGTGTATGGGTGTGTTTTAAAACAGTCAGTGTGCAAGAATGCATGAGAGACCGCTTTTGCTTCTGCTGTTATCACCATATGATGTATGAGGTAAGAGAGCAGAGATGCGTGTGTGTGTGTGAGGGTGAGGGTGTGTGTGTTCAGATGCAGCTGCATTTAGGGGATTCTTTAGGAATTACGGTGGGAATTTGTGAACTGGAGTCTCCTGAGTTTGAATTCCTATGGTTTTCAGCTGGAGCATGACCAAACCTTGTATATCTCTCCATCCCGGAATGTTTTGGTCTGAGTGTGTATGTGTGTGTGAAGGACAGAAACAAGCAAATCAGAAGAAAGAGCAGCAGTGGGAAAGTTACTGCCTAAAATAAACTCTCCCATGTATGTCAACTCTCTTCCTTTCAGTCTTATGTGGCACATTTTGTGCAAAAGCAAACACAGTGCACACATAAGCAGACAAAAACTTCTGCATTAACTGTCAGTCTTGGTAACTGACATGTGTGTGTATGTAACCAGGTTACCAAAATAATTATTTTTAAGGGGCAACTTTTGTCCTTACTGACTGAAATTCAGGGGCATTTTGCATACAAAAGCTGCACTTAAATAACAGCTTAAAGGAGTGGTTCAGCAAAAAATCTAATTTATACAGTTTCCACTTATCTTCCACTTTACTTTATTTTTCTCTGTAAATACATCCCCAGATATTTTCTTAACTGCCTCAAACTGCCTCCAGGTCTTCATTAAGGTCAGACAGACAAGTCCATGTAGTTTGGGACACAGTATGAGCTGTTAAATGCAACGCCCGTTGTCTAAAATTGCTGCCAAAGCTACACGTTGAAGTTTTGTTTATTTTTATAGTTCCCAGCAAGTCTTACTGTATCTTAAACCACATTAGCAAGGCTGCATAACTTTAATCAGGACCTAGCAGTGGTTTCAGCTAGACTTTTAATCTATCCTGACATTTAGGTCCGAACCCAAATACAGACAGAATTTTCTGAGTTTTGAGAATGTTTTGAGTCTGAAGCTGACCCAAGAATAACAAAATTTTGTCCAAGATGGACCCAAACCAGCCCATGATCTCTCAAAGTGCAGAATAAAACCTGACAGCACTGATTACTGTGTAATGACCGTAACAGTGTAGATAAATAAAATATAAAAAATATATAATAATGTGCTATAATAAAATGATCAGTTGTCCAACATTACGTTTAAACTTTACCTAAACAAATGTATTCATCAATTAATGCTTGTAAAAAGCATCAAATGTTTTTAGACTGGATAATGTTATGTAATGAGATGTTAGCTTCACCTGTTCAATACAGTCACGCTCTGCTCTTTTTGTTTTGCTGTTTTGTTTGTGTATCTGTGTTTTGTCAACTCAGCCTAGGATTTTTGTGCAGTCATTCCATGATCTAGTTCATGTCTTTCACTCATTCTTACTCATTCCAGTCCATACTCCAGTCCAGTCCTACTTGTTTCTATGTCACCTGGCAGGAAGGACAAAAGAAACCTTCTCGTCTCCATCAACAGCTTTGGCGTGTTTGATAAAGCGCAAAAATATATAATATGTTTTTTTTTTTGCCCTTTGATTAATTCTGATGCTGGTTTGCGCATCACAATATTTTTTTAGACTCACCATAGCATTTGACTTCTGGATCACCCCAGAACAGTTCTCTACACTCCTCACATGTCCTGCCACCAAAACCAGGCTTACAGGAGCATTGACCCGACAGCTGAAGAACACACACACATGCACAGTGTTCAGTACAGTAGTCTCTAGCAAATATGTATGTGTTTTCCTACTAAGACTGAAAACTGGCTGCGTATTTAAAGTGACAGTTCAGTGTTTACCCGAGATGTGGTCATGTTTGGCATCTGATGTTCGCTTTATGTTTACTTTTCAACCAATAGTTTTTTGTATAATGCTGAATTATAATCGTGGGTCAACCTCAATGTATTTCAAGTTTAAATAATGGTTGACTGAATGATTGATTTCTTTACCTTTGGAACTACAAGGCCAATGTAACTAACAAGACATGGAGTGAAATGGCACTGTTATAAGAGGAACTTAACAATTCCTCCCACCCAATTACAGTGCAGGCAATTGTGCTCTCAGGGACTTCTAGCCTAGAATAGCTGTGGCATCACTAGGAGTCGAAGAAACCTTCTTAGCCAACTGCAGCACTCAAGATCCTGCACTTCACGTATGTGAACAGTTATTCTGTCTATTTATACACACCAGCTACTTTACTACAGTCCCCTAACTCGTAGCTTCATCTTGTTGGGCCATCCTATAGCCCTTCATCCATGGTCAGTGTCTGATCACAGAGCCACTCTTGGCCAAATATTTTTGGGTGGTGGAGCACTCTCAACCTAGCAGTGACACTGATGTGTGTGAAAACCCCAGCAACACCACCTGTACTAGCATCACACACACAGCTGTGCTGAAAATGATCCACCACAAATAATATCCTGAACTGACCAACGATAAATGGAGCAGAGGGAGCTAATAAATTTTATAGCAACACATGGGTTACTGTCTGTACATCTTTTTAGTGACCTATAAGTGGCCAGTGAGTGGAAGTACAACATGGGGACTGTAAGAAAGTGGACAGTGAGTGTATTAACCAGGTTTCGATGTGCCTTTGTGTGTGTGTGGAAAGTAAGGTGTGAGTTACTTACCAGATCACAGGAGAGGCTGTAGGAGTGTGTGGGGTGGCACTGGCATGGCTGGCAGCCATCTCCACTGTTAATGTTCCAGGTATTGGGGGCGCAGTGATCACAGTGGAGTCCCTCCACTCCGGGCAGACAGGCGCACTGACCACTCACACGATCACACTCACACTCACCATCCACACAGCTGTGAGCAGCAGTGCCCAATGGCAGGCACATACACTCTAAACATACACACACAAACACATACACACACAAATAGAATAAGAGTTTAGAGGGTTTTTGTCTGAACAAACACACAGATTTTGGTAACACTTTCTTTTACAGTTTCTGTGTACTTTTATTAAGGTAAGTGTGAAGTGCAAACCCAGTACTATGTAATTATTTTGGGTGACGTGATGGTAAGTTCCGAGGCAGTCTGAATTACATTGAAATGGCTAATTTTTTACCCAAGTATTTTGAGTAAACAGTACAGGGTACTTATAATGTAAAAACATTATATACGTATATATTATGAAGAGTCTTACATAGTATGTACCTGTTTATTACCTATAAATGAAACTGAATCTAGACTGTAAAAAGGAAATAAGGACTTTTACTGTGGTTTTCCTGAGTCCTTACCATTTCCTTCAGAAAACTATTTTTGCACATTGTACAGTCAGATAATTGGCTGGTACTTGGAGGTGTTTCCAAGTTACACTGAAATTTAGTGTATCTTTGCATTTACCTTGGTAATCCAAATAACTATGAGGTATTACATAGTTATACTATGTCCTTTATGAGCTTAATAGCTAAAACCTGTTGGTCATTTCAGTGTAATTTAGTTTGACTATCTTGGTACCTATAATAATTTTAGTCAAAATAATTACACAGCACTTTAGAGATGGTGCCCCACACTTGCTCATTTAATGCCTAGAATATTTTAGCATTTCGGAGTAATTCAGTGAAACTGTCTTGGAACTTACCATCACTCTGTCCAAAATAATTGTCTAGGACTTTGAAGTTTTTACATCACTTTTACCTGCTAGATACCTAGAACTTAACGCAGTGTAAAATATAGCATAACCCTCATTTTAAACTGAAAGACAATACTGTGCTGATGTACTGTTCTACACATTTAAATCAAATTAATTCATTTTCAAAAAATGCATAACTTCTTATGTGCAATTCTTCCCTTCAGAGAAGTCTTTTGTGTCCTTGAGGACCACCCTTGTCTCAGACTGTGCACAACACAGCTGGGACTGAATCATAAACCCAGACACAGGACCCCTGAGAGCTGTGGGGTTAAAATAACATTAAATAAATAATAAAATGCATACCTCACATACATGCAGAACATGGGAAATCAAAGGACTTCACATGCAAGGAATCACAGCAAACACACAAAGGATTATACATCAGAGCCCATGTGTATTATACACTACTGTTCAATAGTTTGGAATCAATGTTTTCAATAATATAAAACCAATCTGGTTGGAGACTACTGTATGAATTGATTTGAATATGTTAAATAAATAGTAGGACACTAGAAAGGTGAAACTAAAAATGAGGAAATTTTAGTTGTGTCCATAATGATGAACACAGTTGTTTTAAAATGACTGAGAAAGTTAAACAGGATCAAGAATGAAGTTAGATTAAAATTAACATCCAGATTTCATCATATTTCATCATTTAAGATAAGGGGAGATTGACTAAAAGGAAGAGAACTTGACAAAACATGAGGTAAATAAATAATTATAATATATTATTTTTCATTTAAAAATTCATAGAATTCTTAAAATATTGAATAACACATTGAAAAATACCTTTTGGTGTCTAGTCTGTAGTATTTGCATTGTATATTTTCTTATTATATATAACATATCACAAATTGTTCGTGCCATCTGATTTCATGTAGTATATATGTAAGTATCTTTATGTAACAAGAGTTTTCTGAGCCCCTGACCCTGAACTTAACCCCAGAAAACAAAAAGAAATGTTATTTTCCATTTTTTTTTTAAATTAAGTGTTTGTAAAAACACTTCACAAAGTCAGGAGCATCATGTTGGTGCTGTAGGATAGTTTTGGTTGTCTCTGGTTTTACTACAAAGCCAAGAGCATTTTGTCCTGAAGATTAACAAAAACAACCACACTTACTCTGGCAGCTCTGAGTGCTGGCATCTCCATGGTAACCAGGGCTGCAGTGCTGGCACCTGTGGCCCTCAGTGTGAAACAGGCATTTGAGGCAGACGCCCGTGCGGGAGTCGCAGGACCCCGGGTCATGCATGTCTATGTTTCCGTTACACTGACAAGGGTGGCACCGTCCACCCACCACCTCCGGGTTGCCATAGAAACCAGGAGCGCATTCCTCACACCTGGGTCCTTTAGAGAGAAATGAAGATGCAGTGAAGCTGTTTGGGTATGTGTGCATGTAGACTCTCTCTCCTTACTTCTATATTACTTCAGGGTCATGAGTGGGTGTTTTACGCTGGGGGTGCTGACATTACTAGCAGCATACAGGTGACATACACCATGACATCATGTTAAGTACTAATTTTTAAAATTGATTTATTTAAATACATTTTACAAGTTTGGATAAGAAGAAACAGAATGTATCATGTATCACAGTTAAGGACATATGACACACCCGTATGACTTCCACTAATACACACCCTGCTGTCTCTGTTTTCTTTTGTTGGACAAACTGTATGCAAATAATCTGAGTGCTGACCAATGAGACTGTTGATGTGATATGCAGAAACCATCTGAAAATTAGACTCAGGGGTGTTAGATCTGAACTCTCCAGGGTGGTGGATCTCCTGGACCAGGATTGGTGCCCTCTGTTCTACAACTATTACCTGTTTCCCTGAATGAATGCACCATAATCCTTCATTTTCATTAAAAATAACTAATTTTAAAAAAATTTCTAGACTAAATATTCCAAGCCTCTGAACCATGTAACCATGTACAAGGCGTTGGTTTCTGAACTTGTCCCATTTTTCACTGCATGTCTGTATTTGGTAGTCATGACATTATTAGCTTCATGATTAAATTTTACCATGTCTGCTGCCGGAATGTAAAACACACTAAATAATATATGTGTATAATGTAAATAATATATACAAATACATTATATAATATAAATTTGTAATGCTTAGAATTTGAAGGCATTTATTTGGCCCCTGAACAGGAACCGTGGCCTAGGGTTGGATGCCTGTATGCTGGTCAGCAGCAGAGGAAGTTAATATGTTGATCATCACCAAAACCAGCATATGTTGTGTTTTGGATGCTGGTCTGCTGGTCAACCAGCATAATCATGCTGGTCTGTGATCCATCCAGCGTGTAATTCATGGGCAAAATTTATGCAAATTATAATCATTTTCTCACAACCAATAAATATCTTACAGCACATGGTGAAATGTTTTGGCTTTGTACAATTAAGGCAGAGGTGCTACAGTAGAGCTTTGTATTGAAACACAGAGCATCACTTTAAAATGGGTGCATGACTTGGCTACAAGGTTAGCATCATGTCACACAGCAGGCAGATGTGTCTTTACCTTTATATCCTGGACTGCAAACACAGACGAGCTGGAGTGAGTTGGGTTTATGGTAGCAGGTGTCAGCAAACTGTCTGCCACTCCCTGGGCCATCAGGGCACATACAGGGCCGACAGCGCTCCCCGCTGCCTAGCAGTGCGTTGCCATGGTAACCATTCTCACACCTAGAGAAATAATGGTGATAAAGGTTCTAGGTTGTGAGCTTTACAATGGCCAAGCATCTCTTTCAGTCACGAAAGTATTGGTGAAGAGAGCACTGAAAGACTCTACAGCAATATGACGTGTACAGCAATAAATCAGGCACTGCACTGCAAGTATGGCACATTAAATGAACGAATTTTTGCTTATATTTTGCTTTTTGTTGTAAAAAAAAATTTCTTGAAACCAGCCAAATTATCTGGCAATACAGTGAGATAATATGACTTACTTAAATCACTGAAAACAAGTAACGTCTAGAAGCAAGTTATATAATCTTATCATAAGTTTACAACAGTCTTAAAAAGAGAAATATTAGACGTATCAACTATATTTAAGATAATTTCACCTGTCAAGACACCATTTTTTGCTGGGTAGAATGAGGTTTTGCACACAGTGTTTCTAGCTTGGTCAGCCATGAAATGTATGACTTTGGCTCAAATTCTGGTTCTGGAAGGAAGTCCGTAGAGACTATGTAAATTATTATTATTGCAAAGATGGTGGTGTCCAAAACAAGTACTTAATGAATCACTGAGTAAATTCCACTGAAATTAATGCTAAAAGCTCTCTCCACATCCTATAATACCTCTATAGTTAGTCCCCATACCTCTCGCAGTGGGGTCCAGTGGTGTGGTCTGTACACTCCAGGCACTGTCCTGTATGCGGGTGGCAGTGTTGGCTGTGGCCGTTGCAGAAGCACGGCTGGCAGTGAGGGAAGCCCCAGTGGTTTGGCAGACAGTGGGCACAGTTAGGGCCATAAACACCTGGTAGACATGTACACTGGCCTGTGGTGGCGTGGCAGAAGGCATTCTGCGAGCCCAACGAGTCACACTCACATGCTGCAGGAGAGGAAATGGCAGAAAACAGACATCAGTGTAATGTACAGTAGAATGACTGAAAAAATAAAAAATATCCCATAAAGTGTTTCGGTATTATATATACACTACTGTTTAAAAATGTGCTGTAGAATGCAATTTCATGACACAAAATGGTCAAACAGACTGGTTCCACATTGGCAAAAGAGTTAGACGAGGCTGCATACTATCACCATACATGTTCCACTGAACGTATAGCAAGAGACGCAGGACTGGGGGGAAGACAATCGGGGATTCAGAACTGGTGGAAGAATAATCAACAACCTTAGGAATCAGGAAGATGTGAATGCCCTTATAATAATTTAAGAATAGAGAGAAAGGATGAGTCTTCAGCTCAATCTGAAAAAAAGGTTACGACAACAGAAAAAAGTTGCTAACTTTACCATTGTTGGTGAAGATCTAGAAATGGTGGACAGTGTTTGCGTACTTGAATCAACAAAGTTATCCAGCAGCCAAAGACCAGGATGAAGGAGCTTGAAAAGATGTAATCAAATGTAATGGTGTGTCACTACAAACGAAGATCAGAACTGTCCAGACAATGGTCTTTTCTGTGGTTCTTTATGGATGTGACAGCTTCACTATATAAAACCTATATTACCTTGGACGCCAAAGAAAATAAACAAATGGATCCTGGACCAAATCAAGCCTCACCTCTCACTCGAAACCCAAATAACCAAAACTGATGCTCTTATTTTGGACATGTTATGAGAAGAACTAATTCATTGCAAAAGACAATTATGCTTGGAACAGTTGAAGGTAAAAGAGGAACAGGACAGCCAGCAACAAGATGGAAGGATTCACGAACATGAGATGGCATAAGATGCCTGAAGACCCAAAAAGAAGACAAGATATTCTGGAGAAACACTGTCCGTATGATCACCAGGAGTCTGAATGAGATATTCAATATTACCAACTAGACACACACAGATATGTTTAGATATATCATTTTCAATACTTAGTGTTTTTGTGACCAACAAGAGTTTCCTGCCTCAAGATTTGATTACCACTTCAAATAAATAATAGAATAAATACAACTAACATGTACAATAAGTACAATAAGTAGTGATTTTATGTGTGTCATTTTGTTTATTTAACCATTTCAAAACCTTTCCTCATGGCAGCCCTGTATTTTTGTGGTTAACTTCCAATACCTGGTTTGGCTAATCAATCAAACTAACTGACAAGATTATCTACTTTTTCAAAAAATAAATTTTTGTTTCTTTTAACTGTATTTATGTTTATTCTCAACAATGTGCTAAGATGCCTAAGACATTTGCACAGTATATACTCACATCTGCAGCCGGAGGGTCCGAGCTGGAAGGTGCCGGGAGCACAGGTGTCACACTTCTTTCCCATCACATTTGGCCGACATGGACACTGCCCACCGATGGAGTCACATACCAAACTCAGCGAGCCCCTCAGATCACACTGACACTCTGTGTGTGTTTGAGTGTGTGTGTGTGAGAGAGAGAGAGAGGGGGGGGGTTGATTGCATTATGATATTTCTCATTTACATGGATTGTGAATACCATGTTGGCTGTTTTGTCTCATTGTGAGGTCTTCCTAACATTTTTAATGTTTTCAACATTTTGAGCCGTTTTATTTTTCCTTTTTATTGGATTCTGGTTAATCAGAATTGGACTTATTTTTATCTGCTTGTGTTAAATCTTTGTGTTGAATTCAGATTCAGATTTTGGATACCTGTCCCATCTTTTGTGTATCGCAGTGTATTTGACCTTGAACTGTGTTTATACCCTGACCCTGTTTTCTTCGATTGGGTTTTAGACATTAAAATGACTGTGTTTACATCCTTCTCTAGTGATTCATTAAAACACTAAATATATTTACTATGATAATTCTAAATATTGCACTGGCAATATACATGAACGACATAGGGAAAGAGAGAGATACTGAGTGAGAAAGGGAGACATGAAAAAGTGAACAGACGCCCATGGGATGGCGGTAGGCTTGAGCCAAATGACGATAGTATCATAAATTGCCAATAGTTTCTATCTTCTTTCTAACTGCTTGAGTAATTTCAATATCAAAAAGTTTGCCGTCTGCAGCTTTAAGATGCAAAAAAGTAATCATATTTGTCTTCTTTGATTTCTTTCAGTGTGCTTTATTTTAATGTGTTATCCATGTCCCTGTCAGTCTAAATATGTAGTGTGGGTTCAGAACATTCTTTCATTTTTTACCGTGGTTATGCTTTTTAAACAGATAAAGCTGTGTTGCAGCATTCCACGTACAGAACACCTTTCCTCCCGAAACATGTATGAGGGCTTAAAAGACTCTGACCTTGTGGTTACATGAATGCTAACAAAAAACAAAGGCTAATATTGTTATTAATATCCTAATATAACAACAGGCCACAGTAACAATAAAGGACGTCTACAGTAACAATATTATTTTTAACAAGAAGTGATTTATAGGCTATAAACGCCCAATTTATTAAACCTACAGTGAAAACTACCAAACCATAGCAAGAACAAAGGTAGCTTACAAGATGCTGAGCAGATGGTGGATCTTTTGTATTGTAGTTTCCTATGTTACTACAATGCATCCAGGTATTTGTCTATGTGTGTATACTGGAAGAGTGTGTAGGTGTGTGTTCTGACCCATTGCCCCCTGGTGCAGCAGGGCAGATGCACTGAAGATGTATTCTTTGCAGATGTCAGTCATAGGGGTTTTCTGGACACTCTGGCTTCGCTCTAGACAGCGGTACTTTTGAAACATCTCCCATGCTGCCTGTCGGTCAGCTGACCCTGAGAACAACTCCAAATCCCTCACCACTGGCAGCAGCACGATCTACACACAACACAGGTCATGCTAAGATTAAAGGCTGAGTGGTTGTATGTATCATCAAAGCTGGATCTTGTTACTCCAGTCAGCTCAGACTATACCTGCCTCTCTTGTAAATCACTTTAAACCACAAAAATGCCTCATTGGAATGTAAAAAATTAGTGGTGTTAATAATTTATCATGTTAACCCATTACTAACGCATACACTATGACAGCCTTGGTGTGGGTGTATTTGAGACAAGGATACTCACAGAGTCGATGAACATGTGTGGATGATGATGAAGATCACTTGATGAATAAAGGGCCAGTAACATTTCCACTGTGTAGTTCTGTCCTTTTTCTAAACACAGTGGTCTGGACAGAACCACATACCTGCAAAGACACACATACACACCCGTGCACATGTTCTCGGCAGAATATATCATTGCATAATCTTTATCCTAATACTGATCTTTGCAATACTGATATCTCAGCAATGAGCCCTCTAACCAATCACAATGTTTTTAACTGTGTGCTGTGAACAGCATCCAGAACCACACATTTTCAGATGTTTCTCTGAGTGTTTTTGATTAATCAAGGTATTCAAAACTAAATTATTTTGCAGTTCAGTCTTTAACTGTGACACATTGCTGATGGAATCGTGTGTTTCTAATACATTGTAAGGCATACTGCAATTACAATGTGTAGCAATATAACGGCATTAGGTCAATACTAGCTTATATAACCAGCTTATATCACGTTTACAAAGTAATAATTCTAAAAACACATTAACATACCATTCTAGTTTACAATCTTGTACTTATTAGTCATGTAATCTTGCTTGGTGACCTTATCTTCAAGAGCAAAGAGTTTGCTAAATTGTTGTTGGCTTCAGATGTACGTGTTTACAAATATAGAGGAAAACCTGCTTGGGTATCATCAGTCCAGCTGACATCAAACTGAAATACCAATAAAAGTGGAACCTTTGGTACTGAACTGATGGCCAGTGGTGCCATCACAGTTCAAGATACCACACACGCAGCCATGTAAGATCAACACACTGTCCATTTGAGTGATGCTCTGCTACACAGTAGGGGAATGAGTCTACATAGACAACACTGATAAAACGCATCTTTAACGGATGCCCAGTGTTTTTTTACATTTGGGCAGTACCGATATGATACTGACTCTTTTGTACCACTGCAAAGGGCTGGTGTGGCTGCAGGTTTTCATTCCAGACAAGCAGGAACACCCCCAATTCCACTTGTATAATCCATTAGTCTCAGTCTTCAACAATTGATTAGATGAGCCTATGCTTTGCTGGAATGAAAACCCACAGTCATGCCGGCCCTTTCCTGATAAGACTGGACTCCCCTGGTTTAAATAAGTGAAGCTATTAAAGAAAATCATGTGGCACGTGAAAGAGAATGAAAGAACAATAACTGGCCAAATATCTAACTTAATTTACATTCTGAAATTCAATAATATCAATTATCATGACATACACAACCTAGACTACATTACATAACGCGCTGTAGATCAGCACACACAAATGCAAACACTCTACCTGTATCCTGGGGGCAGTGAAACACTCTGCTGGTCAGCATAAGGAGGTGAACAGTGTGCAGATGGTGAGGGGAAGCCAGTGCGCACTACATCCACCATCACCTGCTCCCACACATCTGGCAACTACACACACACATAGTCACAAAAAGACATCACCACTCAGAAGCAACTCCTGCGTGTGTGTTTGTCAGAGTGTACGCAAGTGCGTATGTGTTACCTGTGGTTCGTAGCGGATCAGCAGGGTGTATTCCATTGACTGCGGCACATTGTCAATGGTGAAACTGATTTTTTCTCCTTCAGGCACGTTTGCAAAGCCAGTGCCAGTCCAGGTAGGCTGACGATCAACAGGCAGCGGCCTAGGGACAACCTTCACCTCCTGTCAGACAATCATTACACACTGGAAAAACACATCCATCGTTCTAAAGTTCAGACAGCACAGTTTATGCCAGAAGAAAATTTTATTGCTCAAATGTTGATCTCTGACGGCTCAGGAGACTTAATGATGATTCTCACTATGTTTAATTTATGTTTGTCACAGATGTTCTCCTAAAATTCCTTAGAAGAAATAACATTACACAAAAAAGAAGATATGAGATACTTCCTCACAGCATCAAAAGTGAGAAGCCTCTTAGTCACAGATGACAATTAAGAGTTTATATTATGATTTCTGTCTTTGGTTCAGTGCAGATAACATGATAATAATGACAAATTTTAGCATAGTGTGTGACTTTTTTGGGATCTCTGCTAAAATTCAAGAGGAGACACATATAAGATTACTGGCGTCTTTTGTTTAGAGGAAATAACTAAGCAGAAGGAGAATTCAGCAAAAAATCTTCTTTGTCTTTCCATCTGATCTCATTGGGCCTCACTCACCAGTACCTACCAGTAAGTTTTTTCTTAAATTTGTTCTTGAGAAAGGTCTTAGGAAAAAGTCTCTGAAAACCGCAGAATTATTCGCACCTTTGTGCTCTTGCAAGTGTGTAGATTCTGTTCTTACCTAAGAACAAATTCCATATAAGAAAACACAGATGAATGTCAGAATCTATGTAAAAAGTGAGTTTTAAGAAGAAATAAAACAGTTGGTGAATGAGGCCCAATGTTGTCTAAGAGAAATTACAAAATGTTACAGAGATCTCTCTTTTATTTATCTTTCCTATGGGTTTTATACTTATAACTGTAGTTATATTTTATAATTTAAACTTATAATGTACAAATCAAAGCTGTTGGGACAAAACCTGTGTCTCCAAAATGGTTTCAAAGTAATTCTGGGCCGTTTCTATTGGTCATATATTCCATATCTGAAAACTAAACTGCAAAAGCAGTCCATCTTGAATTTCTGAATTTTCATAATGTCATGAAAAAAACATATTAACATATTTCCACCTATTTAACCTACAGTATTTCAGCCTGGACTCCTTTTTTGAGACAGTATGCAGGACAGCCAATCAGTACAGATTGACATATGTCAGTCTCAAAGACACAGTAAAAAGTGGACCTCAGGAGAAATAATAACATACAATAAAAATGTACGATAAAGGCCCTTTAACACACTGTAAAGGGCAATGGGCATTTTAAAATTCTGTTAAAAATAGTATATTTTATTAAAAAAGTATTATTCCTTTTTTAAATGTAACCTTAATGTAAATGTAAAAGCTTTATAAAACATGTTGATTAAAAAACAAGAAACAGAATCTCTGTGGTGAGACTGACCGGTTTGAATGCTGCATCCTCAGCCTCGTAGATGTAGTGATCCAGGGCAGCAAAATAATAGCCAGACTCCACCTGGTCACAGCGCCTGCCAAACATGTGCTCTCTACACACACACTGCCCTGTCACTGGAGAACAACTAGAGAGAGAGAAAGAGCGAGAGACACAATTGCAGGCAATTATGATAAAGATAATGATGTTTTAGACAAAGATGGGGTGATGAAATTAAAGGAATAGTTTGACAAAAGGTCAAATTTTCAGGAAGTTTACTGTGACGCCCAAATTATAGTCTATCAATAAGCAGTGTGAAAACTGCATGCCACACTTGCCTTACACTTGTTAAGTAATCTCAAATGCTGCTTACATAGTTTCTGACACTGTACAGGATGTGGTTATCTACACTGTAAACAGTGATTTGGAGATTTTGTCTTAAAATGTAAGTAACTTTCTGCATTAAAGTTTTTTTTTTATTCTTGATAAAATGAGTTAACAGAATTTAACATACAATTATTGTTCTGTTAACTTATGATGAGTGCGTGAATGAATGAATTAATGAATTTAATGAATTTAAGACAACCAGTTTAAATGATCAGAATTTGTTTGCAGTGCAATATTAGCTTCATAGATCTAGTGCAAAACTAAAGAAGCAAACTTTAAACACTAAATGTATCAGTCAGGGCTGACTACGTTTGGAGCAGGGAAGAAAATTATTATTTAATGATCTGTTGCACTGTTAAATGAATAATTTGTTATTCCAATGATCTTTCAAATGTCTGCATGATCAAATAATTTAAGATGTTAAAAAACAGTGGTTTGATGCAAAATGCTCTGTTCTAGAGAAACTTACAGAATCAGAATTGTTCACAGAGGTGGTAATAGCAACCAGCCAACTGAAGAATTCAGCACCTCTAAAAGCTCCTTCACAGAAAGTTATTAGATGAGATAATTAAAAATACTCTGCTTGATGTCTGAGACATTATTTTATGCTAGTTTTGAGATTAGGTTCTTGCAAGGCGCTGTAAGGAAAAATAGAACATCAAAAAACATCATCAACATTATATATAACATCTCGTGTTGGTTTACTGGTGGTTTTGGATAGTAAATAAAATGTCTATATTTGCGGTGTAGATGTTGTGACCCCTGGTTCCTATTATCACCATGGTGTTAAGTTTCTCTACAATGAACCATTTCACATCAAACCTCTCTGAATAACATTGTGACTAATCACAGCGGAAAAACAATGGAATCCCCCATTTAAGAATGGCATGTTAGCTCAGATCCCAATTCCCACTGCTCCATGATGAACAGAGGTAGGACTGAGAGAGGGCTGAGGAGGTGGTAGTGGGGTATGGAAACCTCAGGGGAAATGGATGATATATAATAGAGATGGAAACTTGTAGGATGTTAGAATGGAAGGAGGAGGTGCTTCTTGCATGGCCCAAACTTTCTTACTTGTTGTTCAAAGCCCCGCCCAGATCACAGTCACATGGTCGGCAGCCATCCATATCATTGCTGAGACCCCAGTGCTGAGGCTGAGAGAGAAAAAAAGAGAAAAAGTAGTTATTAAACATAAGTACACACACACACACACACACACACACACACACACACACACACACACACACACGCACAGACACAAAAAAAGTGTTCTCTCACAGCACACTGGTTGCAGTATCGGCCGGCGACGAGACGTTTGCAGTAGCAGTCTCCAGTGGCTGCGTCACACTGGTTTCCTCCAGGGAGTGTGCCCAGAGGGTTACAGCTGCATGCTGGAGCCACACAGACACAAAAATAAACAGGAAGTCTTCCCCAGTTTAAGGCCCTTATAAAACAGTGATGGAAAACAGCTGCATTATTTTACGACATTATTGAGTTTGTGTCTCTGCATCCACATTTTGTATCCTGATGCATCAGATGCAATTCAGCCGGAGTCTTAGAATGAATTTGTAATCACATTCAATAAAGTATTTGGCCATTTATTATTGTTATTTTTGGACACACCATAGAAGGATTTTCTTTATTTTGACTTTTTTTTCCACATTTTAGAAAAATAGTGAAGGCATCCCAAATATGAAGTGACACATTTGTAATTATTCAGAGACCAAAAACAAAGTTTTCTTCTATGTAAGATTCTTTTATAAATTACCACATTTGTCTTTACACACTCTTAGGGTTATTCAACTAAAACCTGAGTACAGTGGTGATGATAGAAACCAGACGTCGCAATGTCTAAAAAAAAATACTGAAAATCTTTTTGAAAGAAAGAAGTCTTTAAATAATTTAAATGTCTTAAAAATATGTTTGCAGAAAAAAAACTGTTTTCATTAGGTTAAATAAATAAAAATATTAAATTCCTTTGAAATGAAAAATAACAAAGACTATTTTAAATGACCATTCATGCACTTGTGCTGTCAGGGAGTGTGGTGAAATTTGAGGTTTCTTAATGAACTGAATAAATTTACTAAAGAATCATAATTTCAATGGCAAATCTATCAATTCTTTAATGTTTTTGTGGGATTCAATCATTCAGCTGTAAACAAAATCATTCATAGTGTTTTGATGTAAAATAGTTCATCGTAGAGAAAATGACTAACTCTGATTTCTTTACAGTGATGATAATAGGAACCAGGAGTTGTGATGTCTAAAAAAAACAGTGGGAAATGTTTTTGAAAGAAAAAAAAACATTTTAAATAAATAATTATTTGCTGCTTTATGTAGCCCTGTAGCCAGTCTCTGTTCTGATAAGCTGTTGTTTACATAAATGCATGTGGATAAACTGTAACAAGGACTGCTATAGAAGCCAGATCTGGACTCTACACGCACCTTTGCACCATAAATGTATTTTAAAAATACATTTAGTAAATTTAAATACATTTTAGACCAAAAGCTCATCTCAAACCTTAAACACTTCAGACATCTGGTTCCTGTCAGAACTACTGTGAACAATTCTGCATTTTGCATCAAACCACTCCGAATGACTTTGTTTAATCTTAATGGTTTAAGGATGCAGAAATTTTGAAAAATTTAAGGTTATTTGTGCCTTTATGTATAGATGTGTGTTTGTTTGTGTGCGTGTATGTTTCTCCTCACACAGACAGCCCTGTGGGTCTTCGCTGAGTCCATAGTGTGCCTGCTTGCAGTAATCACAGCGCTCTCCCTCCACATTGGGCTTACAGCGACACTGTCCAGCAACCATACCCCTCAGAACGTCCGTCACACTGTCACACACACCGCCGTTTAAAGAGCCGCGTGGGTCACAGTCACATGCTGCAAACATACACACACACAAATGCATGATATAAATACAATCACACGATTATGAACTATTATGAAACCAATCTAAAGAAAATAAAAATTCTAATCTCATTAACTCTAAGAAGTAACGTCATTACATGTGATTAAATTACATGTGACGTAATTACATGTACAATAAATGTCTGTTTCTGATTAGCACATTGAAATGAACTGATCGAAACAGAAATTTAAACTTTCAGTCCATACAACCTTTTGTGTTTGGAGATAGAGGAGATATTTTATTACAATTTGAATTTGTTGAAAAGTTATTGTTGTGTGTAAAGTCTTGTTTTGCAGGAGAAAAAATGCGCTTAATATTTTTGCTATGTTTTTGTCATTGACATCAAAACAAAGGGAGAAAGGATAAAAGTCCAGGCTTTGATCTGTCTACAGAGAATGTAAAAGGAATTCATTATGTAATTAACTATATAAATAATTACAGTTGTATGTAAGTGTTTGAGTGCCCCTGGTCAAATTAGATGTTTTATTAACACATCCATTACTTCTGCACATTTTCATGCACAAATACTGTTGATTTACTTTAAAAAAGTTATGACACTTTATATTTTACGTTGTATTTTTCCCAATATGTTAAACTCAGCAAATAAATAGACACAGAACACTAGATTTTTGCATACAAATGCCATATTTAGTTCCCTGTAGAGGATGTGTTTATTAAACTTATTTTCACTGATGCTGATGAACAAGTATTCAGACACTTTTGTTTTTCTATTTTAAAACGTCTCCTGTGCATATATCCACTTCAAACTTACACACATAATGTTTACAGATGTTGTACTTAAAAATATGAACAAAAAAGTACATAGAGACATAAACAAAGAAATGTTTAAAAAGCTAATTTTATAGGAAAGAAGTATTCAGACCCCTTGCTGTTGTAAAATTACAGCTTTGAGATGTCTATGATAAGAGGTAACTGGCTTTTTGCAGTATTGTGGCTTCATTATGACCCATTTTTTGGACTTGCAATTTTAGAATCCTCCATAGATTTTCAATGGGACTGTCAGGACATTAACAAGGTCATGTAAGCATCTTCACATTCTTTTTTTGGGTACCAGTCATGAGTTACTTGGCTGTATGTCTGGGGTTGTTGTCTTGTTAGTACATCCATGTTCTCCCCAGATTAAGTTTGTTGGCTGATGAAACTGAATTGTCCTCTTACATCTCCCAGTACATTTCTCTATTCAAGTTTCCATCGATGGCATGTAATGCTCCTGTACTGTTTGCAGAGAAATAGCCCCATATTATAATGCTCCCACCTCTGTACTTCACTGTGAATATGGAGGTCTTGGGATCATACATGCAGCCTTTTTTCTCCAAATATGATAAGCTGAATTACTGCCATTTTTGTTTCGTCTAATCAGACTACATTGTTCCAAAACAGTTCTGATTTGTCTAAATGCTCGTGTGGAAATTTTAGATGTGTGTCTCAGTGTGTATTTTTGGCAGATGTGTTTTGCATTGATGTAGGAATGGACATGATTGTGGTGCAAATTATTGCGCCTCATTCTCCAACCATTTCTTCTTAAAACTCACTTACGTAGTTTTCACTAAGAACAATTCAGCAGTTTAAGAACACACCATGGATCTGATATAGACTTTTTCATAGGATCTTTCTCAAGAACGAATGTAAGAAAAAACGTAGGGAGATATTGGTGAATGATGCCTATCGTTCATTGTTCTTTGACTAACTAATTTTCCTGCTGCTTTCAGTTATATTATACATTGTCTGAATATCTTTTTTTATTCAATATTTCTTTGTGGACATATTCCACACTCCACACACACTTACGTTCACAGATGTGAGGGTCTCGGAGATGTCTGTTGGGGTGCTGGTAAAAGAAAGGCTTACAGCTCTCACAGTGCTGGCCCTGTGTGTTGTGTTGACAGTTATCACACACTCCTCCACTCATGTTCCCAGACGACAGATAGACGGCCATGTCAAAGTGACATTTGTCAGAGTGATGGTTACACTCACATCCTAAAACAGGCAGAGTGACAGAGCAAGAAGAATGGAGAAACATGTCAATAGCACATCTTTAAATAAATGTACAATAATTGGACATGCCTACAGCCAATGCTAAGAGCTAAAGTTTTTCTTTATTTCCACTATTTTTCAATAGTAAGAGTAATAGTGAAGACCTATGAAATAACACCAAAAGAATTATTCAGTGCTGAAGAAAATTAAAAAAAAGCTAAACTTCAATTTTAGATTCTTTAAAATAACCCCATTTCCACAGGACTAAAGATGATACAGACATGCTGACAACTTGTTAGCTGCTAAAAACTGAAAATAATTTTTGCTAGGGTTGCCATGTGACAACAACATGTGACAAGGAACTGCCATAACACCACATTCTTCATTCAGGCATGAAAACAACCATGTGCCTAAAAGCAATATATGCATAAATAATTAAATACATAATGATAACTATGCTGAAAAAACATCAAGGTGAGAGGCAAAAAAGACAAAAATAGCAGGATGTGATTGTAAGCATTGTATACTGCAGTTCTTTTGTGGCATGCTATTGCCACAGAGCAACAATTATATTTTAGCATTTTCTTTAAAACTCCTAGCAACTGATTTTTTTACTGACTTAATTGTGTATAAACATTTAATTATACACAGACTTAGAAAGGCTTTTGGAAGCCAGACCTCACCATGTGGTGTGTGTAAAAAGTTAAGTATGAAAAAATCAGACAGGAATGCAGACAGGAAGACATGATCACATAAAAGAATACCATGTTACATATTGTCGCTGTCCAAAGAAAAACGGGTCTCCATTTTTTTCGATTTTCATTTTTCTACATAATTTGAGTGCAGCACCTGTCCTCTACATTGCCTGAAAATGTCATGATGATTGGACATTTGATGATTGAACATTAATGCTCCAAAATTGCAAATTTGAATAAAATCACTTTACACTAACCAATATTAAAAGTAAAGAACATTTTTGCCTTCTCCTGAAAAGCTGTCAGTTTAGAGATACTCCTTTTTCTTTGGACAATGACTATATAAAGCTTCCCATTTCTCAAACGAAAAACCTGACTATTATATTGTTATTGCTGTCTTACAAATATTAAAAGAAAAAAAATTGCCATATGGCAACACTATGAAGTGAATAGCTAAGCATAAGCCGTTAGATCAAAATGTCTTTAAAATGATGTAAAACATGCTTTCGATCGGGTTAGGGTTAGGGCTAAACTTTTGACTGGTACTGTATATATTATGTGTACATGCTATATACAGAGCTGTGCAAAAGTCAGAAAGCACCCTTTATTTATTTAGTTTCCAGTCAGAATAGTCATTAAGAACAAGTTGCTTTCCATTTTCTATTTGTATTCAACAGATATCAGATATTCCACTTAAAGGGAAGTCAAAGGAAAAGAAATGAAAAAGCAGGAGTTTCCAAAATGGAAGTTTAAAAAATGATTTAAAGTTATGAAGAAAATGGGACTCAAACAACCATGCAAGACCTGGTAGACCACCAAAATCAAGCTCCACTTTTGCTTCAGATCTGAAAAAAAATCATTTTTCTCCCCATCCTTCCACTGTGAGAAGACAAATCAACACTACGGGTCTGAAAGGATGTGTGGCTAGCAAAAAGCTGTTACTCAGAATAGGAAAAATACAAAAAAGAAAAAACTTTGCAGATGGAAGTCCAGAGTCTGGACCCCAATATCACTGAATGTGTTTGTGATACTTGGGTTGTAAGACACAGAAAATTCAACCACTTGAACTTTGGAGGTGTTGAAAAATATGCAGGTTTCTTTGAAAAAAATGACAGCAGGTCTCCCGAAAAGAATGGAACCTGTAAGAAAGGCAAAAGGTAGACAAACTAAATACTGAAAAAAAATGATGTTATATTTATCTGTTGAGACTTCTGAGTAATTTTTTGCTTTCTGCTTTTTTCCTCATGCTATGAAATGAATAACTTGAACGTTTTGGTCATTTTGACTGGAAATTAAATAAATGAAGGGTGGTCTCTGTATTTTGCAGTGAAGGTGAAATGTCCTCAAGACAACATGCTCTGTGAGCGTGTGTGTATGTCTGTGCACATGTGTAAGTAAGTGCTTGTATGTGTGAGTGTGTGTTGTGCGTGTGTTGTGTGTATGTGTCTTATACTCTTGCACGCGTTGGTGTTTCGGCCTTCTGCCGGTCTCCAGGGCACATCTTGATACAACTCCTGACACTCCTCACAGTTCAGTCCAGTAGTGTGATGCTTGCACAGACAGAGGCCGTGAACCTGTGTGAGCACACACACACACACACAGAAACAAAGAGACCCAAAAATACACACACGTACAGTATCATAGATACATACAGACACACAATCAATGGTGAGAGTAAGAATGCTGGCTGTGATGTTGGTCTTTTTTTTTTTGATGTTGGTTGTTACTCACCATCCCTTCCTCACTTGTCTCGATTCCTCTGACTGGTGCACACTCGGAGGCATGGCCATAACAGAAGCAGCTGCCACGGACGACCATGTCGTAGATGGCATAGTAATACTTCTGTTTGACATCCTCACGGCCATCCAGCAGGTTATCACCGAGGGTGTGTAACTGTAGCATGCTCACACGGAGGTTTGTTATTCTCAGCAGATCTTCAAATGCACACAAATGAACATACATGCACAAATACACACACACACACACACACATCTTTACTGACAAGGATGTCACAACAAGAACCCAAAAATATAGATGCTGAGTAAAACACAGATGTTGAGTTTCTCTTAATGGTGATGGTGAAAGGAAAAGGTGAGATGTGATATTATTGGTTAATTTTTTTCCCACCCACTCGTGCACAGTGATGTAAGACATTTTAGAGAAGAGTAAAAGTGACTTCACTTCAATGAAAGATTACAGGAAAACAAGAATTCTGTCTTTAAAATGGTATGGTGAGTTGCGCTTAATCTGACCAAGGACATAAACTGAGAAGATAAAAGTAACACACACACCACAAAGACACATTTTCAGTCATAAACATGAGAGAATCTAACACCATACTGTACAATTTTTGATTTGACATTTTGGCCTTGGTTGGGGACATTAGGGGAATTGTGCTTAGCACTAAATTCTCACTTTGTTCATGGACTCTCTCTCTACTTCACATGCACATATACTGACACAGTTCCATTGATGTGTCTAAGAGTACAGTGACGGATTCATGCTGGGATGAAAGGGTTGCCATGGTGAAATGATGGTTACTCACTCTGTATTTGCTGGCTATAGGGGTCAGGAATCTTAAACACAGGGTCAAGAGCTCTGAAAATGACCTGTATGCACACACACACACACACACACACACACATGCACAGATTTAGAGAGACATACAAGTAGACTAGGGGTGTCCAATCTTACCCGAAAAGGGCTGGTGTGGTTGCAGGTTTTCATTGCAACAAAGCAGGAGCACATCTGATGTTTAAAGACTGAGACTGAGTTATTAAACTAGTGAAATAAGGTGTGCTCTTCTTGTCTGGGACAAAAACTTGCACCCACACCGGCCCTTTGTGGATAAGATCGGACACCCCTGAAGTAGACAATGAGATGCTAAGGCACTATAGGGTAGAACAGTATTCGGAACAATGTAGTACATAAAACATATAATATTGTCTGTGTGCAGTACTGACTTCTGAATTCAGCCAGTTCGCCAAAAATGATTTCGGAACTTATACAATGAATACCTAAAAAATTAACATGGAATGAATAAAAAATACTTAATAAACCAAAAATATGTTAAAATAATAAATAATTATTCTGTCAGCTGTCAGATTTAGTTTAGTTGCCTTCATTCCAAGGACAGCTGCTGTATAACAATTCAAGCTCGCTTTTATTAAATATGAAATATGTAAAGATATATAAAGAGGCTGCCACACCAGCACAGCATACCGGGTAACTCTGTTGAATGAAAACTGCTGAAACATAATCACACAATTTGGATTCAATGTTTATGAGCTAAATTTTTTTATAAGGGAGAAAGGGCTGTCATGGTCATTGGGACAGAGGTCAAAGAGGACAGTCTTGGTCAAAGTCCCATAGTTAACTGACCCACCCATGCTCTGCCCATAAATGTATTATGTTTTTTTGTTAACTAAGCTAATGTTTGCATGGCGGCAAATTTGTTGTTTCCAATTTACCCCGTCCAGATGTTAGCATAGCTTTTTACACTGAAAGTTCAAATTTATGTAGCAAAAAAAAAAGTTGAAAGTGTGTTTTTTGTGAGTTCGGATAATGCCTTATGGTTGTAGTGTGAGAAGAGACTGTGTGAAGACAGGATAGAACTCTGAAAACTGGCTGGAGTTCTGGAGTTTTAAGCTGGAAGGTCAAAATTCAAATTTAATGTGATATTAGCCCACATTCTGTAAAGAATGATGATAAGTCAGTTAGGTTTGTAAAATATTTGTATATTGGTGTGTGTTACACACTTCTCCTTCTGTTGAAGGCTCCATGTCAGAGTAGCGTGAATCGCAGATGACATCATCAACATTGATGACTGGACCCTGGGAGATGTATGGAAAGGATGCGGAGCAATCGGATGCAAAATAACGGTACACCTTCCAGCTCTGGCCATGATCTGCTGACCGCTCGATCACCATTGCTGCAGGACGAAATGTCTTTAAGCAAAACACATCACAGATTAAGACCTTATGTACATGGAATGAGTCCAACACAGCAGAACAGTTCAGATCATAACCTCTAGTACATTTCATGGGTAAAGGCAGCATCATCTCACAGCAAAACTCCTGATGGCTGACAGCCAATCTCCCTATGACGGGTGAGATTAAGCATAAGTAATTGGATGCTATATCATCATTATCATGCTTTTCTGAACATATAATGATATGAGTTACAAAGTGGCTTGCAGAAGAAGCAGTGAGAATGGCAGCTTAGTAAAGCGCCCTGACGAATTTAGCCAATTGTACGAATAGTTAGCAATCAGCTGAGCTTGACTTTGTGGCCTGCCTGAACTAACGCTATGCCCAACCTATCATAAAAAAGGTTAATAGAGACCAACTTGAGAGAGGTTGTAACATGACACTGGTATATACGGCATGATATGGATACATATGATGAAAATGTGATATAAGCATTGTGCTGTTGTATTTTTACAATGTTGTCTACGCTTAGCTGGGATAGAGCAATACTATCCACACCCACACACACAAACACCTCCACACACACACCCTAACACACATATACACATTCACATTGAGTTTGAGCAAAGTGACACTGACCTTCATGAACTGCCCTAAAAAGCTGAAACAAACTTACATTTATGTTCTACATTCACAAGAGGCACTACATTCCTGAAGTAGAGGGTGGTGTGTGCACTGTCTGTTTGTGCATTCGCTGGGTGTTACCTTAAAGGTCATGATGATATGTGTGAAGTGGAATTCAGCCTCCAAGTCCAGCTGAATGGTCACGTTCTCCTCTCCTGAAAGAGATAGAAACAAAGAGTTCAGTGTCTACGCTGCAAAAAATGGTATCTTGGCAAGTGAAATGATCTCAAGTCTAGTCAATGAATCTTATATTTCTTATTTTGAGACTGCTGTAGCCTTATAAGATTATTTGCCTTATTTCTAGAGTTCTTACTTGTTTTAAGGTGTTTCATTAAGTCAAATTATCTCCTTATAGTATTTTGGATAATTTTGCTTGTTGTAAGACATATGCCTGAAACTAGCCAAGTTATCTGGCAATACAGTGAGATAATTTCACTTAATAATATCACTTAAAACAAGCAAAAAAAATGTCTGTAAATAAGTTAAATGATCTTATAATAAGGTTAAGATACCAAGATGCCATTTTTGCAGTGTGAAGCGTAAAGCTCTTTCAGTGAATACTGATGAGAATCTCTGATTTCAATCCAGTATGAATCTGCAGTGTGTATAGTTTTACAGTAATACTTGTAAAACAGTCACAATTGGAGTGATTTTAATCCAGTATGTGAACAATGTGAAAATGAACCAGCACGGCTTCTGTAGCAGGCCTGTGTTACAGTTAATCCAATTACATGCATTTATGTGAATGACTTTAGTCATAGGCAGCACCTCGGAACCGAGACAACAGGGCTAGAAATCAGGTCAGAAAGCAAATAATTTCACATATTTTGTGATATTTTCACAGATTTTCTACTGTATTTACTATTTTTGGTCTGAGTAGTGAAGTGACAATATAGCTTGCTGAAAAAAAGGAAAGTTGATGATGACAGTGTTAAAAAACAAAGGAACAGAGAACTGTGTGTTTTTCTTCCCATTTAAAATTAAACACTGATGCGTATCATCTGTTCAGAATCTGTGGCGCTGGCCAAAAGTGGAAACATTAAGTGGTGGCAAGAAAATGACCCTTTTCTTTCAAAATATGTTCTGGAATTTGATTTATTTATTTATAAACAATAGCCAATGTCTGCACAATGTTACATAATACATAAAAAAATCAAGGTTTGTCTAAATATATTTGATGTGTCTTATTTTATAAGTGGCCTGCACTAATCATTAATGGTTAAGCACATAAAGATAGCGGTTCTGGCCATTCATTTATGTTACTTTGTTTATCCAGATCTTTGTAAACAATAAAAAATTGATGTAACTGTACCCTCCCAGGTTTTATAGTAAACTGAACCTATTACTAAAATGAGACCTAAAAAATTCTCTCGTTAACTGTAACAAAAAAATTACAGTTTCCAAAAGCTGAAAACCAAATGAAAATGACGTTCACTGCATAACTAGTTAAATCTAAATAGAATTACTCAGAAAACAAAATTAGTTTTAGTTTTTTCATTGCGTCAATGAGAGTTTAGACGTGGATTCCGTCTGTGTTCTGTCTTTAAGGAAAGCCAAGCCGACCACTGTTGTGACCATTTTATCCTATCCTTATCAAATACCCTATCATAAACCTAAAAGTTGAACTTAATAAAAAAACTAAACAAAGTTACTTTCAGAAAATAAAAACAAGACTAAAACTTAAGACTAACTGAAACTAAATTGAAATCAAAAAGTAGAATGAAAAATGCAGCAAAATTAAACTAATAAAATTAGTTATAATAACCCTAACCCTAATAACCCCGGCCTGTACTACGGTACACCAGCCATTTATATCACACAACCCTCTCTGGTAAAACTAATCCAGCTCCTACACAGATTTTTGAGTTTTTCATGAAGACGTGATGAATAACATAGCTGGAGTGTAGAAGGCTTCTCAGTTCTGTCCACACATTCTGACACATTCAGCATAGCAGATTTAAAATCAGTGCTTTTGCCAGAAGACATACAAAAGACTGTTAGTATGACAGAGATGAATTCTCTCTGGTATAAGGGGATTCCAAATTCCAAACACACCATTCATAATTGACCTAACTTGCAGAATTAGTGACGGAGTGCCATGCTCATGAATCCAACCCATCTGCACAGTCACAAATGTGGTCGCTAGGGAAGCAGCAGGAAAGCTAGTTCCCACACCCAGCTGCAGTGGTCATCCTTTCTCATACTCTCTCACTTTCTCTTGTTCCCACCATTTCCTCCCTTCTTTTTTTTGGCTGAATTTTCTCTCTCCTCCCCTGGCCAGGGTCACTCGCCAGGGGACACTGTGCATTTCCACAGGAAGTGTGCTCTGTTCGAAGTGTCATTAGTGTGTAATGTTGTGTACCTAGTGCTTCATATCAGTGTGTCTAAAGCCCTATTCAGAATGAATAGGTTTATCACCTGTAAAAATAAATTAGATCTTTTTACACAATTTTTACAATGTACACAGTTTCCTTCTACCCCATACGCAGATCAGACAAGACATGTTTGGCATCTGAAGTTTGCTTCTTTAGTTTTGCACTGGAGCTGTGAGGCTGATGTAGCTAACAGGTAATGGAACTCTACCACAATAATAGCGTGATGCTAACTGCAGGTCTAAATCGTCACACACCTCAAACTATGTCGAATGGTTAAGTAATTTCAAACAGATTTGCATATGTGGTTTCTGACACTATACAACATACTGTGATCTATAAAAATGGACCAAAATTCAGGCTCCAAGATATTTACTACTGTTTTTATTTCTACAGATAACAGTACTTCATAAAGGGTAAGAAACCACATAATCAAGTCTATATGAGCTTATGTAACAAAATTATGCTGATGGTGTTTTTCAGTTTTTAACATCATTTGAAAATGCCTGTTGCCCTTTACACTGTGTGTAAATTTCCTAGGCCAAAAGAAATGGCTGAAAATGGCTTTGAAAGAACATTAAAAGGAAAGTATGTTTTTTCCTTCTTTTGTAAAATTATCATTTTGGAGATACATTTAAGAGAAGGTTTTGTTCTGGCAGCAGCGATATATGTCTAACACATACTAACACATGAATATGTTGCAGTATAGTTGTATTAGTTAACACATTAAATGTTTGCTTTTAAACATTAAATTATTTTAATACGTCAGGAAACAATATTATCACAGACTTAATATTTTAATGATTTTACTGCATAGTTTACAGTGTGCATGCTTTCAGAGTTTTGTTAGATGCATGTGAAAGTATGTGAAAGAAAGAAGACGCATGCATACTCTCACTTCATTTAAAAAAGTATGCCAAAATTAAATGTAGTTCATGTATGCTAAGCTATTTAGATTCATATCCAAATGTACAGAGTCTTGTGTACGTAAGTTTGGGCAACAAAAACTCAAGTATATAACATAAAGCATATATGAGTAAAACATATCATCCATATATGAACAATGTTTTCTATCATATATGGTTTAATATGGTGTTGCTAATGTATGTTTGTATATGTTAATATATGGTTGAAGTATGTGTTCCATATTTGAAACTGGCCAATTTCAAATAAGTTGATATATATGTCACATATATATTCCCACGCAACTAATATAAGTTTGACATCCAACATAATATAAGGGAAATCCATATATATGCTGATATATGTCACATATTTGAAATTCATATCTTGCCATTTATCAGATTTCCATATGAGTAATTGGTGGGGTAAAGGCTTCCATAAACTTGTTAGCCACATTAGTTTCATAGCTCCTTGTATTGTAAAACTAAAGAAACAAACTTCAGCCACCAAACATGTCTCGGCTTATTTGCTGCACTTGGGGTATGGAAACATTTTTTACTACACTATCACTCCAACCCCCACCTCCCACAAATACAAACACCAACAAGAGCACTCTCACCGTTCTGGGACTGCCACCATGTCTTGAGCCTGTTGGGAGTGAAGGTTGTGACCACGTTGTCGATGGTGTGGCTGTTGGGGTATGTGTACTCATTGTACTTCTCTCGAGAGTCACACACAAAACACTTTCCAGCCTGAAGACAGATAGAGAAGAGCATTTATGGATCTGCAGAGAGTCTGTAGAACAGATGTGTTGGCTTTGCACCTGTTACTCACTCTTTCACATACCATCACGTTTGGAAACACCAAGATTTTCGCAGTGTTGTGAAACATGAGCATGCCTTCGTTGTCGATGTAAGAGAACTTACCATGTTAAATATATAGAGCTGTTTATATCCTGCCTTTTTTTGCAATAACTACAAAACTCAATATTGATACTGAAGTCAATACTGAAACCTTGAGTATAGGCTGATCCTGTTCTGATATTTTTGCTTTAAAACTACAAAGCTTTATTGAAGCACTTCATTAAGGATGAGCATATAAACGTAGGCTATCACGATTAAACTACTCAATCACTCTGCTACTCCACAGGAAGAAACACACAGCTAACAACATCACATCACACAGTGAGTGTGTTCAATTTCACGATAGATTTGTTACAGGATTTGATCAGATTCATTCTTTTTTCCCTTCGATATCTGAGGCAGGATTTGCTGCTGATATTACACAAAAACTGATATGCCATCTCTATTTTTCCCCCTTTGTTGTGCACTCATCAGCACTCAAGCCATACAGGTGCTTAAACCACCTCTGGGCTAAAAGAGTTTCAAAATGTGCTTTTAATGATAGTTTGGAAAAGAAAACTGTCAATTCATTATTTAGGCAAAAGCTTAGGAAGACATTTTGATGAACATGAAGCTTAGCGTGCACACTCGAAATTAGCAATGAGCTATAAGGATATATTAACACAATCTTTGCAGGTATTTGTTCCGTATCTAATAAAAAAGTAAGAATAAAAATAAAGGAATCATCGAAATTTCAGCCACCAAAAATTTTCTGCTGAAAACAGCTTAAAGTGGCACTTTCGGCTTTTGGCTAAATTCTAACATAGCATCTGAGCTACAGCAGATAAACAGTAAAACACAAAATGGTTCACTGCAGCTGTGCTCTATATGGTCTTTAACTTTGGTGCATTTCAGCATAAACTAATTTATTGAAATTCTTCAGTAGAAATCACTTCAATATAACTGAGTAGCTCCATCTCTGGGTGATAAACTTTTTACCCCTGGTTTTGAAAGTTGTTACTGCAAACATGAGCGTTCATTAAATCCTGCTGAGGTTTCTAGCTGTTTCTTCTTTACATGGTGAAACTTAAAGCAACCTGAGTGCTAATAACACTTTCTGCTGGAGAAACTTCTGACTGGTAGGCATGAGTTCCAAAGCCACATCCAGTCCACATGCTTTGCATATTAGAAAACTAGGTGTTTTCTGTCATTATAGTGGATGCGCTTCGGAATTCAGCCTTAGATGTTTTTTAGGAGACTTTATATATTGAAAATTATATTAGAAGCTGCTTAAAATCTAATTAGTTCTCTTATTCTCACAGTTCTCTTCCCAACATGGCAGCATTCTGGGCACTGTTACGCTAATTCAAAGGAATAAATAAAACAGCACATGATAAAAAACTCTTTCTTTTGGTTTTCGGTTTTCAGCTGAATCTGTCCTGAATTTCGGGTTTGGTCGAGAATTTTTGATTTGGTGCATCATTAATGAAAATCAAATGCCAGTTGGAAATTTTTAAAATAAGGCTAAATGTCCACTTACTTTTCACAGGCAGTGCTAATTATTCCACAATTGCAAATGTTCATTTAACAGCTGTTAGCATTACTGCACATGCAGTGGAGAGAATACAGATAGCAAGTGAATTTATATATCAGAAATAAATTAAAGTATATGTGCATTCCATCAAGATCAGAGCCCTCTACCTACTCTCTGATCATAAGCCAATCACAAACTGACATTTATAACTTAGCCTTAGCCTGAGCTTCTCCCCATGCCTACTCTGCCTCCTCAACACAAACATACACACAGTGGAACATTCTGGGCTGTGTGGGCCACACAGTCGTGCTAAAGAAGTCACGCAGAGTCCTGAGGGGACTGGGAATATTCTGACAGAAAGACCATCCTCAGAGAAACTCCCATCAAACACTCTACAAAGGGAGTGATTGTTGGTGAGAAAGCGGATTTTACAGTGGACAGAGACACTGAGGTCTATGCTCACATGCACCCACACACACACACACACAATGATGCTTTCTGTTTCCATGCACAGCAAATTAGAGAAAGGAAATCAAAGACAGATTGCTGGAGTGCAGTATATTATAATAGAAGATGGGACGATGTCCACTGGCTTCTGCAAACAACCCCCAACATCATGCAAGATCACAGGGGCTACTGTCTTTGTCGGGACAAACATCTCCATCGTGAAAAAAGCACAGAAGATTCAAAGGAAAGCATACATTGAGTTGCTTGAGTTGCTGGTTTATTGACACCTACCTTCTACCTACACTCATTAGCCATTTTATCAGAAACACCTACCATGTTTATGTGCTGTAGGAGTACAGTAACTGACTGTAGCCCATCTGTTGCTGCACAATTTATCACCCCCTTCTACTCTATTCATCAATGGAAAGAGGCTGCTATAGGGCCACTACTGACCAGATATTTGGTTGGTGAAGAACATAGCGTCCATGATTTCCATGAAGAATTTTAAATTTTGATTCGTCGGACCACAGGACACTTTTCTAATTCGGCTCAGTCCATCTTAAATGAGCTTGGGCCCCGAGAAGGTGGTAGTGTTTCCTGGATCCTGTTTATATATGGTTCCTTTTTTGCATGGCAGAGTTAAATGAGCTTGGGCCCAAAGAAGGTGGCGGCGTTTGTAGATCCTGTTTATATATGGTTCCTTCTTTGCATGGCAGAGTTTTAACTTTTGATTTGTGAATGCAGTGATGAACTGTGTTCACATATGGTGGTTTTCAAAGTGTTCCTGAGCTCATGCAGTGATTTCTACTACAGAATTGCTTCTCTGTATCTGATTTTAATGCAGTGCAGCCAGAGAGCTCGAAGATCACAGCTAGTCAGTGCTGATTTTCGGACTTGTCGTCTGCATACAGAGATTTCTCCAGATTCTCTAAATCTTTTAATGATATTATGTATTGCAAATAATGAAATTCCCTATAATTCTTGAAATGTTGCACTATCTATCTGTGCAGTCTTTCACAAAGCCCCCTCCTCATACATCTGAAAGACTCTTTTTATGCCCGATCATGTTACTGACCTGTTGCCCATTAACCTAACTTTACTAGTCTTTCGTTGCTCCTGCCCCAACTTTTTTGAAATGTGTTGCGGGCATCAAATTCACAATAAGCATATATTTTTCAACATCATTGCATTCTATTTTTATGTTTACATAATTTTTTTATTTACAGCATCCCAACTCAACCCAAATTTCTTTTATTTACAGCATCCCAACTCAACCCAAAAACAGTTCATTTTGAAGCTTAAGTTAAAATTTAAATTTAGATCAGTTTCAACTGATATCCAAGGCATGAGTACCAGAAATGAAAAAAGTGGTATTGTGCTGTCTCTAGTTTTTAAACACTGTGTACACTTTTAGACACACCTATGTTCTTGGCACACCTTGTACAGTTAGAGACAACAGCCAATCTTTCCATGAGCATATTTTTGGTTTGGTGGATCATTCTCAACTTAACAACGGTGCTGAGGTGTTTAAATATCCCAATACCACACTTGTACCAGCATCCCTCTCGCCACATTCAAATAACATCTGGCAAGCAGTGATCTTGTGGTGGTCCTTTTCTATTGATGGATGGGGTAGAGGGCGGCTAATAAATTATACAGCAACAAATGAACTATAACTGTAAGCTACAACAGTAACTGTAAACAGTGCACAAACACAGTATGTGTTTCTGCTAAAATGCCTAATGAGTGTTGGTACAAAATAGGTGCACCTAATAAACTTGGTTTTTAGAGGTATATAGTGCTTTTCCTGCATGTTACTTACGATGCAGTAGGTCTCTGGTCCATTTAGGCCGCAGGTGGATGAGGCTGTGAGCTTGTGAGCTCTGCCGATCAGCAGGTCCCCAGTGGCTGGGTAACAGCTCCCCTCTGTACATTTATCACTGTGGTCAGGAAAATACTGAGCCAGGACTCCCAAACCCAGAGCTAAAAGACATCAAATATTTACATGCTGTAGTTTTGGAAACTGAGAGAACAGGATAAAGGGGCACAAACACACAAAGGTATATACATTTTTTTATGTCTTGTCAGAACATGGGGTCATACATATATCCCAAACATATTATACACTGTCGCAGTCAGAAACCTTGTATATCCAAAATGGTAATTTGTTCAAGTAATGGGCCTTTTCTAGTAGTCCGTATATCAAGAGTTTTTAACACAAGGTAAAAAAATGGAAGTTTGTGTGCAACAGCCACAATATGTAAGTACCTATATGAAGCAATGATATGTCCCATATGCATTAAATATATGTAGATAGATATCTACATGAAAGATGGACAGCTTTCGCCTGCTTGAATCAATTATTAACCACAAAGGATCCAGCAGTCAAGAAATACAACACAGATTGGCCCTTAGCAGAATAAGGATGAAAGAACTTGAACAGATAGCCAGTCATACATGCCTTGCAGAGAGGTACAGTAAAAATGCCCAGGTTTACACTTGCACTGATGGAGCTTTATTGGGCTTTTGCCGCATCAAGATATTCCAGGACTTTTTGTGATTGTAATCAGTTTGATCAATGTGCTATACCAAGACGAATAAAAAAAATGAAAAAAGTGACTTAAATTAGCATGTACTCCGTGCTAATTCCATACAAAGCCAGAAGTCTGAAAGAAGGTCTGCCCAGGCTTTCGGTTTCACTTGCATCAGAGCTGCTGTAAAAGCCAAATGATCTTGTGAAATGTGCACAAGCAGTTGCTCTCTGAGCATGTTTTGGTTTCCACAAGCACTTTGGGCGCCAGGCAGAAAACCTGCTTTCAATTTCTGAAATGAGCATCACATGGGCGTAATGCGCTTATAACCAGAAGTGGGTAGAGCAGTCTGAAACCACCCTCCAGTGAAAGTATTGTTAGTACAATTAAATGATGACTCAAGTAGAAGCAAAAGAACCAAAAAACAAGTTAAATAGTAGCAGGAAAAAACTCCTCCTCCAGTACTAACTTATAGAGCTTCAGTGGAACTATTTAGTACATCCATCAGCTCTCAGCATAGGAAGTTTGTTAGGCTCTTTTCATCTCTTTTTTGGATCCTTTGGGTCTCAAATATAAGGCTAAAGCTCCAAAGTAAGACCTGTGAGCAACAGTAAAGCAGTCCAGGATGAAAAGAATTAAATTAAACATAAAAAAGTAACTGGGAGCTCAAGGTGAAGGCCTAAAATGGAACGGAGGAAAATTAGATTCCTTTCCTCACAAAATACTTGAGCAGAAGCTTTATCTTATGAAAATACTCAGAAAAATACAAATGCGGTACATGAAGGGAAATTCCACAGATTTTTTAAAAATTGTACATAATTCAATCACTGAGATGTAAACAAAGTCATTCGGAGTGGTTTAATGTGAAATAGTTCACTGACACAGAAGTCTTTACAGTGGTGGTGATAGGAACAAGCGGTTGAGAAGTTTAATGTAATTAGCTTAAGGTAAATATAACAATTTTATTTACCATCCAAAATGACCAGTGAACCTACACATATCATATGTAACGTTGATGATAGTAAAATAGTGTCTCTGGCACCAGGCAGTGTATTCATGATCACTTCATGTAATAACTTACTGGGAAGGAACTTTTAGAGGTATTAAACTATTCAGGCGTCTGGTTCCCATCACCACCACTGTGAACTACTCTGACTCTGTGAGCTTCTCTAGAACAGAGCATTTCACACCAAACCACTCTAAACTGACTTTGTTTACATCTTAACCATTTAGTTATGCAGAGATTTCGAAAAATCGGTGGAACTACCCTTTAAACGCATGGCACTGACTAAATGGAGCTGTTTACTGCCAACATCTGTATGTAATGCTTTTTAAAATCAGACATGCATAACTAATGTGAAACATTACATTCACACCCTTCACGTGCAGACTTACAGATGTGAAAACAGCATCACAGCTCAGTCGGTCAGAAGACTGAGAAATGATCAACAAAGTTAGTGTCTGGTCAGAATGTTAAAGTTGAGGCTGCAGAGAAAGTCAAAGTTTACAGCTCTGCTGAGGCTGTGAGGGTTTATTTTTTAAAGAATGTAGAGATGAGGACTTACTCAGAATGGTGGCAGCCTGTAACATCCACATCGTTGTTGCTGTTAAACTCTGTCTCTATTAAATCTCCCTCAGTGTGCATGAATAAATGAATTAATTAGGCGAAGTACGCGGTCCATATGCCATTTAACTGGCACTCAGCGCAGAGGAGCTTTCAGTCACGATAGCCCACCCGCAGCTTCCTTACAGCTCCAGCCCTGCTCCTCACAAACAGCGCTGCTCCTCTCGCTGTGGGCGGGGCTTGTTCACTAGCACAACTGTGTTTAAACTCCCCAGTCGGAGATCTGATGTATATACAAAAGTATGGGTAAGTATCAAGTATTGGACATATATGCATTATATATGGATCACATATATGCTGTCTGTCTGATATGTCATATGTCTAAAACATGAATCATACAAATATGCCTGATTGACAGCATGCATTTCATGCTGGTCTAAGATGGTCTATGCTGGTTTATGCTGATCTGGTGCTAGTTTAGCTGGTCACCCCAGCCTGGTCATGCTGGTTGACCAGCATACCAGCATCCAAAACACGACATATGCTGGTTTTGCTAGTGACCGGCAATGCTGTTCTGTGCTGGGTTTTCTAGTAGGGAAATATGACAATATAAGTTGGATATAAATTAAATCCATGTAAGCTAACATAAACCATATGGACAAAAGTATTGGGACACATACACATTATACACACAGGAGCTTTTATAAAATCCTATTCTAAATCCACAGGAATTAATATGGAGTTGGTCCAAACTTTGCAGCTATAATAGCTTCCACTTTTCTGGGAAGCTTTCTACAAGATTTTGGAGAGTGTCTGTGGGAATTTTCACCCATTCATCCAGAAGAGCATTTGTGAGGTCAGACACTGATGTTGGGCTAGAGGGCCTGGCTCACAATCTCTATTCAACTTCATCCCAAAGGTGTTTGATGGGGTTGAGGTCAGGGCTCTGTGAGGGCCAGTTGAGTTCTTCCACACCAAACTCACCCAGCCATGCCTTTACGAACCTTGCTTTGTGCACTGGGGCAGAGTCATGCTGGAACAGAAAAGGGCCTTCCCTAAACTGTTTCTACAAGGTTAGAAGCATACAAATGTCCAAAACGTCTTGGTCTGCTGAAGCATTAAGATTTCCCTTCACTGGAACTAAGGGGTCTAGACCAACCCCTGAAAAACAACCCCATAGCATTATCCCTCCTCCACCAAACTTTACAGTTGGCATAATGCAGTCAGGCAGGTAACGTTCTCCTGGCATTCACCAAATCCAGACTCATCCATCAGACTGCCAGGTAGAGAAGTGTGATTCAGCATTCCACAGAATATGTTTCCATTGCTCGAGAGTCCAGTGGGGCTGTACTTTACACCACTCCGTCCAACGCTTGGCATTGTGCTTGGCAATGTAAGGCATGTGTGCAGCTGCTCAGCTGTGGAAGCCCATGCCATGAAGCTCTCAGCACAGTTTTTTATGCAGATGTTAATGCCAGAGGAAGTTTGGAACTCTGCAGTTATTGAGTCAGCAGAGTGTTGGCGATTTTTATGCACTACGTGCCTCCGTACTCAGCCACACACTCTGTAAATTTACATGGTCTGCCACTTTGTGGCTGAGCTGCTGTCATTCCTAAACACTTTGTGGATCGTGGAATATCTGGGAGTGATTCAATTTCGTGAACTGACTTGTTGCAACGGTGGCATCCAATTACAGCATCATACTCAAACTCTGAGCTCTTTAGAATGACCCAATGTTTTACAAATGTTTGTAAAGGCAGACTGCATGGCTAGGTGCTTGATTTTATACACCTGTGGCAAAGAAACTGAATGAAACACCTGAATTTAATGATTAAGAGGTGTGTCCCGATAATTTTGTCCATATAGTGCATGTCATATATTTGAAATCCATTGCCATATATCAGATTTCCGTATGGTACTAGCTGCTGTGTGCAGCACAAACACAAAACAACGTCTGAGCAAAATCCTTAAAAGAAATATACACTTCATCATCAGTTTCTAGCAATGAGGATAACACTGTCATAATCTAAGTTCAACTGAGTTGTATGAAAGGATGGACGAACAGATTTGGCAATCTGGAGTTTGGCTTTCAGGGCACGTTCATATTGTAATCAGCTTTTGGTTGCACAAAGGCTGATGTGTGATTCTAGAGCCTGTCTGTCAAACACAAGGCCCACAGGCCAAGCCAGGAGCGTGACACAGTCCTATTCGGCCTGTGGAATAATTTGAATTCTATATTATTATTAGCCTGTTTCACCCTGAGATGCACTGCAGTCTCCAGCCTGTACTGCAACATAATGTGCATTCTGACCCCCTACAATAATCTCTGGGGCAGCAGTTACACAAAAAGAAAAGATGCCTGGTGTGTAGTTCAAGCAAACAGGCAGTTTTTAAAAAACTACCTAAAACAATTAGATATTATAGATAATAGATATAGATAATATTTAGAACTGTTTTTGAATAAGTATTTAACGCCTATTTTGCTGTTGTAGTTTTGGCATTTGAATAAACAATTGCCTGTTCGGGTCATGGCAAAATGTTAAGTAAAAATGAAATAAAAACACAGCTGGTTCACGGATTTGCTGTGAATTGTTCAATATGGGCCTTTTAGTGGTTGTGTTTGACAAAAACGGGAAATATTGCCCTCTACCGGCGAAACATTGCTACTACGACGTTTCAAGGTGGACCGGAAAATTCTGTTAAACGAACAAAAGGCCCAATTCAGCCTCGCATTAGAAGTGAAAATATATAGTGAAAACTCTCTTATAATTTGTTTGAATGATTTAAAACAAGAAAACTCAAATGCACAGGAACTGGACTGATTGGCGAGAGAACAAGAGAACAAATTCTCCTGGCTTTTGAGATTTAAAGAGTACTCTAAAGATCTAAATCAGGGCTGCCCAAAGTGTGAGCCAAAGTTTATGAGGACACTTCATCTGGCCTTCAGTAAAGTTACTCTAAACCCACTCCCTCATCAATGAAAGAACAAACATATTTTTATGCTTGTTAAATTCAATTATCATTTTCCCTTCATAATTGCCTTTTTAAAGTATTTTTCATCACAAAACAGTGCATGTAACAAAATGTTGCAAAACAAAATATTTTAAAACCCGATTTGAACACTACCTACCTAATATTTTGTCAATCTGGCCCCTGGCTCACCATAACCCTGTACTTTGGCCCTCAAAGGCAAAAGGTTTGGGTCTAAATTAAAATATAAAAGGTAAAAAGTATATTTACTCTTTACAAAATGTGAATAAATATGCAATTATTTAATTTCAATAATATTCAAGTAATGCACAAATCTTCAAATAATACTTAAGTATAGTAATGTAATACTGTTACTCAAGTATTTTCCATTCCTGGGTAAACACTGGTGCTAGCAAGCTAAAAAGTGCACTGACACAAATGAAAATTTAGTTAGAAATATACATTGGAATACATGACTTATTCACTAATAGCCAGGAGAAATCTTTTCGTGCCTGCACTGGAGTAACAGGTACTGTCCTTTCAGATGATCTAATGAGCTAATGCTAACACATGTAATAACCAGAGGAGTGGTAGATGATGATGGCTCACCTTCTACATGGTTCCTCAGTGGAGGATGTGCCAAAATGTTAGTCAAGGCAGCACTGAGAACAGAGGAATATCTATTCATAATTTTTGGTTCTAACGGTGTTAAAGAAGTTAGCCTACTGCTGTTAGCACAACTGCTAACGTCTCAGTCACAGCCTTAACAACGTGTCCTTGGCAATGCTCTCACACATCACTGTAGAAAAGCAAAGTGCATTACATGAACACTATTCTTGCCAAAAGATTTAAGTCAGCTGGTGTTCGATTGTAATCCATCCATATAACTTGTAACTGAAGTCATGTAGATGATCTCCAGTAATCACAACTGAAACTTCTCAATGTAGAATTTTTTCTTAATAACACAATTCTTAAACCAAATTCTTTGTCTTTAATGTCTCTGAGAGGCTCCTTGAGGAGAAAATTGGGAGATTAGATAAAGCAGGGACTCTAAAGTCTAGCCCCAGGGCCAAACGTGGCCTGCAGACAGATTTTAATTGGCCCATGGCTTCTGTTTTAGAGTGTGTTATAAGTATTGCAACATATCGCAGATTTTCCTTTCACTTGATGATGGCAGGAGTACGGTAAATATTATAGTGTAATGCACCTCACTGTGGTCACAGAGTTAGCTAAAGTTTAAGAGCCTTTCTTCTCTGACTAGACCTGCAACTTAATGTACTGAATCACATTTAGTCACGACTACAGCCATAAAGCATAAACTCAACACTGAGAACCAGAAATTCTGGTGAGAACGAAATTTAAATACTTTTTCATATGCCTCATATGTCAAAGGACTGTAATGAATTAAATATCAATGAAACAAAGTTGAAGCAACTGCAAGCAACCCAAGTCTCACAGCACCAACTTCTTATCAGAGCAAATTCACTAATTCATTAAATGAAATACATAAAAAAAGTTAACTTCTTAAGGCAGAAACCAAATTGTGGATATTTTTGCTGTTTAATCTGCTCTTCTTGTTTCATAAAGTGACTTCTGAATGCAGTTGTTGCATTTATTTGATATGTAAAAAACCTTTAAAATAAAAAACAGATTACATTACATTACATTAAGACAGAATTTGATTATGTAAGAAACATTTGAACATTTTCAGAAACAGTACATTTTTTAAGAAAAACATGACAACAATTATTTGTTTAAGAATTAATTTAAGTGAATGTATGCTTGGTTAAAAAAAACTAAATTTAAAACATATAAAGGAATAATGAACACTAGTTCAATAGGAAGTACTTCCTATTTTAAGTGTTTTTGTATATTTTAAGTGTTTTGTATATTTGTATTCACTCATAACTGACACTGTCTCTCTTTGTAGTTAAATTTCATAATAAAAACATTCAGGATTTAGATTAAAATAGGTTTTTAAGGCATCAACGTTTAAATTACTGATTGAGGATTAAATCCATTCTGAGATTTATTTATACATCACTTTTTATAACGGGTGTTGTAAAAAGCTGCTAAACAGAAATCCGGGTCCAAGCCGGAAAAACTCCCAAAGAGTAAAAGGAAGAAGCCTTGAGAGGAACCAAGACTCAAAAGGGGAACCCATCCTCCTCCGGTCGACACCAGATAGCAAAAGAAAAATACAACGAGAGCGATTTGAAGAAAGAATAAGATTTGACATTCATTTAATGTATCTTGTTATAACTGAACCCTAATTATTTCCTATTTATGACCACCACACCCTCACATTGCTTCATTTCACAATCCGCCTTTTCAGTCTATTAATAGGACGTTTGTTAGGAATCCTGAGCTGTTAGTACACGATCAATATTTACGTCTGAGATCTACTGATTTTACAGATTTTACTATGTAGTGTTGATGAGATTTAAAGATTCAACAACGACTGTAAATTATCAGCAGCTGACAGAATAAAATCACCTTTTATTCCCAGATTTAGTGACAAAACTATTAATTAGTCTACAATGTAAGGAAACAGCAATGAGTTCCTATTTTGCTCTTTTCAAGTAGTTTAGATTATTTTAGAAATAACACTAGTTGTACTAGATAGGGTGAAAGAAAAGAGTTAAAGAAACAAATGTCAACAGTGGGAGGTTCCTGGGTCACTGTAGAGTTCTTTGGCCAAAAGTCACGAAATATACACGAAATAAGAAGTTTAGGCACCCCTGGTCAAATTAAATGTGTTGTTCATTTTCTCATTGAAAATATTTACATACCCTCTGCAGACAGCACATGTCTGCACATTTCAATACACAAGTACTATTTGGTAAATTTTATTTACTGGAAAAAATGTGGCCTGTGCAAAAGTTATGGCACATTTTATATCTTATGTTATTTTTACAATTTGTTAAACTCAGCAAATAAATAGAAGTTCTGCACTAAAATGTAATTTGATGTAATAGGATGTAATTTGACTGGGGATATTCAAACTTTTGTATATGACTCTATATGCCTGAAAGAAAAATACCACAATATTACACATCCAGAAGAGATATGATTAGTGGGTTTGATGGTCAGTGTGTATCTAGTGCAGTCTAATAGGATATCTAACAGTCTAATAGGATATCTAACAGTCTAATAGGTAGTGCAGTCTAACAGGGTTTTTTTTATGTCATTCGGTCACTTTATAAAGATCTTATCACAATAACAATCAGTATCATATAAGGCTGATACTAAATGAGTTATCTACTAAATAATGTGAAGAATAATAACAATTACACTTTTAAAAAGGCCAAACAGTAAAAAATCTTCACAAACCATATACAGCCTTTCATAAATTATAGATGATTGCAAAAAAGATAAAACTATGAAGCCTTATAAATGAATTGGTTTTATATCCTTTAGGACTCAGCATTCTCTAAACATGCACACTGACCCTTCAGACTGCAACAGATGCACAGATAAAGGAAGGAATGCATGTTATGGAAAGAAAGAGGGCTGCAATCTACACTGAGTGAACAGAACATTCGGGCCACCTGCTTAATTGTAAAACATGCTGCATGTGATCAGATCTGAGTTACTACACACCATACAGTTATAGACCCACTTTGGGACCACAGATAAGGCCTGTTTAGTCATTAGAAACAGGTCGTTCATAAAAGAGACCAACGGAGACTAACATAGACAGTATAAGACATGCTACAATCAGACAGTTAAATTCACATTGAAAACCGTGGGCTGAACCGTGAGATTAAAAGGCTGATGTTACGAATGTTTTGTACATTCAGTGTATATGGAATGAAGATGGGCTGAGCATAAAGGAAAGTAGGAAAAACTGGAGAAGATAAAATAAAAAAAAGTATGGAAAAGGCAAAGAGAGATGGAAGAGAAACAGAAGATGAACATGCAGACAAAGTAATGGGCCAGATGGTCAGTATCTGTTATTTCAAGGCACTGGTTCAGATTTTTCTGGATTCTTCTCTCAATGGTCAGGAAGCTTCCCTGAAAAGACAAACTTAAAAAATCCAACATAGGTAAAAATAGGTTGGTGCAATGAAATAATCTAATTTTAGATTTTAAGACTTTAGTGGGTTCACAGGTACTGTTGGATCTTTCTTACATATTCCTGATGATAATAAATTTATATTAAACCTAAATCCATAATAAATCAGAGAATCCAGCAGCACCAAATGTGCCAGGGGATGATTAAAGGGGGAGAATAGAAAAAAGAAGGAAAACACATGAAGTATAGCTACAAAGGGAAGAAACAGAACAAGAGAGAAACATGGGCATTAAATGGTGGTCCAAGAAGCTAATTCTGGAACCATTTCCACAGGGGACAGAAGCAGAAACAGCTCCTGAAACAGTAAAATAAGAAAAGTATTTTAAAATAATGTTGATTACTGCACATTCTTAATTATACTTCTTATTTCTTACTAATATAAGCCTTTTAAAATATTTTTAAGGGGAGAGTTATGGATATCCTTACTTGCATTTCTTCTTCCTTTTCTTCTTGGCTGCTTCCTTGGAGGTTTGTCCTGCATGCAGAATGAAACTTTAGGAGTTAAGCCACAATGGGCCTCATTCACCAAATGTTCTTGGACGAAATTTCTTCTTGAAAAAAAAAACTGTTTTCTCATTTGAGATTTGTTCTTAGGTAAGAACAAAATCAATACATTTAAAATCAGAATCAGTGCTTGATTGGCCAAGTACGTTTGCACATAAAAGGAATTTGCCTTAGGTTACACAGCAGCTCAAAGTTACACAGTAAATAACAGTAAAAGCTTCACACTTAAACAGTAACACAGACATCCTTACCTGAGTTCCACCACACCTGAACAGTCCTTACCTAAGATCTACCACACTTAAACAGTAACACAGACATCCTTACCTGAGTTCCACCACACCTGAACAGTCCTTACCTAAGATCTACCACACTTAAACAGTAACACAGATATGCTTACTCGACAATTTATAATTGCTATCATACTTCAGGGCGTTTTTAATGGGTTGATATCACAATGTAAAGGATGACCAGTGTACTTTCAGGTCGAAGGTGACTAAAGGCTGATTCTAAATGCATTTGATGCTTTCCTAATGGGACCAAAAGGTATTCTACAGGAAACTAGTGGTCTCTATTAAAGACCATTGAGCCAATTCCCATTAGAAAGAAAAACCATTAGGTTTTAATCCTAATAGTTTCTAATGTCCTTTTTCAGCAGGGAAGGTTGATCTCCTACTTCATACTAATTCAATTCTTTTTGCACAAATATTTAATTCATTTAATCATATTCAGTGTTTTATTTTATCCCCAATAATGTTCCACCCTATTTTCCTTTATTGCCGTCTGCTGTAAGAATGAACTCAGCCCAATCCTGGTTCTGGAAATCTACCACTTAGACATTCTCCCAGCCTACAGTCAGATGTCCCTGAAAGCCTTAATTACCTGGAGCTTGGAGCTAAACTCTGCAGAGAGGCAGATCTCCAGGATCAGGATTGAGTTTTTTCCTTATAATGGGTTTAAACTGGGAAGAAAAAAGCTTAAGAGAAAAATGTTTACTTTCTTTTTGGATCACAGGTTCATCCTTTCAGCAGTAGATAATACTTACGACCAGCAGTAGGTGAGAGAGGTTTGATGTTCCTACGTTGTTGCATTCGTACATTAAGCCACTTTAAGCTTGTTTTCTTATAATGGGTTTAAATGAAAAGGAAAAAGACCTAATGTAGAGATGCCACATTTTTAAAAATGGCAACTAAAAAGCTCAAACTGCCACCTACATTATTAATACTGTCATTTATTGTAATGTTGCTGGGCAGTTCATGAATGCTATAAGAATAGTTCATGTATCAGTAGATTTTGTTATTTGTAGAGACTTTCTATCAATCATGAAAGCTTCAGTAAATGTAATGTGAGTAAAACATAATAATATATATATAACAAAATATCTTTTTTAAATGTTTATTAAATATTTTTAAAGTGCATTTGGCCGCATGTGTGTGTGCGTATGTGTGTGTGTGAGAGAGTGTGTATGAGTGTGTGTGTGTGTGTGTGCGTCTGTGTGTGTGTGTGTTTTAATTTAGGTTCTTTAAGTTGTTCAAATACTATGTGTGATTCTTAGGTCTTCTGTTTTTGGTGCTTCTTGTCTTCAAGTTTCTTTCATTCCTTTCTCCTATGTAGGCTTTTCTTCATTCTTCCTCTTTCTCAGCTCAAAATCTTGCACAAGTACATTTCTGAAACTGTTTTCCTTTGTTTTCTCTCACTGGTGCTGTTCTTCCTGAAAGAGGAACTCATTTCTTCATTTTGTCTCTTCTTATCAGCTGGGCTTATGCAGACCTTCAATAAATAAGATAAAGTTGCAGGTTATTTATTGTACACATTTGTGTCATTTCATTAAAAATATTTTCTAAATGTTGTCATATTTCTGAGCTACACCTGACTGATTTGCTTTAACTGAAATAATGTTGAGGAGGAAAAGGAACGGAAATCTGAATTAAAATAGAGGTACTAGCTCTATCAATAATACAGTCATATAACATTTACATTTAAAAAAAATGTGGTTAGTTACCAGGCTACCATAAAATTTGTTTTTGAACTTCAAACAATATGTTGACAGAGCATGAAGCAGATTCAGTTAATTTACTATTCAAAGTTCAGTGAACTCAAACTATTAAGGTAGCCTGATAACTAGTTAAGGTTAAAACCCCAATTATGCAGGACTTTAACACAACAAGACCAAGAAGAGACCCTCGAACAGATACTTGAACAGATCTTCCTCAGTTTCTTCAAGATCTGCTGTAGGATTATTATCATTATCATTCAGGCTGTTTCTCTGTGATCAATAATACAGCAGGTTATGCCTTTGCATCCTATCAGCCTCTATCTGGATCATTAAAGATCCCTCACTCTCTCTCACTTTGCTCTCTCAACCGTCTTCTCACCTCCTTCTCCTCTACATTGCTCTCTTCCCTCTCTCACTCCATCAAACTCTTGGCTTTCTTGTTCTCCTCTCGGTGCTCTCTGCTCCTCCCTCATCTGCTCCTTCTTCATCTGTGTCTCTCCAACTCTTCTTTCAGCACTGCAACAAAGCATTACATTACATTAGACTGTCTGAATGTTGAATATCAGGTTAGATTTATTGTCATATGTATTCAGAATACAGAGCATTCTAACAATCGATGTTGAATATCGCAATCATTTACATATTATGCAAATTATCATTCTTTCATTTTCTTTCACAGGATTTTATTTCTATGACTTTATTTAACTCTTCCCTCTGTTCAATCATCCTAATCTATGCTAGTTTAAAAATGACTACAATAGAAAAGACTGCATTTAATTATAGGCTTTACAAAAGTAGCATTTGGAAAGAATCTGACAGATTTTCATGCTGGAAAAATGCAATTTAAATAAAGAGTCTAAAGTAGAAGAAAACCGCTCTCTAATAAAGAGGAAAATTGAAAACCTTGTCCAAAAGACATACAAGGTTGGCAATATTTTGATTTCCGAACAAGAAGCTAGTCCAGCCTGTGATTATACTCTGATTATATTACCATCTACAAAATTCAAGCTGTAGAGTAAGACTCTGTAATGTTCACATGTGGTACTTTTTTGTGACCCAATTTGAATCTCAGTGATATTGTTTATCTCGATAATTCTGGAGGCGACCATCATCATTTGTTTAACTGTTAGACGAACGTCGAAGTGAAGCCTGGAGCCGTATTTGTGAAAACAGTACTTATCTATATACTACCTGAAAAGTTTTTGTAGTAACATTTGTTACACCTGTTACTTGTATTTTGTAACAAGCACTACATTTATGACAAATTCGTTTTAGGTTACCTCATACATAGACTCTCCAGCAGGGGAACCCTGAAGATCTCTTCTACAAAGAGAACCTTGCTTCCAGATCATAAAAACAGGAGCAGATCCTTGAAAAGATCTCTTCCCAGCAAGAGCAGATCCTTGAAGACATCTCTTCACAGCAAGAACGGATCCCTGAAAACATCTCTTCAGTGCACGAGCAGATCCTTGAAGACAACTCTTCAGAGCAAGAGCAGATCCTTGAAAACACCTCTGAAGAGCGGATCCCTGAAAACATCTCTTCAGAGCAACAGTGGATCCCTGAAAACATTGCTTCAGAGCAAGAGTGGATCCTTGAAAACATCTCTTCAGAGCAAGAGCGGATCCTTGAAAACATCTCTGAAGAGCAAGAGCGGATCCTTGAAAACATCTCTGAAGAGCAAGAGCAGAGCCTTGAAAATATCTCTGAGGAGCAGATCCTTGAAAATATCTCTGAAGAGCAAGAGCGGATCCTTGAAAACATCTCTGAAGAGCAAGAACAGAGCCTTGAAAATATCTCTGAGGAGCAGATCCTTGAAAATATCTCTGAGGAGCAAGAGCGGATCCTTGAAGACATCTCTTCAGAGCAAGAGCAGATCCTTGAAAATATCTCTGAGGAGCAGATCCTTGAAAATATCTCTGAGGAGCAGATCCTTGACCATATCCTTGAACAGATCTCTGAAGAATCAGCAAAGATCCTTGAACAGATCTCTGAAAAGCCAGGACAGATCCTTGAACAGATCCCAGAACAGACCTTCCTGAGTCTCTTGGTGATCCGCTGTAGGATATTATCATTCAGGCTAAATCGTTGCATCCTTTCAGTTTCTATCTGCCTCATTATTGATTCCCTCTCTTCATCCATCAATCTCCGGGCTTTCTCCATCTCCACTCTCCTCTGCTTCTTTCTCCTCTTTTTCTCCTCTCTCTCTCTCTCTTCCTGTCTTCTGCCCACTTCTCTCTCTATCTCTGCTCTGACTTGCTCCATGATCTCCTTTTTCAGCTTTGCAGCCTTCCTCTCCTCTCTCTTTCTCTCCTCTCTCACCTCTTTCTCTTTCTGCCAGAGTATCTCTTCTCTCACTAGGGCCAGAATATCATCTTTAGTCATTGTATCCTGTTTTCTTTCATTCTCCTCTCTCTCAGCCTTCTTCCTCTGCTTCCTTATCTCTTTCTCAGACACCTTTTTATTTCTTTTAATGGTGTTCCGCGCCTCCTCAATCTTTCTTTTCTCTTCCTCAATATTCCTCCACTCCTGATCTACCACCATCCTTCTCACGTTCTCCTGGCTGTCCATTTTCCCTTTCAGCCTTTTGAGTTGTTTTTCAGCCAGTCTCTCTCTGTAGGCCTGAATCAATGCATTTTTCTCTTTTTCTTTCTCAAATTCCTCTTTTTGTGCTTCAATTTCTGCTTTCTGCATCCCGATGTTCTGCCATGCCTTCTCTATCTTTCTTGTGGTCTTGTTGAAGATCTTTCTTTCCTCCTCAAGCAGATGATCACTTACTTCCACTTTGATCTCCAGTTCTGCAATAAAGCATTACATTAGTCAGTCTGAATGTATGGAATGATATTCTCTATTCATCAGAGTCGTCTAAGAACGAGTGCAGATTTGAACGACGAATGAACTACATCGTGTCTGGTACATGAAACAGTCATACAACGTCACAACAAGCAGTGATTTCAGCACAAATGATGAATCAGCTTTAGTGTGTGGAAAGGAAACAATCACCCGTGACTGTGTAGTGTGATTATTTTCATAAAACACTGGCTGCTTTGGCTTATTACTGCAGAATATGAGAGGCTTCTACTACACTAGGTAAGACATAAACCATGTTTTGTAGTTTGAGTGGTAGTTATTTACTGTATCAGCAGCACAAAGCAAAAGCACAACTCAATATGTCTTTAAACATTAATGTTAATAATCACAGCATTCGTTTATATGAGAGTGTAAAAATACATCCACTTCTATACAATAATTTGCATAAGTACAAATTAGTACTGTCACTGTTCATTTCTATTTATATTGATTCTCAGTGGTATTGCTGATGAAGCTGATAACAGATTTGATTACTTAACCAACAGTCAAGTATTTTGATGTTAAAATGTAGTGTTCAAATCTACATTCACTCTTACTAGACATGAGTTTAATCGTTCAGCTAAATTAACTTGACCAGTAAAAAAACTGTTGGTGAAATTTGTGTCCGTTTGATGAATAAGCACCATTAAACCTAAACGTTACTGAAAATATTCAACATGGAAATGTATAATACATTAATATTACTGAAAACAAGCCTCCTGAAGATCATTTAAATTTAGACCTACTGTTCTATTCTATTGCCAATTATTTCATTATATTACTGCTATATTATTATTATATTTTATTGTATTGTTTTTCCTAAATTATAACTAATATCAATTAACAACCAACCAGCTGAAGCTACATTCTTCCTTTCGTCATTAGCCACCATCTTTTTCCTCACGGTACGTTAACAGTAAATCATTTGAGGGGGTTCTCACCATTCACACGTTCACTAAACGTTCCTTTTTCCTCCTCCATTCTTTTCTTTTCTGTTTTTCTCTCCTTTTTTACACAAAGCGCCGCACTGCTGCTTCTCAACGTCCACACCAAACCTAAATGACGAACAGCGACGACGGCACTGTGAGGTATTTGATTACGTCATAATGACGATGGCGTCAATGGCTCATAATAATAAGAGAAATATATTCACTAAATATCAGGAGCCGTATGGCATATTTGAAATGTCCCTGTATGGATTTATTCAAAAATACAAATTCATTATTATTACTATTACTGTGCTTACTCACATTATTTAATTATCACGATTTTTATTAAAGTATTATTTTATTATTTATCTAGTTATTAGTTTTACTTTCTGCCGCTACAGGAACTCTTTTCTCCATTGTAGTGATGGACAGTGTAACAGGTGCACTAATATACATTTAAAAACTTCTCTAAGCGGTAGTCTGAAGGTGGTGGTATGAGGACTTTTATTGTGTTGATGAACTTTTTGTTCTTAGACTCGCGGTTTAGTCCTGCAGTGTAAACAGCTCTCCATGCACAGAGCAGAGAAGCAGCGGATTCACAACACAAACACACAGCGCATCGCTACTTTGTGGTCCCTGGAAAAATAAAATCACTGTTAAGATGATAAAATAAAGATCTTCATGGAAGATTTATTCAAAGAAACACGTCCATGAGAGTCTGAGTGTAGCCGCTGTGTGAACTATTACAGGAATGTTCAGGAACAGTTTCACTAAAAGATACTGAAAAATAACGTCAACGTTCCCCGAAGAACAGAACTATAAACACACCTTAGACACATTCACAAACACCTGAACACGGACAGCTGATAAACAGTAATACTCGGGGCTGAATACTGAGTCTCTCACCTTCTGAAAGTACACAACACACTGTCAGCTCCAGACTCTACGGACACAAAACGGTAAACTAAAGAGCGCCACCTTACGGCGCTCAGCCGAAACTGACACCTACATTGATGATAATGACATGTTATTGTAATGTAACTGGAGGGTTCATGAATGCTATAAGAACAGTTCATGTATCAGTAGTTACTGTCATTTTCACAGATTTTGTGTCAATCACGAATGATTTGTGAACAATAGTAAATGTAATCATCTTTTGAGTAGACCTACTGTGTTCTTTGTATTAAAGGCTATTTATTCCCTGAATATATGTAAATTGATTTATATCCACTTCATGAAATATACAGTAACCATCATTAAGTGTATTTTCTAACTATTATATGATGAGATCACTATTAACAAATGTGTTTAATGAAAGACTAATTCTGTAGGTTGAGCAGGAGATTATATATATATATAAACAAGGAAAAAACATGTTTACAAGTTGTAAGTGTTCTTCGAACTTGTGGGAGAAATAATGTCTCAATGAAGTGCTGCACAAAGTGAGCATGTCACTGCTGTCAGAACAAGACCTTGTATCTCCATTTTTATCGTTTTTCAGTTTTTGACATAATTTATAATACCTTTTGCCCTTTACAATGTGTCAAAATTTCATGATGAATGGACCAAAAGAAATGGCCCAAAATTACCCAGAAAAAAGTCTGGTTCCATTGATTTACAATGAAAGTCAAGAATGATTTTTCCTTCTCCTGTAAAGTTATAATTTTGGAGATATGAGGTTTTGTTCCAAAAGCAGCAAAATACTTTACTCTTATTTGTTCTCCAGCTTTCTGAATTTTCAGCCTCCACTGTCTAATTTTCAGTTTTCTCTGTATTAAGACATTCAGCCCAAAGAGGTCACGTAACCTATGTGATGTCTGTGTTTTCTGTGCTGACTAATCAGATTAAAAGGAAGGCAGATCTTCAGTGACCGTTTCAATTTCTGTGTTACTCTGAACTGTCTGATTTCATTTAATCATCACACATTTGTGTGTTTTAAATTGGAGAAAATTAGGATCTTTAAGTCGTTCAAATTCTTTAAGCAGTTCTTAGGTCTTCTGTTTTTGGTATTAGCTTCTTGTCTTCAAGTTTCTTCTACTGCTTTCTCCTTCTTTGTGAAATACACATCTGTTCTCTTACATACACATTAACACATTTATTTAATAATACGTATGTGAGCCCTCTGTCTGCTGTCAGGCCAGCTGGTGTTCACTGGTAATCCATTCATATAACGTGTAACTGAAGTCATGTAGATTATCTTTAGTAATCACAATTTCAACTTTTTAATGTAGAATATTTCTTCTTAATAATACATTTCTTCGCTTTTAATGTCTCTGAGAGGCTCCTTGAGAAGGACACTGTGACATGAGATAAAGCAGGGGACTCCAAAGTCTGGCCCCAGGGCCAAACGTGGCCCGCGGACAGATTTTAATTGACCCGTGGCTTCTGTTTTAGAGTGTGTTATAAGTGGCTCACCAGCCAACGTCACAGATTTTCCTTTCACTTGATGATGGCAGGAGTACCGTAAATATTATAGTGTAATGCACCTCACTGTGGTCACAGAGTTAGCTAAAGTTTAAGAGCCTTTCTTCTCTGACTAGACCTGCAACTTAATGTACTGAATGACATTTAGTCACGACTACAGCCATAAAGCACAAACTTTACACTGAGAAGCAGAAATTTTGGTCAAATGGAAGTTTAAATACTTTTTCATTGAGAGCTGCAGCAAATGCACGTGCCTCATATGTCAAAGGACTGTAATGAATTAAATATCAAGACATACAACAAAGTTGAAGCAACAGAAAGCAAACGGGGTCTCACAGCACCAACTTCTTATCAGAGCAAATTCACTAATTCAGTAAATGAAATAAGTGGCTATTTCTGCTGTTTAGTCTGCTCTTCTGAATGCAGTTGTTGCATTTATTTCGTATGTAAAGAACATTTATTTATTATAAAGAACAAGGCCTTACAAAACTGAAAATGTATAGATTTTTATTTAGTTTGCCTCAAATTACATTGTTGAACAAGTAAACACTCAAACAGGAATGGAATTAATACATTATTCATGTTTTGTTTTGTTTTTGCTGGACTTCGGACGCCCCTGTATTAGACAGTAAGTGAACAGTCCTCTTAGTTGATGTGTTGGATGTGGGTGAAATGCAGCTAAATCTGTAACACTCTACAGCTGTAAATACAACAGACTTTCAGAAAGAATAAAAAAGGAATAAGTGATGTTATAAGGTACCACCAAAAAGCCATCTGATTGGCCAGTTTTCTTCCAGGTACATTAAGACAGAATTTGATTATGTAAGAAACATTTGAACATTTTTAAGGACACAGTACATTTTTTTAAAGAAAAACATGACAACAATTATTTACTTATTTATTAAATTATTTAATTTAATGTATCTTTGGTTAAAAAAAATTAAAAAACATTTCATTGTTTTTCTTTACTTGTTTCTGTAAAGCTAAATTTCTCTACTTGGCCCCTGGATAATTCTGTGCTGACTGCATCGTCCTGTTTAAAACACAGGGATCTTATCTTTAACAGTGGTGGAAGTAACAGATGAGCTGCTGTAGATCTGTTAGTGAATTCAGAGCTAATCTGTGATGCTGTAGGTTACATTTTGTTTACCTTTCACTGAAAGCCCTGTTTATTTATCAACAATTTATCCACAATGAACTACACAGTTTGTAAGCATTCTTTTAGGCTGACGTTAATTTTTCACTTAAAAGTCTATAATTGAGCTTCATCTTGTTTATCACATTAAGTTTGATTGTAAGATTAGCCAGACTGATTTAGCTGCTTAGCTAATTGACACAATGACACGTGAAGCAATGATGATGAACACTACAGTACTTCCTCTTTTAAGTGTTTTGTATATTTGTATATCCATTCATTCATAACTGACATTATCTCACTCTGTAGTTAAATGACAAAATAAACATTTAGGATTTAGATTAAATGAAGTTTCTAAGGCATCAACGTTTAAATTACTGATTGAGGATTAAATCCATTCTGAGATTTATTTATACATCACTTTTTATAACGGGTGTTGTAAAAAGCTGCTAAACAGAAATCCGGGTCCAAGCCCCAAATGAGCAAGCCAAGGGCGACAGTGGCAAGGAAAAACTCCCAAAGAGTAAAAGGAAGAAGCCTTGAGAGGAACCAAGACTCAAAAGGGGAACCCATCCTCCTCCGTTCGACACCGGATAGCAAAAGAAAAATACAACGAGAACGATTTGAAGAAAGAATAAGATTTGACATTCATTTAATGTATCTTGTTATAACTGAACCCTAATTATTTCCTATTTATGACCACCACACCCTCACATTGCTTCATTTCACAATCCGCCTTTTCAGTCTATTAATAGAATGTTTGTTAGGATTCCTGAGCTGTTAGTACACGATCAATATTTACATCTGAGATCTACTGATTTTACAGATTTTACTATGTAGTGTTGATGAGATTTAAAGATTCAATAGCAACTAAAAATTATCAGCAGCTGAATAAAATCACCTCTTATTCCCAGATTTAGTGACAAAACTACCTAAATTAGTCTACAATGTAAGGAAACAGCAATGAGTTCCTATTTTGCTCTTTTTAAGTGGTTTAGATTATTTTAGAAATAACACGAGTCAGTTCAGTATGTTTTCTTTTAATACACTGAATCAGATTTTTCTGGATTCTTCTCTCAATAGTCAGGAAGCTTCCCTGTAAAGACAAACCTAAAAAAAAACAAAAACAAAGTTACAAACAGGTTGTGGTGGTGCAATGTTGAAATAATCTAATTTAAGATTTTAAGATTTTAGTGGGTTCACTGGTACTGTTTTTTGCATATTACTGTTGTTAATAAATTGATATTAAACCTAAATCCATATAAATAAATCAGACAATCCAGCAGTACCAAATGTACCAGGGGATGATTAAAGGAGGAGAGTAAAAAAAGAAGGAAAACACATGAAATATAGATAAACAAGGAAGAGACAGAACAAGAGACAAAGAGGTGTTAAATGGTGGTCCAGGAAGCTACTTCTGGAACCATTTCCACAGGAAACAGAAGCAGCAACAGCTCCTGAAAAGACAAAATAAGGTATTGTGTTAATATAATGTTGATAGCTGCGCTCTTTTAATTTTATTTCTTATTTCTGACTAATATAAAGCTTTTGAAATGTTTTAAAGGTGAGAGTTACGGACATCCTTACTTGCATTTCTTCTTCCTCTTCTTCTTAGTGGTTTCCTTGGAGATTTGTCCTGTGAGCAGAGCAAAGTTTTCACAAAGATTTTCACATTCACCGCTGTTTTCTTATTTGAGATTTGCTCTTAGGTAAGAACAAAATCAATGAACACTCAAGAGCACAAATGTGCGAACAGTTCTGCGGTTTAAGAATAAGTCATGAATCTGACACAGACTTTTCTCAAAAACATTTAAGAAAAATTTTGGAGGATGTTGGTGAATGAGGCTCAACGTTATGATATCAAAATACTATTATATCATATTTTAAAATGTATTCCTAGCTCTATATTTCAGTATCTTGCTTTGTCTGCTCTTCAGACACAGCTGCCTCCCTGGCTCCAGCTGAGGTCTCCGGTGCTTCCGCCTGGTGTTGCTCCTCCACGATGATGACCTGGATGTCTGAGAGGGAGATGACCTCCATAGCCTCCTCCTCTTCACACGTCACCTCAGTGGACAGTCTCTGGCGCAGCTCCTTCAGAGTGGCAGTCGGACGCTAAGACACAAGACAGAGAGATAAAACTGGTTTGTGGAGCTGTTTAGAAACCTACATTAAAGTGGAGTTCTATCCATTTTTGAACATTTCTGCTTCACTAAATGAATGGAAGTCATTCAAAGTGGTTTGATGTAAAATGACTCATTGTAGAGAAACTCTGACTTCTTTACAGTGGTGGTGACAGAAACCAGGGGTCACAGTGTCTACAACGCAAATACAGTCATTTTATTTTATGTACTACTACAAATCCACTAGTGAACCTACACGTGCCATCTGAGTTCTTGTAGGTAATGTTGATAACAGTAAAATTGTAATTGGTCGTTGGGGACTGTTTTACCTTGCAACACCCTGCATGTAGCCCTCTGTTATGAATAGATTTAAAAAATATGTTTTATGTCAAAAGCTAATCTCACAACTATTATAAAACAATGTCTTAGTCATCAGACAGCATAACCATTTCATTTAGCAACTTTCTGTGAGGGAGCTTTTAGAGGCATTAACCTCTTCAGACGTCTGGTTCTCATCACCACCACAACTTTCTATAGAACAAAGAGGTTCACAACATTTCACATCAAACCACTATAAATCACTTTGCTTGCCTCTGAATTCCCTTCAAATTCCTTATAGTTTCACATATTTCTCACACCGTTACTTCACCGGAAGCGTCATCCCTGATGGACTCGAGCTCTTCAATCTCAGTTGTGACCTGTTACAAAACATTTCACATGACTACAAGACTTTGACTTCACAGGCTTCACAGGCTCAAATATTCATGAAGGAGGGAGATCCTTACGCTGGCCAGGTGACGATGGCTCCGGTCCAGACACTTCTCTGCTCCATGAGGTTCTCTCTGTGGAGAAGTGATGAACATGATGGTGGCAGTCTTTAAATATCTGGCTTTTAGATATTTAATTGAATTCAGTTCAGATTGAGGTGTGTTTGCAGTAAAAGTGAGTTTACCTGAAAATGGTTGTCTTGGTTCTCCATCAGCCATTCTTCAGCTCTCTGGACAGCCCTCTCCTGCAGGAACAGCTTCACAAAGCACACACATTCATTTTAAAAACTCCAAAATATCTTTGTATTATTTTTTGCATTTACTGCATCCTTTTCTATGGAACTTTGAGAGGCATGTTTTTCTGAGAAAAGGTCAAACACTTAAGGAAGGCATGAGTATTAAATATCTTATTAAATTCATTCACTACAGCAGAACAGAACGGAGGAAAGCAGTGACTTTTTTTTAAATTTCAAAAATGTTTTACAATAAAGTCAATTTGCCAACAAAAACACAACATGCTTATTGACATTTAAATTAAATTGTTTTCTTTAAAAATCATATTGGTTTATAATGTTGAATTCAGTTCTTATTCTAACTTGTAAATTACAAATTGTCTTCATAGTCTTCGCTGATAACAGTCCTGTATAGTGACCTGTTTTTAATTATTTACAAACTCTTAATTTAACACATATGACTTAGGTAACCAAAGAGCATCTGAATGTGAGAATCAGGCAAGAATGATTAGAGATGCAATAAAACTTCAAATAAAACGTAGGTTGATCACCAGCGGCACAATACGTTATTAAACATTTAATTGTCTGTTCAAAGTCTGAAAACTGTGTTTTTCATGTTTATTTTTTACAAAGTTAGTGATGCTTCCAGTCCTTTGACCTGTAATATATTATGTAGAGAATTCATTAACACACTTCATAACATTTCAGGGTTGTCATGATTTCTGGAGTTCACTGTATCTTAATACACTCAGAATTCTCTACCTCTTTGTCCAGTCGCTCGTTCTCGTCCTTCAGCACAGCGACTTCACTTTCCTGAAAACAAAACCATTATATCATTGTTACAGTAGAGAAGAACAGGAACTGACCAGTTGGTTGATCATCACGTGCAGGCTGTGCATGTCTAGGATGGTGGTCTGATCTGCAGCAGGCAGATCGTGGAACCAACGGCCAAGACGAAGCACCCTTAAGAGCAGCACGCACGCACGCACACACACACACACACACACACACACACACACACACATACACAAAACACGACACAGAAAGGCTTTAGGTATAACATACAGGCTAAAGAATGTGTGTCCAGTTAATAACACCACATATTGTCCACTAATCTCCAACTTCTGTCATCTATCTCATGATCCCATCAGACTGTAGAATAAGAAGGAAGTTATGCGTTTATTCAGTCAAACGAGCGATAGATCAGACAGTTTAGCGACACTTGAACTAAAAACAGGTTCAAACCCCACTGTGGTTAAAAGGTGCCATTACTGCAGCTCTCAGATCTCTAAGTTACTTACATTAAGCAGCTGCTTCTGCACTCACAGTCGGAGAGACGAGACCTGAAAGAGACAAGCTGAAAAACACACAACAGATCCAACAAATACTACAACAACAGACGTCAAAGGCTCACCGTCCAGACAACTTAGCTAGGTTAATGTTCCTGTCTACAGTGAAGTGAAAAGTCTGTGGAACCGTTATGCTAATAAGCTAAAGCTAAGCTATGCTACGTTATGCTAAGCTAAGCTACGTTAGGCTACGCTACAGCTAGCTACAGCTAAATAAAGTTATCTGTTTAGTCTGTAATATTATTTACAGAAATATGTACTTAATTTATTTAAAAATATTAATTAATGTCAGTATTTCAGTTAATAAAGCCCCAGAAGAGTTGCTGAGGTCAGATAAGAGCAGGTCAGTCTCAGTATTGATCGCAGAGCGAGCAGTTTGAGATGCGCTTTGAACAAAGTTGAAACCAACTTTAAGGCTTTTGCTTTGGAACGTTCTCTTGTTTCCATGGCGACTGTAAACATTTCTATATGGCAACTTATTAATTAAAACACAACCACAGAGACGCTCCTGCTGATATCAGAGCATCTTTGACAACCAGCGATTCATTTCTGTTACATAGACAAACAAAATGCAGCTCTACGATACAAACCAGTTAAAGACCGGAAACTAAAAATAAATTATTACCCTGACCTCAAAAAGTAGGTGGTGCACATATGACGACCATTTTAGGTAAACTAATGTGGCATCAATGACAGGGGTACTAAATGGGGATAAGTAACTAAAACGCCTTTAAGGTTTAGAGAAAAGAATCAGCCATTTTCATTTACCACAGGGATGGAAGTCCCAACATTACCGTTTACAGAGGTTTCCCTTTTAAGTGTCTTAAAACGAACAGTTCACAAGGCTGGTACAATAATTCATTTATTAAAGAATTCTTTAAATACATTTAAAATCAGAATCAGTGCTTGATTGGCCAAGTACGTTTGCACATAAAAGGAATTTGTCTTAGGTTACACAGCAGCTCATAGTTACACAGTAAATAACAGTAAAAGCTTCACACTTAAACAGTAACACAGACATCCTTACCTGAGTTCCACCACACCTGAACAGTCCTTACCTAAGATCTACCACACTTAAACAGTAACACAGACATCCTTACCTGAGTTCCACCACACCTGAACAGTCCTTACCTAAGATCTACCACACTTAAACAGTAACACAGACATCCTTACCTGAGTTCCACCACACCTGAACAGTCCTTACCTAAGATCTACCACACTTAAACAGTAACACAGACATCCTTACCTGAGTTCCACCACACCTGAACAGTCCTTACCTAAGATCTACCACACTTCAACAGTAACACAGACATCCTTACCTGAGTTCCACCACACCTGAACAGTCCTTACCTAAGATCTACCACACTTCAACAGTAACACAGACATCTTTACTTGACATCGACCACATCTATTTAGGGAAACTAAAAACCTGTGCTGGACACCGGCCCTCCAGGAGTGAAGTTGTGCACTCCTGTAAAAAACACTTATTTAGTGCATTTCATTACTTTTTGTAATTGCATATATAGAAAGTCCCCAATTTATACTTATCATACTTTTTCTCTGTCATATAAAAATCTACAATAGTTAAAAATACATAAATAACCCTGTTTAAAAAACCCATAGAAACAATTTGGTGTTTCTGTTGGTTCCTGATGTTTTTGCAATGTGCTTTGGCTTTTTTAATGGGTTGATATCACAATGTAAAGGATGAACAATGTTCTTTCAGGTAAAAGGTGACCAATGGCTGTTTGTAAATGTATCTGATGGTTTCCTAATGGGATCTAAAGGTATTCTACAGGAAACCAGTGGTCTCTCTTGGAAACCATTAAGCCAATTCCCATTAGAAAGAAAAGCCATTAGGTTTGAATCCTAATGGTTTGTAATAGTCCTTTTTCAGCAGGGAAGGCTGATCTCCTACTTCATACTAATTCAATTCTTTTTGCACAAATATTTAATTCATTTAATCATATTCAGTGTTTTATTTTGTCCCCAATAATGTTCCACCCTATTCTGTATGTAGTCCTGCTGTAAGAAATGAACTCAGCCCAATCGTGGTTCTGGAAATCTACCACCTTAGACATCTCCCCGGCTCTTACAGTCAGATGTCCCTGAAAGCCTTAATTACCTGGAGCTTGGAGCTAAACTCTGCAGAGAGGCAGATCTCCAGGATCAGGATTGAGTTTTTTCCTTATAATGGGTTTAAACTGGGAAGAAAAAAGCTTAAGAGAAAAATGTTTACTTTCTTTTTGGATCACAGGTTCATCCTTTCAGCAGTAGATAATACTTACGACCAGCAGTAGGTGAGAGAGGTTTGATGTTCCTACGTTGTTGCATTCGTACATTAAGCCACTTTAAGCTTGTTTTCTTATAATGGGTTTAAATGAAAAGGAAAAAGACCTAATGTAGAGATGCCACATTTTTAAAAATGGCAACTAAAAAGCTCAAACTGCCACCTACATTATTAATACTGTCATTTATTGTAATGTTGCTGGGCAGTTCATGAATGCTATAAGAATAGTTCATGTATCAGTAGATTTTGTTATTTGTAGAGACTTCCTATCAATCATGAAAGCTTCAGTAAATGTAATGTGAGTAAAACATAATAATATATATATAACAAAATATCTTTTTTAAATGTTTATTAAATATTTTTAAAGTGCATTTGGGCGCATGTGTGTGTGCGTATGTGTGTGTGTGAGAGAGTGTGTATGAGTGTGTGTGTGTGTGTGTGTGTGTTTTAATTTAGGTTCTTTAAGTTGTTCAAATACTATGTGTGATTCTTAGGTCTTCTGTTTTTGGTGCTTCTTGTCTTCAAGTTTCTTTCATTCCTTTCTCCTATGTAGGCTTTTCTTCATTCTTCCTCTTTCTCAGCTCAAAATCTTGCACAAGTACATTTCTGAAACTGTTTTCCTTTGTTTTCTCTCACTGGTGCTGTTCTTCCTGAAAGAGGAACTCATTTCTTCATTTTGTCTCTTCTTATCAGCTGGGCTTATGCAGACCTTCAATAAATAAGATAAAGTTGCAGGTTATTTATTGTACACATTTGTGTCATTTCATTAAAAATATTTTCTAAATGTTGTCATATTTCTGAGCTACACCTGACTGATTTGCTTTAACTGAAATAATGTTGAGGAGGAAAAGGAACGGAAATCTGAATTAAAATAGAGGTACTAGCTCTATCAATAATACAGTCATATAACATTTACATTTAAAAAAAATGTGGTTAGTTACCAGGCTACCATAAAATTTGTTTTTGAACTTCAAACAATATGTTGACAGAGCATGAAGCAGATTCAGTTAATTTACTATTCAAAGTTCAGTGAACTCAAACTATTAAGGTAGCCTGATAACTAGTTAAGGTTAAAACCCCAATTATGCAGGACTTTAACACAACAAGACCAAGAAGAGACCCTCGAACAGATACTTGAACAGATCTTCCTCAGTTTCTTCAAGATCTGCTGTAGGATTATTATCATTATCATTCAGGCTGTTTCTCTGTGATCAATAATACAGCAGGTTATGCCTTTGCATCCTATCAGCCTCTATCTGGATCATTAAAGATCCCTCACTCTCTCTCACTTTGCTCTCTCAACCGTCTTCTCACCTCCTTCTCCTCTACATTGCTCTCTTCCCTCTCTCACTCCATCAAACTCTTGGCTTTCTTGTTCTCCTCTCGGTGCTCTCTGCTCCTCCCTCATCTGCTCCTTCTTCATCTGTGTCTCTCCAACTCTTCTTTCAGCACTGCAACAAAGCATTACATTACATTAGACTGTCTGAATGTTGAATATCAGGTTAGATTTATTGTCATATGTATTCAGAATACAGAGCATTCTAACAATCGATGTTGAATATCGCAATCATTTACATATTATGCAAATTATCATTCTTTCATTTTCTTTCACAGGATTTTATTTCTATGACTTTATTTAACTCTTCCCTCTGTTCAATCATCCTAATCTATGCTAGTTTAAAAATGACTACAATAGAAAAGACTGCATTTAATTATAGGCTTTACAAAAGTAGCATTTGGAAAGAATCTGACAGATTTTCATGCTGGAAAAATGCAATTTAAATAAAGAGTCTAAAGTAGAAGAAAACCGCTCTCTAATAAAGAGGAAAATTGAAAACCTTGTCCAAAAGACATACAAGGTTGGCAATATTTTGATTTCCGAACAAGAAGCTAGTCCAGCCTGTGATTATACTCTGATTATATTACCATCTACAAAATTCAAGCTGTAGAGTAAGACTCTGTAATGTTCACATGTGGTACTTTTTTGTGACCCAATTTGAATCTCAGTGATATTGTTTATCTCGATAATTCTGGAGGCGACCATCATCATTTGTTTAACTGTTAGACGAACGTCGAAGTGAAGCCTGGAGCCGTATTTGTGAAAACAGTACTTATCTATATACTACCTGAAAAGTTTTTGTAGTAACATTTGTTACACCTGTTACTTGTATTTTGTAACAAGCGCTACATTTATGACAAATTCGTTTTAGGTTACCTCATACATAGACTCTCCAGCAGGGGAACCCTGAAGATCTCTTCTACAAAGAGAACCTTGCTTCCAGATCATAAAAACAGGAGCAGATCCTTGAAAAGATCTCTTCCCAGCAAGAGCAGATCCTTGAAGACATCTCTTCACAGCAAGAACGGATCCCTGAAAACATCTCTTCAGTGCACGAGCAGATCCTTGAAGACAACTCTTCAGAGCAAGAGCAGATCCTTGAAAACACCTCTGAAGAGCGGATCCCTGAAAACATCTCTTCAGAGCAACAGTGGATCCCTGAAAACATTGCTTCAGAGCAAGAGTGGATCCTTGAAAACATCTCTTCAGAGCAAGAGCGGATCCTTGAAAACATCTCTGAAGAGCAAGAGCGGATCCTTGAAAACATCTCTGAAGAGCAAGAGCAGAGCCTTGAAAATATCTCTGAGGAGCAGATCCTTGAAAATATCTCTGAGGAGCAGATCCTTGAAAATATCTCTGAAGAGCAAGAGCGGATCCTTGAAAACATCTCTGAAGAGCAAGAACAGAGCCTTGAAAATATCTCTGAGGAGCAGATCCTTGAAAATATCTCTGAGGAGCAAGAGCGGATCCTTGAAGACATCTCTTCAGAGCAAGAGCAGATCCTTGAAAATATCTCTGAGGAGCAGATCCTTGAAAATATCTCTGAGGAGCAGATCCTTGACCATATCCTTGAACAGATCTCTGAAGAATCAGCAAAGATCCTTGAACAGATCTCTGAAAAGCCAGGACAGATCCTTGAACAGATCCCAGAACAGACCTTCCTGAGTCTCTTGGTGATCCGCTGTAGGATATTATCATTCAGGCTATATCGTTGCATCCTTTCAGTTTCTATCTGCCTCATTATTGATTCCCTCTCTTCATCCATCAATCTCCGGGCTTTCTCCATCTCCACTCTCCTCTGCTTCTTTCTCCTCTTTTTCTCTTCTCTCTCTCTCTCTTCCTGTCTTCTGCCCACTTCTCTCTCTATCTCTGCTCTGACTTGCTCCATGATCTTCTTTTTCAGCTTTGCAGCCTTCCTCTCCTCTCTCTTTCTCTCCTCTCTCACCTCTTTCTCTTTCTGCCAGAGTATCTCTTCTCTCACTAGGGCCAGAATATCATCTTTCGTCATTGTATCCTGTTTTCTTTCATTCTCCTCTCTCTCAGCCTTCTTCCTCTGCTTCCTTATCTCTTTCTCAGACACCTTTTTATTTCTTTTAATGGTGTTCTGCGCCTCCTCAATCTTTCTTTTCTCTTCCTCAATATTCCTCCACTCCTGATCTACCACCATCCTTCTCACGTTCTCCTGGCTGTCCATTTTCCCTTTCAGCCTTTTGAGTTGTTTTTCAGCCAGTCTCTCTCTGTAGGCCTGAATCAATACATTTTTCTCTTTTTCTTTCTCAAATTCCTCTCTTTGTGCTTCAATTTCTGCTTTCTGCATCCCGATGTTCTGCCATGCCTTCTCTATCTTTCTTGTGGTCTTGTTGAAGATCGTTCTTTCCTCCTCAAGCAGATGATCACTTACTTCCACTTTGATCTCCAGTTCTGCAATAAAGCATTACATTAGTCAGTCTGAATGTATGGAATGATATTCTCTATCCATCAGAGTCGTCTAAGAATGAGTGCAGATTTGAACGACGAATGAACTACATCGTGTCTGGTACATGAAACAGTCATACAACGTCACAACAAGCAGTGATTTCAGCACAAATGATGAATCAGCTTTAGTGTGTGGAAAGGAAACAATCACCCGTGACTGTGTAGTGTGATTATTTTCATAAAACACTGGCTGCTTTGGCTCATTACTGCAGAATATGAGAGGCTTCTACTGCACTAGGTAAGACATAAACCATGTTTTGTAGTTTGAGTGGTAGTTATTTACTGTATCAGCAGCACAAAGCAAAAGCACAACTCAATATGTCTTTAAACATTAATGTTAATAATCACAGCATTCGTTTATATGAGAGTGTAAAAATACATCCACTTCTATACAATAATTTGCATAAGTACAAATTAGTACTGTCACTGTTCATTTCTATTTATATTGATTCTCAGTGGTATTGCTGATGAAGCTGATAACAGATTTGATTACTTAACCAACAGTCAAGTATTTTGATGTTAAAATGTAGTGTTCAAATCTACATTCACTCTTACTAGACATGAGTTTAATCGTTCAGCTAAATTAACTTGACCAGTAAAAAAAACTGTTGGTGAAATTTGTGTCCGTTTGATGAATAAGCACCATTAAACCTAAACGTTACTGAAAATATTCAACATGGAAATGTATAATACATTAATATTACTGAAAACAAGCCTCCTGAAGATCATTTAAATTTAGACCTACTGTTCTATTCTATTGCCAATTATTTCATTATATTACTGCTATATTATTATTATATTTTATTGTATTGTTTTTCCTAAATTATAACTAATATCAATTAACAACCAACCAGCTGAAGCTACATTCTTTCTTTCGTCATTAGCCACCATCTTTTTCCTCACTGTACGTTAACAGTAAATCATTTGAGGGGGTTCTCACCATTCACACGTTCACTAAACGTTCCTTTTTCCTCCTCCATTCTTTTCTTTTCTGTTTTTCTCTCCTTTTTTACACAAAGCGCCGCACTGCTGCTTCTCAACGTCCACACCAAACCTAAATGACGAACAGCGACGACGGCACTGTGAGGTATTTGATTACGTCATAATGACGATGGCGTCAATGGCTCATAATAATAAGAGAAATATATTCACTAAATATCAGGAGCCGTATGGCATATTTGAAATGTCCCTGTATGGATTTATTCAAAAATACAAATTCATTATTATTACTATTACTGTGCTTACTCACATTTTTTAATTATCACGATTTTTATTAAAGTATTATTTTATTATTTATCTAGTTATTAGTTTTACTTTCTGCCGCTACAGGAACTCTTTTCTCCATTGTAGTGATGGACAGTGTAACAGGTGCACTAATATACATTTAAAAACTTCTCTAAGCGGTAGTCTGAAGGTTGTGGTATGAGGACTTTTATTGTGTTGATGAACTTTTTGTTCTTAGACTCGCGGTTTAGTCCTGCAGTGTAAACAGCTCTCCATGCACAGAGCAGAGAAGCAGCGGATTCACAACACAAACACACAGCGCATCGCTACTTTGTGGTCCCTGGAAAAATAAAATCACTGTTAAGATGATAAAATAAAGATCTTCATGGAAGATTTATTCAAAGAAACACGTCCATGAGAGTCTGACAGTGTTTTCACATATAGTTCATTTTAATAGAACCGAACCGAGTTCTGTTAAAGTGAACCTGGAAGGGAACCAACTGCAAATGACCTCAGTTCTTTTTGTGTTCGCAATGTAAGTGAACTATAAAGAGGTCTTCTTTCTGGTCCTTTGAGATCTCAGACCACTTCTTGTTCAGACCACAACTCCATTAGAACTCGGACCCCTTTCACAGCACTGTATGTGCGCGCAGTGTTCGCAAAATGGGCAGCGTTCTCTGGTAAATCCGACCTATCAGGTGACAAGAAGAACCGCCAGACCCGCCTGCTGCTTTCCTATTGGCCGCGCTGAAACGATTGGCCGAAGTCCATCGCGCAGAATCGGAAAAACGGCCCTGCGAGTCTGCCGCGGTGGGCTGTGCTCCTCACTGAAGCGCCACCCGGCGAGTTTTCATTCATTCAGCGTTCAAAGTGAAAGCAGCTGAAAACTGCGGTGCGTGCCCAGCTCGAGCCTTTAACGCGGTAAAATCACGCGAGCTCTCGCATCTGATCGCTTTAATAAGTCAGCGCTGCTGTCTGTCTCAGATCACGGACAGACTTTATCCTGAGTAGAACCGTATAAATGATCCTTGGTCTGTTTACCTGCTGAAGTGCTGAAGACTGTGGCTGTGTGTATTGTGAGCCTCGAGCTCTTCAGCATAAAGCAAAGCTAAAGTGGACTGGGGCCGTTTTGTTTTCACAATGCACAAATTAATCGAACCACAAAACGAACTACAAACGTTTTTGTTCGTTTTTGGGGCCGTTTAGGGGGGTCTGAGTTCGTGTTCACACATGCAAAAGAAACCATGACTCAGCGGTCTGAGTCCACTTCAGACGCTGAAACGGCCCAAGTGTGAAAACGCCCTGAAAGTACATAACACACCGTTAGCTCCAGACTCTCGCTCTGCCTGCAAAACTCGGCAAAGAGCGTCACCTTGCGGCGCCGAGCCGAAACGGGCACCTACATTGATAATAGTGTCATTTTTAAACATCTTTTGAGTAGGCCTACTGTGTTTTTTGAATTAAAGGCTATTTATTCCCCGAATATATTTAAATTTATTTATATCCTCTCCATGAAGTACACAGTAACCACCATTAAACATAATTTCTATCCATTATATGATGAGGTCGCTATTAACAAATGTGTTAAATGAATTATTAATTCTGTAGGTTGAGCAGAG